>NC_136065.1:193541767-194741767 GCF_964261635.1 Lissotriton helveticus | reverse complement strand
CAGTTTTGGTCTCTTCAAGACTGTGAAAAGACCACCAACACGTAGCTACAGAGGGCCTTGCACTTAACGCGATAGTGACCGTCCAGGATGACCAACGCAAAGCTCCAGCAAAAACTGCACTTCACACTGACAGCGATAGCCTGTATCGACCCAGAACACAAAGCCCCAGTGAGATCCAGCTCTTCATGCCAAAACAGCGATCGTCCCCAGAGGCCAAACTGCTCCCGACACAAATGACGCCCTAATGACCCCCGCTAACAAGAACAGCAGCTTCTTGCACTGACTTGGGAAGGTAACTCTTCAGCCAGACAAACCTGATCCCTGTTAAAGGGAGGGTGAACGGCCCAGATATCCTGATACTGGAAATGAATCCCTAACGTAAGTGGAGGAACTTTGCTCAAGGCTCTGGACCTTGACAGCCTTGAATGAACAGTTGTAGGAGGGGTTGCGAGCAGGTGTTTCTCCTTTCCAGCGTTATATTCGTATCGAAAGAATAATTCTGTGCTTTAAATCAACACAATAATCCAGGTAGGTTTGAGTGATGATGATTCTTTTTATTCACCACATTGTTGTGTCCGTTTTCACTCATTTTTAATATTTAATAAAGTAAAATGTGTGGGAAAATGAACCGCCGACACGTGTTTCGCCCTATATGGCAGGTAGGGCCCGGGCTTTCTCAAGGCTGCATTGGAAAAAAGAGAAGAGAATGTTAAATGATACAACAAAGGGTTCCCCAGAGAAAAAAAAGGGGGACATCAGACGGGTGTGCAAAGTGATGGAAAAAGATAAAAGGAGAGATTATTTCTCGTGGAATTTACAAATTTGATTAATTTAAAGAGACAAAGAATGTGCCTTTGGAGTTTTAAGAGGAGTTTACCTAAAACCAAAAATAGAAGAGGAGTGAGCCAAGCGTGAATCACCATTTCCATCTGCATGCTTTTTCTTCAGAAAGAAGGGAAAAGGGAAAAGAAGGGGAAATTAAAAAAGAAGGAAAAACCGAAGAGTACTTGTGCTGGTAAAAAAGAATTGACAGAAAAAAATGAGTGTCATATGAGTTTAGCGTGATAAGACTCTTATTTGCACTAATAGTATTGATGCGCAGTATTGAATGAGTTCATGCAGGGTGAAGTCATGCTGAACAAATAGGAACTATGTTAGTTAAGGGGTTTACAATACCTAGTTATTACAATCCAACATCATAGTATCAGCGATTAGTATGTGCATTTTCAGGTTTGTAATAGAACAACGTATTTGACATCCAATTTGTGCAAGGACAAGCGTATTTTTTGCAACATGTTCCGAAACGTTAGATAAAAACATAGTATAGCTTGAATTCTCTGTACTTGGTCTTGTTTCTATCATTAGGCCCCCAAAATTTGCATGGCGATATTGTTCCCTTTATGATATAGCAGTACAGCAAAATCAAAGGTAATACACTCAATAGTTCGAGCATGTAAAATAATCTATTCTTTGTTAATAAAGGTCCACAGGTTTTACGAGATAGATGTAAGAACAGCCGGCATGAGCGTGGCAATTATCTCTTGTTAAATTTAGTTGAAAACAGACATAGGGGCTCATTAGGATGGCGGACGGAAGAGCCACCGCGGCCCTGGAGTAGGCGGAAAAACCCTTTTCCGTGTCCGCCTGCCGCGAATACTCCGTCCGCCATATCAGGATAGGAAAACGTGTCAAATTTCCGTCCGCGACGGGAAAGCACGCACCGCCGTCGAACTACACACGACCACGCGGCGAACGGAACACATCCGGAGGCTCCGCCGTACGTACTGACGTCTAAGACCGTCCCCCAAATCAAGATGGCGGAAAATACACATAAAACCGCAGCGGAAAAACAACCTGTCTGAACACGGCGGAATCCCCACAGCGAACATAGGTGACATAGCAGAGATACCCACCGCAAGCTGACCACCACCATGGACCCAGCGCTACACGCTTTCCCGATGCTCTTCGCGACCCACCACGTCCTAGTCATGGCCCACTATCGACGACGACGCAGGTAAGGCACAAACCATTGGCTGTCTGGAGGGGAATACCAGCAAGGGTCGTGACGTAGGGAGGGGGAGTGTCATGTTACCGAAACCACTGATGAGAAGCAAATACGAATACACATTTGTAGTACGCAAGCAGGAATGACAACGACAGACCACAAGACTTGATAGACTACCTTTATTGTACATAATAGGGGTATAATCACAGTGTATGCGTGAGCATGGGCAAAGTGGGCACCAGAGCAGCTACATCATTGGCAGTAAACGAGAGGGCAGAATGCAGTATCAGAACAGCAACAGGGCATTGTGGAGTACAGAGCAGGTACATCATTGGCAGTAAACGAGAGGGCAGAATGCAGTATCAGAACAGCAACAGGGCATTGTGGAGTACAGAGCAGGTACATCATTGGCAGTAAACGAGAGGGCAGAATGCAGTATCAGAACAGCAACAGGGCATTGTGGAGTACAGAGCAGATACATCATTGGCAGTAAACAAGAGGGCAGAATGCAGTATCAGAACAGCAACAGGGCATTGTGGAGTACAGAGCAGGTACATCATTGGCAGTAAACGAGAGGGCAGAATGCAGTATCAGAACAGCAACAGGGCATTGTGGAGTACAGAGCAGGTACATCATTGGCAGTAAACGAGAGGGCAGAATGCAGTATCAGAACAGCAACAGGGCATTGTGGAGTACAGAGCAGGTACATCATTGGCAGTAAACGAGAGGGCAGAATGCAGTATCAGAACAGCAACAGGGCATTGTGGAGTACAGAGCAGGTACATCATTGGCAGTAAACGAGAGGGCAGAATTCAGTATCAGAACAGCAACAGGGCATTGTGGAGTACAGAGCAGGTACATCATTGGCAGTAAACGAGAGGGCAGAATGCAGTATCAGAACAGCAACAGGGCATTGTGGAGTACAGAGCAGGTACATCATTGGCAGTAAACGAGAGGGCAGAATGCAGTATCAGAACAGCAACAGGGCATTGTGGAGTACAGAGCAGGTACATCATTGGCAGTAAACGAGAGGGCAGAATGCAGTATCAGAACAGCAACAGGGCATTGTGGAGTACAGAGCAGGTACATCATTGGCAGTAAACGAGAGGGCAGAATGCAGTATCAGAACAGCAACAGGGCATTGTGGAGTACAGAGCAGGTACATCATTGGCAGTAAACGAGAGGGCAGAATGCAGTATCAGAACAGCAACAGGGCATTGTGGAGTACAGAGCAGGTACATCATTGGCAGTAAACGAGAGGGCAGAATGCAGTATCAGAACAGCAACAGGGCATTGTGGAGTACAGAGCAGGTACATCATTGGCAGTAAACGAGAGGGCAGAATGCAGTATCAGAACAGCAACAGGGCATTGTGGAGTACAGAGCAGGTACATCATTGGCAGTAAACGAGAGGGCAGAATGCAGTATCAGAACAGCAACAGGGCATTGTGGAGTACAGAGCAGGTACATCATTGGCAGTAAACGAGAGGGCAGAATGCAGTATCAGAACAGCAACAGGGCATTGTGGAGTACAGAGCAGGTACATCATTGGCAGTAAACGAGAGGGCAGAATGCAGTATCAGAACAGCAACAGGGCATTGTGGAGTACAGAGCAGGTACATCATTGGCAGTAAACGAGAGGGCAGAATGCAGTATCAGAGCATCAACAGGGCATTGTGGAGTACAGAGCAGCTACATCATTGGCAGTAAACGAGAGGGGCTAAGTGCATCAACAGTCCATAGCACTGAACAGCTCCATCAGAGGCAGCACATGAGAGGGGCTAAGTGCATCAACAGTCCATTGCACTGAACAGGTCCATCCGAGGCAGCACATGAGAGGGGCTAAGTGCATCAACAGTCCATTGCACTGAACAGGTTGATCAGAGGCAGCACATGAGAGGGGCTAAGTGCATCAACAGTCCATTGCACTGAACAGGTTGATCAGAGGCAGCACATGAGAGGGGCTAAGTACATCAACAGTCCATTGCACTGAACAGGTTGATCAGAGGCAGCACATGAGAGGGCAGAATGCAGTATCAGAGCATCAACAGGGCATTGTGGACAACAGAGCAGGTACATCAGAGTCAGCACATCAGAGGGCAGAATGCAGTATCAGAGCATCAACAGGGCATTGTGGAGTACAGAGCAGGTACATCAGAGGCAGCACAAGTACGTGTCCCTACCAACCCGTCACAGGGACCACAAGAGTGCCACGCAGTTCTCAATGGACACACCATGTGAAATAACATTTGAGTGAAGTGTACAGCACCTCACATCACAGAATCAGGGGGACTGCGTGAACTACCTGCCTCGGACACACTGGCAGCACCAGCAACAGGAGTGTGAGACACAGCCACAGCCCGAGTGACACACACATGGGCCACGGACCCAGACACACTGGCAGCACCAGCAACAGGAGTGTGAGACACAGCCACAGCCCGAGTGACACACACATGGGCCACGGACCCAAACACACTGGCAGCACCAGCAACAGGAGTGTGAGACACAGCCACAGCCCGAGTGACAGACACATGGGCCACGGACCCAGACACACTGGCAGCACCAGCAACAGGAGTGTGAGACACAGCCACAGCCCGAGTGACACACACATGGGCCACGGACCCAGACACACTGGCAGCACCAGCAACAGGAGTGTGAGACACAGCCACAGCCCGAGTGACAGACACATGGGCCACACACCCAGACACACTGCCAGCACCAGCAACAGGAATGTGAGACACAGCCACAGATGTAGTCACTGACACGTGACCCACTGACCCAGACAGACTGCCAGCACCAGAAACAGGAGTGTGCAACACAGCCACAGATCTTCTAACTGACACGTGAGCCATAGACCCATATAGACTGCCAGGACCTGCAACAGGAGAGGGCACAACAGAGACTGTGCCACTACATGATGCATGACAGCCAACAACAGACACAGTGCCACCATCTGATACATGAGAGTCAACTGCACCTGCGCCACTGGGACAACTGAAATGATGAGCCACAGGGCTGTATGGGCCAGGAGGCAGGGTGGGCCTGGGAGCTGGGGATAGCTGACCTTGAGCCACATCGGGGTTGGCAGGTGTCAATGGTGTGTGTCTGCGTTTCTTAGGGATGTGTAAGTGCACCCTGGACAGGACAGGACTGCCAAGTGGTGGGGACTGTAAAGAATCACCACCCACCATAGGTTGAGCATCTGCAGCCGGGGATCGGGTTTCTGGGGACGTGCTGGAGCCTGCTTGTCGTTTGCTGTGTGCCTGCCGCCTGGACTCTGAATCATGTGTAATGGGGGATGTAACAACAGGGGACACCCTCCTCTGCTTCTGACTGGCCTGGATGGGAGTGGAGGTATGGGGGGACTCCGCCGCGGAGACATCTGTTTGGCGTTCAGTAGAAAACATCAGCCTCAGTGCAGCCAGGGGTGAAGTATGCCTGTCCTTGATTGCGCCATTGTCCATGCTAGAAGCCTTGTCCGTAGGATGTGCCTTATCCTTAGGTGGAGTGTTGTCTCTGGATGTAGCCTGTGCCCTGGTCGCCGCCCTGTTCCTGCCAGCAGACTTGTCGTCTGTGGTGCACCTGTCTCCAGTAGACACCTGCTCTCTGTGTGTGTCCCTGCCCTTGGGAGATGGACCTTGCTCTGTTGTGGTCCTGCCCTTGGGAGTCTCCCTGCTCTTAGGAGGTGCCTTTGTCTTTTCACTGTCCTTGGGAGTGTCCCTTTCCTCTGCTGTGGGCCTGCCCTTGGGAGTCTCCCTGCTCTTAGGAGGTGCCTTTGTCTTTTGACTGTCCTTGGGAGGGTCCCTTTCCTCTACTGTGGGCCTGCCCTTGGGAGTCTCCCTGCTCTTAGGAGGTGCCTTTGTCTTTTCACTGTCCTTGGGAGTGTCCCTTTCCTCTGTTGTGGGCCTGCCCTTGGGAGTCTCCCTGCTCTTAGGAGGTGCCTTTGTCTTTTCACTGTCCTTGGGAGTGTCCCTTTCCTCTGTTGTGGGCCTGCCCTTGGGAGTCTCCCTGCTCTTAGGAGGTGCCTTTGTCTTTTCACTGTCCTTGGGAGTGTCCCTTTCCTCTGTTGTGGGCCTGCCCTTGGGAGTCTCCCTGCTCTTAGGAGGTGCCTTTGTCTTTTCACTGTCCTTGGGAGGGTCCCTTTCCTCTGCTGTGGGCCTGCCCTTGGGAGTCTCCCTGCTCTTAGGAGGTGCCTTTGTCTTCTGACTGGCCTTGTCCAAGGTACAGTCCATGGACATGTGAGTATCCCTTGCCTTGGGAGTACCTTTTGTGTTGAATGCCTGTGTAGCTCCTGAAGGCATGTCCCCCAACAACACTTGTGGATCCTGTGTGTGTACTCCAGTGTATCTGACGTTGTCTACGTGAACAGATTTAGCTGATCTAGGGGATGGGGTCTGTGCCCTGCGTGCCCTGACGTGCTGTCTGACGCTGCTTCTAGTGCAATAACCTGTATTTGAGTCCTGCTCAGAATAATCACTACCCCCTGAGACATCCAGTGGTGTAGATGGGGAAACAGAAGTAGCACCCTGTTCATGCGACTGTACTATTGCAGACGACACACTGCTTGCCAATGACTGCACTGTCCTGTGTAGACCTGCAAGATCGCCATGCATCCCTTCCATGAATGCCACCACCTGCCCCAACTTCCTATCATGGTCCTGGAAAGCATTTGTCATATTGGTCTGCCCCACACACAGCTGTCGCAGCAGATCAACGGCCTCAGCACACAGTGCATTTTGGCTCACCGTGGCAGGGGCAGCGGTGCCTGCACCGAACGCCACTCTGCTCCCCTACTCCTCCGGCCACAAACATTACATGGTGCAGTTGGCGGAAGTGTGGGCCCTGTGTGCTGTCTTCCGACAGAAGGTGATGATTGCCCACTCCCAGTCTGTGACAACAGTGCAGGCTCACCAAGAGTGTCCGACGAGGAGGACGATGGTGTCTCCACATGCGAGTCCTCAGGGACGGTCCTGTCCCCCTCTTCGGCGCTGGCCTCCTCTGTGTCAGTCTGCGTGTGTGCGAAGTCTGAGCCGGACTCATTTCCTCGACTAATCTCCACCGTCTGTGGCTGAGTGTCTTCTGTCATAGCTGAAATGCACATAAAAGATGTGTGAGTCATGGGCACACTGACGTACAGAAGGACCAGGATTGCCAAATTCCATAGCTGACAAATATTTAGTAGCCCCCATCCTGCACACGGCCCACCTCTACCAGTCATCCTCACATTTCCTGCCTTGGGGCCATGGACCACTTGGGGATGTGCTTCAACACTCAACTACTAAGCAAGTGGCGTGTCAACATGGCGGACCTGGATGTCAAATGACAACCACCCAATGGGACCAAAATGGCATCACAGAGATACATACGCAACACGGAACTCAATACTGTGTCTGCACCAATACATGCATAGCACTCACAGGTTTCCTACACAGACAGTATGCTCACTGCTAGTTTGCTGTTGATCGGCACTCAGACGTTCGGCCAGTTCAGGATGCGTCACTGAAATGATACGGTGCATGAGAGGGGTCATGGAGCATCGGGCCAGACGGGGCGTCCTTGGAATCATGCCCAGTGTTACTTCCGCTACATTCTTGCTCAGCCTGGAAATGTCGTCCCAGCGTTTGTGGCAGTGTGTATGTCGTCTGTTGCACACCCCCAATGCCCGTACTTCCCGTGCTATGCTCCTCCACAGGTCCTTGCGAAGGTGCAGCTTGACCTACCATGATGGGAGACAAAAGGGTTTAAGTCAGTGGACAGTTGGCCTGTCACACACATAGGGGCAAGACGTAACTGTCAGCAGCCATGCACAATCAGGAACATATGTCTAGCCCACACTACACAGCTAAGATAGGAATAGGCCTGATTATTTGGCCCCCTCATGCACACCAACATGTCCCACAGTGCACTTACCACCCGTCCTGGTGCGCCGTAGAGGCGTCCATAGTTGCGGAGTACACCGTCCACGAGGACATCAAGCTCCGCGGCGGTGAAGGGTCGAGACCGGATCTCTTTGCCTCTCGACATGGCAAGATCACGGAGTATGGCACTAGAGCAGCAGTCGGTGGTCAGCTCAGCAGCAGCAGCAGGTCGAGGTGATGGTCACAGGCAGCAGTCGGTGGTCAGCTCAGCAGCAGCAGCAGGTCGAGGTGATGGTCACAGGCAGCAGTCGGTGGTCAGCTCAGCAGCAGCAGCAGGTCGAGTTGATGGTCACAGGCAGCAGTCGGTGGTCAGCTCAGCAGCAGCAGCAGGTCGAGGTGATGGTCACAGGCAGCAGTCGGTGGTCAGCTCAGCAGCAGCAGCAGGTCGAGGTGATGGTCACAGGCAGCAGTCGGTGGTCAGCTCAGCAGCAGCAGCAGGTCGAGGTGATGGTCACAGGCAGCAGTCGGTGGTCAGCTCAGCAGCAGCAGCAGGTCGAGGTGAACAGGCAGCACTGGTCCCCAGGGTAGGAAGTGTCATTTTGGCCAACACACATATATAGGGCCCTCAGCACGTGTCAGTGGCATACGTCGCCAGCAATTGGTCAGCCCTGGAAGCGTGTTCGTGAAATGTGCCAATGACTGGCCCTGTTGTTGCGGTGCACTGCTTCCGCTACTTGCGATTGGCCATATGCGGCCAGCGGCCCTCTTCCCATTGGCTGCATGTGCACGGACCATCACGGGCACACATCGGCAACCGCACGTGCAAGCTTCAGGCACGGATGCTTCAGTTGCAACAATGTTCTATCACTGGCGCCACCATGGCGGTGCACGTACTCAGCGGGGGAGGTGCAGGCCTATACACCCTTTAGATGTACACAATGGACATGCCAGTTCATGTCCCCTCTTACAGTCACATTGCATCATCCACCGTACACCGGCCGGATCGGCCGGGCCAAGGACGGCCGTGCCGGCCATGTACACAACCACCGTGCCCGGCCATGTACACAACCGCCGCGCCCGGCCATGTACACAACCGCCGTGCCAGGCCATGTACACAACCGCCGTGCCCGGCCCGGCCTAGGACGGCCGTGGCCGGCCATGTCCACAACCGCCGTGCCCGACCATGTCCACAACCGCCGTGCCAGGCCGGGCCTGGCACGGTGGTTGTGTACATGGCCGGGCACGGCGGTTGTGTACATGGCCGGGCACGGCGGTTGTGTACATGGCCGGGCACGGCGGGTGTGTACATGGCCGGGCACGGCGGTTGTGTACATGGCCGGCCACGGCGGGTGTGTACATGGCCGGGCACGGCGGGTGTGTACATGGCCGGGCACGGTGGTTGTGTACATGGCCGGGCACGGCGGTTGTGTACATGGCCGGGCACGGCGGTTGTGGACATGGCCGGCACGGCCGTCCTTGGCCCGGCCGCTCCGGCCGGTGTACGGTGGATGATGCAATGTGACTGTAAGAGGGGACATGAACTGGCATGTCCATTGAGTACATCTACAGGGTGTATAGGCCTGCACCTCCCCCGCTGAGTACGTGCACCGCCATGGTGGCACCAGTGATAGAACATTGTTGCAACTGAAGCATCCGTGCCTGAAGCTTGCACGTGCAGTTGCCGATGTGTGCCCGTGACGGTCCGTGCACATGCAGCCAATGGGAAGAGGGCCGCTGGCCGCGTATGGCCTTTGGGAAGTAGCGGAAGTTGTGCACCGCCATGGCGGCGCCAATTATGTTATCTTGTCAGACGCTGCACCGTGATGTGTTGTGTGCAGTTGCGTCATGAGGGTTGTGAGCGTGATAGGGAAAGGTCATATGTCATACAATATAGCATGTGTGTCCATACTATGCCCATCGGTCGGCACACAATGGGCAACAGATGTGCATTTGGACGTGTTGACGTCGGGTGTGACCCTACAGACGTTATTACATCTTCACAACTACACAGTACATCACGGCTGTATGGCCAAATTATGCATCTGTTGTCAGTGTGTGGTTCTGGCGAGGTGACTACAGTGGTGGTGGTACACATGCATTCCGTGTATGTGTTTTGGACGTTGTGTCACCATGCATGTAATTACCGTATGCACAACATTATTGGTGTTGGCATTGGTGCTTGATGACATGGCGTGTGTATCATTATCGTTTGTGTGCATGCAGTTGCATGTGTGTCTGTGATGTGGCTACTAAACATTAGGGTGAAGACTGACGTTTTGTCAGTAAGGTTCACATGTGATGGAGTTGTACACGTATGCGTCGTTTGTAAGTTGACCTAAGTTACATCTCTCTCCCACACAGGAGGGCTCCAAATGTGCATCGGCCATACACTGTGCTGGAGGATATGGTTGACGAGGAGGTGATTAGGAAATTCCGGCTGGATCGACGTCGGTTGCTGGAGCTTGTTGCTCAATTGTCTCCTCATCTGCTGCCACGTAGGACGTATCCTGGTTCGATTACACCCACTGCAAAGGTCATGGCGGTACTACATTTCTTTGCTACTGGCACCTTTCAGTACACAGTTGGACATGCCGGGGGGATGTCACAGGCCATGTTCAGCACGGTTCTTCGGGATGTCTTAACAGCTATGATGCTGTACAAGAATGACTACATACATTTCCCACGGCCGGAAGAGTTGGCAGCAGTCAAAGCTGACTTCTATGCACTGGGCCACATACCTCACGTTGTGGGTTCAATTGATGGCACACACATCGCTATCATTCCACCACGGGCACGTGAGCAAGTTTTTAGGAATCGCAAACACTTCCATTTGCTGAACGTGCAGGTGGTGTGCCTGGCAAACAACATCATCTCCCATGTGTGTGCAAGATTTCCTGGCTCCGCACATGACGCCCACATCATGCGGAGCAGCATTGTCCCACGACTTATGGCAAATCTGCGACCCGGTCAAGCGTGGCTTGTTGGTGAGTGTGCAGTGGGGACTCTTGTGATCTCTGTGTGGCATGGGGTACCCACCATATCTTGTTGTGATGTTTGTTTCTCTCATCCCCCTACATAGGCGACTCGGCGTACCCAAACCGGCCCTGGCTCCTCAGTCCCCTACGTAATCCTACAACAGCGGGTGAAATGCGGTACAATGATGCACATGGAAGGACACGGAGAGTCATCGAACGTACCTTTGGACTGCTAAAGTCTAGGTTTAGGTGCCTCGATAAGACCGGAGGGGCCCTGCCTTACTCACCAGGAAAAGTATGCAGGATCGTGATTGCCTGCTGCATGCTCCACAACCTGGCAGTACGCAATGACATTGAACTGCTCTTGGACCCTGAAGACGAAGAAGTTCCTCGGCCTCCCATCCCACCCATGTCGACTGATGAGGATAGTGGTGAGGAGGAAGGTGTGGACCAGAGGCGCCAGCTCATAGATCGCTACTTCCCTTGAATGTGAGTAACTACCTCTAGTGGCGGTTGACAATGCCTCATGTATGTTTGCTGGTGTTGTGTGGATGTGGGGTTCATCAGCTGTGTGTTGTTTGTGATGGTTGCATATGTGTGTCTTCATTTCTTTGGACATACAAGTCTCCATGATGTGTGTGCTCTCATCCCATGCTTTTGTGATGATTGTAGTTTGTGTAATGTTGCTGTGCATTGTGTTGTGATGTGTGTCAATCTGTTTCCTGACGTGTGTTTGCTGTCTCTGATTTTCCCTAGGTCACTCCCGCAGCGCCATGATCATGTACGACTATGATCCCTGAACCTGTTTACGTCTGTTTCTGAAGGCAATCATGTGAATAAACATGGAGGCAAAACATCATTGTGTGTGTAAGTGAAATTTATTTACAGGTTGTGCTTTTGTGCTGGTGAATATTTACAAGTAAGTGGGGTGGAGGGAGTTGGAGTTGAAGGTAATGGCAGATGAAATGTCCGTGCTGACACCACATTGGGGGGTGTCAGGGTAGTCCAGCAGACCAGTGGGAATGATTGTCTATGTGGGACAGGATACTTAGCAGGGTGAATGTCTGGCACAGGCAGTGACATTGTCATTGGCGTCCCCTCTTGGAGCGTGTGGATGGCGCTCCAACACTGCTCTCAGCCACTTCCTGCCTCGGACGGCCCCTCCGTCTCTGAGGTGGAACAGAGGCAGCTGGGCGGGCAGGTTGTTGATGGGCCACATCCGTCGCCAGGGGCACAGGTGGTGGTGGCGGCGGTGGAGGCGGAGGTGACGGTGGCGGTGGAGGCGGAGGTGACGGTGGCGGTGGAGGTGGAGGTGACGGTGGCGGTGGCGCTACGACAATAGGTGGAGGGGGGGGTTGTTCCGGCCAACCCATTCCCTCCACATCGTTGCCTGCTGGACCCTGATGTGCACCATCTGGCCAAGGAACCCAGAGATTTCGCGCAACATGTTGGTGTTGTCCACTGAGTCCTGGTGTGCACGATCAGCGTTTGCCTGGGACCGGTCGTATGACGCCTGGCACCTGGCAAGGGCTTGTAGGGACTCTGCCACTGGATGGGGTAGCTGTCCTTCCTCTGTACGGCGGTGTGTGGGTCGCCTGATTGGCTGATGTCCCGTTGCCTCTCTTTGTGGCCCACTCACCCTGCTTGTGTGTGAGGCAGATGGACCAGCGTCGTGCGCTGGGTTAGGCTGGGTGGCACAGGCAGGAGTCGTGGTACTGGTGGTACTGGTGTTACTGGTGGTGGTGGGGACTGTGCAGATCACAGAGACAGGTGTCGCTGGAGTCACACATGCGACGGTGGTCGGTCCCGGGAGTCCCTGTGAGCCAGATGGCCCTGGCTGTGTGCTTGGTCCCGCTCCATCCTCCGCACCGGAGCTGCCTGTGTCCTCGTCACCAGAGAGTCCTGTATGTGTGGGAGGCGAGGCTGGCGGCCGGGTACTGGTTTCCCCAGTCAGTTCACGATCACCTGAGGGACAAGATAGAGCTGGTCAGTAATGTGGACATTACATGGTCATATAGATTAGTAGACATTTCTGTTTCCTGTCGCACACACCCCACCCTCCACCACCACCACCCTCCCGTGAACATGGGGGCCTGTTGGGAGTTGTAGTTTGGGCCTCTCACACACCCCACCCTCCACCACCACCACCCTCCCCGTGAACATGGGGGCCTGTTGGGAGTTGTAGTTTGGGCCTCTCACACACCCCACCCTCCACCACCACCACCCTCCCCGTGAACATGGGGGCCTGTTGGGAGTTGTAGTTTGGGCCTCTCACACCCCCCACCCTCCACCACCACCACCCTTCCCGTGAACATGGGGGCCTGTTGGGAGTTGTAGTTTGGGCCTCTCACACACCCCACCCTCCACCACCACCACCCTCCCCGTGAACATGGGGACCTGTTGGGAGTTGTAGTTTGGGCCTCTCACACACCCCACCCTCCACCACCACCACCCTCACCGTGAACATGGGGGCCTGTTGGGAGTTGTAGTTTGGGCCTCTCACACACCCCACCCTCCACCACCACCACCCTCACCGTGAACATGGGGGCCTGTTGGGAGTTGTAGTTTGGGCCTCTCACACACCCCACCCTCCACCACCACCACCACCCTCACCGTGAACATGGGGGCCTTTTGGGAGTTGTAGTTTGGGCCTCTCACACACCCCACCCTCCACCACCACCACCCTCACCGTGAACATGGGGGCCTGTTGGGAGTTGTAGTTTGGGCCTCTCACACACCCCACCCTCCACCACCCCCACCCTCACCGTGAACATGGGGGCCTGTTGGGAGCCATGTACATGTTTGTGAGTTGGTGTCCAACGTGCATGGGTTGGGGCGTAGGAGATGTTTCTTCTCAGTTGTGTGAGCCTGACCATGTCGTGCTGATCGCGGTGCTTGGTTTGTACTTACCAGCCTCTTCTCCTTCGTCAAATCCGTCTAGGCTCTCTGGGTGTAGTATCACCAGCACCTTCTGCTCCCAATCGGTGTAGGGTATGGGCTCCGGGGGTGTTCCACCGCCAGTAAGAATGGCTCTTGCATTGTTTTTCGATCGGATGCCCTTCACCCTGGTCTTCAGGTCATGCCACCGCCTCTGAATTTCATGCTTCGTCCTCGGCACAGTCCCCGACGCATTCACCCGAGTGACGATCCTGTCCCACATGTGGTTCTTTTGCGCCACGGACGTCTGCTGGACTTGGGCCCCGAAGATGTGGGGCTCAACACGGATTATTTCATCTACCATTACCATCAACTCGGTCTCCGTGAATTTAGGGTTTTTTTTGGGTGCCATGGTGTATGGTGCTCAGTGTGTGAGTTGAGTGAGTTGGGGGGTGCAGGTGTGTGGTGTGTGATGTGTAGGAATTGTGTGGTGGGTGTTTGTGTGGTGGGTGTGGTAGGGTGGTGGTTGTGTGTCTTCTATGTGAGTTAGCAGTATCTCAATTTGGGCCTCTTGCTAGCAGCAGCGCTGTGATGCAAAGGATTGTGGTAGTGTGTGGGTGTCATTTTATAGTCGTGTCTCTATGGTTGTTGGCAGTCAGGTGGTAGGTGGGCGTGTTGACTAGTGTGCATTATTGGATACTTGGGACGTGTCATGGTGGCTTGTGCTTGGTGTTGGTGTATGGGGGGGCGTTGTCAATGTTCGTATGTTTGCTTTGGACTTGCGGTACACTTTCTAACATTTGTTTGCCGCTAGGGATGTTGTGCGTGTTGGCCTTCCGCAGTGATGCAGTGTTTATCGTTGCATTCTTTCCGCCGCGGACGTGGATGGCTGTGCGTTCCGTGGTACGGGCGGATTTATCCTGATTGCGGCCACGGAGTATTCACAGGTATGGCGGTACATGTGTTATTTTCCGCGGTCATTTCCGTCCGCGGCAGTGGTTGTTCATTGGACTCCGTCCGCCGCGGACGGAGTTGGATGTGTTCCGTCCACCGCGGACGGTGTTGGTTATGATCCGTCCGCCGCGGTCGGAGTTTCGTGACATGATTATCCTAATCCCAACCGCGGAATCTCCGCGGCGCAGCCGGGAGTAAAATTTCCCCGACCATGGCGGACAGTACCCATTTCCGTCCGCCATCCTAATCGACCCCATAATGCGCAATTTAAATCAGACATAATGCACAATTTAAGGCACTATACTTGCATATCGATGAAGATGAAGTTATGGAGTATTTGTTAATAGACTAAGAGTCTGGTCATGTTTGAGAGGTCAGCATTTAATGTATAAAAGAACCTAGCATATATCAAAAGCAGGGCGGAGGACAAAGGTACGCGCTGGCTGATAGCGTGTAAGCGAGTGCAGGGAGATTAAACATCCAGGTATGCGTAAAATAAACTTTTCGTAGCGGTGCACGGCCGATCAAGAAAGGAAGGCGGCCAATAGGGGATGCAGTTAACAATCATAATAGTTCAAATTTTACCGTATATGGACAGTGTGGCGGCGGTCAGGGGTACACGCTAAATAGTAACGTATAAAAGAAATCAGGAAGAGTATCTATCAAGGTTAGCTGTAAGGTTATCTAGTTATAAGGGCGCACGACTGGTCTAGGCGGGAATGTCAGCCTTAGGGTAGTGCGGCAAAACTTACTTGTCGATCGGTTAGGAGAAAGACTCTCGTGGGGTCCTCTGGTAAATGCTTGATATGTGACGATGTTATTATCGCCATTTTAAATAGGTAATGAAACCGGGGTGACCCGGAAGCAAACTCGCAGCGTGACCGGAAGTGAGTCACGTGTAGCGGCAAGAAAGTAAATGACTATTTGTGTCCAGCACATCATATTTACTATATTGCAAGTTATTGCCAAAGGTGGATGGTGAAAATGGGACAGATTGGGCAGGTAACTAGTTTGCTTGTAGCTGTGTGATCACAAAATGATGGCACTGATTAGAAGATGCCACCTTGGAGAAGGATGATTCCTGTAATATTAATATGAATCAGCCAAGAAGCTTAGCGAATCACTAATGCTCTCAGAAGTAGAGCTAGCTTTGACTAAGGGGTGTCCTTAAAGGCCCCTGGTCCTGACTCAGTACCCTTAGATCTTTTTAAATATAATCGGGAGGTTTGGTCTCCATTACTCCTGAATGTTTTTAAGGCACTAATACTCGGGCCTATTCCGACCTCTTGGAAAGAGGCCGTCTTGGTCCCAATTTTTAAAAAAGGTGATAAACATGACCCACGCTGTTATAGGCCAATATCACTGATAGACTCGTCATGCAAGCTAATGGGTAGGGTGATATTGGCACGGCTGGAAACATGGGCAGAGTCATCGGGGGTTATTGTAGAATCTCAATATGGTTTCAGGAAGGGGAAAGGAACCAGTGAGCAGTGCCTGAATCTGGCATTGATTATGGGCAAGTACATGGGTGCCAAGAATGGTTCTATACACTTGGCATTCATGGACTTGTCCAGTGCCTTCGACACAGTGTGCAGGGACAAATTATGGTGTATGATGGATTCTATGGGTTTTGAGGAGCCTCTGGTCACCCTGCTTCGCAGGTTACATACCGCTACAATGGTTAGAGTCAGATATGGCCGTGGAGGTGAGAAAACAAGACCTATATTATCCACCGAAGGTGTCCGACATGGATGTATTTTAGCACCTTTTTTATTTTTGGTCTATACAAATGGCTTAGAGGGCTACCTATTAGAAACGACTGCTGACTTTCCAAAGATAAATGGTAAAAGAATCCCAATGTTGTCTTATGCCGATGACACTGTTTTAATGGCACTTACCCCTAACAGCATGCAGATTTGTCTGAATGCTTTTGACATGTTTATGGGTAAACTAGACCTAGGTGTCAATTTTACTAAATCGTTTGCCATGACTTGTGGTCAAAAAAATGTTAAAATACGGAAATATAGTGTTAAGAATGCTACTATTGAGAAAGTGGATAATTTCTGTTATCTGGGTAACCTTTTTAACAAAAAATTGAGTTGGGAACCTTGGTTGACAGCCCGGGTTCAGAAGGTTACACAGTCAACTGAAGCTCTCTTTCGTTTCGCCAGCAAATTAGGCCAGCGACGTGTAGCTGAAATTACATCGTTATATAAAGCTAAGTGTGTTTCTGCCTTGACTTATGGTGCAGGGGTTTGGGGATCACAAAGCTGTGAAAAAATACAAATTATGGAAAATAAGTTTTTAAAACGTTTATTATCCGTACCATTGGGCACATCTAACACTTTTTGCCACGGAGAAGTTGGAATTGAGTTTATAAGTGATATTATTCACGTTGCACCTTTAACATTATGGTCTAAAGTTTGCCGATCAGAAGAATTGAAATTAACAAAAGATATCATTCGAGATTGCCTTAAACTCGATCACTATACCAAAATCCCGTGGCTACGATATGTTAGAGAGACTTTTTATAAAATAGGTTTGAGTAATATGTTTACAAACCCTGAAATGCTTAGTAAGGATGCTAAGGAAATTATCAAAAATGCCTATAGTGTTAACCTAGGTTCTTTAAAGTCAAATGATCGGGTACTACGTGTACGAGGAAGACTAGTGCGCCCGCTCTATTTGTCATACATTATGAACACGCAATGGTGTTTTTATCTTACAAGATTTCGCCTTGGCACTTTACACTTTTTGTTTGCATTTCCAAAGCAGGGGGGATGGTGGGAGAAATTACCCTGTTGTCCTTGTAATAATAGGGTCTCGCAAAATACTCTCCACCTTCTTCTTTTCTGTACTTTGTATAAGGTTCCAAGAAACATCTTCATCAAACCATTATTGGTATCATTTGGAACGCGTTATTATAAAGAAGCTTATGACCTTTTATTATCTCTGTCAACTACAAATATCTGTAATGCTGTTTTAAATTTTATTAGATCAGCTCTAGTGATTAGAAACAGATACTGAGTCTTGACGGAAATTAGCTTTAAAAACCTGTACTGTGATTTTAATTTAAGATTCTGTAAATATCTACTGTGATTTTATGGTGGATTAATTGCAATGTCTCTTTAGAAAATGTTTTAATGTATACTTTTATGATTTCTATATGGAATCGAAATAAAGTTTATTTGACTTGACTTGACTTGATTAGAAGATGCACTCCGATTCGGGTGTTAAAACGGCGCCGCCATATTGGAATAGGTACTAACTGTAAAAACAGTGAAAGGAAACTCCCTGGAGTCGCAGCATGTTCAGATAAAGGATTAGTGTCTCTTGTGGTATGTGAAGAAAGAGTCTAATCATGTCAGTTAGTATGAAAGTCTTATTGAAATGTCCTACATGCGCAATAAAAGCAAAATATATTGCAAGCCCTATGCCTATAAGTGCAATATTAGTCTACAGGAAACAAGTCTAGCAGGAACTAACATGCTCCATAGACGGAGAACGTGTCAAATGGTTGCATAATAGCAAAATCAGGTATGTTCCATTCTAGGATAAGGACGGTTCAGCTCTAAACCGTGTCGTACAAGGTATACTGACTGGAAGTCGGCCGAAATGGAAGTAAGACCTTATGGGATGGCTAATAACATTGCCTGGGTAGTAAAGGTGTGGTTTTCCACAAATAAGTAAGGCAAGGTTAAACATCTAAGTCCGAACGGAAGAATAACATTTAGGGGAGGGATAGGGATAGGGAAGACAGTACAGTCAAAGGGCAATACAGAGAAAAGTGGATATGAAAGGATAATGTAAAAATTAGAGAAAAGGACATTAGGCTATGGCCGGCAGGTCACCTGTGCTTAGGTTTAGAATGTTATAACTGGAACGTAATGTATATGATTTGCCACAAAGTAATGACGTGTATAAACTAGAAAACGGGGTATGGTATGACTTTCGTATAGGTTATAGATTGATCAAAACTGGTGCACAAGATATTTAGAAAAGTACAGATCTTATGGTTCATTGTGGCAGTGTGCATTTAGGCAGCCTAGTGATTTGTTCTTGGATGGTCTTCTGGCCAGGATGGTGGTAAACGTGGTCGCTTAGAGCCAGTGATGCCACTCATGTTCTTTGTTTAGACCTTTTTTCACTGTGTCCATGCCTATGATGAGGGCACTTTCCTCCTTGCGCAGGCGTAGTTCCAGATTTCCGCCTCGTTTGTGCTGTTTAAGTTTTTTGAGACCAATGAAGGCAAAGTTACATTGATGGGAACGATGTGTCAATAAATGTTCCAACAGGGGTTGTCTAGTGCCTGATTTATGGTTATTGCGGTAGTGCTCTGTAATGCAGATTTTCAAAAGCCTGATGGTGCTCCCAATGCAGTGTATATCCCATGAGCAGGAGATGAGGTAGATTACATTGGTGCTTTCACAGTTAATAAAATCGCTTATTTTGTACAACTTGCCATTGACTGTAACTTCTTATGTTCTTGATTTGTCCAGTTTACAAATCGAACAGTTCGAGCAAGTGTAAAAGCCTTTATTCGGTTCAGGTTTTATTTCCAAGAAAGATGGGCATAAGATGTCCCTCAAGTTCCTACTTCTGGAGAAACTCAACTGTGGTTTGTCATAGAGCACTTTGGATATCGTAGGATTCTCTTTCAAAAGATGCCAGTTTTTGTTCAAGATTTTGCGGATATGTTGGTGTCCGTTGTTGTATTGTGTACTGAATCGGATTACTGATTTGCTTTCTCTTGTGCGGTTGTTGTGTAGCAACTGATGTCGTTCAGTGCCCGAGAACTTTTTCTGAGCTATTTTTAAGGTTTGTGTTTTGTATCCTTGTTGTTTGAGGCGTTGAGTAATTTTGTTGGAATTTACTGTGTAATCTTCATTTGAGCTACAGTTCATGCAAGCTCGACGGTATTCTCCTGCTGGAATGTTGGTGATAGTATGATGCGGATGACTGCTGGATGCATGTAAAATTGAATTTGCAGAGGTCGGTTTCTGTGTATTCTCATGTGCAGTTGGTTGTTCTCGATGTAGATTGTGAGATTTAGGTATTCAATTTCTGTTTTTGAGATTATATATGTAATCTCAATTCCCCATTTGCTGGGGGTGAGGGAATCGATGAACCATTTCAGAAGTTGTTCTGGTCCTTGCCAGACAAGCAGAATGTCATCAATATATCTGCCCCACATGATGATGTTATGGGTGAGGTCATCTGGTCTTTCTTCCCATAGCCAGTGTCTCTCTACCTCACCCATCATGAGGCAGGCATATGGGGGTGCAAATTTGGCCCCCATAGCCGTACCCTGGAGTTGTTTGAAAAAGTTGTCATTGAAGAGAAAGTAGTTGTTAAATAGGCAAAATTCCAACATATCCAGTATCATGTTATTTCTGGCTGTTTGGTGGACCGATCTGGTCAGTAGAAAGGTTCTAGTTGCAGCAATTCCATCCGTGTGCTTGATTGAGATGTATAGACCAGTGACATCAATTGAAGAGAGGACAAACTCTCCTTGCCAGACTATGTTCTCTAATTTTTGTAGGACATGCTTGGTGTCTTTGATGAAGGAGGGGAGGTCCCGCATGAGGGGTTGAAGTTCTGCATCAATGAAAGCACCTACATTAGAGCAGATTGAATCGATTCCTGCAATAATTGGTCTGCCTTTGGGTATTCTTCCAGATTTATGTACTTTTGGCAGAAGATAAAGGATTGGAGTGATCGGATAATCAATGTACAGAAGTTGCTTTTCTTCCAAGGTTAGAAGGTCTTTTTCATACCATGCAGTGAGGAGTTGGATATCTTTTGTGGGGTTTTTGTCAAGTTTCAGCTAACAGGTTGTGTCACTTAGTTGTTGGTGGGCTTCTTCCAAGTAGTCTGAGGTATTTAGTATGACAACATTCCCTCCTTTGTCCGCTTCCTTGATTGTGAGATTAAGATAATTTTTTTATTCTGTCAAGGCTTTTCTAGTTTATACACGTTATCTTCTTGTGGCAAATCATATACATTACGTTCCATACATAAAACTCAAATCCTAAACACAGGTGACCTGCCGGCCATAGCCTAATATCCTTTTCTCTAATTTTTACATTATCCTTTTATATCCACTTTTGCTCTTTGACTGTATTGTCTTCCCTATCCCTATCCCTCACCTAAGTTTTATTCTTCCATTCGTACTTAGATGCTGAACCTTGCCTTACTTATTTGTGGAAAACCACACTTTTACTATCTAGGCTGTTATTAGCCACCCCGTAAGGTCTTGCTTCAATTTTGGCCGACATCCAGTCAGTATACCTTGTACGACACGGTTTAGAGCCGAACCTTACTTCTCCTGGAATGGAACATACCTGATTTTGCTATTGTGCAACCATTTGACAAGTTCTCCGTCTACGGAGCATGTTCGAGCCTGCTAGACTTGTTTCCTGTAGACTAATATTGCACTTATAGGCATAGGGCTTGCAATATATTTTGCTTTTATTGCGCACATAGGACTTTTTAATAAGACTTTTATACTAACTGACATGATTAGACTCTTCCTACACATACCACTAGAGACACTAACTGACATGACCAGACTCTTAGTCTATTAACAAATACTCCATAACTTCATCATAGTTCGATATGCAACTATAGTGCCTTAAATTGCGCAATATTTCTGATTTTAATTGTGCATTATGTCTGTTTTCAACTTCAATGAACAAGAGATAATTGTCATGCTCATACCGGCTGCTCGCACATCTATCTCGTAAAACCTGTGGACCTTTATTAACAAAGAATAGATTCTTTTACATGCTCGAACTATTAAGTGCATTGCCTTCGATTTTGCTGTACTGCTATATCATAAAGGGAACAATATCGCCATGCAACTTAGTACAGAGAATGCAATTATACTATGTTTTTATCTAACGTTTCGGAACATGTTGCAAATAATACGCTTGTCCTTGCAGAAATTGGATGTCAAATACATTGTTTTATTACAAACCTGAAAATGCACAGACTAATCGCTGATACTATGATGTTGGATTGTAATGACTAGCCCATAGATTGTGCAAGTATCCATTTTGCGATTCCTTATTAGCGAAAAATAAGGATTCGTAAATAAGGAATAGCAAAAGGCTATGCATGAAGAACTCGCTAAAAAAATAGAGATTTCTTAAAATTCCTTAATTGCGTCTCGCAAATTGCGAGTCGCAATTAAGGAATACCTACCCATTCATTCCTCAATTAGAGAATCGCAAATTGATATTTCAATTTCAAGGGTGCCAGGGTATCAAAAGGACACCCTGTCGCACCCCTGAAATCTGCATATGGGTACATCTTGCACACACACATGCCCTAAGTTCAACTTCATGGTAATTTGCTCCCCCTCTTAGTGAAATCGCTAATTTTTTAACTTTAATGCATTGTATTGCATTTAAGGAATCTCAATTTGAGATTTCTTAAGTGCAATAGCAATTTAAGTAATCGCAAATTTGCGATTTCTTAAATTGCGATTTTTGCATTTGGGATGAGGCATTACAAATGAAAAAATACCGGTCGAAAGGGGCAGATTCCGAGAATCTGCCCCTTTATGAGCGGTTTTTAGCTTGATGCATCTATGCCTAGGTCTTGTAAACCCCTGCCCTAACATAGTTCCTATTGTTCAGCATGACTTGACCCTGCATGCACTCATTCACCACTGCACATCAATACTATTAGTGCAAATAAGAGTCTTATCACGCTAAACTCCTATGACACTCATTTATTTCTGTCAATTCTTTTTTGCTAGCACAATTTCTCATAGTTTTTTTCTTCTTTTTTATTTTTGCCCTTCTTTTCCCTTTTCCCTTCTTTCTGAAGAAAAAGCATGCAAATGAAAATGCTGGTTCACGCTTGGCTCACTCCTCTTCTATTTTTGATTTTAGGTAAACTCCTCTTAAAATTCTTGATTCAAAGGCACATTCTTCTTCCCTTTAAATTATTCAAATTCGTAAATTCCACAAGAAATACTCTCTCCCATCTATCTTTTTCCATCACTTTACACACCCGTCTGGTGTCCCCTTTTCTTTTCTCTGGTGAACCCTTTGTTCTATCATTTAACAGTCTCTTCTCTCTTTTCCAATGCAGCCTTGAGAAAGCCCTGGCCCTACCTGCCACATTGGGCAAAACACGTGTCGGCTGTTCATTTTCCCTCACATTTTACTTTATGAAAAATTACAAATGAGTGAAACGGACACAACAATGTAGTGAATAAAAAGAATCATCTTCACTCAAACCTACCTGCATTATTGTGTTGATTTAAAGCAAGGAATTATCCTTTTGATAAGAATATAACACTGGAAAGGAGGAACACTTGCTCACAACCCCTCCTACAAACCTGATCTCTGTATCTGACCCACGCTCCATCATGGTCAGCCTGAACTTGTGACTTTACTATGGTCCAGTGCGGCCAGATAACCACGAATGGTGCTGTTAGAAACGGGGATCTCAAGTTGGCAATGGTGTGTACCTTTGTTCAGGTACGGGCCCTTCTTCCTAGTCAGGGTAAGGGGGATACACTTCTAAAATAACCTCTGCTCACCCCCTTGGTGGTTGGCATGAGCAGAGAGCCTTATCTCAGAGGCAGTGTGTAAAACATTTGTGTACATATACAGTAATACAGTGAAAACACTACAAATGGACACCACACCGGTTTAGAAAAATAAGTCATCTTTATCTAAACCAAAGAAGACCAAAACAACAAAAATCCACAATACAGTATTACAAATATGACTTTCAAATGGTAGAAATAGTTCCATTCAAAGCACATTGCAGATGCAACACTTTTCACACAAAGTACCATGGATGCGTCACTCACATAAACAAAATGGGTCGCAGGGAAGGTGGTGTGTTGGTTCCTTACACTCAGGGAACGTGATGTGTTGGTTTCTTGCTCGAGAGAGTTGATGCGTAGTTTCCTTATTGCTGCGCAGGGAAGGTGATGTGTTGGTTCCTTACCGGAAAGGAAGTGATGCGTTAGTTTCTTACTGCGTGGGGAGGTAAGGCACCTGGCACCTCGAGGAAATGCGATGATCGGGACAATGTGCGCATTCTTGCAGCCACACAGCAGGGTTTGCGTCAGAATCGGTACGATGATCTCGGACTTCGGAGATCGCTGCACTTGGTGCAGCGATTTCTCGAGCCGCGGGCAGTCGCTGCGTCGATTTGTTTGGCGATGCATCGGAAACAAGTATGGATACGTCAGGCTTCTCGTCATTGCGTTGCCCAGAACAGGTACAGGTACCTCTTGGCAGGTCAGAACTCCCAGCAAGGATGTTCAGGGAAGATGGGGGTGAAGTCTTTGTGTCCTGGAGACTTCAGAACAGGAGGCAAGCTCTTCTTCAAGCCTTTGGAGATCTTCCTCAAGCAGGGGACACCAGCAAACAGCAAAGTCTTTTTCCCTTTCCTTGGCAAAAAGTAGCCACTGCAGGCCTACCCCAGAGAGCAAACAGCACTGGGGCAGTATTCCTCCTCAGTTTCTTCAGCTCTTCTCCTTGGCAACGGTTCCTCTTGATTCCCAGAAGTGATCTAAAAGTCTGGGGTCTGGGACCCTCTTTTAATAATCCAAAATCTTTGTTCTCTATGGCAGAGAAGCTCCTTGCCCAGTCAAAACCAGTTCTGTTCTCTCTGGTGCAGCTTCCTGGCAGGAGGTGGAGGCAGCATTGAAGGAGGAAAGCCAGGACCATTCCGGTGAAAGGAAATCTCCTCCCCCTACTATAAATGTAGCCATAGGTCTATTCAGCCCAGCCCTGACTCATCCAGACTCTCTGGAGCCCCTGCACAGCTCCAGCCTCTGTCAGTCCAAAGCCAGTAAGTCAATACACATCCAAGCAGAGCCACACTGGATGGCTAAGCAGGAAAATACCTACTTTCTAAAAGTTGTATTTTCAAACACAGAATGTAATCATCACCCTTGCTGAAAGATGCATGTTAGCATTCTGAGTGCATTTTAGCATTGTGAGTTCATTCATACTAAACATTTATATCCCATCTTGTTCCCAGGGCAGTAATACTCATAAGATGTTATGAGCAAACTCCCCGTTCTATCCTATGGAACAGATAGCCTTACAATAGTGAAAAACTGAGCTTTCTGAACATCTTGCAGAAAGGTTCAGAATGCTGCAGCTCGCCTAATTCTGAATATAATTCTATATAGACAGGCCTCGGTAGGGGCTTCCTTGAGGAAATTACACTGACACCCTATATAGGCTAGAGTCACCTTTAAGGCTCTGTTTTTTGGCCTTAGGATCCTCAACGAGAAAGGGCCAAGATTTCTGCGCCCCCTTCTCACCGTATATAGGTCTGCTCGGAACCTGATGTCATTGGGCACGGCGAAGATGATTGTGCCTAAAGTGCGGAAGGTACGGGCAGGAGGCAGCTCATTTGGCTTCCTTGCGGCTAAAGCCTGGAATGACATACCTGTGGATTTAAGGACTTGCCCATCGGAGACTTTGTTCCGGAAAAATCTAAAAACCTGGCTCTTCCAGTAGGCCTCTTATTTCTTAGGGCCATAGGCTAGGGGGAGTAGGGTGGATCCGGGCCAGTTGCTGTGGTTTTAATGATGTTCTAGTGCAGGTACACTCCATTTGAGTAACCAGGCGCTTCACAAGCTTAATAATAATAATAATAAAAACAAAATTGTTAGTATTTCACTCTGAGGCATTCAACATACATCAGGGAGGTTCTACTTTTCACAAACACTGCACCGAAAGGGGTACCTTGGGCCTTCCTTAGGGGTGACTTACATGTATGAAAAAGGGAAGGTTAGGGCCGTGCAAGTGGGTGCACTTGCCAGGTCGACATGGCACTACGAGACTGCACACAGGCACCGCAAGGACAGGCCTGAGACCTTGTTGCAAGGCTGCATATGTAGGTGGCACAATCAGTGCTGTAAGCCTACTAGCAACATTTGGTTTACAGGCCCTGGGCACACACAGTGCACTGTACTAGGGACTTAACAGTAAACTAAATAGACCAATCATGGAAACACCAATCCATATCAACAATTGACAAAGGGAGCACTTGCACTTTGGCTCTAAACAGCAGTGGCAAAGTGCCAAAGCATCTAGACAAGCAAAACGAAGTCCAACACACAGAAAAAACAGAGGAGGCAAAGGCAAACATACAGGGGAAACCCACAACAATGATGACAGGTCTAACACGCGCTTTGTGCTTTTTTGCGCTACTTTTAAAATTCATATCTCCAGTTCGACTGATTGAATTTTTGACGCGTTGTTCTCATTTTGCTTATTAAAATTAACTCTATTTTTCTAAATTGGTTTGGGATTGTTTGGTGCTGTGTTTTCACTTTAATACTGTTTGAGTACTGTATAAATACTTTACACATTGCCTCTAAGTTAAGCCTAGCTGCTTTCGTGTCATGCTCACGGAAGGTTAAGTGCATGTTTATTTAGTGACTTTTTAGGTTAGCCCTGACAGGGTCTGTGTTTATCATTTTAGTGAGGCTTCCACCACTCTCAACTAATAACCTAATTCCATGCAGTAGCCTATCTATATCATTGCGAAACAAAGTGTAAAGGGTAGCTAATATTCAGAGAAAGGATCTTCTGCAGCTTGTTCATATTGTATTTCATCCTTTCCGGAAAAAAATATGAGACATAAAATCCGACTTATTCACCAACTAGAAGAAGATGTAGATGTTAAGAGGTGTTAAGAGTATTGTAATAAAAATATTTATAATTACTTCTTTCTATAATACGACAGTTGAACAATCAAATTATCCAAAATGTATCTGGAAGAGAAAGCTAGAAGAGAAATTGGGGGTATTTAAAATATCTAAAACTGTCCCTGAAAACATATTTGTCACATATGTGTAGATGGGTCTTCAATATTCAAGTAGTAAAAGTAGTCAACAAATGAGTTAATGATACATAACACCAGGATATAGTGTGCAAATGGAAAAACTTAAAGGGCAATTCAAAATGGTTAATTTCGTTTTTTTTTGCTTGTTTTTTATTGAAGCCAAGGTTTGTCAAACATGGACATTTACATATTGCAGCATTATATCATAGCAAAGAAACTAAACAATGAAAATCTATTTTAACAAAATGAATCGCAATGAGTCACTATCCCACATCACGGATTTGTTATACATTTCATAAAAAAGAGTTAGTCAGGTATAGAAATACAAATATCCCATAGAAAAAGCCCCCTGTAAACATTCACACAGTAAATAGATAAACAGAAAATTGACGAGGTCTAAAATCTCATTCCCCCCTCCACCAAAAAACAAGCAACTGCATCCTCTCCCTCTGCTTTAATCAAAGCTCGAACCCCATGTTTTATAAAACATTTTAAGTCCCCCATTTCTTGCTACGAAGGTATATTCACTTTTCTTCACCCTTCTCATCTTCTGCCCCCATTCCAAGGCTGACGGAATTGAGTCGGAACGCCTATTTTGTAGGACCACTGACCTTGCAATCGCCATAGCTATGTATAAAAATCTAGTCACTGAATCTACAAAAGGGAGATCCGGATCAAAGTCAAATAAAATTAACCTGTAATTTACTTCCAACTGTAAATTATATTCCTTTTCCAGATACACAAATACCTCTACCCAGTACACATTCATCTTTGGACAGCGGAGCATGATATGTGACCAATTGGCAACAGGATAATTCAGACATCGGAAACATTGGGAAGACTGATTGGGGTACATCTTTGCGAGGGCAACTGGGGTTCGATCCAGCAGCCATTTACTAAAAAAGAACATCCTGCGCCAGTTTGCCCCTCTTAAAGAGCTAATTTAGCCTGTTGATAGTGGTCCAAATATGGGGGGAGATTTCACAGTTTTCCTGCTCTGACCATTTCCTTAAAGCTATAGATTCAACATCCACCCCCCTTACAGAGGTCAAATATTTCTTCCAGGCACCAGGCTTCCTGTCTGATACCTTAACTAAAAGATCCTCCACCAACTGATTTTGAGCCAAAGAGGAGATGACACTTGTTTCAGCAAGATATTTAAATAAAGTGCTATAAGATTTCATTAGGATAAAATCATTGGTCAATGATTGGCGCATATCTACTATAGACACTCAGTTACCATCCCGTATAAAATCAGAAATTTTAACATACCCCGCTTCCACCCATTTTACGGCCAGATATCTGGGTTGTCTAACACCTATGAAGGGGAGGATGTCTTCTAACAAGGAAGCAGAGTTAATTGCCGGTATGGAATATTTTTTAAAGAATGCCTGCCTTCTTTTAAAAAGCCATTGCAAGCTCTTGAAGCGGATCAGCTTTGGAGATCTGAACATTAACATGGGAGAATGAAGTTGGCTGTCCTGACACATGAGATTGATACAAAAATTGGTAAAAAAATGTACTTGTGGTGCGGGCTTGAGCCTCGATAAATATTGTGCAAAATACGCATCATAGTAGCTTTTAAGATTGGGAAGTGCTAAACCACCCTGATCCAAGTCTTCATATAAAGTGCTAAGTGCTAGACGTGGGACTTTTTTTGCCCAAATAAAGGCTGTAAACATTGACTCAACCTGAGAAAAGAAAGAGCTTGATAAAGTGCACGGAATTGAGGCAAACAAAAAATTAAATAACGGTAAAACAGACATTTTGATCAAAGCCACTCGTCCCATTATAGACAAAGGAAGTAAGTTCCATCGGGAGAACAGCCCTTCAACTTTCTTTATTAGGGGAAAAAGTTTAATTTATATAGATCATCAATTAGACTGGAAAAAAATATTCCCAAATATCTCTTTGCATTAGGGTTTACAGAGCCCCGAATATCATGGTGTAAATTTATAGTGTCACTCCCACACTGTACAACTTCCATCTTGCCTTTATTTATGCGATATCCCCCTAAAGCTTCAAAGTCCTCAAACAACTTGAAGACCTTGGATTGCACCTCCACTGTGGACTTAATTAAAAGCAAGATGTCATCTGCGTATAGCTTTATTTTGGGCATTGCTGTAATTGGAGGACGAATATCGACACAATTGCGAATGGCTGTTGCTAGGGGTTCAATAAAGAACGCGAATAGCACCGGTGATAAAGGGCAGCCTTGCCTTGTGCCTCGCTTAATTTTAATAGATCCTACCATTTCCGAATTAATAATTATATTAGCCACCGCATTCTCATGTAGGCTCTGAATTAAAAGTATCAATGACCGTGGGATATTAAAAGAGTGTAAAATCGAAAATAATGTCTCCCAGACCACAAGGTCAAAGGCCTTTTCTGCGTCTAATAATAAGACGAGAGCCGGAATCTTCTGACCCTCAAAGTAATCCAGGGCTTCTGCAAGAAAGTGGGTGTTAGTGGCCAATTGTCTGGTCGGGATGGATCAACTGTGCTACGAATCTATTGAACGTACAAGATAAAAGTTTTGTGACGATTTTGTAGTCCGAATTCAGCAGCGTGATCGGACGATAGGAGCTAGGATCCATCTCATCCTTACCTTTCTTTGGGAAACTAATGATGTTCCCCTGCCTAAAAGATTCCGGGACTGGCCCTCCTTCTAATAAAGAATTAATCAGGGCTAAAAAAAAGTCTGACAGTGCCCCAAAAAAGACCTTAAAAAATTCTGCGGGTAGTCCGTCTGGACCACAGGCCGTGCCATTCGCCAGACTTTTTACAACTTCCTCCAATTCTATCAAGGAAAAAGAGCTTGCCATAGATTGATTATCTATTTCAGACAGAGTTGAGGATGGATTTTCCTGAAAGAATTTAGCAAGTAGTTGGTCATCAACCCTTTGTAATTTACCATAGATAGAATCGTAGTGGGCCATCATGATGTCTCCAATTATCCCTTGGTCTTCTGTGGGAACTGCTGTCAAAGGGCATTTTAATGCTGTAATTTGATTTGCTGCTGCCTGCTCTTTGGCCTGCCATGCCAATAGCCTACCTGTGAAATTACTTTCCTCATATACTTTCTGTTGAAAGCATTGAAAAAAGATCTCACTTTGGATGTTATAGGCAGAGCAGAGCTCGCGTTTGGCCTGATCAAGAAGTTTTTTATTAGTGACAGTAGGATCTTTCAAAAATATCTCATTGAGGGCATGGATCTTGTCTTCATGCTGTAACTTCTCCAGCCTAGCTTTCATGGACATGGCTGCGTCTTTGCCTATTATTAGTCCCCGCACAAATGCTTTGCGTGAATCCCAAACTATATGTGGTGCAGCAGACAGAGTGTTCTGATTTAAAAATTGTCTGATCTCTGAATCCATAAACTTTACCCACTCTTTATCATTTAAGTACTGCTTATTGAAAACCCACCGTTTTGGGAGTCTCAATCCTTCCCCCAGATGGATTTCCAATTTCAGCATTGCGTGGTCTGAGAATGCATTAAAGAAAAAATTTTGTTGAGAAAACTCTAACCCTTGGGAAGTAAAAAAAAAATCAATACGGGAGGAGGAACAGAACCGACCAAATCCACACGTGTATTTCCTTTGAGATGGAAACGCTAATCGCCATGGATCATGTAAGTTCAATACAGATTCATAATTTTTCAAAACTTTAAAGGATCTGGGCTTTGTCTGCCTCTTCCCCTGCACTGTAGAATCTAACAGTGGATCCTTAAAAATATTAAAATCTCCTCCTAAAATGAAATCCCCTGGGATCCTGATCAGTGCTAGAAAGAGTTCCTCATAGGGTTTCATATTGTCCTCTACCGGTGCATAAAAACTCACAAATGTGAAACGAAAAGGAGGCCCAACACCACCGCCCAGATGGATCGCTACCGCAGTTAATAAACTCTGCTTGTACATTTTTATTAATAAAAATAGCGGTCCCTCTATGGGATGCCGATGAAGATGAGAACCCCCTATAGCCTGCCCATGATCTAAACATAGAAAATTCAGAGATCTTAATGGCGGAGATATGGGTTTCCTGTAGAAGAATTACCCCTGGATTTTCTGTTCTCTTGTTATTGAGCCCGTTAACATTAAAAGAGACAACCTTTAAAGTTGACATTTTAGCCATATATAAACAGTAGTGACTTTTCTAGCGAAACAGATGAAACAATGAAAAACGGAATAGAATATGAACAAACGACCGGCTTCATATTTTCCCCTTTGCCAACCCCTCCCCACCCCCCGAAAAAGTGGACTTCCCCCCTCCACCACACCTTCCACTTTCCCCTCCCCCAACTCAATTCGGGTGTCATGTTGCTACACCCTGGTACGCTTCACTACCGGCCCCCCCAGCAATGTGAATCACACTTTCTCTTCTGCGCCTTGCAACTAACCATCTTTATTTAATCTACTCAACCTACCCAGCTTAATATTCAATCTCTCCCTAACTATACACTAGGCTATGATTAACCATTTTAAGATACTTTGCTGGGCTCAGGAGCTGACTTGCTCCCTCTAACACAAAAGCAGTCGGACCTGACCTTTAACTACGTTATTCAATCATCCCTAATCGATCAGTTAAGGATAAAGTATCTTATCTGGAACGCTAGATTAGAGAACCATATCCACTTTGTCAGCCCCTGCATCTTAATAATAAGACTTAGAGATTTAAGCTAATTGCTTGGCTCACCACCACCACGTTAGACCTTTCTATCATTGGATGCTGAAGAAATGCCCTCCAAAAACCCCTGAGCTTCGTCTACGTCTGTAAACATAAAGAACTTCCCTTTTACTAGGACTCTTAGCTTGGATTGCTGGGCAATTGATGCTTGTGCCCCTTTTGCCTTGAATATTTGCAGCATTTTAACAAATTCTTTCCTGCGGAGTGCCGCGACCGCTGACATATCAGAGAAGATACGACATTTTGTAGTCTCATTAACAGAAAATTGCCTTTGTTGTATGGCTTTTGTTAAAACGACTTCCTTTACTTGAAAATCAGAAACATTAATCAAGATCGTGCGTGGAAGTGTCGAGTTGGGGAATGGCTGTGCCGGGACACGATGAGCTCTGGTAATCGTAAGATCCCCTTGGAAGTCCGGCATGACCTTTTGTTTGATAAAGGTATTCACCCAACTCAAAGTCTGAGAGCCTTCCACCCCCTCGGGTACTCCAACTAAGTGAAGATTAGACCTTCGGGAATGGTTTTCCAATTCTTCCACCTTAGATTCCAGTGCCTGTTTTCCTTTTGCCGCTATTTTGACCTCTTTCATGACAGTGGACAGCTGATCCTCTAGTACAGAGATTCTTTCCTCAGCCTCTTGGAGTCTAGTAGGGAAGCTCCCCATTGTGTTTTCAATCTTTTCGAGACGCAGACTGAGGGAGGCCAGTTCCGCTTTCTGTACCTTTTTTAAGTCACGGACTTCATCCAGAATCAGATTGAGCATATCTTTAATGCTCATTTGGAAGGCCCCAGTTGTCTCTACCCTTGGATCGATACTAACCTCAGAACTTAGATCGGTCTGCAGAGAGAACAAAGCCGTCGGGAGGATTGTACCAGAGGGAGAAACTCTCAACTCAACCTCTTCCGCCTCCTTCGGGTGATGGGGTGGTGTCTGAACCACAGCTTTCAAATCCGGCCCATGACTCTTCAGAGGATCAGCCTGTTGAATGCTACCTTGCTCCTTCCCTGAATTAAATAAATTGGCGACAGGGACTCCGACCCGAATAATAGGGATATCGGGGATTTCTTTATTGCCGACATTCAGGCTACTTGAAACCTGTATACCGGGAGAAGCCGAGATTGCTGGGTAGCTTGCATTTAATAATGGACCTTGGGTCTCTTGAGATGCTTGTGCAATTCTGAAATTCTCTGGTCTCAACACCTCCACTCCGGTGTCGGTGGAATTCTGTACGCTAGATTTGGGGGTACAAGGGCTGTGAGGGCTAATAGAGGAAGCCTGTACAGTAGGTAAAGTAGACATAGTAGGTTTTTTTCAAAAAAGAGCAAATTGCTTAACCCCCTTCTGTGCCATCTCTTTCTTCTGCGCCTCTAAATCACAGTTGCCTTCCTGTACACTGTTCTGGGGTGTAGGGAGATAGCTGTAGTTATTGAACTCGACCTTGAACCCTCACAGGGGTTTTCCCCGGATAATGCAAGTTGCTGAGTAATTGCTGCTGGGCTCCCTTCTTCTATCTCCCCCTCTGAGCTTTCAACTGTAGAGTCCAGCGAATGCGAGGGGGAGGCGTTTTCAATTCCAGCCAAGCGCGCCGCTTTCTTGGCCTCTCTGGCCTCTCTCACTTCTTTCGCCAACAGGCGGCGGGCTTTAGCCTTAGCGAGACGAGTACTCTTCTTCATCTCAGGGGGGGTCAGACAAATGTTTTTTAACAAAGGAAATAATGAAGAGGAGAAGATTCTGCCTTTAATGTCTTGGTAAGTCAACTCCTGAGACTCCTCAAACTTCGAGCACTATGCGTCAGCAAAATGCTAATGTCACATTTCTGCCCCCCGGCTCCTCTTTCTCTTTTGCCTTTCACCCCCTCTTACTTTAATTTTCCTGTTGATTTTTTCGCTGTTTGACACCTCCTCACCTCTTTGCAAGGGAAGGTCAGGGGTTTTAACAAGGCAGGGACTCGTCGCTCTTAACTCCTCTGGAGACAGCTTCACCGAGCTCCGTGCCTCTGTGCCTCCTCGCTGCTTGCCGCCGCTCGCTGGGATCACATTCCCCCGAGTACTACAAAACCAGATTATGTCTGCTGCCTTCGTCCGCAGCATGCGGGGGGGAAGAACGCGGCTCACCCGGTCCGACAGGAAGACATAGGAAGCGTCGAGAAGCCGCCAGGAAAGGAAGGTTGCAAGGAAGCGCTGCCATCCACTACGCGCCACTGCTCACCATTCCTGAGGGGCGGAGTGAAGCGTCACCTGGCTACTCGGAGGTGTGGTACTCCGTAGCCATCCCCGCCCAAGAAACTCATGGTTAATTTAGGTTTGAAGGAAAATAGATAATGCACATGTCATATGATACTAGAGTAGAAGAGTAAAGAAATCTCTAGCAACCAATCCCATTAACTAAAGAAAGATCAGTGGAAATTGATTAATCTTTTGATTTAACTATCATTGTTGGTTATTTATATGTGTCCAAGGGATCTCACCATTAACGCTGCGTGCGTAATCTAGTATACACCCATATCTGTTCTTGGGTGAATGCATGTTGTTTGTGCATCCCACCTGGTATGTTTGGTGTTGTACATTGGTACATATAGGTGTGACACTGACTCCTTTTTAGGTCGAGCCTAGCGGCAGCGCGGATGCACTGCTCCTTCTGCAAGGCATGCAGTAGTCGATTATGCTGTGAAAGCCTCGCCTTCTCTCTGCCCATATTTTTGATTGGCTGGTGTCATTCTCCTTGGTAAATGCTGGCTTCCGATTTGTAATGAGGCTTGTTAGTCCCTCCTTGTTACCGGCATTTGTTACCTCCCATGAGGACTGGATCTTTTACTTGAGGCATTACACTGTCTCCTTCATAAGTCGGAAAGCACAATTTTTTTTTTTGCATCGTGGTCCACTTTTACTTTAGTGGCCACGCTTGTTTATTTAATTAATTTGCTGCATGGGTCATACGGGAGCGTTTCTACTCACTAATCTAACAAGCATTTGCAATGCAATAGGTCTCGCATTTACGTGAATTTGAGCTATTGACATTGCAAATAACAATGCCTTTTATTTTTGTTAAATAAAAGGCATTGTCATTTACAATACCAATAGCTTAAACTCGCATAAATGCAAGACCTATTGTATTGCAAATGCTTGTTTTTTATTTTAGCACGAAATAACTGAATGCTATCATCTTTAACAGTGAGTATTTATGGTTGTTCTTTGCGATTGCTATACTTGTCCCATTACATTTTATTAGCATAATTAATTAAAGCCATTGCAAAATGACAGTGTGCTATGACACGGTGCTTTAGTAATATGTTTGTGACAGAGTACAAAAAAATGCATCACTACCTCCGTATTACCCCTTTATCGCTCTTCTAAAGTCTGTGGCTCATTTGCTACAAGTGTTACAGGAGACACCTGGATTTTTCTCAATCTCCATAACTACAGTTATGTAACGTTGATGGCTGCACCCCACTCAGAAAATTGTTCCAGCACCACTGCCACTGATATGGGGCCTGATTTAGATGTCGATACAAAAGGGGATGATGGACGGAGTGTTTGAGCAAATCAAACACTCACCCCAGTCAACTGATCTGGGTTTAATCCATCACCATTCTTTAGCTCACTCTGCCACCCCAGTCCAGACATGGCCATATGCAAATCAGTCTGACCCTGTGCCTCATGGGAACAGTCCAGCCAGAACTGCCAAGCCATGTCTTCCCTGGACCGGAAACAAGCATCCAGGGACCGGTTTCGGATTCATAATCTCATCAGTCAGGCTATCTTTAATCCAGTGGCAAAGTGGGCAAGGGACTCACGTCTGAGCATACCCTGCCAACTTAGGGCGAACAAAGCAATACAAAAGGGGATGATGGACGGAGCGTTTGAGCAAATCAAACACTCAACCCCAGTCAACTGATCTGGGTTTAATCTATCACCATTCTTTAGCTCACTCTGCCACACCAGTTCAGACATGGCCATATGCAAATCAGTCTGGCCCTGTGCCTCATGGGAACAGTCCAGCCCCAACTGCCAAGCCATGTCTTCCCTGGACCGGAAACAAGCATCCTGGGACCGGTTTAGGATTCATAATCCTCATCAGCCAGGCTATCTTGAATCCAGTGGCCAAGTGAGCAAGGGACTCACGTCTGAGCATACCCTGCCAACTTAGTGCAAACAAAGTGATACAAAAGGGGATGATGGACGGAGCGTTTGAGCAAATCAAACACTCACCCCCAGTCAACTGATCTGGGTTTATTCCATCACCCCCTTTTGTACCACTTTGATTTAGATGTCAGCAGATGTCTCGTCTGCTGAAATATAAATCACCATTCCTGAGGGGCGGAGTGAAGCGTCACCTGGCTACTCGGAGGCGTGGTACTCCGTAGCCATCCCCGCCCAAGAAACTCATGGTTAATTTAGGTTTGAAGGAAAATAGATAATGCCACATGTCATATGATACTAGAGTAGAAGAGTAAAGAAATCTCTAGCAACCAATCCCATTAACTAAAGAAGGGTCAGTGGAAATTGATTAATCTTTTGATTTAACTATCATTGTTGGTTATTTATATGTGTCCAAGGGATCTCACCATTAACACTGCGTGCGTAATCTAGTATACACCTATATCTGTTCTTGGGTGAATGCATGTTGTTTGTGCATCCCACCTGGTATGTTTGGTGTTGTACATTGGTACATATAGGTGTGACACTGACTCCTTTTTAGGTCGAGCCTAGCGGCAGCGCGGATGCACTGCTCCTTCTGCAAGGCATGCAGTAGTCGATAATGCTGTGGAAGCCTCGCCTTCTCTCTGCCCATATTTTTGATTGGCTGGTGTCATTCTCCTTGGTAAATGCTGGCTTCCGATTTGTAATGAGGCTTGTTAGTCCCTCCTTGTTACCGGCATTTGTTACCTCCCATGAGGACTGGATCTTTTACTTGAGGCATTACACTGTCTCCTTCATAAGTCGGAAAGCACAATTTTTTTTTTTGCATCGTGGTCCACTTTTACTTTAGTGGCCACGCTTGTTTATTTAATTAATTTGCTGCATGGGTCATACGGGAGCGTTTCTACTCACTAATCTAACAAGCATTTGCAATGCAATAGGTCTCGCATTTACGTGAATTTGAGCTATTGACATTGCAAATAACAATACCTTTTATTTTTGTTAAATAAAAGGCATTGTCATTTACAATACCAATAGCTTAAACTCGCATAAATGCAAGACCTATTGTATTGCAAATGCTTGTTTTTTTATTTTAGCATGAAATAACTGAATGCTATCATCTTTAACAGTGAGTATTTATGGTTGTTCTTTGCGATCGCTATACTATCCTTTCTACTGTATACAACATATAGTTTAGGTAGGGAGGTTAACAGTCAGGGATCCCAATTCTAGAGGAAGGCCATCGACCCGTCTGAACTTCAATGTTGGTTGAAAGATTACAATTCTTTGGATGTGAGAATAATTATAATTCCTTTGCATCCCACGTACATGGTTTTTAATCAAATCAGGGCATCCCCAATAAATTTCAATTGGGTGACCCATTAGATAATTTTACTTGTATGTCTCTGTATCCCTCAGACTATCTATATAAATAAAAATGTAAATGTTTGTTTGTTCAAAATGGCAAATCTCCGAAAGTACTTCACCGATTGCGTTGAAAATGTTTTTGTTTGTTCAAAATCGCAAATCTCCAAAAGTACTTGACCGTTTGCGTTGAAATTTTGACACAACCTTGGATTCGAATACGCGTGTGTTTTTATATACACAACGTTGGATTCCAATACGCGCGTGTCAAATACACGAGTAATCGAAAGCCCGAACAGACACATAAAAATGTCAATGTTCGTTTGTTCAAAATCTTAAATCTCCGAAAGTTCTTCACAGATTGCTTGGAAATGTTGACACAACGTTGGATTCGATTAAGCGCTTGTTTATATATACACAACGTTGGATTAGAATACGCACGTGTCCAATACGCACAGGTTTTTAATCGAAAGGCCGAACAAACCCTATCGATTTGGTTGCTGCACAACAACTACAAGGGAGGCATAGAGACAATAGTCTGCATATATTAGGATGGACAGTTGGTGTCAGGATGGCAGACTGGGAAGCAGGTGGAGGGAGGGGGGAGGACATTAAGAAAGGACGCATAGAGACAATAGTCTACATATATTAGGATGGACAGTTGGTGTCAGGATGGCAGACCAGGAAGTGGGTGGAGGGAGGGGGGAGGTGTTGGTTCACTTTGCCACATTAGCGCATGTTTATAGATACACAACGTTGGATTCGAAAATGCGTGTGTCCAATACGCGTGTGTTTTCAATCGAAATGCCGAACAGACCCTATCGATTTGCTTGCTGCGCAACAACTACAAGTGAAGCATAGAGACAATAGTCTTCATATATTAGGATGGACAGTTGGTGTCACGATGGCAGACCGGGAAGTGGGTGGAGGGAGGGGGGAGGAGTTGGTTCACTTTGCAACATTAGCGCGTGTTTATAGATACACAACGTTGGATTCGAACACGCGCATGTACAATACGTGCGTGTTTTTAATCGAAATGCCGAACAGACCCTATTGATTTGCTTGCTGCGCAACATCTACAAGGGACGCATAGAGACAATAGTCACAAAAACATATTGTATACCCACAAGCATTGTGAAATTAAACATATTAGAAACGTGCGCTTACTCTTTTCTTTCTCTTCCATTTAACAAGACTGAGCCACAGCAACGCGTGGCCGTGTACAGCTAGTGTATTATAAATATATAAGAGCTCCCAATGTAGGTTGTGTCCACTCAGACAATGATTCCCGAGTGTTGACTGGACATGATGATAAAGTAAGCCACAAATTGTGGTTGAGGGTTATTTCTCCAAATACCTTTTGCTCTTATCAGGATGCATGCCACACTTGACAACATTTAAAAAAAAATATATATATATATACATATACATCTTATTCCTTCATGATTGTTGTTTAAAAAACTGCTAAAAGAGAAATTTTCTATAATCAAGCAGCTTTACCAACAAAGTGTCTGATCTCTGTCCAAGTGCTACGGGGAGCATTCCAGTAGTCCTCTATAACTAAGCAGCTTCACCAGCAATGTATCTGATCTCTGTACAAGTCCTGCGGGGTGCATTCCGGTAGGTCAAGAGACTTTCCACCCGGCCTTGGCAAATCTACCCTTATTACAATACTAGCAGCTACATGTGATGTGCCTTCAGGTGCTGTTCTATCTGACCACAGTGTGCTTCAGATACAAAAATTGTTATTTTGTGTGGAGAGACTCTTTAATGCGCATCAGGAAGTTTGCTCATGAAATTACTGGCTAGGTTCCTTATGACAGCATTTCAGGCATTTTGCTTTCACACAGTAAGTAAAGTTTTTATTTAGCATAGTTACTTAAAACCGTTGCTACAAAATATCTCATTGCAGATTTAAAACCAATTAAAATGAATTAAAAGACATTATAACCTAATGATATTTGCAACGCATTAAAACAAGCAATTATTGTAGCAGCGTTTGTCCTTATACCTATCTGTTGTGTGGTAATTAAGACTTTGGCATTTTCTACTCTGCTTGTATTAAAAAATTTACAAAGCAACAGTTAAGCTGCGTGTCCTCAGGTGCAAAACATGCCAACACAGCTTGTCTCCGTGTGCGAATGCCTCTCTGGTTAAAAAGTGGTTTTAAAAACCATCTCCTTTCCTCAGTTAATTCTTTACATGTACAGAGGAGATGCAGCATATCTTGCATTGTCCCACATAAGCGGCAGTTGGAATCAGATTGGGTTTTCAAGCCAATGTGGGAAGTGCTTTGTGCATGGCAACAAGCCTAGTCTGTATTTCAAAAATGAAATTTTTGTATGTTTAGCAAAACCCAAAGCTAGATACTTCTGAGAGAGGAATAGGTGCTCAGAATCATCCAACCATGCAACCTCCTTGTTAAGGCTGCCTTATCTTCAATCCAGGATTCATTTCGCACCAATTTCTTTGTTAGTTTTTTAAGGAGGTTGTGACTAACCCTGGGCGTAGTTCGCGAAGTAGCGCTGCGCGAAGCTACGCGAACTTCACGTAGCACTACGCGAGCTGCGTAGTAGTATGTTCGCACTGTGCAAGATGCATTTTCAATGATTGCACAGTGCGAATAAGCATCCGGCACTGTGCAATCATTGAAAACGGCATCTTGCACAGTGCGAGCTGTAGTTTTCTGCCGCTCGAGTAGATTTTTACTCGAGCAGCAGCTTTCTCAACGCGAACTGGTAGTTTCTCATCGCAAGCGGTCGCGAGCATGCACGACCACTCGCAATGAGAAACCTGACCTCCCCGCGTTGAGAGTCTCACCGGGATGTCATTTTGCTTGCTCGCGGTCGCGAACATGACGTTGAGGACCGCGAACAAGCAAAAAATGACCGCTGCACTACACTACTCATGTTCGCACTGTGCTACGTGCAGCTCGCGTAGTGCAAAGTTGTGCAAACTTCGCAAACTACGCGAGCGTAGCGTAGTGCTTCGCCCAGTGTTAGTTGTGACTTGTAGGTGTTGCCCAAAGTTCTGTCAGACCCAGCGTTGCCACGCATGTTGCTAAATATTTCGCCGCTGGTGATGACTCCTTCTGTTGTAGCTCTGTCCATAAGTGCCAATTTAGGGTGCCAGGTTCAGATTTCCTTACTTTGTCCCAGAAGATGATTGTTGCACCTTTCCTTGCAATGGTCTGTTTTTGCACACCAAACTCAAGCCTAATTTGCGGTGGAGAGACAGCATCCAAGAGCTTCGAGTCCCTCCCCCTCTGTGCCTCGCTCCCATAGGTTATTGTGGGTAGAAGTTGTGCCCGTATAACTTCTACCAAAGGAGCCAGTGAAGGACCCGTCAGTCTGGAATTGAGGTTTCTCATTGAGACTGCTAAGGCTATGCCTTTCCTTTTAATTGTTTCTCTCTGGGTTACAAAGTGCCCGCCTTTATCAATGATCACCCCCAAGTATTTATACTCATTGGCTGAATCTATTTGAATCTTGTCCCAAAACCAGACAGGTGTTTTCTTGAAGTTCTTTTTAATTGTCATTGTTTTTGTTTTTTCCAGGTTGATATTTAGATCATTAGCCTTAGAGTATTTACATGTGATGTCAAGAAGACGCTGTAGACCCACCTTCGTTTGGCTGATCAACACTAGATCGTCAGCGTAGAGTAGGCAAGGTAATATTAGATTCCCAATTTTTGGCGAATGCGAGTTGGTTGCATTCAGTAATGGAATCAGATCTGCTAAAAACAGATTAAATAGCGTTGGGGTCAGTACGCAGCCTTGCTTAAGGCCTTTTATTGTTGGAATTTTTCCTGATAGAGTTGACCCGTAACGGAGTTTTATTTGCAGCCAGGTTTCAGTGTGCAAATTAATTAGCAGGTTCAAAAGAGCCTGGGAAATGCCCCAGCCTGCCAATTTCAACCAAAGTTTATGTCGGTTTACATGGTCAAAAGCTGCCCGATAATCGATGAAGCACAGGTGTAATGGTGTTCTTGTATTCTCAGCCTTATCGATTAGCAGAGCCATTGTTGTTATATTTGGACATATAACAGATTTGGAAAAGCCGGTTTGGTTTAGGGGGATGGTTGAGTTGTCTTCCTCCCAGAGTTGCAGTTCGTCCAGCAGCGTTCCGGCAAAATATTTTGCCTCATTGTCCAGAAGGGCAACTAACCAATAGTTCTTAGGTTGAGTCTTGTCACCTGATCTAAAAATTGGTGAAATTATCGAGGTCCGCCATGATGGAGAAAGACGGCCTGTTGTTCTTATCTCTCGCAACAGAGGACTCAATGCCTTCGCCCAGTATTCTGTATCTTGTTTGTAATGCACGGGTGGGATTCCATTTGGCCCCGGTGCCCCTTCTTGCCTTCCCTTCTTGATGTATTTATTGATAGATTTTATATGATCGTTTAAGGGAGTAAGTCCCAGTAATTCTCCTTCGTGCAGTTCCTCCAGAGTTGCATTTTCCTTATTCGGTTGATGGTTCTGAATCCTAGACTGCAATACGAAGTCCATGCTAGTTTCAGCTTGCCACACTTGTCATGTTTTTCCTCTAGTTTGCTATACTTTTGTAAGTTGGCCATATAATGAGGGAGTGCGTAGCAGCAAAGCATTAATCTCTCGCTGCCCCTCCTCTGTTGCGAGCGGCAGCGTATCACTAGGAATATCTGTAGGCAGTGCTAGTAAGTTTAGCAACACAAAAAGCTGTAATATATGTTTTGATCTCTCTTTTGTGTTGAGATAGGGACCCTAGCTATATATCCGTTACAAACAGAATGAGGAGTAGAGCAAACTCCTGTGGGACCTCTGAGTGCAACCACAGAGACTGATCTAAGAACGGAGAAGCCAGAATTATTTTACCATGTTTCTGCTGCATACACTATATTGTGTAGAGGACAACAGTCAGAATGCACCGATTGTCCAAGCACACAGCATGTAAGCTCAAACACACCACAAATAAAACTTGTTACATGACATGAATTTCACCACATATGCAAGGGAAGTAGAGATGCTCCATTTAAAAGGGACTAATTGAATTTTACATCGAAAGACCATCGTCCATCAGGAGTAGTTAAAAAAGCCTCTAAAACTTCAGCTGCCAAAACCAGTCAATTCACTTGCAGGCATGTAAGAAGGTGGTAGCCTTCCTTCACCTTTCGTGTGACTACTCTTTCGGTGCATCCTCTGACCAACAATTGCCTGTCTGGGGATGGAATGACAGATGGGGCCCGTGATACACCTCTATTCATCCTGCCTTGTCCCCGCCTCATGCCAGGAGTCAGCCTCCTGCCTGGCAGCGATGCAGAAAAACAAGCCAGAAACAAACACTGTGGCACACACATTAATATGTACAAGTACCTTTCACTGCAAAGCAGCATTTGTTTAAGCTAATACGAGTCTAGATGTTTGCTTAAAATATATGGCTTTGTATGTATGTGTGTATATCTGTACACGCACATAGAGACCACCATAAACATACACACTTCACAAATACCCGTCCCGCTCTAGGTCGCCCTACCAATTTTGATCCATTATGTGCCCCTAAAAATCACTTCTAAAGACACCACTGCTTCCCAACAGAAACTTTTGCTTCTATGATGAAATATTTAAAAAAAAACACAAAAAAACAGGGTATACCCTCTGTGGGATACCAGATGATTTAGTACAATGAAGAACAAAAAAGAATTCAGGCAGGTCAGGGAAAAATGAAAAAATGTAACGTGGCATTTTTGTCCCTAAACCTTACTCCGAGAATGAGCTGGCATCAAATGTCTGGATTAATTGGAGTTTTGATAAAACACAGACTAAAGACAGGGGCCAGGGCTATCTGGTCTGTGGCTCGGAGCTTGGCCTTCAAAGAAAGTTCTTAATGCATAGTTGTCAGGGGGAGTCACGTAGGTCCTTCATCACTTTTGGCTGAATGAGTTCCAGTAAACTCATGAACTGAGAGAAACTGCAGTGATTGGAAGGCAATGAATTACCATTCGCTGATACCCACTGACATCATGTGCAGAAGAGACATTGATTAATTTCCTTCAATGATGGGAGAGGCACTAAAAGTGACTATCAGCACTGCACTGTGTGCTCATATGATTAAGGGTCAATATCTCACCACCTGCAGTACAGCCTTTGCTCCCTTGCCCGCTCAGCATTGTGCCCCCCTTCATCCTAATGGAACTGCTTTCAAATATAACCTGGTCAAATAGAACTATGCTATTTTGAGCCAGTTGAGAAATGTGATGCACACTCCTGGGAAGTAAGGGCTGCGTTATTTTAATATACTGTGTAACAATGGTTTAGCAGGCATTGTTCATCACTTCAAATAAGTGTCCTGTACATGTTAATAAGGTATGTTGGCTTAGTGTCATTAAGAAGTGCTTGGGCATGTCTTGATGCAGTTCCTTCACTATCTCTGGCCGGGGTCAGGCTTAATGTTGTATTTTAAAAATATATTAAACAGTTTCAACAAAAGGCAAGCTGCAGGTGTAAAGATATGTGTGTCGTATGTATATAGGTAGTTTTAAAGAGCACTGAACTGCCAACAGGAGCCTTGGGACCCGATTCAGGGTATGTTTGATATGTAGGTTCATATCGTGTAGGGAGGTCTTTGCATCCATAATCTTTCTGCTTTCTCTCATTTTTATTTGCTAAGGATGCAAGTGCTCAGCATCTGGTATGTAAGGCAACAATGTCTCAACCGGTAGTCACTTAAAAAGGCAAATATCATATATAACAGATCAATGTCAAGCACATAGAGAAGGGAGACCACAATCCATTTTCAGCACTACATTACATTATTTATATGGTAACCCAAGGTACACTGTGCACAAAAGTGCTCGTGGAAAGGGGAACGGCGCAAGTGACAAGTGCAAAGGTGAGATAACAGCGAACAACGGCGCAAAGGGGACAAGAGTAATTAATGGTTACAAAAACAGTAGGTAGGACATTCTTACAGGATTTTCACTGTTTTTATGGAACCATGATGGCGCCTAGAGAAGCGCTCAATAGCCGATGGTGTTTCGACCCGGATGGGTTCGGGTCATCATAAAAGCAGGATTACTTAAAGTTGTATGATGCTGAAGTGCAGGTAACCAGAGTAACTTGGCACAAAGGCAATTCACAAATGGAAGAAATCCAGAACTGGAAGAAGACCAGGTAGGTTTGGGTCAGTAGAATGCGGTAATCCACGGACCCGGTATCGAGTAAATCCTGGGGCTCTAGGAAGCGGTATCATGTCAGAGTGGGCGAGGAAGAATATCAGTGTTTTCGGATTTCGTAGTAATCCAAGGCAAGGGAGTATCAATCATTCCCAGTAACTGGAGATGGAGTAGACCGATCTGTAGACCAAGTGAATTGAGATCCACACTTCCTTTGTGGTGGAATGAATCCAGGTGGGCCGTGGAACCGGTCGTCTGAGTGTTCAACACCCGGCTGCTGGTCCAAATGTGATATCATCTTTTTTTGGTTATTTAACTGACATATAATGTGTAACCCTGAGGGCTGCATGTTCATGAATGTAGCCAGAGCGAGTGCAAGGTGGAGTTTGAACAAATCTCCGGGTCGTTTGCCTTATTATTGAAGATGTTGAGGGGCATATTTACAAGAACTTAACGCCACCGTAGCGTACATTTTTTGACGTTACAGCAGCTTTTTTTTATTGCTTTATTTGCAAGTTGCCGCTAACTCCAGTTAGTGGCATTTTTCCGGCCTAAACATGAATTTTCAAGATCGCCTCTTCTGTTAGCGGGACATGACAAAAATGAGATGCTCGGTAGGCATTCCTATGAAAAAACTGACGCTGAACACACAATGCAACATTTACAAGGAAATCTCAGTACGTCGATAACCTTACAAACTGCCACTAAGTCCAAATAGAGGCAGTTTTTTAAGGCCAGAAAATAACAGGTCTTAAAATTGGAGAAAACATTTGGGCCCACATATAAGATGTCTGGGTGCTGGACAGTGCTCCAAGGACTATTGCTGCGCTGCCCTGCGCCAAAACAAAGGGTCGTGAATGGGCACTTTCCTTGGCCCCATTCACTTGGATAAAACTGAGATTGGACACTTTTCACTGCGTCCTCCTGGCGACACCATGTCTGCTCTGTATTTACTGTATGGAGCACCATGTCGAAATCAATGACAGATACATCTGGAATCCTGACGTATCTGTCAGCACTATAGTCACGCATTGCTGCAATTGTGTTGCAAGCATGTCGCAACTCCAGCAATGCATGGGGCCAGCCTATCCATATGGCACTGCGTCACCCTTACTCCTACCATGAGGCAGGTGTAAGGTTTTGATGCAGTGGTGTCCTAGAATTGTTGCAGTGAAATATATTAGAATTCACTGTGCCACTTCTAAGAGGCTTTATTGCGTAGGAATGCCCACCTTGCATACATCATACCTAACGCAGGTATGATGTGGCACAGGACTTCACAGGTTCACGCATATGCCTAGATGCGTCACTTTGTAAATACGGCGCAACATGGTGCAAAATTCACGCTGCAAGTACGTCAAGAAAATGACGCACCATCGGCGTTAAATTGTAGGAAGGGGGTCATGAATAAGCCCGCCTGTATTTTTCCCCTACGTTGGCTCACAATGGCTGCCATACGCCAATGCAGGCACTCTTGCGACGTGCTGCAAGGGTGACTGTGTTGCAAAGTTGATTGATGTTGTGCAGGAAGGGAAACCTACCTGCACAAAACCTATCATTCCAGGGTATTTCCTCTTTCTCTGTGTGCTGCAGAATGCTGCACACATAGAAAAAGTGAAAAACAGCAGAGAAATGAAAACATTTATTCTCGTAGCACCTCCCAAATGTCATCGTTGGGGTGGAATTAGATTCTGATGCATTCCCAAGGTTTACGGTTTCTCGTAAACATGGGAATGCTTCAGATTCCATTGGTTTGGCGTGGTAAAGCCCACAGCACCGCACATTGACCTTCCCTTTCACACAGTTTAATTTGTAAAAGGGTCAAATATTTGCAAGTCCATGAAAAGCCACGTAAAGTGGCTTTGCGTGGCCTTGTAAACATGCTGTGGCACATTGCGCAACCGGAACGTCAAACATGTGATCACACACAACGTTGCAGTAGTGCCGGGAGGGCCTCATAAATGAGGCCCTTGGATAATACAACTCCCACAATTCATCCTTGGCAAGGTCAACAACGCTATGGACCTCCTGTCATTGCAGCTCGGAGCATCAAGGAGACCACCCCACCTGACATTCATCGCTCACCTGAATAACTGCTCCCTTCCCTTTGGGTGACAACTGGACCAGATCGTCTCTAAGTGCTGACCTCTGTACACCAAAATTTCAGCAACAGGAAGCTGGAGACCAGGAACCTCAAAAAACCAGAGACTTTCCGGAGCTGTCTGTAACCATGGAAGAAGGAGAGATGTACAACCAGTCAACATTAAATTAGGTTATCTGCCATCTGAGGAGTCACATCTGGGGGCTGTATGGACTCTGCACTGGATGACCATGTCGCAGTAGAGCCCAAGTCACTGGGGGAGCATTCAGGAGAAGTGTTAGGATCCTGTCTCTGAGTGCGATTGCACATCCTCGCTGCTGCATGCGGCGCCTACCGCCTCGCTTGTATAACCTGCTGCAAATTGGGGGTGGCTTGTAGTTGTGGCCGGGAAGCCTGCTCCTCCCATGCCTTCCAGTACGACTGGCTCCACGAATGACAGCTTGTTGCTCATTCCATTCACTCCCTGTCCGAAGCACCTGGCAACCAGTAGATTGCAGCCAGGTCCTGACCTGTTCAGCAGTGTCAATTATTTGAGTGTCAACATGTGAGATCACTTGCAGCCTTTACCGGTAGAGGTGAGAGTATTTGATGCCCAAATCTGGGAGGCATCGCTTAACCACCTCGGCCTCTGCACCCCGTGGCTTAGTCAGGGAAGAAAATAACTGTGGTGTTATCCACTTTCACCTCCCTCAGCTTGCGTACCTCCGTCAGGACAGCGTCATTATCCCTATAGGAGGCCGAAGAGAAAGGGTCTAAGACTTGTCCCCAGCAGCGGGCGGCTCACCAGCACTCAATGGACCTGCTCCACAACAAAGAATGGGGAGAGGGCACCTGCTGGCAGTAGGTCACGGAACCATGTCTCGGTGTACGTCACTGCATCAGCCCCTTCTGTTCCATCAGGCAGATGCAACACTCTCACGTTGTTATGCTAGGTGCAGCCCTCGACATCCTCCGCTGTTCAGTGACTTCACATGTGCCATTAGCTGCTACACCCCCAACGATGCGTTAAGGGTACTCGGGGTGACTTTAGCCAGTTCTTGCTCAATGTCATGTACCTTGTAAGTCAGCTTTTGATGATCTCTGCGCTCCTGGATGATGTCGACTGTGATTTTGTTTATGCTGCCCTCAAAGGAAGTGCCCTGTTTGTTGGAGGGAGGTACTGAGTCTAGTTTGGAGTACAAGCTGTCTGCTGTCACCCAGCAGAGCAGGCAGTGATCACCAGTCGCACAGTTCACCGACATGTAGGAGCAGCCAAATGTCGATGACACCGCTGTCGGCAGTCGGGTCATCGTTGCACCAGATGCCCAGGCACTATATATGACATAAATTGCAGTGCAGTGTGGCCAGCCGGCCCCTCTCCTCCAGTCAGGTGTATGATAGCCAAGAATCTTCGTTCGGGCGACACCAATGGAAATCCCCCTTATACCGAAGAGCTCACTGCCACGGGGTGAGGAAAGGCAGCACCACACGGTCGCCGCCTCCCATCTAACAGTGGCGACCAAATTGCGTGTACCCCAGTGCCACAGTGAGTGATGGCAGATAAAGTTGCATGCCCAATGGCCTGGGCCTGAACCACCCCCGTACTGTTGGCACCTGCCACCACCAAAGGCTGATATCAGCAACTAGAGCCAGTTAGTAGAGTCCCCCACCAGTCTTGTGCGTGCCCTCGGTGATGTAGGTCAGCTGCAGAGCAGGGACTGCTCAGGACACGGTGTGCGCTACTTACAGGCAGTAGGCCTGGGCGCGACTCGACTCCCGGGCCTGCTCCGCTCTGTGACCCACCTTATCCACACCTGGACATTAACACCGGGGCTCAATCCGCTGTGCTCTCTCCAAATCTGTGACTCAGCAAGCAGGAGTCTCAGCCAGATGCGATTTCACAAGCATAGGTACAGCAGTCACAGCCAAGTCCGCTAGGGAACCACCCATGCAGGTGATGCAACAGGGCCCCCTTAGGCATGAAGTTGCAGCACTCCTGTCACACAAGCTTAGTGCAGCTCAGGGGTCTCATCCTCCACAGCATCCGAGCAGCCCCACATCATCCGGCCTTTGAGGCAGAGAGCCATGGCCCACCATGGGCAATCTCCTCCATGCACACATCTTAGGCAATGCAGACCTTCCTACGTTGGTGCACTGGAGCACCTCTACCGATCACAGCTCCAAGGCTCATCAGGCGGTCGTCTCACACAGATCAGCAATGTGTCTCCATGCAACCTGCCAGACTTCGCCACAAGGGCGATCGCTGATGCCTCAATGTCTACCACCACAGACCACAGGCTTAGGTCCGACGCGGCCTGCCTCCACCAGCAGGCCGCAGTAAGTCCACAGCACCACCTCCTCTCACTCCGGGTCTCAGACACAGACCCAGCAAGGTCTCCGGGCCCCGGAGACGGTCCGCGTTTCCTGGCATCGGCTGCCATGGTGTCGCAAGGATAGCACTATGCAAAGTGTTGCATCACTGTTTTTCCCTAGCGATGCGCTTCTTTTCATAAATGGGGCCCTGAATCTGCATTTCTTCTTCCCCTGGGACTCTGGCTGGTCATCCTGGCTGTTGGGGGGTTTGGTAGGTTTGTTGACCTGTGCTGAACTTGGCCTTGGCAGCTCCATTCAGCATTCCGTTGTTTTTATTTTATTTTTTTAATTCGAGGTGTATTCATAGGCTATTTTTTACAGGCTGAAAAGTGACGTTGGGCTGACTAACGTGAATCTTTTTGCTGCTAATTGCCGTTTCTTCACTTTTCTCTCGCTAACATAAAATATTTTATCGCCTTGACGCTAGTGTTAGTGGCAGTTTTTGCCGTAGCTAGCTGATACTATCGCAATGTAACAACGTATTGTAAATACGTCGAAAACAGGGCGATAGTTTTCAGCGATAGACAGCGTTAAGAAAATTGCTGCTAACTAACACAGCTGCAATTCTTGTAAATATACCCCTGAGTGTAATGATATCACACTTGTCAACCAAATACCTTCCCTAAGTATTACTGAAGGACATAATGAACCACAAAATACTGGAGTGCCACAAAAATGTTATGAGCGCTAAATGGCTGCCTGTTCATGCACGCGGGTGGGGGGGGCTTCTTTTTCATTGGGTACCTTCAGTAATTTTCTGGAAAACAGAGTAAACCAGTGAGTACAAAAGGCCCCAATTAAATTTAGATGGTAATATGGAAATCCATCATATTTCAGAGAAAGTGCTAAATTACGTCTGAAAATAAACCAGCTGAATTTATGAAACCATAGAGACTTTATGAAGGAGGAAATTCGACTTAAGAATTTGCCTCAGAATTCAGCGCTTCCTCCAGAATTAACACGATTTTCCTGAAGCTTCTTGCTCCAAATCAGGACCTGAAATGGTAGTGTTTGAGTATGTGTCCGTAAAAAATAAAAAACTGTGAATAAAATCATGATCTCCAGTAGACAAGAGTACTGACAGTTTTAAAGCTCCTTTGCAGCACAGATATTAAAATATCCAAAGATCTGGCCTTTGTCATGCTGGTTATTGACTTACAGAATGAAACAAAGGCTTCAATTTAGATACTTTTTGGTTTGTTAACATTGTGCTAAGGATTGTATGACTTTGCCTGTGGTACTGGGGCTAGGGAGCTGGTGTGAGACGAACACGAGTGAAGGGAAATGGTGGTTTAGAAAATTATGGGGAAGTGAATTCTTTTGTAGGACATGCCTAACAGAACAACAAATATAATGGAGAAAAGATGAAGCTCCAGAAATAATATGCAATAATATATACAGTGTGTGCAGCTTAGACGTTTATAGGCTTAAGCCAGTGAAAGCAGGTCAATATCAGTAACACAGATTGAATGAGTAAAAGTTAAATGGCACAGCATGTGCACCATGCCTATGCCTAATTGTTTATTTACTTATTTATTTATTGTAATTCCTTTATTCGGCATAATGTACAACACCATAAAAGTTCATTTTTAAAAAACATGCAATACGTGACAAACTTAATCTCTATACTGGTAGCTAAAAACACACAAAAGGAGCAACGTCCATTACGATTCAATTAATGTACAGTAATCCTATTTTCTAACCCCCGCTTCCTTCCATTGAGCCTCTTGTCTCTCTTAGTTTCAATGCAAGCCTTAGGAAGCTTGTGATGGCAAGCAAGGTGAAGGGATCTTGCGCCAATTGTAGGTATTAAAGGGCAAGCCTAGCGTGTCTAAATTTCATTTTTTTTAACCAATGCTTTAAATACAGGCGATGCCTAATTAATATCAACTAGCACGAGCTGGCACCGGGCTTCAGAAAAAAGTAGGTACCTATTCACGTACTAGAAGCTGCATAGGAATGCTTTGTTTTGTAAAAACAAAAAACATGCATGGTCCCAACACATGATCTTAGGACACTGTGCTGTTGAATGCCTGGAATGCTGAATACCAATACTGTCTTGTCTTGATTATTCCTCATGCCTACCTCCTTCACCACCCTACACTTCCCGTCCCTTCATATTGCTCCAGCAGCTTTTTATATCCATTCTTTCTCTCGTTTTCTATGTTTTCCTATCTTCCTCGTTCCTCTTCTTTTTCAATTTTCTGCATGTTTCTCTTTTGCTCCTTGTCAAAGTTTAATGATGAAAAATACGACCCTTCTCATAAAAGCAGTGCTGATACCAGCCACCTGCAACCTCTAGCATACTGTAAGTGCTGGAGACATGTATGAAGCATACAAGATACATTTCACGAAAAAAGCTACGTATCTTACAAAGCGTCATTCATTTCATTGCAATATTCACATGAATCCATTATCCCATTGTTGGTTCATTCACAGTTCCTGCATATTGGAACCTTGACCACTGTAAGAGAAAACTGCTTAAAACGTTAACTTTACAAGCTTGGAGAAGCATAGACTAGCCAATGTCTTGACCACGAAGAACTTCTGGTGTCTATTTCAGCACTCTTTTTTCCAGCACACCAAAGGAGGTCAATAACTGTGAACCCTTGATAACATTGGTGTCACTAATAGCTAAGCACGCTCAATAGGATTTAGGTTTTACTGATAATCCGTGGTTATGCCATGAACCCGCTATATTTGTCATATGAAGCACTCCCTGACATCATTTGCTGCATTTGAAAATGACAAAAATGCTTAGTGCAATTAGATCACCAGTTGCTAAAAATCACAATGAAAGTCAGAGACAGCTCTACAAAGATCAGTGTGCTCATACTAGTGACCTCCTCAAAAGTGTATCCCGCAGAACATCACTGGCAGACTTAAGTGGAAGGGAACAGATGTTCACACCAAATGGGGGTTATGTATCTGATAGCAACTTTCGCTGTAACAGCCTGAGTGATAATAAGAACTCTCTAGTGCTCTGTAAATCCCACATCTTTGACCACATCTCTTCAAATGATGTATTCAAGGCAAGGGTCGTGGTCACGGCCAAACTTTGTGCAGAAGTCGAATGTGCTACGAGATTCTTTAACGCATTCTACAGCAATTTAGTAATATCTATGAGCAGTAATTCATGCAAACAGAAGTGCATACACAGTAACCACAGACGAAATTCTTAGTAGAAATCAAATCAAAAGTTATCTAAGAAATCCAGTTTATTCCCTTCGGTGATGGTTGACTTTCACACTGCTCTAGCAAGAGCTTGAAAATGTAGTAACATCTCACCTTCAGTGCCATCTCTAGTTGAATAGGAGTCTTGTTCCTCTGCAGTCATGTCTTGAACAGGGTTTTGGGCCACAAAATAACTGACAAGGTATATGGCATTTTAATGATCCTTGTCAAAAAGCAGTTCATTTAATCGGGAAGGAGTGACCCCAGCAACTAATAAAACACAACCATGTTAGATTACAAGACAGTCTAGTAAGAAAATTCTGTTCAATCTTTGGTACCTATGGCAAAAGCAGTAGGCTGTTTCCAAGAGTATTGTATGATAGGTTCAAGTGCTCCTAAAAACACTAAAGCCAAGAACACACACAACACAATATACGGTTTTAATCAATTCAGAAATCAGGAAGAAATTACTAAACAAAATGTAACCAAAATGCTTTTAAAGAAAATGTCCCTAGTCACCAGGAACAACAGTAGGGTGTAAAAGTCTCTGTCTGTCCATCTTAATTACCCAAAATGGCCCCAGCGGTATGGGTGGGTGATAAATTCCACTCCCCTGGTGGAGCTGGCAGAGTTTTGGCTACTCCAAATTCCACATGTAATGTGGAGTTCCAACCAAATCCGCCAACGACCGTGTGGCGGAGTTTTATCTCATGCATAGTTCGGCAATAGTAAGTTTGAGAGCGCAAGCGAGATTTGGAGTTTCCTAGCGTGATTTTCGATTGCCAGTAAGGCACCCGTGAGATATCTCAATCACAGGCAGTCACTGACAGTTGTGACTGTTAATGGTCAGAAAGCTGCCATTCAAGCAAAATCAACTCGAGAAGCCGCACCCTGCTGTGAATCTAATAGGCCCTGTGCACAAATGCTTCCATGTTGACATTTTCATATTTAAACTTGACATCTCTTTAGAATATTATTTTTAGCACATATTTGCTTGCATACTTGTACATGATAGTGTACTCAGAAAGGGTTTGCCTTCATATATATTTTCTTCATAGGCGCATTATGATATCCTCGTGCATTTTGTCCAAGGCCCAAGTATACTGCACAAATTGCCCTTGTTTGTTGTTATCTATTTGGTGACAGCTTTGGGTGGGTAGAATCAACAATGACAGCCAGACCAGGGGGGGCGTGTCCAAGGCTGCTAAAATGGCAACATAGCTTTCTAATGCTCCGCCATCAATCCCCCATAACCCGTAAATTATCCGGGATTGAGTGGAACTGGACCCATCACAAACAAATTAGTGCTGCAAGCAGAGAGAAGTGAGCCAGTCCATGTAGGGACACGCCGGAAGAGCGCATAATCTGGAACCAGGAGGCAGAGCCCGGGCCCCAGGAGGCTCAAGGATGTGAGAGGGAGTAAACATATGATGCAGCAAAGTGCAAGCAAGGAGACCTGCATGGCCCCCCACAACATGTCGGGATAAACAGGATGAAGAAGGTGAGATCACCGGAAAGGTGTTAATACCCTGTGTTCCACTGAGCTGGCCCCGCCCATGTTACTAAACCTGGTACAGCTCATACGTGCTTACACTACACAATAAGACATAGAGCAAAATAACTCAGCAGTTAAACGGTAAAGTGAGACACAATAAGACGCACATCGCTCTGTCGTAAATATGGATTATGCTGTCACACGCCACTACTGGCATCAATGGCCTACTGCCGCTTACTGGGCACCTGCACAGCATAACCACATGCACTGAGGAGATATAACGGTACTGTCGCCCCCTCCCCCTTAAGACACCTTTAGGTGTGGACATCCCTGAGTCGGAGCCTCCTCACACACCTGAGCTACGGTGGTCTCTGCGAGGGGACTAAAGCACTGGCACAACAGAGCCTGCAGAAAAAACCATACAGAGGACATTTTTAGGCAAAGAAATTTCAGGCTTCCATGTCAGGCGCGATCGGTCACCTGCGCTCTGGTACTGGAGGGGCACCTGGTCAGGCACAGCCCACCGAATCCCGCTAGATAAGCCAGCGGATACACTGCACACCGATTCAGTGAGCAGCAAACCGGATGCAGTACTCGCAGCAAATAGAAAAATTGTGGGCATCACTCGAGCAGATATGATCCTCACTGGAGAGCAAAATAGATGCAGTAGTAACAGACCTCAACGTACTAAATGCAGACCACCATAAATTAGCAGATAAAACCCGCTCAATGGAGGACACCCTAGAGGAAATGACCCCAAAGACTCATGAAGCAGAGATAATGCTGAGAGAATTAACGACCCAGGTACGCACAATCGAACGCAGGGCTGAAGATGCGGAGGGGCGCTCCAGATGAAACAACATACGAGTGGTGGGATTCCCGGAAGGAACGGTGGGGAAAGACGCCATCGACTATGTGGAGAAATGGATCCGAGATATGGTCCCATCAGAGAAACTGTAGCAGCATTTCTCCTTGGACAAGGCACACAGGGTTCTAGCGAGGGCCCCCTCCAGGATCAGGTCTCAGGCCGTTTCTGTTTCGTGTCTTACACTACAAGGACAGATACACAATACTCCAAGAAGCTAGAAAGGTCCAGTCCATACAAGACGACAATGCACAGTTTATGTTCTTCCTAGATTACACAGTCGAAGTGCAGAAACAAAGACACTTATTTCTGAAAGTGAAGCGCCATCTACCCAGTCTGGACCTTAAGTACTCCTTGATATTTCCAGCATGTTTACAAATCGTGGCAAAGGGAAAAACACACTTCTTTGACACCCCCATAGCTGCTTGGTAATGGCTCGATTTAGCAAATTTGACTTGAATACCTGCATCCACAGGGGCACGAGGAGATGGACCGTTTGTGATGCCACGAGGGAACCGCTATGGGAAAAGATGCAGGAGAACCATGAGGGAAAATAGGGACATGCGCCTGACATTGAGCAAATTATACAAGATTAACACAGAGCACTACTGACAGCGGCTGCACTGGGGGGAGGGGGGTCCCAGAGGGAGTCGAACTCTGGTGACAGTCCATCATATTGAGGTAGGTACGTTGAATCTGTAGACGCCTCCTCCTCCTTCCCGGACTACCCCGCACCACCTGAAGTTACCCTGCAAAAAGCAGAGGATATCATATGAACAGAAAGAGACTTTGCGATCAGCTGTGTATGATCAGCTGGACTCTGAAAACACACAAGCAGTAGAATGAGTTCATAATAGTGTAAATTTAGTATTGAAGTGTGTACTTAATATGTTCCACACCACTTGGTATGTGTATCCCATATATAATGTAGTCCCCTAAATTAACAGTTGGAAAATTGCCTTCAAAATGACACATAAGTGGGACTGGGGTGGGGTGTATGTGGCGCACAGTCTTGCTCAATGCAGCATAAATGGGAGACTCCATTACCTGACCCACAACCCCCTGATACAAACAAGGCATGCCCCTACTATCCAACGGAGGCGTAGTGAACTGATTGATGGTTTGGACGGATGCATGTTGCACACCTGCCCTTATGGGATTAGAAGAATCAGTTGACTCTTCATATTGTTTAAATAAGTTCTTTTGCTATGTAATGTGCATGAGTTCACACTCAAGTGAGGCCCCCTACACACCCCAGTATCAGACTGACGCACACACCACACCCTTGCCACCAGGGGACATGTACCACATGACTGAGAACCGCTACACCAATGGCATCCACTAACATATACACTTGGAACGTCGGGGCACACACGCACCTGCATGCAGGGATTCAATTTACTCATATCTGAAGTGACACCTTGCCCATATGGCCTTCCTGCAAGAAACACACATGACAACACCTGAAATAGCAAAGATGCAGAGGAGGTGGCATGGGCAGCTGTTTGCCACTGGTTATTCTGCATATGCAAGGGGGACATTAATTTGGATTAAACCAGGGATGCCTTTTGCAGCAGGCGAAACTGTCATAGATACAGATGGCTGATACGTTCTAGTGCAAGGCCGTTTAGCTGGCCAGAACATACTCTTAAGCTCCATATATGCACCGAACACCAATCAGCTCACATTTCTTGACACCCTATCTGACAAACTATTGCACTGGCATGGGATACCATGGTTATTGGGAGGTGAATTCAAATGCGTGATTGACCAAGCCCTTGACCGCTTCTTTCCACCGATTCTACGAGTGGCAACAGTGCTGACTGCAAGAGAAATGAGAACAATACTAGAGCATTGGCAACTGGTAGACATCAGGCGACAGTGCCACCCCACTGACAGACTATACTCCTACTACTCATAATACCCCCTTAAATATACAGCGATACTTCCGAGTTCAGACATATGCACCGCAGGCCTGGACCTGATATGGATGCCTGGTGTTGGATCTCGAGAAGGCCTTCGATTCACTGGAATGGCCATTCTTATTTATGACACTCCACAAATACGGTTTTGGGACACGCTTCATGCATGCAACTGGTGCAACCGTTATACACTGAACCTCTCATTAGGGTGCGCACTGGGCAGTTAATATCTGAGTCTATACCAATAGGCAGAGGTACCCGACAGGGGTGCCCCCTTTCTCCCCATCTATTTTCGTTGGTGATTGAACCACCACCTACAGAACTTCATAGAAAGGGGACGGACTGGGGCATTTGGCTGGAGGATGGCTTACATGTGGTATCCTTGTATGCAGATGATCTACTGTTATACCTTAGGGACGTACACAATGTGCTGTGCGATATTGCTGAAACGGTACACCAATTTGTGAGTGTATCAGAACTAAGAGTGAACTGGAGGAAATCGTGTCTATTCCCCTTCGGTCTGGACTTCCTAGACCCAGGCCCAGTCCTTAATAGCCCTGGTAGCCTACATTGTTTCGATACCTGGGCATCCGCATGTATCATTCTACAAATGATATACTTGAAGACAATCTCATGCGAGCAATATCTTACATCCGGTCTCAAATGAGATTTTGGAAAACATTACCGATATCAGTCTTGAGCCGTATTGCTCTATTAAAGATGGTGGTTCTAGCTAGATTACTGTACTATTTCTCAAATGTGCCCACCTATGGGGGGCGCTAGAGGGCGCACGAGCGGAATGGCCGCTTGAATAAGTAGCTCCCGCGGCTTGGTGATTAATCCTTCTTATAATCCTTCACTACAGGGTGCAGACCCGCCAAATAAGCCCGTCGCTGCCTGCAGGCTATCACCCTCTACCTCCGTTCCAAATTTGGAGCTGCTGCTGATCCCAGGGCCGGAGATATCACGAACGCCACGACTGCCGAGACCTGCACTGGAGCCGCCGGGCGAGGAGCGCGGGGGTGACGTTCTACGCAAGGCCGCGGTCGGCCACGAGGGGCTGGGCCGCACGGCCGAACAACCGCCTGGACTCGCGGGGGGGCCCCGCGCTGCAATATAGACCGGAGGGGTACTACGGTCGGTCCGCTGCTAGCGCCGACCCCCCCGCTGACTCGGATCCTCGGCACCCGGACCGGCGGTGAGACCTCCTCGATCCACCCGGCGGGACGGAGGGAGTTGTGACGGCCGGGGGCCGCCTGGGGAGAAGGCCGACTCACCGTCCTGCTGGGGCTGGTACAGTACATCGAGTCTGGCCCGGCCTGCAGTTGGGCCATACACACCTGAGGCCCTGAGCAGTGGGGAGCAACACGCAGGAGGACCCCGTCGCTCCCATGGGCCCCACGCATACCGAGGAGTAGAGAGCTCTGTGCTGGCGCCCCTTTCACGTTGTACCCCCACCGGACAATACCAGCCCCGGGGCTGGTGCTGGCACACATCGAACACCGCCCCGTGGGGAGTACGGGACTGCTCTGAGCCCTATCCAGTGAGTGTGCTGCGACCTGGGTGTTGATCTGCCTGCACTGTGATTCCTGGGATATTGCGTTGTCATCTGGGCCGCGAGGCCTCACTATTCCCTCGCTCATCTTCCATTGGCACGGACATACTTGGGCTCGCGGAGGCCGCGCCAGACGCGCACCCTACTCTTGACAGGCACTGCGACGTACGTTCCTGCCTACAGCTACCTCACCGAGGGCTACCGCGGCTGACCATGAACCCCGCTGCCTGACGGCCTGCTTGCGGCCTCCGGAGACTCATCCGGCTTCCCAGGTGCGTGGTGTCGACGGACTGCCCCCCCTCCGCAGCCATGGGACGCCCCGATGGACGGCAGGCGAAGCTGAGCTTTGACGGCGCCAAAAAGGGTGTGAAATCGGTACCTAACGGCCCTGGACCCAGTGGGACTCCTCCAGCAGTCACTGCACCCCCCCTACGGACCTTGATCTTCAAGCCCTATTTCAGGAAATGCGGCAGGGGTTTATGACAGTGGTTGAAAAGGTTGATGGAGTCACTGCTCGCGTAGACGCCTTGGTCCACAAGGTGGATCGTCATGAGGAGAGACTCATGACTGCAGAACAGCGAATCTCTACTACCGAGGATACTGCTGCATCGCATACGACACAGCTGGCATGAATGGACAATTTACTCCGAGTCATAGCGGCGAAAAATGAGGATTTGGAGGCTCGCAGCCGTCGCAACAATATACGCGTCACGAATGTACCGGAATCTACCAACACGGGCAGGATGGAACTGTTTATTGAGAAATTGCTTAAGGAGACCATCGGAGAAGGTGTTTTTTCTGCCCAGTTCATCGTGGAACGAGCGCATCGTTCCCTTGCGCCTGTACCCAAGCCGGGATTGCCGCCTCGGCCTATTATTGCCAAACTGTTGAATTATCGCGACCGCGATGCAGCATTGAGAGCAGCCTGAACTCAACATAACTTGCAGTACAATGGAATCACTTTTTCCATTTATCGGGACTTTACGCCGATGGTGCAGGAGGAGCGCCGTAAATTTCTACCCGTGAAGAAAAAACTGCGAGAAGCCCAAGTGGACTATGCTCTTTTATACCCGGCGAAGCTGCGTATCACTCATCAGGGACAGCAAAGATTCTTCACCAACCCGCAAAAGGTAGAAGACTTCCTGAAATCACTCCGAAGGGCGCGACAAGAGGACCGGAATGCTGCAGAAGAGCTGGAACGTGATGATCTGCCACCGGAACAGGACGAATGACGCTTGTCCCCGGGAGCTCTGTAGGCCACTTGCCCTACTTTTTTGGACATTCACTTAACATATCGACTGCGGCGCCTGCTCTGGACACGGACGCCGACGTCGCATGGCATCTGCACACCTGTGGTAATGTACACCAAGGCCCACTCTCTTAGCTCTAGGCTCCACCAAGGGCGGTACGAACTGGAGCTAGGAGCCGAGAGTTGGCTGTGCGCACTCTATGTTTTACCCCCTCAGGGTACTCCCCTTCAAGTTGTTGCTAATTGTTTGGTCACTACATGGGTTCGATGTGACAGGGAGGAGTGGGAAAAGCTGGGTGCGACTCATTAGCTACTGGCATGATTGGGATGCTGGGGTGGTAGGAGGTTGGATTGTTTTCTGTTGAGGCTATACTTCCTTGAATTCTGTAGGCAGATTGTACGAGGTTATGCATGGACCTTGCGAAGAGCCAATGGCGGAGAGCCGCTGCAGACCCAGGCTTTATGCTTTGGCTGCTACTACTATTACTGCTTTGAACCGAACAATGTCTCTACAGACTGCTAATGTACATTTAAATTGCTTGTCCTGGAATGTCCGGGGGCTGAATGATGCTAGAAAATGTCGCAATGTTATTGCCTATCTAGATAGGCATCACGCTCAGGTGGTTATGTTACAGGAAACTCATTTGCCGCCGCGAGATGGGGCCACCTTTGCCGGTAGATGGGCTGGGAACCGTATTTTTTCTTCTTACTCCACATATGCGAGGGGGGTAGCTATCCTTGTGGCCCGGAATGTGCCGTTACATAGATATGGGGATCTTGCTGATAAGGAGGGACGATATGCACTCTTGTGGGGCAGACTGGGCCGGGACACTTACACATTTGTTGTGGTTTATGCGCCGAATATAGACACACCTGCTTTTTTTACCACTCTGTGGGGCAAAATTCTGGCTGCGGGCTCCCGACACATCGTTTGGGGAGGTGATTTCAACCTGGCACTCGTACCACACTTAGATAGAGCTGACTGGGTGTGCTCCTATAAACCTAGGGCTCGTGAGGCGCTAGAGGGAGTGATTGCCGAAGGGGACCTTCTGGATGCTTGTTGGCACGTGCACCCAATGGGGAGAGAGGGCACACATTTCACCTCGCACACGGGGACGTGGGCGCGTTTGGATTTTTTTCACATTACCAGGGGGGTTGCCGCGGAGCTGGAGGGGGTGTCTCACCTGCCTAGGACGTACTCTGATCACAGCCCCATTGTCCTTCACTTTCGTGTTCCTGGGTGGGATAACCAACGACCTCATTGGAGACTCCGCCCTGAAATTCTGTTGGACGTTCTGTTTCGAACTGAACTGGGGGAGGAGATAGCTGCCTTTTTCCCCAGAAATAAGGGATCTGTGGACTCTGTGGAACATATTTGGGAGGCGTTCAAAGTCACTATAAGGGGCTATTGTATATCCAAGAGTTGTGGGGTCCTACGTGATATCCGTCGCACTATTAGCAAACTGGAGAATGAGCTGGGCGTTCTAGAACGCCGCATGGTGGATGACCCCGACCCGGTATTGCATGCTACCTTTAGGGAAACGCTGTCCAAATTTGAAGATGAGGCTGCTAGAGAGACTAAGTTCTGTGGCAAATACTGGCAGGCCCGAAAATACTGTGAGGGAGACAGGCCTGGGAGGGTACTGGCTGCACTCACTCAACCAACACGTGATCGCAATATCATATTTGAACTTACAGACACAAATGGCGCCACTCTCAGAAACTCGGATGACATACTCACTTCTTTCACGGCACACTACCTTTCATTATACACTTCTACTGTGGGGACTACACCATCTTACACTGACTACCTGAAGGATGTGGCATTGTGTTGGCTTAGCGATGGAGATAGGGCCTTTCTAGCTGCACCTTTCGAGCTCGATGAGATCCGGGATGCCATCATGTCTCTACAGAATGGCAAAGCCCCTGGCCTAGATGGCATTCCTGCCGAATTTTATAAAGCGTACATTGATATCATGGCCCCCGTTTTGCGTGAGGTTTACACAGAGTCCCTCGACGAAGGTGTTCTGCCCTGCTCTATGCGCGAGGTTGTAATCACATCCCTACTGAAGCCTGATAAGGATCCCGGCTCCTGCAATTCATATCGCCCACTTTCCCTCCTAAACTGCGATGTGAAGATACTCGCTAAAGTCCTGGCCACTCGACTATCGCTGCTAATGACCAGAATTGTCCTACCTGATCAGTCTGGGTTCGTTGCTGGCCGATCCACATCGCACAACCTCCGCACCCTGTTTTCCCTTCTACGAACCGTGCATCCCAAAACGCCTGTCGCAGCGATCTTTCTCGACGCGACCAAAGCGTTTGACTCAGTTGAATGGCCCTATTTATTCTCTGTCCTGACGTGCATGGGCTTCCCACCCTTGTTTATGTCCTGGATACGCCTGCTTTACACCCGACCTATGGCGCGAGTGCTGATCAATGGTCACTTATCGCAGTCCATTGACATCACTAGAGGCACGCGCCAGGGAGGCCCGCTCTCGCCCTTATTATTTGCCATAGCTGTTGAACCGCTGGCCTGCCGTTTACGTCAGCTTCATCGGGATGGCGCGGTCCAATGCCTACAGCGACAAATTGATGTGTCCCTCTATGCGGATGACATCACGCTATATGTCAAGCACCCTGAGATAAACCTCAATCCTTTGCTCAGAGAGTTCATTGTATTTGGGAGCATGTCAGGTGTACATATCAACTGGTCCAAGTCCCAATTTTTCCCCCTAACTGAGGCAGTGGGCGACTTTCCTCTAGATTATCCACTGAAATGGTGCCGGACGGATCTCCGCTACCTGGGGATACGCATTTCCCGAGACAGGGAAGAGACGTTGCGAGCCAATTACGGAGTTGCTATCACGAACCTAACCGCTACCGTGGACCGCTGGCTCACCCTGCCACTCTCTATGGCCGGTAGGGCGTCCCTAATTAAAATGGTCATCCTTCCCCGATTCCTCTACCTTTTTATCAACATTCCCTATTTTCCTGGCGCTTTCTTTTTTAAGACGCTACGGACTGAACTGCGCAGACTTTTTTGGGGAGGCAAGCAATCACGGCTTCAATGGACCACACTAACCTTACCCTATGACAAAGGGGGTTTCGATATACCGGACTTCGAGAAATACTACCAGTGCGCTCAGGCACACTTTGCCTACCACTGGATGGCTCCTACTCCTTACATGCCGCATATAGCAGTTGAGGACTGGATAGTACGACCCCTCCCGCTGTCGGGATTACTTCACTGCCCGGAGTCGTCCATAACCACGCCGAATACATCTGTCTCATGCACGATGGATGCATGGCGGCGAATAGCCAAGAGCTTAGCATGCCAACTGCCTTATTCGCCGAAATTACCGCTTACCTACCATCCGGAGCTCACGTTACTGCAGGAGCAAGGATTCCGTAAGTTGTGCGCTACACTACGTATCTCCTGCTGGGGCGACTTATTTGTCAATGGTCAGTTTAAAACGTTGGACCTTTTCTTCCAATCTTATGCCTACACCCCACTAGATCTTTTTTATTACGTGCGTCTACGCGCAGGGATGCGGGACATACTCCCCAACTTTCCTGACGAACCTGAGATTTTGCCCCCGCTCCACTTTCTGCTGAGTTCCCGGGATGGGACGCATTTGGTATCTGGCCTCTACCGTCAGCTCAGGGGCGCTACGCAGACGTTGGACTCCACTGCTCAGGCGCGCTGGGCGACTGAGTTGGATGCGGACATTACTGATGAGCAGTGGCAATATTGCAGTGCGCTCACCTCTCGCCTGTCTGCCAGCAGCAGATTCAAGATCATACATTACAAATACCTACAACGAATGTACTACACGCCTGTGCGCAAACTCAGATTCGGCTTGGCAGACGATGACCGGTGCATACGCTGCCAGGCAAGCCATGCGGATGTCCTACATTTAGCATGGGAATGCCCGCAAGTGGCAAAATATTGGCAGCATGTGACGGGTGCCCTTACAGACATGACGAACACCGCGGTGCCCGTGGACCCCTTGGTAATGATACTTGGATACACACAACAGATCCCTAACTCATACCGGAAATTTGTTGACATTGCGCTGATGTTGGCCAAACGTCAAGTGGCCTGTCGATGGGGCCGAGGCAGGGCGCCCAAATTCAAGAACTGGCTAGCAGACCTGACTTACTGTCAAGATCAATACAACACATTTGCTGACTTATTACCTACATCCTGTAAACCTAGAGACATATGGGGCCCCCTGGTATGTTACATGCTCCAACGATCGACCGCAGACGACGTACCTGAGAGGGATACTGTCCCTCCCTGAGGCCACGCTGTCCGGCCTTGGAACAGACTTGCACTCTAACCGCAACATCCACATGTCACAGAGGTTGGCACGGACCATGCTTCTTTTTTTTGATGGCAAGTGTCTCCCCTTTCCCCTCCTCTATTTCCTCCATGGGACACGGAGTTACCCTCCACGCCATGCCTTCCATGCCTGTAGACACATACTTCACCCCGATACACTACATATGACACATGTCTCATATCATAGTCTCCGGACCCACTAGGGACCCTATCAAAGTATGGAGCTATAACCGTTAGGCTTTACATTACATCGCTTACCTGCACTACCTCACTAATTTGTCAGCTATTATATCCTCTTTTATCCTTCAAGGAAGATCGGAATGCCTCTTAGGTTCTTCCAGGTTGGGAAGTTTTTGTACTACTGTTCTCTCAGTACATGTTGAAATGAATAACACTGTTCTGCTGCTGCTCATCCTCTTAAAACCCTACAATGCCGACTGGCCTAATATTATCTTACTTGCTTATACATTGCCGTCGGGCCTCAGGGATGCCGACTTCAAGGCTGTGTTTACATCCCTATACTACGCTGCCAGCCTCCGGGTTGTAGGCACCAACAGCTGTGTACTATGGTCTATATCATGTAATAAAGCAGTGTTGAACCTCAAAAAAAAAAAAAATGTGCCCACCTTTGTCACAGTTAAAATATTCCACGATTTTGAACAAACAACATGTTACTTTATCTGGAATAAAGTGTGCAACAGAGTAGCTTTATAGAAATTATTTGTACCAATGGAACAAGGAGGGTTGAGTGCTCCAAACATGGAAATGTACTACCTGGCAGCACAATTGCAATGGGTGACCAAGTGGCTTGTAGGACTACAATTGTCTGATATGGCCACCACGCTGCCGTCCTGGACGATGACCAACATTCACCAATTATTTCCCCTGATCACTGATGTTGCTGCACAAAGGTCCAAGTTACTGGCCCTAGTGTACTGCTGTTACAGGTGGAGCCTACACCTCATACGATCGATGACCCCTTGTGCACCTGCTTTGCCCCTGTTTGGTACACCTAGGCATAGAACCATCACGACAGTAGTGGGACTAGTATCCTGGCATGCAGCTGGGCTGCATATACTGAGTGACCTGCACAGACAGTCAGGAGCTACACACATGGGAGTAGTGCGTACTAGCACTGTTTCCTATGCCTAGAAAACATAAAGGGGCTTATTACCAAGCAATAGCGATAATTATCGCTATTGCTTGGTTGATAATTATCGCTATTGCTTGGTTAGAGACAAAATTTTACCGCTGAGCTGCGGCGATTTTTACCGCAGATAAACCTTGGTATTACCAAGGTTTATCGCAAATGCGATAAAAAACTGCCGCAATGCATGAATATCGCTGAAAAGTCAGCGATATTCATGCATTACCGAGCTAATGCTCTTAGCCATGTTATCCACCTCCCATTGGATAACATGGCTAAGAACTGCTCAGGGCAGGTGTTAGCTTTTGGAGATATTCGCGCTTAGCGCGAATATCTCCAAAAGTTGGTAATAGGAGATAGCGATGTTAGCGACTGTTTCCAGTCGCTAACATCTTGGCACGCCCACTTTGCATGTCATTAGTTATAAATATCACTGACATGCAAAGTGGGGCCCAAGATGGTCGCTATCTCCTACTAGCTGTCGCTAACTGGTGTTAGCGACAGCTAGGTAATAGGAAGATAATTTTATCTCCGCTTTCTTGGCTTTTAAAGCCAAAAAAGCGGAGATAAACCCCCTTGATAATATGCCCCAAAGTTACCTCCAGATTCATCGATCCAGAGGCCTGGAAGCAGTCGCTCTTGGAGTTAGCCCAGACGGAAAGCACAGCATTGCACAGAGAAGACATTAGGGCTGAGAAAATACCAAGTAGCACAAAGCTGGGATTCCATACGTGTAGAACTTTAACTCACAATGCAAACCCCTGAAGAAGACACACATAAATGAGACTAGGGCCACAGCTATGGAGATATATACACATAATATGTCAAACACATGAGCACCAGGAGCAGGTATTCTGGTAGAATAGGTGGTGTGAGCATGGTGGAGTGGCAACACTTGTGCAAGCATGACCTAAAAATAAAAGTAAAGATATCGAGGGACTGGGGGGGGGGAGTCTAGGGTATATCACCACAATAAGCTCCAACTTAGCACAGTAGCAACGTTGAAGATTTGTTTCCTTTGTTAACCATTAAGAATCAGGCTCGTCTTTTTGTACTGAACCAAGCTGTGGTCAATGACATCTACACTATCTGTATCTGAAATGTGGGGCTGTCCTGGGCACCAAGCAAACAACAGCCTTTAAAGATACTGGCTCTATTGAGTATAGGTCATCAGTCATTTATTATGAAGGAAATGTAGATATAGTCGCAACAAAACAAATGACTGCTAATTATCTGTATTGTTATGTGAACAGTAAATGCAAGAAAATAAGATAAAATGCAAGAAAATAGATTAAAAAAAAGAATGCCAGTCAGAGGCACAGTACGAATTGATCCAATTTTATCACAGAAACTGTACCGCCCCTTTTTTCGACAGAGAAGCATTTTGATGGATGGTCGCGGTCGCCCCATGCCTGAATTCTAGCCTAGCTGAATCCCATCATTATCCTGAGAGGTACGGCCACCTGTTCTACACCAGACTGGCTACCAGGTGACACACACAAGCAGGTAAATGTGGAGTTAGACCACTCCAAGGTATTCTTGCAGAATTGCACACCCTATGCTTTCTAGGATAGGCAGCGCAAGTAGGAGTACAATTATATATATTCACATAATCAAATGCAAAGATATAATGGTTGAATTATTCATCCTCTTCACCATTCTTGAAATGCTGGTTACAATCCTTTGATTCTTTCTATTAATCATTGCATTGTACATATTTTAATCAAGCTTCTGATTGCTTCAATAAATATATGAAATGCCAATTTGTGTACTTATTGTGTCTCCCTTTGGGCATGCCTGTGTTAATAACAAAAGGGTAGATCTATTTCCACGAATTCCTTGGGGGAATTAGGGTTGTCATGTTCTGAGATTGCAGACACTATCAGGTACCCTGTATGGTTTAGGGGTCTAGATGGTGCACTGTGAGCTAGCACTGTGCACTGTGAGCTAAGCAGGTAGATATTCTGATAGTATGAGCGGATGTAGTCCCCATAGTTTTGATGCTTAAGTTGCCCAAATGCACAGTTTTACTAAAATAAAAGGAACCGTGCGACAGCCCTCTGTGTGCGTGTGGTACAGTTTGCATGGATTTTCTAGCGTGGAACGATCTCCCATCACTTAAAAGTCAGCACGACGTACCTAATTCCGTCCATTCATGGAACGCCATGGAATCTTGTGGAGATTTCATTTGATTCTGAGGAATTCCACAGAGTGAAACTCTGTGACAGCAGTGGCTCCTCCGCTATGGTGGTGTGTTAATAACAAAAGGGTAGATCTATTTCCACGAATTCCTTGGGGGAATTAGGGTTGTCATGTTCTGAGATTGCAGACACTATCAGGTACCCTGTATGGTTTAGGGGTCTAGATGGTGCACTGTGAGCTAGCACTGTGCACTGTGAGCTAAGCAGGTAGATATTCTGATAGTATGAGCGGATGTAGTCCCCATAGTTTTGATGCTTAAGTTGCCCAAATGCACAGTTTTACTAAAATAATAGGAACCGTGCAACAGCCCTCTGTGTTGGAGTTCTGGACTTTTTGGTTCTGTCCAGAGGTGTCAGGGATAACACCCGAAGACCCCGGAGTTCTACCTGTCTCGGTGCACAAACAAACAGAAACACGGGCTTCTCGATGGTGGCGTCAAAGACCAAAGGTTTATTACTGCAGGGACACAGAAGTCACAGAAACTGCACACGGGCAGTGTCTAGGAGCCTGTTCAAATTGTACAAAGAGGGTTACTCCTTAAATACTAAATATTCTGCTCGGGGCAAATTCTTTACATGTTACCACAGTTCTAAACATTCGTGTCTTAAACAATAATATTTGGCGTTGCACAGGAATCGTCAACAGTATCTGATGTCAAAACATTACGAATGAGGGGTTCCCACTATTCCATCATAATCCCATGTCAATTTCTCATTCAAGACCCGGACCGCCTCATCGTAAATTTCGTTACCTCCCCCTAATAAAGGCCCAGAAGGAAAGGAGCAGAGCCAGGTGCAGAAGATAGAAAGACAGGATAAGAGATGTTTGTGGGTCGTAAATGGGCACGGTTACCAGCTTCGGCCGCCTAATCATGATCAGGCCAACGAACACAAGAACCAGTATAGCAGGACTGGCCTCAGGCTGGGGAGGCAGCTCTTGCCGAGTCATGCTGCCACAGCATTGCTGGCCTAAGGTGCACGTGTCACTAGCAAGGTGAATCGCCGGTTGAAGCCTACGTGTCCTTAGATGAAAAAGAGGTCATTGCGTGTCCATTGACTATGTGAGGGCAAGGAGTACAAAATGGCTTCCGTGTTCTAAGATGGATGCCACGGGTAGATCAGAAATGTGTTCATAACAGGAGTGCTCTTGCTCGTAGCATAGCGAAAACACCAGGATATACTAAATGGATCATTTGCGGTTCACTAATACCAAAATCATGTGTTTACGACAATGATGAAAACACGGGTTAAAATCGTCACGGAACCTCAGACCCTCCTTTTGCCCTTACATAGGCAATTACTCAGTCTATGTCAGAGTCTATCTCTATGCTCATTAGGTCAGCAACATGTTGTTGCATCATCATCCTGTCTCGTGCCTTTTCTCCTAATGCAGGTGGTTTTCTGAAACAGGTTGCAGCACAGAGACTACACAAAGCGGGACCACATTGGATAATAAGGCAACACGAGAACAGAAATACTAGGATGACACCAATGACCATCAGAACCTTCCATCCCCACGCTGATACCAGAGTCCAAAACCACTCCATGAAGGACCAGTTTCCCTTGTCTACGTGTATAGAGTCGGAAATCTTGTGTAGCTTAGAGATCGCTTCATAGACAGTCGGTGCATTATTGGGAATAAAAACACAGCAGCTCGATTGGATCATTCTGCATACCCCACCTCGATCTGCAAGTATTACATCTAGAACCATTCGGTTCTGCAACGTCATGAGACGATCCGCCTGAAGCTCAGCTGTTAAGTTACTAAGGGCACCAGCCGTTTCTGTGATAGTAGATTCAACTACCCGTGTTAGTTGACGTAGATTTCTACTATTGGCCATGGGCCCACAAAACGGAAGGAAACCTTTGAAAAAGTCTCCAGCTTCCTGACCAGCGGTATCTTCCTTGCTGAAGACACCTCTTGCTACTCTGGTCTTGTGATAATCTGAAGAAGCAGTGTATGTCGGAGGTAACAATCGAGCAATATAACATGAACCTAAAAAGTCAGCAGGCAGCCATGTATATGCTCTGTCCTGACAGATGAAGTAGGTACCCCTAGCAGTCAGAAAGGCAGGGGAGGAGTTAGACGGAAATACGTAAGTCTCAACGCACTCACTCCTCCCTAGCTGAGCTCTCAGATTTCTCCCATTTCCTTGCAAACAGACCTGACCTCGGTGAGGCACGACCCAAACTGAAGTGGAGCTTTTACGCTTGCTTTCTCCCAAACTAAGGCGATACTCTGTAGAGTTCCAACTCAAATACACCCGTAATTCATCTCTAGGGTAAGATGGAGTATTATTGACGTCTTTAATCATGTCAATAATTCCCTGGACTAAAGCTTTGTTGGCTGAGTTGTATTTAGTGGACCGTGGTGGACGCGGAGGATAGGTCTCAAGGGCATATGAAAAAATGGTCTGAAAGGCCTGAAATGATCCATTGTAGCTAAAAGGCAAGACTAGATAGGGAATGCCTTTATCCATAGTGTGAGGTATCAAGCCACACACCCAGCAGTCTGTAGTATTAACTACCAGTTGGTGTTGATGCAAGAGCTGTACAAATGTATTGTTAATAAATTCTGAGCGTCGAGCTTGTTCGTGTTCAGGAAATGAGTGAAAAGAATGCATAGAAGAAACCGTGGAAGTAGTAGGATCAAGGGGAGGTACTGTAGTTACTGGCATAAAAATCAAATGCACACCAAAGATGATTCCACCCACCAACGTTATCAAAACAATTAAAAATGTAACTGCACATTGCATTAGAAAGCATTTGCTGTGAAGTATTCTGTACAGTCTATTTCTGCGAACATAAATTACATTCTTTCTTTGCAGCTCAGGAAGCTCCATCTTCTACGACCGTTCGCGACCACTGATGATGTGTACGTAGATGAAAATGCCTCTATCAGCCCTGGGAGTTCCCAGAACTAACAGAAAGATCGACCTTGTGTCTGACCCCCGTAGATTCAACTAGGCACACAGCCACGACCCTACGGCTACCCAGACGGCAAGGCAATTTTAAAACAAAAAGAAACAATACAAAGTATTAGCAAACTTCCTGGCTGGAGGCAATGTATAGAAAATTCAGATCTGAAAATAGGCAGTTTCCTGCTTTATTTGTCCATATTGCGAGGTCGCAAGTTGTATCTCAGTTTTGCAGGAGCTGTCTGATCTGGAAACAGTGTATTTTCAGCCGACGTTGCAATGTTCACGTTTTCAGATGACAAATGTTCAGGGTTCAAAAGAGCAGTTTCAGGAGGAGAGTCAGTGTTTGATGTATCCGTGATCAGTTCTGCATCGCTGAAAGGTATGAACCTGGGGACTTGTTCCGTTTCAGAGGCACCGATTCCTTTCTTTACCCAGTTGTCGTAAGGAAGTGGCAGAGGCACACGTTTGACGTGTGTCGTATGGATCCAGTTCTTCCTTCCGGCCACACGAATAGCAGTTCTCGTTGCTAGTAAGACTTGGAAAGGGCCAATGAATCTGGGCTGAAGATTTTTCGTTCTTGCAAAATTTCTAATGACCACCTGGTCACCCGGTTTCAGCTGATGGCCTGGACTCTCCGGTGGCTTTGGCAATGCATCGAAAACCTGTTGGTGAATAAGACTCAATTTAGCAGTCAAGTCGAAAAGGTAATCAATTAACATTGGGTATTCCAGCTGCTTGAATTCTTTTGGTCTAGGTACCCCCCAAACATTTGCAGGACGACCAAACACTATTTCATATGGACTAAGCCCTACTCTAGAATGTACAGTTGCTCTTGTTGATAACAAAGCCAAAGGCAGTGCATCTGGCCAGGGCAAACCCGTGGATGCTTGTATCTTAGCAAGTTTCAGTTTAAGGGTGCCATTGTAACCCTCGACTAAACCCGCGGACTGGGGATGATTCGCACTATGAAACTTCTGTCTAATCCCTAGGCCGGCACACACACTCTGCATAACTTTCCCTACGAACTCACTTCCGTTATCTGACCATACAATCCGTGGCATTCCGTATCTGGGGAAGTATTCTTTAAGAAGAATTTTGGCAGTGGATAAGGCAGTATTGTCCTTTAGCGGGTATGCTTCGATCCATCTGGAGAAAGCACAAACTACCACTAGGACGTACTTTAGGTTATTACAACGATCCATGTGAATGAAGTCTAGCTGGATCACTTCAAAGGGGCAGGAAGGAGGAGCGAAATGACCTGCAGGTGTGGGGATTCCCTTGCCAGGATTATGCATCAAGCATACCATACAATTTCTCACCACTCTCTCTGCACACTTACTAATCCCATCATTCTTCCAGACCGGAGCCAACATCTTACAAATCCCTTTTGAACTGATGTGCGCTGTTCCATGTGCCATCGTTACTACTGCAAGCACATACGCATCAGGCAACATCCAACGCTGTTGTTCCGACAAGTCAATCCAACACCCACTCGAGTCCATTTTACCCGTGCTCTCTTTCCATGCAAGTTTTTCCTCCTCAGTCGCCTCTTTCTGAATTTCTTTCACGCTTTCCACTGTGTCTTCACACATTCCAGACTCAGAAATCCATCTTGCAGACGTTGAAACATATATTCTACTCATCATATTTCTAGCTGTCTGTTTTGCAGTCTCATCAGCAAAAGCATTCCCACGACCAACATCATCCGTGATTGCTTTATGAGCACTGCATTTCACAATCGCAACTCCAGTCGGCAAGGTTAGAGATTCCAACAAGTCATTAACTAGCTGACCATGTTGAATCTTAGTCCCATGGGACGTAATGAAACCTCTCTCTTTCCACAAACGGCCAAAACTATGGGCCACGCCGAACGCGTACTGACTATCTGTGAACACATTCACTCTCTTTCCCTTAGCTAAAACGCACGCTCTTGTTAGCGCGATCAATTCTGCAGCCTGGGCAGAATTCTGACTCACTCTTGCAGTCTCCACAATCGTACTCAAAGTCGTTACTGCATAGGCAGCAGTCACATCACCATTCTCCAATTTAAAGCAAGACCCATCAACATACAACGTGCCATCTGGATCTGATAACGGAGTGTCTTTTAAATCAATTCGTCCTTTTGTTTCTTCCTCAGTTTTGAAACAACAGTCGTGTGGTTCGGAATCACTCGACTCTTGGCTAGTCGGCAACAATGTTGCTGGATTCAATACATTGCATCTTTTGATCTGAATATGACTAGCTAACAGTGTCAGTTCATAACCTGATAATCTAGCACTGGTGAGGTGCTGCGTCTTGGTTCGGTTCATGAGTGTATCCACAGCATGAGGAACCATAACCACTAGCATGTTGTTCATTACTAAACCAGCAGATTGTCGAATGGAAGCTGCAGCTGCGGCTGTAGCTCTCAAGCAACTAGGCAATGCTCTGGCTACCGGATCTAACGTTGATGAAAAATACGCACAAGGGCGTTGTTTATCACCAAATTTCTGTGTCAAAACACTCAATGCACAACCTTCTCTCTCGTGGACATAGAGCGTGAATGGCTTACTGTAGTCGGGTGTACCCAATACAGGTGCTGAACACAGTGCATTTCGCAATTCAGAAAAACTCTGCTGACATTCTGCAGACCATGGTACCGGACTCGGAACACCTTTCCCAGTCAAGGCTACCAATGGTTTTGCTAAAAGAGAAAAATTTGGGATCCATTGCCTACAATATGAGGTAATACCTAAAAAGGCACGTACTTCTCTCTGCGTGCTAGGAACATTCATCTGTGTAATTGCTTTTATTCTCTCTGGGGTCAACTTCCTTCCCTCCTTTGACAAGAGATGACCTAGGTAGGTCACTTCTTGGCAGCAGTATTGCATTTTTGAAGGTGACACCTTGTGATTCAAATCTGACAAGTGATGCAATAAAGAAATTGTAGCTGTTTTGCAAGTTTCCTTGTCATCGGCAGCCACTAGAAGATCATCGACATATTGTATTAAAGCAGAACCAGGAGGAAGTACGAAGGAATCTAACTGGCTTTTTAATGTTTGACTGTAAATGGATGGGCTTTCACAATAGCCTTGTGGAGCGCGTTTAAACCTGAAGCTTCGTCCTCCTAGAGAGAAACCGAAGATATCTCTGCTTTCCTTGGCTATCGGAATGCTGAAAAAGGCATTTTTCAAGTCGACAACCGAAAACCATGCTGCTGTAGCAGGAATCAACGTTAACAATGCAGTGATGTCTGGAACCACAGGAAACTGTGGAATCACAATTTTATTAACCTCTCTAAGATCAATTACAAACCTATATACTGGAGGTTTTGTTGGGTCCGTTCTTTTCAAAATAGGCAGTACAGGACTATTACAGACATTACCTCTAGTTTCTTCTATAACGTCCTTCTTGATCAGATCTTGTACTATCAGTAGGAGCGCACGCTCACCTTCACTAGAGATTCTGTATTGTGGAATTCGTGGAAGTTTGACATTTGCCTTCAAAGTTACTATATAGGGTGGAATTTCCAATAGACCTACATCATTAGGACCAGTCGCCCAAAGAGTATCAGGGAGTGAACGCAGCTCTGGTGGGAGCGCATCCATCGACAAGTACATCGGAGAGATTATTCTTTTACCCAACGTAAGCTGTACTCCTGCTGGAGAACAGTACAATGTCGCGTACAGGCGTTTTAACAAGTCTAAACCAAGCAGATTTTCGTTACAACCTGTCGTCAAAATCAGGGGTGCTTTCAATTGACAGGGTCCAACAGAAATAGACAAAGGACCAGAAACAGGGTTATGAACAGGGGCGCCCGAAAAACCTACTGAAACGTTTGTTGAGCCAGACAAAGGTGCGCCAGGGAGTTTCGCATGTATGATAGAACTTTTTGCTGCACCAGTATCCAACAGAAACGGTTCGACTATACCTGATGTTGCTACTGCGACATAAGGCCCACTCTGATCTACTGGAACTGATACTACTCCCTCTCTTTGTCCATGGCTGTCCTAGTACTCACTTTGCTGAACTTCCTCACTAGCTTCATAATAGTCTTCAACATGATACTGTGGAGACCTATTCTGTTGGGCAGATTGTCCATTTCGCTGGTCGAAATAATTAGAAGGGCGATCACTCGTCTGCGGAGGCATAGCACCTCGTCCTCGACCTCTAGAGTTTTGCATAGAACTACCACGACCTCTCTGAGCTGCCGCATTATTATTTTGCGTTCGAACTGGACACTCACTTTTGTAATGACCTTCCATTTTGCAATAAGCACATTGATTCCATTGGTATTGTGGCCTTTGAAAATTATAATCCGTTCTTTGATATGACCCTTGCTGCATGTTAGTCTGATTCGTGCGAGGCGGATATGCTTGCTGTAAAAGTACTTTAGTTTTTAGATCTTTCGTCTTTTTATCTGTTTTTTCTTTCTCCTCTTTATCCCTATTTTCATAGTACTGGGCAGTCGCAAGTATTTGCGCAGTCGTAGAGACAGCCCACGCACTTTCAGAATTCTTTAATTTACCACTAAGTTCTGGCAACAGATTGTGCACAAATTTATCAACAAATAATCTCTGGCCTCCTTCTGTGCTCATATCCTGACCACTATGATCCACGAAAGTTTCCTCGAATCTTGTGAAAAAGTCGGAGACGCTTTCGTCTTTCTTCTGTTTGCACGCGGACAATTTGTCCCAGTTAACGCGTAATGCTGGCATTAGGGTTTTCATTAAATCGATTATTCTACCAGGTAAATTAGCAATTAAGGGTTCAGGTTTAGAACCACCTATTTGTTGACCATCCGCTGCAATTATAGCTGCCCAATCACCACCTAGGGCAACTGGATGATTCTCTTTACGAATTTTAGCCCAAATTGGTTGTGGTACTACATTACCAAATAGCAGATCTATGTCAGCAAGATTCAATACACAAGCGTCAACTGTTTGAGCCAACTCTTTGTAGTACCCTGCAGGATTTTTACGTGGATCTGGCAAGGCCTGTTTCACTGCTAATACTTCAGCTCGCTTCCATGGAATATGTATCCATACTCTCTGGAATTGTGCCGGAGCGGCTGCAATACCAAGCGGTGCATTAGCTTGCACAGCTTCACGCCAAATTGGTGGAACCTCTCTCATTGGATATTGACGATTTTGTTTCGTACTACGTTTCTCTAACTCTCTTGGTGAACGAAGGGATGGGTCATTCCTATAACTTAAAATTAGTTCCATCGCTTCTTTTATATTTTGACCAACTATCATACCTGCAGCAAACTCTTTCTGAACATTAATTAATTCTCCTAGATTTGATTCAGGGTCATCCTCTTCCAATTCCTCACGTAGAAGGAAACACATTTCATCGAACACATATCGTTGTGTCGGTTCATTCCATTGCATAAATGTATCTAATACATCTTGTACATTATATCTTCCAACTTTTGAAACCCATCTAAGAGCAGTGGAATCTAGTATTCCTCTTTCTTCAGTACTGGGAAGCTGACTACGTCTCTGTACAGAGTCAGAGGTAGGAGTCTTAATCAGAGTTTTATAGAAGGGAGATAGAATATTAGAGACAGAATCAGTGATTCTCCGACGAACAGAAAGCGGAGTCATAATATTAGCAGAAGCAGTAAATAGAGTAGCAGTTGGAACAGATAGATCAGGAACAGTAGGAGTAGCAGGCAAAATAGTTTGTGAACTAGCAGGTGTGAGCGACACAGGCATAGGCAAAGAAGCCGGCAACCCTAGAAGAGGGGTTGTCAAAGGAACATTAACATTGACCACAGGAGGTACAGGAACTTGATTCAGGGGAGCGGGAACAGGGACACCAGGTTGTCCAGCAACCGGTAATTGAACATTCGGTATAGGTGGAGCCGTAGCACCCTGTGCATACGGTGGGGGTGATCGTAACAAGTAAGACAACAGGGGATCCTTTTCAGGGTCCTCTACTATCTTAGCCGTACTCGATGGCAAAGCAGGATAGCACTTGTCTATCGCTAAATTACGCTCTCTATTGGCCACCTCCCTCGCTTTCTCAGACTCGTTGAGTTGCAGCTGTTTAGCAGACTGTTCTAAAGTCAACTCTTGCTCTTTCTGTTCTTTCTTCAATTTTTTAATTTCTCTCTGTTTAGATTCTTTTCGCCAATAACGGAAAGAATCAAACATTGCTGGCCGGGCTTTCTTCTTAAACAATCTTCTTTCTAGATTATCGAGAACTTCAGGTTCAAAACTACCATGTAGTGGCCAACTAAGGACACCATCTTTCTCTGTATAGTGGATCCATACCTCGTTATAAGAGATAGGGCCCACACCAAACTTGCAATATAGATCATAAAGGGGAGTTCCAATCGGAGGAACCAAACACGAGTCCTCCAACTGGGAATCACTGTTGCAACTAAAACAAGACAACATACAATTTTTCCGACTTACCATTTTATAATCCGGAACACAAAACAAACAAGACACAAACAGAAAAGATGCGCACTTGAACCAAGAACTTAGGCCTACCAGAACTGACAAATGTATCGATACCTGAACTGAACAGAATGATTATCGTAACCAGAATAACCAGTGATAATCTTACAGAACTGAACTGAACTGAGAACTAAAAGGATTATCCAAACAGGAGCAACCCTCACAAAATACTTAACTGAGGCACTGAAGACGTCACCAAGGAGAAACCCGTCACGTCTCGCCGTACTAAGGACTGCACCTCGGGTCCAAGACAGGGCGACGGTCAAGGCAACGGACCACTGCAGCCGTCTGAACGGGAACCCTCGTGGAAGAGAACGTCGGGCCACTTTTGCGATATGCCGGGATCGATGAAGTGGGGCGCCTCCCTCTGAAATCTTCACACGAAGCTCCTCGAACTCTTCAGGCTTTTGGACCAGTACCGAATGACGTCGCCCCACGTTGGGCGCCAATTGGAGTTCTGGACTTTTTGGTTCTGTCCAGAGGTGTCAGGGATAACACCCGAAGACCCCGGAGTTCTACCTGTCTCGGTGCACAAACAAACAGAAACACGGGCTTCTCGATGGTGGCGTCAAAGACCAAAGGTTTATTACTGCAGGGACACAGAAGTCACAGAAACTGCACACGGCCAGTGTCTAGGAGCCTGTTCAAATTGTACAAAGAGGGTTACTCCTTAAATACTAAATATTCTGCTCGGGGCAAATTCTTTACATGTTACCACAGTTCTAAACATTCGTGTCTTAAACAATAATATTTGGCGTTGCACAGGAATCGTCAACAGTATCTGATGTCAAAACATTACGAATGAGGGGTTCCCACTATTCCATCATAATCCCATGTCAATTTCTCATTCAAGACCCGGACCGCCTCATCGTAAATTTCGTTACCTCCCCCTAATAAAGGCCCAGAAGGAAAGGAGCAGAGCCAGGTGCAGAAGATAGAAAGACAGGATAAGAGATGTTTGTGGGTCGTAAATGGGCACGGTTACCAGCTTCGGCCGCCTAATCATGATCAGGCCAACGAACACAAGAACCAGTATAGCAGGACTGGCCTCAGGCTGGGGAGGCAGCTCTTGCCGAGTCATGCTGCCACAGCATTGCTGGCCTAAGGTGCACGTGTCACTAGCAAGGTGAATCGCCGGTTAAAGCCTACGTGTCCTTAGATGAAAAAGAGGTCATTGCGTGTCCATTGACTATGTGAGGGCAAGGAGTACAAAATGGCTTCCGTGTTCTAAGATGGATGCCACGGGTAGATCAGAAATGTGTTCATAACAGGAGTGCTCTTGCTCGTAGCATAGCGAAAACACCAGGATATACTAAATGGATCATTTGCGGTTCACTAATACCAAAATCATGTGTTTACGACAATGATGAAAACACGGGTTAAAATCGTCACGGAACCTCAGTGTGCGTGTGGTGCAGTTTGCATGGATTTTCTAGCGTGGAACGATCTCCCATCACTTAAAAGTCAGCACGACGTACCTAATTCCGTCCATTCATGGAACGCCATGGAATCTTGTGGAGATTTCATTTGATTCTGAGGAATTCCACAGAGTGAAACTCTGTGACAGCAGTGGCTCCTCCGCTATGGTGGAGGAGCCTCGCCCCACTGCTGGAGCCAGCAGATGAAAGCATGTAATATAAAATTATAATAAAGCAATTTAATTATCCTTATATTTTTCATGACGGAGGGAGCCTAAGTCTTGGGGCAGGGCCATTCTCTGACAACAGCAAGCTGGAGGAGTGATGTGCACTGCAAGTGTGCATGACGGTTTGGCTGACTGCCTTTGGATGGTCAAACCGTCATGCACACTGAGATCTATCTAGGCTGCTGTGTGGAGAACAGAAGGCACAGGCTCCGTTCTACAGGCACAAGCTCCCAGTACCTGTGGGAGTGTAGAACTAGCCCGCTCTGCACAATGCCGGCACTTCTCTCTAGCTGGATATTACCAGCAGAAGAATAGCTTCTGGTTTGGTGCAGCAGAGTCTGGGAGCCTGTGTATCCGGAGCAGAAGGCCAACGAGGTGGCTGGCTGCAGGTAAGTGTCCTTTTATTTTTAGGTCTCGCTATAGCCATTGCGTTAGTAATGCTTGGCGAGATATAAAGTAAGGGCTTTGAAAAGTGCTCCTAAAGTGCGGATTGGGTACAGTGCATGTGAGCACAAACACGCGCATTGTGCACAGCTTCCATTTGCCACCAGACACTTTGTGCGCGCGCGCCGCGCTCAGCCTCGGGGGCCACATGCATGCAGCTCACCAGGCTGCACACCCCCTCACCCCCATATGCTCGCTCGCCAATGTCCCTCCCACCCTTCCTTTGATCTTCGCTTTTCTTTGAACTTTCAGCGCGAGTTCTCACAGGTTCCTCTCCGCCCCCTTCCTTTAATGGCCCTCCCCCTCCCCCAGCATAGAGCGCGCGTCGCTTGTTTTTAATGGCCGCACGTTTTCTCTCTCACGCGCCATCCTAATAAGCATCTACCTTGCTGCTCCCGCCAGCCTTTGATTGGTGAAAACCACACATATCTCTGCCAGAACACATCCACCCCCCCTCCCCGTGGCATACCCTGCTCTCACAGGGCACACGGTTTCTATGCCACGCACCGTCTCTCTCCACTCTGCTCTCGCGTATCTCACACTCCTCCACCGCCTCGCCTGTCTTTGAAGGAACCTCCCTTTCTAGCTCACCTGCCTTTTCTACTTCATCTCACCACCTACTTTTCTCTCCTCTCACTGCCCTCGCTCCCTCTCATCTGTCACTGCTTCCTGATCCCTTTCGCTTCTCTACTCTGCGCATGTTCCCTACTGTCACCGTTCCACTGTTCCTCTCAGAGTTCCTTCTTCTTGCTTGTCTGCTCTTCTCCTGTCATGTAAGTACCAGCTCCTTCTTCCTTTCGGTCCAGCATGGTCCATTCTACCCTCAGTGCCTCTGCTCTCCTCTGTCTTTTTCCCTTTTTCCCACTATCCCGATTTTCCTACCCTTTCCTGTTCATTGCTTTCCTTCTCCTTTTCATCTTGGTTTCTGTCGCTCTTTTATTTTTCTCTCTCTCCTTTCGTGCTTCTGTCCATCGCATCCTCTCTCTACCTCATCGCCTGTCATCGCCAGGCCCTCATTTCATGTTCTGGGTGTGTGAATGTGGCAGAACACCAGAGTACACGTGTTGTGACTCATGAAGCACACCATGTACATGACACGATTAATCAACAGACGAAGTACCAATACAAAGCACTGCTTTGCTTGCCATAGTAATCTGGTCTGTGCCCTCCTGGGCATCAGGGAGCCAGAGCTGCAGCCACGCAGGAAAAGGAGCGGCATTCCAGGGCTGCAGTCACCCGATAAGGCGGAGCAGGGCGTGCACCGGAAGGGGCCAGCGACGGCCGAGGGTCTTGGTCAAAGGTCAACAAACCATTTGTGAAACATGATTCTGCTGGGGAGGTCCGGGATCTGCTTAAGTGAGTGCTTTTCTCCACAGTCGGTGGCTAAAGGAGATGGTTTCATGAAAGCGGGACTGGTGGCAGCCTCTAGAGGCAGGCAAGTGGCCCAGTGGGTGGAACGCTCGCTGCTGCTACTGTTTTTCATGCACACATACTACAGAGGTGCGGTCATGTTCTGGCGTTAAAGTTGCCACCACGCTCAACAGGGAATAGAATGCATCGTATCTGTACTAACCTTAAAGAAAATAGTGTACACCTGTGCTGGGACATGAATGTACCCTGCGTGAGGTGTATTTGTGTCGCCTGCTCTGAAAGCCCAAACTGCACACCTGCGATCCTGTTTTGTAGAAAACATTTTTGGTCATGCCACATACTAGTATCATGTGGGCGTGTGTTGACCTAGCCCTGATCTTTTGACAATGGTAAGTTCTGGACCTAGCTAGTCCTGAACCAGGAGAGATGCACCAATCACACTCTCACAGTGACTCACGAGACTGTCAACCTTAATGCGGGTTTCATGCCTGGAACGCGGTGGTGGCAGAGTATCATGATTGGTGAATTATAGTGGCAGGCTGTTTTCTTAGAGACATGAATGTGCACTTCCAGGCCCATTCATATAAAGTTTCACTGCTCATGATGATCCCAGAATCCTGAAAGCGACATGCCATGCATTGTACATGTGCATGTGTGCTAAATGTAATAGTCTGTTGTGCATGAGTGATACAGGCCTGCATGTTCAATTTTGAAAGCCCACAACCTGGGCCTGAATAGAAGATGGAGGAAAGGTTGCTTTCTTCAGGCCGCAGCATATGTGTATTGCTGGCATCTCCTAGATGGGAGGGGGAGCACTAGGCGACAACCCCCACACACACACACCCCACACACATACACAACCCCACACACACACAACCCCCCACACACAACCCCACACACACACAACCCCCCACACACATGCAACCACACACACAACCACACACACAAGCATACGGTAGCTGTGCGCGATAAAAGCTTAAATAAATAAATAAACCACACACAACCACACTCAATCACTATTGCCCTCCCTCTATCTATCTATCCCCCTCCCTCTATCTATCTATCTATCGCACTCACTCTATCTATCTATTGCATCACCACAGCATCACTCAGCACCACCACAGCATCACTCAGGGGCACCACAACATCACTATGCGCTACCACAGCATCACTGAATGCCACAGCATCACTCGTCGCCACCACAACATCACTCAGCGCCACCGCTGCATCAATCTGTGCAACCATTCAACAACAACGGGTTCAACGGTGTTCTCTCAATGTTTCAAGCTTTATTACAAATGTCACAAAAAGATGTTAATATTTCACTTCTGTTCTTGGATTTTCTTCACAATAAAATGCACTGAACATAATCTTCACAAAAGTTATTTACAAAAGTTTAAGCTATTGCCATGATAAATTACAATAACTTTTATTTAAGTATTAATTATTAAAAAATAAAAAATCAAAGCCATCGTTATTTGTAATATCAATACATCTAAGTCACGTAAATACAACACATATTGCATTACAAATGCTGTAGGTGTCACATTTGCGAAAGTTATAACTATTGACATTGTAAATGACAAAGTTATTAATTTCGCTATTTTCAAAACCAAAACATAAATAAAAAAATTGTCATTTACAATACCAATAGCTCAATCTTTCCTAATGCGAGACCTATTGCATTGCAAATGCTTGTTTTTATATTCTCCTCGCACTGTGTGCCAGCCAGCGCAACCTGCAGACAAACCGGGCTCATACCTGAGAGCATGTGGTGCTGTTTGTTGTTTTTTGCTTTCAGCCTCATGGCTGGATCCCAACATCTACGGATCCAGCCTTGAGCCTCAATGCAAACACGAGCAGCGATTCGGCAAAATGCTCTTACTTGTGTTAACACATGTGAGAGCGCCTTGAAATATGTACGTTCAGTATAGGCGCTGTATAATAAGAAACCTTTTTGTACAGAACACATCTTGCCGGTCGCCTATTTCTAGACACCCTCATATATGCTAATGAAATTATTAGCACGCATGAGATTGCATTCAAATACATTAGCGCAGGACAGGCGCTGTACAAAAGTAAACCTTTTGATATGAAGCATATACTGAGGTCCAGGGCTTTAAGTCGGCCGAGTCTCACTGGTGTTGAGCACCGGCAGTTATTTAAAGGGGGCCTCGAAATGGGTCTCTATTGGACTCTGTATTATGCCCTGGCACAGGCGGTCCGTGTTTATTCCCAACTGCAGTGATAGCAGACACATCGATGTGCAAGTGGTCACACTGCTCACTTCTCACTAGTGGAGGTTACGGCATGACGTCATGCCATGTGAACGTTATAGGGGAAGGGAAATCCTTTAAAGAGAGTCATTTTCTCACTGGATTGCCCTTCTCTTTTTGAAACTCAGGAGCAGCAACATTGTCTTGGTGTCACCAGGGCTTTAAGTGGAAGCTCTTTCAATAATATTTACAACAAGCCGTAGTTTCTGCTTACTTATCTTATGCAACTAACAACCATTGACAAAGCCAATAGTCCTGACTTGTACGTCTGATGTTACTTGTTGTATCATATATCTGGATTCAAGGACAGAAACAGCAAAATACATGTCGAGCGGCACACTATGCTAAACACAGATTTTTAGCTTACATGTTTTTAAGCCACGCCCTTAATTACATTGGCCACGCCCCTTTGAGAAACCCCCCAGTTTTTCATCCTACTTAAAGCCCTGCTGAACTCACATATTTTAAGACGCTCTCATATGAGCTAATGGCCTCATTTGCACACATGAGAGCGCCTTGAAATACGAAATCTTAGGATGGGCTCTGTACAAAAGTGCACATTTTGGGCTCATGTTTTTCAAGGTGCCCCACCACTTTCAATGTACACCAGCTGCCAAAGCTTTGTGAGTTCCACCTACCTAGAGGACGCACTAGGTAGGTATGAACAAAAAGTCAGGAAACTTTTCTGCCTCAAGGTAGCCGGGAGAGAAAACTTCCTTCCACACTGTTGCGCTCAAATGCTTTCCTTTGCCTCTGCTCTTCTGGGTGACTACAGTCACATTTCCAAGCATGAAACAGACCTCTCAGCCACTGCTATGTGCTACAACTAATAAGTCACAATTTCAGGAGAGTGCTGATAAAGTTACTCCTGTCACAATTTTCCAAATAAGAGTAGATGTCTTTCCCAGCAAGGGCTTTTATTGGGTCAAGTGCAGTCGACTCCTAAGCGGGGCAACTTGTTCTTCACACAAGTTGGAGCACTTGTTTATCCGTCTGTGTCAGTGGTTAATTTCTAAAAAAAGAAGTGCTTGCGCTCCCCGGTCAGGAGTTTGCTTGCACCAGCCCATTCCTCCTGTAGGCACCGCCTAAAACAACTACTAACCATGAAAGTGGGGAGAGGTTGTGGGTAATGGCCAAAGCTGCCGACTTTGTAGCTGGGTAACCAGGCTCACCTCTCGAAGTCAGCTCAACATCCTGTGATTCTGGGCAAATCACTTAATCTCCTTATGCCTACCATACATGAATGTGTCCTTTACTAGTGCTCATGAAAAGCGCCCGTGTTGATGATTAAGTGCTGGTGCTGACCAACAGAAACCACCAGCTCAAATCAAGCACAGTTTTGTGTCCCTGAAGGAGCCACCAGGAGAGCAGTCAGCTGACTCCTGGACAGAAGTTCCATTTAATGGATAAAAGTGGAGAACAAAAGTCCTCCAGTTAAGTTACAAATAATTTCAAGTCATTTCATGTACATTTGAATAATTATGTGAATTTTGCGCACCGCTAAAATTGACAAATGTTTATGAGATCCCTCAGAATCTCTCTGGGTGAAATCACTTCTACCACTCAGGTCTTTTAATTGCCTTTCAGGTGCTCTGGTTCTTTCTGTTGTTATGTGTTTCTGTCTCCTTCCAAATATCTCATCCCAGCAAAGTGATTCAGTATTTGCTACAAAACCGTTGTTGTGCCTTTCGATGTTGGTAGATTGTTCTTTTGCAGCACACTACTTTTATTGGAGGAAAGGTAAAACTGGTTTATATATGTCTGGTTTCCATACTGCACTGTGTATACAATTTAAAAGTTGATTTCCCACTACTGTATTTACAGTCAACACGTAATTAGATTTTGATATCTTAGTAAAAAGAAGTTTTAAACAAATTTGTATAATTTATCAGAATTGAAAACATTGTCTTTTATTAACAGTCAGGATCTCTCAAACGAAAATGCAGTTTTATCTTTACAATGACAAGCAACATTTGGGAGCTGGTCACCAAAGAGGCATCTTTTCATTTGTATATAGCATGTCCAACCTTTATATAATAAACATTCAAGGTTGGTGGCTTACTTAGAAATGACGAGTTATTTATGTGGAAGAGCACTTTCTCTATCATGTTACTGCATGGTTATATACTGTAGCTAGTCAAAACACAATGCATGTCCCTGGAGCTTAACATTTTTAGTCATACAAGTGGCATTATAAAAATGGGACCTCTTCACAAACCAAACTGCATGTAGTACCTTAATAGTACTACGAAAATACTATTAATGTAGGACAAAATTCTATTCACAAACCTACAAGTGTAAATCACCACCTCTGCTATCTTTTGGATAAGGAGATCCTAACACATGTAAGTTTATTACTTAGGGGTTGAGTCCGATGTCGTTCGGAAGGTCTCTGAATCAGATTTGGGTTTGCCAAATCCGATCCCAGTCCTTGTTTTTGACTGAACTGGACACAGTTCCGAACGGCCAAGTATGATGCCTGGAAACCGGTAGGGCTATCCGAATCGGTTCTGAAAGGCATTCGGACAGGTCGCGTCTTTCGTAGCCAATTCGTTCAGCTCTATGGACCCGGTTTTCCGAACGAGCGAGTAAGATGACCGATTCGGACAGCTATTTCGAATTGGTTTCTACGTAGAAAAATCGGTTGCAGCAATCTGTCTTTGGGGGCCTGTAGCAGGCCCCCCTTCTACCGGGTCCTTCCGAATCGGTCCCATGGGGGTACACAAGGGACCCCCTTTCCAGCCGTGCACAGTGTGGCATGCACCATGGGGGACCTTCCACAGGGTGCACGATTTTCCCCAACCACCCCTTTCTTCAATTGGAGACTGTGTTCTCGTTCGGAACACAGGCTCCCATTGAAGTCAATGGGAGCCCGACCGAATCGTATCCGGAAGCATCCGGATGTATCGTACTCGCTCGGTCAGACTCCCCCGATCCGAGTTGTCAGGAAATCATTCCGGAAACAATTCAGTCGGACTGCTTTCCTAAAGAGATCGGAATCAGGGCCTCAGTAGTAAATGTGGAAGGACTGGGGGAGTGCCCAGAAAAGGGGCACACTAAATGGAAGGGGTTGAGGGAGGAGAAAGAAGGAGCTTAGGGAAGGATTATAGTAGGGAGGCATTCCTACTACAACATAATGTACCCATGTTAGTTAGAATATTTTGTAGGAATGACTAGTCACACCTGGTGTTTATTTGAATAATTATTACAAAAGAAGGTTGCACTGGGCTATATGATCTGTTGCACAAGAAGTTAACTTGTATCCCACTATGCTTCAAAACAATTTAATACCCGAATTATAAGAACCCATACTGTATGTACAATACATTTATTTGGTAAATTGATTCAGAAAGGGCGTTCTATTAAGGGTTTTGTATCTTTTTTTAAACATGGATTGTAATACCACAAAATGTAAAACCTAATACAAATATGTTTAGAAATATTTAATAAAAAATAAGTTAGTTGTGCTGTACCATTTCTATTTTGTTCTACATTGAAAATAAATATAACTATTTACATTCAGGTTCACCAAGACCCTCAAGGGTATGGTCGTGGGACTTCCAGAAAAGCTTAGGAGAAAATTGGATGTCTTACAACCGTGCCTTCTCTTTGTCTACAGAGAGGTTCCTCAGAAGTGGGCTGGCTGCAGATCATTTGAGCTTCTGTTTGAACATCAAATTAAGGGTCCATTGTGTCTAGTGAAGGAAGGTTGGGAACTGCCTCTCAAACCTCTTAAACTGTAGTATGGTTTATGGGCCTTTTTCTGCGTGCATGTTCAGTTAGCATGGCTTATTAGAAGTTTAAACGCCATTTTCCTTTTTGCTGCTTTATGCACACAACACCGCTTGGCTGTTTTTGCTGAGTTCGCTTTCACGAAGGTCTACACATGAGAAAAGGGTTGTTTTTCGACATCTCTAGACATATATCGTGTCCCCAGTGAGTGCTAAGCTGCCAAGGTTATCATAACGTGCGAGCCTGTTTATTGGTGTGTCCGTGTAACACATTCTAGACACAACAATTTGGCAGCTGCAAGCCGAGTAGGATTCTGGCGCCGTTATCATAGCACACTTGCCAGAATTGAACATACTTGGAAGATTTCAGGCATGCAGAGAGACTGACCGATCCTGATGTAATTTACACTTACTGAGCAGACAGGTAAATGGGGCCCCTCTAAGAAAAGTCCAGGGACCTCCTATAGTTTTATAATACATAGTACATAGATAGGGAAGGTGCTTTAAATAGGCGCTTTTATCACCTGTTTGCACTATCATTGTAATATGATTCCTCCTTTTGTGTTTTATGGAATTGTAACCATGCTGTCCGTATTATTATTATCCAATGTATGCTGATGTTGATTAAAATACTGCGCTTGAGATCACGTCGTTAAAATAAACATTTTAACCTTATCGTGTCTCTATTTTACTTCTGTTGTGGACTGGTATGAACGTATAACAAAAGTGTGTTCTCACTTCCCACCATTCCTGAGATGGTACTAAGTCGCATGTTCTAGGTTGTCTAATCATTGGTTTCTTTGCTATAGGACGAAGAGCTAATGTGACACTGATTGCTAGTCTGGTAGGGGCTTTTGGGTACTAAGGTGAGTTTTGGCACACCCTAATTCACTGAGGTCCTAAGTCTCTGTGCGCAGTTCTGTGTTTGCACAGAATCCCTGTTACATGGCGCCGCCGAGTGTGGTCTTATTGTCAGACACTTGAGTAGTGCTTATATCAGTCTACAACCCCCTCACTATCGGTTCCGGTTGATGGTAGTGACGGATAAAAAACCTACCTATATTTGCGTAGGTTGTTTCAAGCTTGATTCTTCTCAAAGATTTCTTCTTTGAATTACTACCCAGTTGTGCATTATAGTATTGTATTGTACTTCTCTATTACTGTTTAGATATGGCTGCGGTTGATATCCCGGCAAACAGTCGTGTAGCTGGGCGTAATCATTTGCAGTAATACCTCGTTTCTCTGGAGGGACAGGCGGTGTTTTTTGTAGTCTCTGCTGACGTGGCGTACCCGTTTGAGTTGTACTACTCATGGGACACATTTCCCGCTGTGGATGCTAATTCTGGTGTTTTTCACACTTACACCCCCGCTGAGGCTCCTGCAGTGTACGCTCCATATTGGACAGTAGAAATTCCGATTTCTGTTTGGCAGCATGCCGTTTGGTTTAATGGCGCCCTCCCACACGTTGTTACAGCAGTCAGACAAGGACCGGTGTCCATTCCAGGCGCTACTTGGCCTGTGTTGGCTGCTTACACTCCACATCCCCAGGCGGGTGCTTTGACAGCCCAACAACTGTGACCCCTACATGCCTCTTCGGTTGCAGTTATTAGGGGTCTGGTTCACTACATTACTCGCAACCTCCCGGGTGGGGCCCCGGGTGGTGCAGCACATCCAGTGGCGGACTCAAACTTAGTCCCGTCATGGGTGATGCGGTCATGGGCAAGCGTCCCCAAGATAAGGAAGAAATCCCTTTTTGGCTTGCCGAGAAATTTGACCAACTGGAAGCAGTGTTCCCCAATACTAATCCTGTTGAGATACACAGGATTCTTACCGTGAGTTTGCAGAAAGACCTAGTTCCTGACGTAACTGAGTGTACAACTTGGGGGGTGATTTTTGCGGCGGTCTATACTAGGTGCTTTGGCACCCCGTCAATGACTGTTTTGCCCACTGTGATCAAGCATGTTCAGGATGAGCACGGACCAGAGGCAGCAGTGGAGCTGGGGATGCGCCTAGTGGTAGCGTTTGATATGGTACGTGATCTCGTCCTTGCTAATGTCAAGGGGGATGCTGTAAGTTTCCAGGTCGCTAATGCTCTGCTCGAGGTCCCCGACGCCGACAAACCCCGTCAGTTGCCGAAAATTATTACGGAGGCTTATAATACCGTTGGCCGTAATAGGTCAGGTGTTAAGCCTTTCGTGAAAAAAGAGAACCAACAGCAAACTCAACAAGGGTCAGCCTTTAAAAATGACCGCCCAAAAGTTCAGAAACAAAATTGGAGTAAGAACAAAAAACAGGGGAAGCAGCAGCAGCAGAAACAGGGTTCCCATCCCGCTTCACCTACACCTGCCCCTGTTGAGCGTAAATATGATTTGCGTGACCGCAGTACTATTAATCCGCCTGATAGGTTTCAGTTTCCTGAACAATGTTCTCCTCGCTCTTTACAAGAAACATCGGTAACAGCCACCGGTGGAGGAGGCGGCGGCAGAGGTCAAGGTGCCCAACAGAGCTGTGAGCTGCCTCGTAGGGCTGACAGAAAAGGCAAGCAGGACGAGTCACGACGTCAAAGACCCTAGTTTCAAAAGAAGAAAGTTGCTGCTGTGCCAGCCAGATATGCCACAGATAGTGAAAATGCAGCTTCGGAATCTGACATGGGCTCTGACCCTGCTGGACAACGCGGCGGAGATTACCATCATTTGAGAGGCGCTGCGTCCACTACGGAAGGTGACAGCGACTGACACCTTCATTGTAGTTGAAACAGCAGACACTAAAGTGGCTCCCCCTGAAAGACTTTATGAAATAGTCCTTGTAATTGAAGGTGACATAGACGTACCATAAAAGTTTTTTTTTTGAAAATCTAACGACTACTTATGATATTTTGTTGGCGGAGGTTGACTGGCCGCCACCTTTTGTCTTGGCTGCTCCATAAGGGGAGGAGGTGATCCTCCGCGCTTTCGCGCACACTGTGCCGAAGGAGCAGGCACTGCAGTTTGCATAAGATTGGGCTAAGGCGCTAACGCCGGCGTTGTACTGTACTCACTGTGGATGGGACAAATTTCCCCCTCGACATGAGATCCCTTTGCGGTCAATGCCACAGCCACAACCCCAATACCCCATACGGCTTGAGGCGAAACCTTTGTAGCCGAAATCCTTGAACAATTGGAATATCAGGGTGTGATTGAAAAGTCTGTGTCTCCGATGAATAACCCACTTTTTACTGTGACCAAGCCAGATGGTTCGTACCATTTGGTATTGGATTACCACCACTTAAACTCACATTGTCGTACGTGTGCGGTGCAGAATACTCACAGCTCTGCTCTAGTGGATAGTCTTGTGCGTAAAAGGTTCAAAACCACGCTTGACATTTCCAATGGCTTTTTTGCCCATAACTTGTCCCCACTTAGTAGTCAGTGGACGAGTTATACCTGTGGCGGCAAATAACGCCAATTTCTTCATTTGGCCATGGGCTACAAGAACAGTCCAGGCGTTTTTGTTGCCCGAATAGTCTCTCTACTTAAATGGCTCGATGCAGATGCATGTTCGAATGTGTATGACATTTATCTCAGAGACGACAAATTATGGCCGCATCTGTGCCGCGTTGACCGCATAATTTGCCGTTTTGCGGACTTTGGCTATAAATTCAACTTTGCAAAATCACACATTGCAGAATACACAGTGTTGTTCCTGGGCTACGAGCTCAACAATGAGGGTAGAGGCTTGGCTCCTCACTTCTTGGAGAAATGCTCACTTTTGTGAGCTCCCACGATGCTGAAAAAGCTACAATCCTTACTGGGCTTTCTAAATTTTGGACGTACATACATTCCGGAATATGCCCAACGTATCAAGCCGCTATATGCCTTGATACAACCTACTTTTTCCAAATCGTGCTGACTGCCAGAACATTCAGCCATCTTGCAATCTTTGCAGGCTGACCTACTTGAATCTAAGTTCTTGTCGACTCATGATAACCACACAAACCTGGTGATAAGAACTGTACCAGGGGCGGTGGGTTTCACGTACCTCACTTTTAATGAGGGAGACACAGTTCCTATTGCTTACAAGTCACACCTGTACACTTCGGCTGGGTTGCGGTTTTCCACTGTGGAAAATGTTTTGACAGCAGTGCAAATGGCGATTCTTAAGGAACGTGCACTGTCGCAGGGAAAACACATTGTGGTTGTTACTCCGTATCCTGCCTTGGAGGCAGTGACGAAGGCCAGTGTACCAAATTCCAAGCCTTTGCACCATCAGTGGATACAACGGGCTACATCCTTGACATCCCCGGATGTAACGTTCATTTTCGATTCCTCTTTGCAGGAGTTTTTGCAGTATGAGTTTGTTCATCCTGCTCCTCTGACTATGCGTCCACTGGAGGATTTTCGTTCTATCATTTACACTGATGGAAGTGGCCAAGCGGCTACGGGTTCTAGACACGCATATTCCGCGGCCTGTGCAATTGTGGTTGGTACGATGGTGGATGGTGAATTCAAGTCCGATGTCATGCTTACACAGACATTAGGTGACTGTACCGCCCAGTTGGCAGAACTATGTGCTCTGATGCCTGCATTGGAGTACACGGACCCCAGTGTGATTCTTACTACTGTGTACAGTCTTTCAATGACAATCTATCCTTTTGGACTCTAAATGATTATCGTGACTCCAAAGGTCGCACAATAAAATATAAAATGATCTGGGTTCGAGTGGCAGAACTTAAAGACTGCCTCCCACTCGTTTTTGTAATTCATACTCTGGGTCATCAGCATCAGTACGTGGGAGTTCATGCTGTTGGCAACTGTCTCGCGGAGGAGGCTGCGAAGAAAGCAGTAGCAACATTTGCAGTGGCAGCGGTTACACGTTCCAAAAGTAAGATTGATGATGACATCTTGGCAGCTATTGCCGCAACTGAAAAGGAAGGTAATTATCCTAAGGGTTTCCCTTCGAAGTACTCTTATCACTTAAGTCCCGATAAAGTTCCTTATGTGAGAATTAACGATGTTGGTGACAGACTGATTCCCAACGCGAACTGCAGACAGGCTTTGATTACAGCAGCCCACGCGGGGATGGCTTCAGCGCATGCCGGCGTATCAGCTACTGTATCTCTCCTCCAGCAACGATATTGGTGGCGGGGTTTCTACAAACAGACACGTGATTTTGTCCTTCAATGTGGCATTTGTCAGCAAATTAAGCCTTCTTCTGCTGCATGCCAACCCCAAACTCAGTTGTGCATAGCTAATAAGCCACTTGTGTGTGTTTATTTGGATCACTGCGGACCTTTCTCCTCTGATACTGCATATAAGTACATCTTAGTAGCAGTTGACTTTTCCACGCGCTTTGTGTGGGTGTGGCCTCAAAGGAGCGCTGATGCCAGAACTCTCATAAGAGATTTGCGTGTCTTTGTGGGAATTTTGGGTGGGGCACCTTCCATTCAGACCAGGGTCCAGCGTTCGCCTCTAAGGCGTACAGGGATGCCATGGGTTCAGTGGGGGTCCAAGTCAAATTTCATCGCCATACAGGCCTGAGGGCAATAGTGTTGTGGAGCGGATGAACCATGATTTAAAGCAATCATTGACAGCGAAGGTGTTAGTTGCTGGCAGAGAATGGCTCACCCTCTTGAATAGCATACAACGTGCACTTATTAATCTCCCTAGGAGGTCTCTGGGTGGTCGGACCCCATCTAAAATGCTATTTGGCATCAAGATGTTTGTTCCAAACCTTGATGGTCTAGACATGGCGGCGGGAGCAGCATCCTTTGACGTAGACAAAAGTTCTAATGTTTTGCAGAACCTACAAAAGACCAGAGACAGTCTTGCAAAGGAACACTTGCCCTTCATGTCTGAAGCTGCGTTGCAGATTCCGGTAGTCGACTGCCTACCCCAGGTTGGAGAACTGGTCCGAGAGAAGAGCGACAACAAAAAAGAATTTGGTCCTTCCTATCGAGCTCCAGTTGCCGTGCTTCGTGTGCAGGGTTGAAGAACTGGGATTTCAAGTACCCAGCGGCGCCAGGGACACACCCAAAGTCCTCTGGGTTCCCTTGCCTTGGTATACAGAGACACAAAATACTTCTAGGTGGCATCAGAGATTAAATGTATTAGCCTCAGCTAGTAGCAGAAATCCCAGTAATACAACACGGTGTACAACTCAAGAAACTGCTCAATTTTACTAAGGCGAGACATCCCTATTTATACACAAAAAGGTACATTTAAAATGCACGCCCCTGCACCAACATTCAACCAATAGAAAATACATGACATCACACAGCATCATATAGTAAAGCTCATTTTACAGTGTCCCAACCCACAAATTAATATTTAGGCATATCTAAATAATAATCTGGAAGGCCCGGACAAACCCTTAATTGAAAGCGTAACCCATGAAATGAAGAAACAGTAAAGAAAAGTAGTTTCAGATAATGTGCAAGATAACAGAAACGTAAAGAAACTTAGAAGTTAACAAATGTCTTGAATGGTGATTGGGAAAGTAGATAACGATCTTGCAGGGAAATTGGCTTGGCAGGGTCAATTCCAGGTGAAAAGCCAGCTTCTGAAATTAACTCCAGCGCACAAAGGAAACCTTAGTTAATGTACACATGACCCACAAAAGGTCAGACTGCTTTGCTCGCAGACTAACTTCTGAGGCCTACGTAAAAGGCAACACCAGATGGCAGTCACGACGCATGGCAAAAACTCATGTTTAGAAAAGAAAGTTGTGCACTTTAAACGCACGCAAAATCACAGAACCTCAGTCCCTCCTTTTGCCATTACGTAGGCAATAGCCTAAACTCATGTCAATCTGAATCTAGGTCTATATCTATTCTCATCAGGTCATCAAGGTGTTGCTGTAACATCATTTTATTATCCTTCACTTCTCTCGGGACTGGTCTTCTCACACAGATCGTAGCACAAAGACTACAAATGGCGGGACCACACTGGATGCATAAACAACACGAGAAAAGGATAGCTAACACCATACCAAGGAACATCAGAATCTTCCATCCCCATTTGGACAACAATTCCCATAACCTTCCCATTAACGACCAGTCTCCTTCGTCCACATGAATAGACTCAGAGATCTCATGTAGTCTAGAGATGGCTTGGTACACTGTCGGGGCATTATCTGGTATGAAAACGCAGCAACTAGATCTAATCAATTTGCATACCCCACCTCTATCTGCAAGTATAATATCTAAAACAAAACGGTTCTGTAATGTCATAAGGCGATCCGCTTGAAGCTCAGCTGTAATATTGCTAAGGGCACCTGCAGTCTCATTTATAGTGGCCTCAACCACTCTCGTAAGCTGACGAATATTCCTACTATAGCCATAGGACCCCAAAAGGGTAGGAAACCCTTAAAGAAGTCTCCAGCTTCTTGTGCGACAGTATCTTTCGCATCGATTACACCTCTACCATATCTTGTCTTATGGTAATCGGAAACAGCAGTGTATGTAGGGGGAAGCAAAAATGCCACGTAACATGTGCCAGAAAAATCAGATGGCAACCATGTGTATGCTCTATCATAACAGACAAAATACGTGCCTTTAGCTGGCACGAACAGAGGAGATTTCTGGGACGTATAAACGTATGTGTGAACCCACACACTCTTACCAAGCTGAGCTCTCGGATTCTGACCATTACCTTGCAAACAAAGATGACCTCGGTGGGGTATAATCCAAATAGGAGGAGACCTTCGCTGCCTTTCTTTCTCCATCAAGCTAACACTATATGTCGTCTTATTCCAACCGACATATGCTCGACCCTCATCTTTAGGGATAGCATTATACGCGTCAATATCTCTAATCATATCGACTATTCCCCGTATCAAAGCATTCTGGCTCACGTTATCGTTAACAGAACGCACTGGAGAGGCTTCGTTCGCATAGATAAACATCGATTGGAGTGCCCAAACGGACCCATTAGGTGAAAAAGGCAAAACCAAATATGGCATTCCCTTGTCTGTAGTATGTGGCATAAGACCACACACCCAACAATTTGTGGTATTTATGACTAGCTGATGCTGATGCAACATCTGTATAAACGAATTATTCACAAATTCTGATCTTCGTGTCTGTTCATGTTCAGGTAACGTATGAAACTCATGTGGAGATGCAGTAGAAAAAGAAAAAGTAGGTTGGGAGGTAGATGTAAGCGGCAATTTTTTGACATTAAAAATCCAACCTACACAAGCTAACGTAATATTCACAAGCATAAGGAAACACATTATTAAAAAACATTTGCTACAAACCAATGTACATATTCGGTTTTTAGAATCCACTTTCCTAACACATTTTTCAGACTCAAGAAACTCCATCCTCTAACGTGCTGCTCACGGAAATTTTCCTTCTTCACTTAAGTGTGCACCAAGATCGCACTAACGACCCTGAACCACAGACCTTGTGTCAATACGTGGCTCACCCCATAAGAACTTCCTACCGTGACCCTGCAGCTGAGTCCGGATGGTGACTCGAAAAAGGAAAAAGCAAAAAAAAGTTTCTTGATCTGCCGAAGTGTAAATTCACTATCTAAAAAAATATTCCAGTTTCACGTTTATTTGTCCATATGTACAGTCGTTCGCGGTCTTAGATTGTAGCGTTCTTTATCAGGTACAGTTGGATCCTTAAATAAAAGTTCCGGATTGGTGGTGTCAATCTTTAGATGAGGAGGCACAGCAGCTTGCAGAACATCATCATCCTCGCGTTCTGACCGTGTCCATGTCAAATGAGCGGTAACTGCAAACACAACAATGATGGACAGAATGTGGCTCAATGTCACACATTCACCCCAGTCCAAAGATCTGGGCCCAAATCCATCGTTTTTCCACTCCACACCACCCTGGGTTAGACAATGGCGATATACAAATCAGCGCTGACCCTGTGCCCCATGGGAACAGTCCAGTCCGAACTACAAAAGCCATGTCCTTCCCAGAACGGAAACAAGCATCCGAGGACCGGCCCGGTTTCGAGGTAACACCTCTCATCAGCCCGGCTACCTTGATTCCAGTGGTGTGGATTGCCTGGGACTCACGTCTGAGCATCCCCAGTACACTTAGAGCGGTAACTGCAAACACAACAATGATGGACAGAATGTGGATCAATGTCACACATTCACCCCAGTCCAAAGATCTGGGCCCAAATCCATCGTTTTTCCACTCCACACCACCCTGGGTTAGACAATGGCGATATGCAAATCAGCGCTGACCCTGTGCCCCATGGGAACAGTCCAGTCCGAACTACAAAAGCCATGTCCTTCCCAGAACGGAAACAAGCATCCGAGGACCGGCCCGGTTTCGAGGTAACACCTCTCATCAGCCCGGCTAGCTTGATTCCAGTGGTGTGGAGTGCCTGGGACTCACGTCTGAGCATCCCCAGTACACTTAGAGCGGTAACTGCAAACACAGCAATGATGGACAGAATGTGGATCAATGTCACACATTCACCCCAGTCCAAAGATCTGGGCCCAAATCCATCGTTTTTCCACTCCACACCACCCTGGGTTAGACAATGGCGATATGCAAATCAGCGCTGACCCTGTGCCCCATGGGAACAGTCCAGTCCGAACTACAAAAGCCATGTCCTTCCCAGAACGGAAACAAGCATCCGAGGACCGGCCCGGTTTCGAGGTAACACCTCTCATCAGCCCGGCTAGCTTGATTCCAGTGGTGTGGAGTGCCTGGGACTCACGTCTGAGCATCCCCAGTAAACTTAGAGCGGTAACTGCAAACACAACAATGATGGACAGAATGTGGATCAATGTCACACATTCACCCCAGTCCAAAGATCTGGGCCCAAATCCATCGTTTTTCCACTCCACACCACCCTGGGTTAGACAATGGCGATATGCAAATCAGCGCTGACCCTGTGCCCCATGGGAACAGTCCAGTCCGAACTACAAAAGCCATGTCCTTCCCAGAACGGAAACAAGGCCGGTCCTCGGATGCTTGTTTCCGTTCTGGGAAGGACATGGCTTTTGTAGTTCGGACTGGACTGTTCCCATGGGGCACAGGGTCAGCGCTGATTTGCATATCGCCATTGTCTAACCCAGGGTGGTGTGGAGTGGAAAAACGATGGATTTGGGCCCAGATCTTTGGACTGGGGTGAATGTGTGACATTGGTCCACATTCTGTCCATCATTGTTGTGTTTGCAATTACCGCTCTAAGTGTACTGGGGATGCTCAGACGTGAGTCCCAGGCACTCCACACCACTGGAATCAAGCTAGCCGGGCTGATGAGAGGTGTTACCTCGAAACCGGGCCGGTCCTCGGATGCTTGTTTCCGTTCTGGGAAGGACATGGCTTTTGTAGTTTGGACTGGACTGTTCCCATGGGGCACAGGGTCAGCGCTGATTTGCATATCGCCATTGTCTAACCCAGGGTGGTGTGGAGTGGAAAAACGATGGATTTGGGCCCAGATCTTTGGACTGGGGTGAATGTGTGACATTGGTCCACATTCTGTCCATCATTGTTGTGTTTGCAATTACCGCTCTAAGTGTACTGGGGATGCTCAGACGTGAGTCCCAGGCACTCCACACCACTGGAATCAAGCTAGCCGGGCTGATGAGAGGTGTTACCTCGAAACCGGGCCGGTCCTCGGATGCTTGTTTCCGTTCTGGGAAGGACATGGCTTTTGTAGTTCGGACTGGACTGTTCCCATGGGGCACAGGGTCAGCGCTGATTTGCATATCGCCATTGTCTAACCCAGGGTGGTGTGGAGTGGAAAAACGATGGATTTGGGCCCAGATCTTTGGACTGGGGTGAATGTGTGACATTGGTCCACATTCTGTCCATCATTGTTGTGTTTGCAATTACCGCTCTAAGTGTACTGGGGATGCTCAGACGTGAGTCCCAGGCACTCCACACCACTGGAATCAAGCTAGCCGGGCTGATGAGAGGTGTTACCTCGAAACCGGGCCGGTCCTCGGATGCTTGTTTCCGTTCTGGGAAGGACATGGCTTTTGTAGTTTGGACTGGACTGTTCCCATGGGGCACAGGGTCAGCGCTGATTTGCATATCGCCATTGTCTAACCCAGGGTGGTGTGGAGTGGAAAAACGATGGATTTGGGCCCAGATCTTTGGACTGGGGTGAATGTGTGTCATTGGTCCACATTCTGTCCATCATTGTTGTGTTTGCATGTCAAATGAGCATCACTAAAGGGCACGAATCTGGGGACTTTCTCGCAATCTGTGTCAGCTATACCATCCCTCACCCACTGATCATACGGTAAAGGCAAAGGAACTTTTTTACAGTGGGTGGCATGCACCCAGTTCTTTTTGCCAGCTACTCTAACAGTGGTTCTAGTAACCAAAAGGACTAAGTAAGGACCAGTCCATCTAGGTTCCAAGTTCTTGGTACGCTGAAAGTTCTTGACGAGGACGTATTGACCAGGTTGGATTGAATGTCCTGGATCTGTAGTAGCTGTGGGCAAACTGTCATAGACCTGTTGGTGGAGAACACGGAATTTAGCAGTCAAGTCATGTAAGTAGTCCACCAACATAGGGTACTCAATACTGCTGTATTCTTTAGGACGAGGCACACCCCAAACATTCGCAGGACAACCAAACACAATTTCATACAGACTAAATCCCACTCGAGAATGCACAGTCGTCCTTGTTGACAAAAGAGCCAACGACAAGGCATCCGGCCATGTAAGACCAGTGCTCGCTTGTACCTTAGCTAATTTCAGCTTCAAGGTACCATTGTAACATTCAACAAGTCCAGCAGACTGGGGGTGATTCGCTGCATGGAACTTTTGATTTATTCCCAATCCAGCACACACTTTCTTCATGATTTGACCCACAAATTCACTCCCATTTTCCGACCATACAATTCTCGGCAAACCATACCTAGGGAAGTACTCTCTCAGCAAAACCTTGGCTTTAGACAAGGCAGTATTATCTTTTAGGGTGTAGGCCTCTATCCACCTGGAAAAGGCACAAACAACCACAAGGACATACTTCAAATTATTGCATCTCTCCATGTGAATGTAGTCTAACTGTATCACTTCAAACGGATACGTTAGAGGAGCAAAATGACCAGCTGGAGTTGGAGTTCCCTTACCAGGATTATACTTCAGACAAATCATACATTGTTTCACCACGTTCTCTGCACATTTCGGAATTCCAGCATTCTGCCAAACTGGAGCCAACAACTTGCATATTCCCTTTGAACTTATGTGAGCCATTCCATGAGCCATTGTAACCACTGGGAGCACATACGCATCAGGCAACAACCATCGCTGGTGTTCTGACAACTCAACCCAACAACCTGTCGAATCCAACATAACCGTAGTTTCTCTCCAAACACTCACTTCTTTCTCAGTCGCTTCAGCCTGAATCGTTTTCACACTTTCTATTGTGTCTTCACACATTCCACCAGCCATAACCCAATTAGCTGGGCCTGCAACATATATACGGCTCATCATGTCTTTCGCCGTTTCCTTGGCAACTTCATCTGCAAACGCATTCCCTCGACCAACATCATCCACAACTTTCTAATGCGCACTACACTTCACAATTGCAATCTGTTTTGGGAGAGTGAGAGATTCCAAAAGTTCATTGACCAACTGCCCATGCTGTATTTTTGTCCCATGCGAAGTGAGGAACCCACGCTCTCTCCACAAACGCCCAAAACTATGGGCAACACCAAACGCATACTGGCTATCGGTGTAAACATTCACTCGCTTTCCTTCTGACAACACGCACGCTCTAGTCAGTGCAATCAACTCTGCTTCTTGGGCAGAATTCTGTGGTATGCGTGCTGTCTCAACAACTGTATGTAAAGTTGTAATAGCATACGCTGCAGTCGTTTCACCATTCGGAAGCTTAAAACACGAACCATCTACCCATAGGGTACCATCAACATCCGTAAGGGGAGTATCCCTTAGATCGACTCTAGCTTTTGTTTCTTCCTCTGTACGAAGAAAACAATCATGCTGTTCCTGAGGATCCGTCTCTGTAGAGATCGGTAACAACGTAGCTGGATTCAGCACATTACATTGTTTAATGTGAACATGACTAGCCAACAATGTCAACTCGTAACATGACAGACGTGCACTAGTAAGGTGCTGTGTCTTAGTCCTGTTCAATAAGGTATCCACTGCATGTGGGACCATCACAATCAACGTATTGTCCAATACCAAACCAGCAGACTGTCGAATAGAAACAGCCGCTGCTGCTGTAGCTCTCAGACAACTCGGCAACGCCGTAGCAACTGGGTCTAACGTTGCTGAAAAATACGCGCATGGACGCTGCTTGTCCCCAAATGGTTGTGTCAACACTGACAATGCACAACCTTCTCTCTCGTGCACGTACAACGTGAAAGGCTTACTATAGTCTGGAGTACCCAACACAGGAGCCGAACACAATGCATCGCGCAGTTCAGAAAAACTTTTCTGACATTCGTCAGACCAAGGAAGAGGATGCGGAGTATCTTTCAGAGTCAATGCCAACAGAGGTTTCGCTAACAAGGAAAAATTGGGGATCCACTGTCTACAATATGATGTAATACCTAAAAAGGCACGCACTTCTCTCTGTGTGGATGGTACATTCATTTGCGCAATCGCTTGAATTCGTTCTGGGGTCAATCTCCTTCCCTCCTTCGACAAGAGATGACCTAAGAAGGTCACTTCTTGGCGACAATATTGCAACTTTGAAGGTGACACTTTATGATGAAGGTCAGACAAATACCGCAACACAGAAAGAGTAGCCTCTTTAAAAATCTTTTCATCATCAGCAGTAACCAACAAATCATCGACGTACTGAATAAGAGTAGCACCAACAGGTAACACAAAACCGTCAAGCTGAGTTTTCAACGCTTGACTATAGATGGAGGGACTTTCACAATAACCTTGGGGAGCTCTCTTAAACCGGAAGCTGCGGCCTCCTAATGAGAAGCCAAAAATATCCCTACTCTCCTCAGCAATAGGAATACTGAAGAAAGCATTCTTCAAATCGATGACAGAAAACCAAGCTGCCGAAGCAGGAATCGAAGTCAACAAAGCAGTGATATCAGGTACCACAGGAAACTGTGGCACTACTATCTTATTGACCTCTCGAAGGTCGATCACAAACCTGTACACAGGTGGCTGAGCAGCATCAGTACGTTTAAGAACAGGCAAAACAGGACTGTTACACACATTACCTCTCATTTCCTCAACTACACCCTTCTCAACCAGATCATAGACAATCGCTAAAAGAGCTGTCTCACCATCGCTCGAAATCTTGTATTGGGGAATACGAGGTAGCCTAGCATTTGACTTAAGGGTGACAACATAAGGTGGAATCTGCAAAAGACCAACATCATTTGGACCTGTAGCCCAAAGTGTATCAGGAAGCGAACGCAATTCCAGTGGCAAACAATCCTTAAACAAATACATTGGAGAAATCACTTTCTTACCAAGGGTAAGTTGTACTCCCGAAGGAAAACAATGCAATGTCGCATACAATCTCTTCAGCAATTCCAAACCCAACAGATTCTCACCACAACCAGTCGTTAAAATAAGTGGAGCTTCCAATTCACAAGGGCCAATAGTAAGGGACAAAGGATTAGAAACCGGATTACGAACTGGGGCGCCTGAAAATCCTACTGAAACATTGGTCAAGCCAGACAAAGGTGCGCCAGGAAGTTTAGAGTGCATAATAGAACTCTTCATCGCACCAGTATCCAAAAGAAAAGGTTCTACCACACCTGATGTAATCACTTCAACATAAGGTCCACTCTGGTCTACTGGAACTGACACTACTCCCTCTCTTTGTCCTTGGCTGTCCTAGTTATCATTATAACCAGAACTCTCACCTTCGACATAGTAATCCTCCACATAATACTGGGCAGACTGACCACTTGGAACATTCTGTCTGTCAAAATAATTCACAGAATTCTGTAGGGAAGAGGAACGCTCATTCTGAGGGATCACACCACGTCCCCTACCCCTAGGAGCTTGCTGAAAACTACCACAACCTCTCTGACCAGATACACCATTTGCACGCTGTAACAAAGCCGGGCAACTATTCTTGTAATGACCTTCCTCTCTGCAATAAGCACACTGATTAGGGCCAGGAAAGAATCGCTGAATATAAGGCTCAGGCTTCTGTAACAATCTCTGAAATTGTGGAGGTTGCTGAAACTGAGGCTGATTCTGACTAGGCGGATAAGCTTGCTGCAAAAGAACTTTCGTCTTTAACTCTTTAGTTTTCTTCTCCACTTTATCCTTCTCATCTTTATCCCTATTCTCGTAATATTGTGCAGTAGCCAATATCTGGGCCGACGAAGAGACAGCCAATGAACTCTCAGAGTCCTTTAACTTATTAGAAAGTTCGGGAAGCGAATTAAAGACAAATGTATCCACAAACAACCTTTGACCACCTTCTGTACTCATATCCTGACCACTATGATCAATAAACGTCTCTTCAAACCTAGTGAAGAAATCAGATACACTCTCGTCTTTCTTCTGCTTACATGCTGCTAACTTATCCCAATTCACTCGTAAAGCGGGCATCATCGTTTTCATCAAATTATTAATTCTACCTGGTAATTCTGAAACTAGAGGTTCAGGTTTAGCACCTCCCTCCTGTCTACTATCTGCAGCAACAATATTCGCCCAGGTATCACCTAATTCAGCAGCATGATTCTCATGACGAATCTTCGCCCACAAAGGTTGGGGGACTACATTACCCATCAACATATCGATGTCAGCTAAATTCATAATACACGCTTCAACTGTCTGGGACAACTCCTTGTAATAACCAGCAGGATTCTGACGAGGGTCAGGTAAGGTCTGCTTAAGAGCCAAGACCTCTGCTCTCTTCCAAGGGACATGTCCCATATTCGCTGAAAATACGGCAGAATAACTGGATTAGCGTTTGGGTCACCTTCCTTCCAAATTGGGGGAACTTCTCTCATTGGATACTGTCTCGCTTTTCTTCTAACAGAAGAATCAGGTTCGTACAATGTCTGAGGCGGAAGGCTAGATCTAAAAGCCAGTATCGTCTCTACGGCGTCTGTAATATCAGATTCTACTACCATCCCTTTAGCAAAATCCGACTGAACATCAAGTAGTTCCTGCGGGATCAAACCCAAATCATTATGTTCCCATTCCTGACGCAAAAACATACACATCACATTAAAAACATACCTTTGCTTAGGCGGCTCCCACTGAAAGAAAACATCCATAACCGCTGGCAAACTATACCTTGAGGCATTTATAATCCATTTACGAGCCAACAAATCCAACACAGCCCATTCCTCAGAACCAGGAAGCTGACTACGACTCTGCTTACGCTCCGAAACAGGGGTCATATTCAGTGACCCAAACAATGGTGACAACAAATTAGAAACCGTTTCTGTCATTCGTTTTCGAACAGAAGGAGAAGAAGCAGACATAAGAACAGGAGAATAAGTATTTTGAGGCAAAGAAGGTGTAGGGTAGCCATGTCCTTCCCAGAACGGAAACAAGGCCGGTCCTCGGATGCTTGTTTCCGTTCTGGGAAGGACATGGCTTTTGTAGTTCGGACTGGACTGTTCCCATGGGGCACAGGGTCAGCGCTGATTTGCATATCGCCATTGTCTAACCCAGGGTGGTGTGGAGTGGAAAAACGATGGATTTGGGCCCAGATCTTTGGACTGGGGTGAATATGTGACATTGGTCCACATTCTGTCCATCATTGTTGTGTTTGCAATTACCGCTCTAAGTGTACTGGGGATTCTCAGACGTGAGTCCCAGGCACTCCACACCACTGGAATCCAGCTAGCCGGGCTGATGAGAGGTGTTACCTCGAAACCGGGCCGGTCCTCGGATGCTTGTTTCCGTTCTGGGAAGGACATTGCTTTTGTAGTTCGGACTGGACTGTTCCCATGGGGCACAGGGTCAGCGCTGATTTGCATATCGCCATTGTCTAACCCAGGGTGGTGTGGAGTGGAAAAACGATGGATTTGGGCCCAGATCTTTGGACTGGGGTGAATGTGTGACATTGGTCCACATTCTGTCCATCATTGTTGTGTTTGCAATTACCGCTCTAAGTGTACTGGGGATGCTCAGACGTGAGTCCCAGGCACTCCACACCACTGGAATCAAGCTAGCCGGGCTGATGAGAGGTGTTACCTCGAAACCGGGCCGGTCCTCGGATGCTTGTTTCCGTTCTGGGAAGGACATGGCTTTTGTAGTTTGGACTGGACTGTTCCCATGGGGCACAGGGTCAGCGCTGATTTGCATATCGCCATTGTCTAACCCAGGGTGGTGTGGAGTGGAAAAACGATGGATTTGGGCCCAGATCTTTGGACTGGGGTGAATGTGTGACATTGGTCCACATTCTGTCCATCATTGTTGTGTTTGCATGTCAAATGAGCATCACTAAAGGGCACGAATCTGGGGACTTTCTCGCAATCTGTGTCAGCTATACCATCCCTCACCCACTGATCATACGGTAAAGGCAAAGGAACTTTTTTACAGTGGGTGGCATGCACCCAGTTCTTTTTGCCAGCTACTCTAACAGTGGTTCTAGTAACCAAAAGGACTAAGTAAGGACCAGTCCATCTAGGTTCCAAGTTCTTGGTACGCTGAAAGTTCTTGACGAGGACGTATTGACCAGGTTGGATTGAATGTCCTGGATCTGTAGTAGCTGTGGGCAAACTGTCATAGACCTGTTGGTGGAGAACACGGAATTTAGCAGTCAAGTCATGTAAGTAGTCCACCAACATAGGGTACTCAATACTGCTGTATTCTTTAGGACGAGGCACACCCCAAACATTCGCAGGACAACCAAACACAATTTCATACAGACTAAATCCCACTCGAGAATGCACAGTCGTCCTTGTTGACAAAAGAGCCAACGACAAGGCATCCGGCCATGTAAGACCAGTGCTCGCTTGTACCTTAGCTAATTTCAGCTTCAAGGTACCATTGTAACATTCAACAAGTCCAGCAGACTGGGGGTGATTCGCTGCATGGAACTTTTGATTTATTCCCAATCCAGCACACACTTTCTTCATGATTTGACCCACAAATTCACTCCCATTGTCCGACCATACAATTCTCGGCAAACCATACCTAGGGAAGTACTCTCTCAGCAAAACCTTGGCTGTAGACAAGGCAGTATTATCTTTTAGGGGGTAGGCCTCTATCCACCTGGAAAAGGCACAAACAACCACAAGGACATACTTCAAATTATTGCATCTCTCCATGTGAATGTAGTCTAACTGTATCACTTCAAACGGATACGTTAGAGGAGCAAAATGACCAGCTGGAGTTGGAGTTCCCTTACCAGGATTATACTTCAGACAAATCATACATTGTTTCACCACGTTCTCTGCACATTTCGGAATTCCAGCATTCTGCCAAACTGGAGCCAACAACTTGCATATTCCCTTTGAACTTATGTGAGCCATTCCATGAGCCATTGTAACCACTGGGAGCACATACGCATCAGGCAACAACCATCGCTGGTGTTCTGACAACTCAACCCAACAACCTGTCGAATCCAACATAACCGTAGTTTCTCTCCAAACACTCACTTCTTTCTCAGTCGCTTCAGCCTGAATCGTTTTCACACTTTCTATTGTGTCTTCACACATTCCACCAGCCATAACCCAATTAGCTGGGCCTGCAACATATATACGGCTCATCATGTCTTTCGCCGTTTCCTTGGCAACTTCATCTGCAAACGCATTCCCTCGACCAACATCATCCACAACTTTCTAATGCGCACTACACTTCACAATTGCAATCTGTTTTGGGAGAGTGAGAGATTCCAAAAGTTCATTGACCAACTGCCCATGCTGTATTTTTGTCCCATGCGAAGTGAGGAACCCACGCTCTCTCCACAAACGCCCAAAACTATGGGCAACACCAAACGCATACTGGCTATCGGTGTAAACATTCACTCGCTTTCCTTCTGACAACACGCACGCTCTAGTCAGTGCAATCAACTCTGCTTCTTGGGCAGAATTCTGTGGTATGCGTGCTGTCTCAACAACTGTATGTAAAGTTGTAATAGCATACGCTGCAGTCGTTTCACCATTCGGAAGCTTAAAACACGAACCATCTACCCATAGGGTACCATCAACATCCGTAAGGGGAGTATCCCTTAGATCGACTCTAGCTTTTGTTTCTTCCTCTGTACGAAGAAAACAATCATGCTGTTCCTGAGGATCCGTCTCTGTAGAGATCGGTAACAACGTAGCTGGATTCAGCACATTACATTGTTTAATGTGAACATGACTAGCCAACAATGTCAACTCGTAACATGACAGACGTGCACTAGTAAGGTGCTGTGTCTTAGTCCTGTTCAATAAGGTATCCACTGCATGTGGGACCATCACAATCAACGTATTGTCCAATACCAAACCAGCAGACTGTCGAATAGAAACAGCCGCTGCTGCTATAGCTCTCAGACAACTCGGCAACGCCGTAGCAACTGGGTCTAACGTTGCTGAAAAATACGCGCATGGACGCTGCTTGTCCCCAAATGGTTGTGTCAACACTGACAATGCACAACCTTCTCTCTCGTGCACGTACAACGTGAAAGGCTTACTATAGTCTGGAGTACCCAACACAGGAGCCGAACACAATGCATCGCGCAGTTCAGAAAAACTTTTCTGACATTCGTCAGACCAAGGAAGAGGATGCGGAGTATCTTTCAGAGTCAATGCCAACAGAGGTTTCGCTAACAAGGAAAAATTGGGGATCCACTGTCTACAATATGATGTAATACCTAAAAAGGCACGCACTTCTCTCTGTGTGGATGGTACATTCATTTGCGCAATCGCTTGAATTCGTTCTGGGGTCAATCTCCTTCCCTCCTTCGACAAGAGATGACCTAAGAAGGTCACTTCTTGGCGACAATATTGCAACTTTGAAGGTGACACTTTATGATGAAGGTCAGACAAATACCGCAACAAAGAAAGAGTAGCCTCTTTAAAAATCTTTTCATCATCAGCAGTAACCAACAAATCATCGACGTACTGAATAAGAGTAGCACCAACAGGTAACACAAAACCGTCAAGCTGAGTTTTCAACGCTTGACTATAGATGGAGGGACTTTCACAATAACCTTGGGGAGCTCTCTTAAACCGGAAGCTGCGGCCTCCTAATGAGAAGCCAAAAATATCCCTACTCTCCTCAGCAATAGGAATACTGAAGAAAGCATTCTTCAAATCGATGACAGAAAACCAAGCTGCCGAAGCAGGAATCGAAGTCAACAAAGCAGTGATATCAGGTACCACAGGAAACTGTGGCACTACTATCTTATTGACCTCTCGAAGGTCGATCACAAACCTGTACACAGGTGGCTGAGCAGCATCAGTACGTTTAAGAACAGGCAAAACAGGACTGTTACACACATTACCTCTCATTTCCTCAACTACACCCTTCTCAACCAGATCATAGACAATCGCTAAAAGAGCTCTCTCACCATCGCTCGAAATCTTGTATTGGGGAATACGAGGTAGCCTAGCATTTGACTTAAGGGTGACAACATAAGGTGGAATCTGCAAAAGACCAACATCATTTGGACCTGTAGCCCAAAGTGTATCAGGAAGCGAACGCAATTCCAGTGGCAAACAATCCTTAAACAAATACATTGGAGAAATCACTTTCTTACCAAGGGTAAGTTGTACTCCCGAAGGAGAACAATGCAATGTCGCATACAATCTCTTCAGCAATTCCAAACCCAACAGATTCTCACCACAACCAGTCGTTAAAATAAGTGGAGCTTCCAATTCACAAGGGCCAATAGTAAGGGACAAAGGATTAGAAACCGGATTACGAACTGGGGCGCCTGAAAATCCTACTGAAACATTGGTCAAGCCAGACAAAGGTGCGCCAGGAAGTTTAGAGTGCATAATAGAACTCTTCATCGCACCAGTATCCAAAAGAAAAGGTTCTACCACACCTGATGTAATCACTTCAACATAAGGTCCACTCTGGTCTACTGGAACTGACACTACTCCCTCTCTTTGTCCTTGGCTGTCCTAGTTATCATTATAACCAGAACTCTCACCTTCGACATAGTAATCCTCCACATAATACTGGGCAGACTGACCACTTGGAACATTCTGTCTGTCAAAATAATTCACAGAATTCTGTAGGGAAGAGGAACGCTCATTCTGAGGGATCACACCACGTCCCCTACCCCTAGGAGCTTGCTGAAAACTACCACAACCTCTCTGACCAGATACACCATTTGCACGCTGTAACAAAGCCGGGCAACTATTCTTGTAATGACCTTCCTCTCTGCAATAAGCACACTGATTAGGGCCAGGAAAGAATCGCTGAATATAAGGCTCAGGCTTCTGTAACAATCTCTGAAATTGTGGAGGTTGCTGAAACTGAGGCTGATTCTGACTAGGCGGATAAGCTTGCTGCAAAAGAACTTTCGTCTTTAACTCTTTAGTTTTCTTCTCCACTTTATCCTTCTCATCTTTATCCCTATTCTCGTAATATTGTGCAGTAGCCAATATCTGGGCCGACGAAGAGACAGCCAATGAACTCTCAGAGTCCTTTAACTTATTAGAAAGTTCGGGAAGCGAATTAAAGACAAATGTATCCACAAACAACCTTTGACCACCTTCTGTACTCATATCCTGACCACTATGATCAATAAACGTCTCTTCAAACCTAGTGAAGAAATCAGATACACTCTCGTCTTTCTTCTGCTTACATGCTGCTAACTTATCCCAATTCACTCGTAAAGCGGGCATCATCGTTTTCATCAAATTATTAATTCTACCTGGTAATTCTGAAACTAGAGGTTCAGGTTTAGCACCTCCCTCCTGTCTACTATCTGCAGCAACAATATTCGCCCAGGTATCACCTAATTCAGCAGCATGATTCTCATGACGAATCTTCGCCCACAAAGGTTGGGGGACTACATTACCCATCAACATATCGATGTCAGCTAAATTCATAATACACGCTTCAACTGTCTGGGACAACTCCTTGTAATAACCAGCAGGATTCTGACGAGGGTCAGGTAAGGTCTGCTTAAGAGCCAAGACCTCTGCTCTCTTCCAAGGGACATGTACCCATATTCGCTGAAAATACGGCAGAATAACTGGATTAGCGTTTGGGTCACCTTCCTTCCAAATTGGGGGAACTTCTCTCATTGGATACTGTCTCGCTTTTCTTCTAACAGAAGAATCAGGTTCGTACAATGTCTGAGGCGGAAGGCTAGATCTAAAAGCCAGTATCGTCTCTACGGCGTCTGTAATATCAGATTCTACTACCATCCCTTTAGCAAAATCCGACTGAACATCAAGTAGTTCCTGCGGGATCAAACCCAAATCATTATCTTCCCATTCCTGACGCAAAAACATACACATCACATTAAAAACATACCTTTGCTTAGGCGGCTCCCACTGAAAGAAAACATCCATAACCGCTGGCAAACTATACCTTGAGGCATTTATAATCCATTTACGAGCCAACAAATCCAACACAGCCCATTCCTCAGAACCAGGAAGCTGACTACGACTCTGCTTACGCTCCGAAACAGGGGTCATATTCAGTGACCCAAACAATGGTGACAACAAATTAGAAACCGTTTCTGTCATTCGTTTTCGAACAGAAGGAGAAGAAGCAGACATAAGAACAGGAGAATAAGTATTTTGAGGCAAAGAAGGTGTAGGGTAGCCATGTCCTTCCCAGAACGGAAACAAGGCCGGTCCTCGGATGCTTGTTTCCGTTCTGGGAAGGACATGGCTTTTGTAGTTCGGACTGGACTGTTCCCATGGGGCACAGGGTCAGCGCTGATTTGCATATCGCCATTGTCTAACCCAGGGTGGTGTGGAGTGGAAAAACGATGGATTTGGGCCCAGATCTTTGGACTGGGGTGAATGTGTGACATTGGTCCACATTCTGTCCATCATTGTTGTGTTTGCAATTACCGCTCTAAGTGTACTGGGGATGCTCAGACGTGAGTCCCAGGCACTCCACACCACTGGAATCAAGCTAGCCGGGCTGATGAGAGGTGTTACCTCGAAACCGGGCCGGTCCTCGGATGCTTGTTTCCGTTCTGGGAAGGACATGGCTTTTGTAGTTTGGACTGGACTGTTCCCATGGGGCACAGGGTCAGCGCTGATTTGCATATCGCCATTGTCTAACCCAGGGTGGTGTGGAGTGGAAAAACGATGGATTTGGGCCCAGATCTTTGGACTGGGGTGAATGTGTGACATTGGTCCACATTCTGTCCATCATTGTTGTGTTTGCAATTACCGCTCTAAGTGTACTGGGGATGCTCAGACGTGAGTCCCAGGCACTCCACACCACTGGAATCAAGCTAGCCGGGCTGATGAGAGGTGTTACCTCGAAACCGGGCCGGTCCTCGGATGCTTGTTTCCGTTCTGGGAAGGACATGGCTTTTGTAGTTCGGACTGGACTGTTCCCATGGGGCACAGGGTCAGCGCTGATTTGCATATCGCCATTGTCTAACCCAGGGTGGTGTGGAGTGGAAAAACGATGGATTTGGGCCCAGATCTTTGGACTGGGGTGAATGTGTGACATTGGTCCACATTCTGTCCATCATTGTTGTGTTTGCAATTACCGCTCTAAGTGTACTGGGGATGCTCAGACGTGAGTCCCAGGCACTCCACACCACTGGAATCAAGCTAGCCGGGCTGATGAGAGGTGTTACCTCGAAACCGGGCCGGTCCTCGGATGCTTGTTTCCGTTCTGGGAAGGGCATGGCTTTTGTAGTTTGGACTGGACTGTTCCCATGGGGCACAGGGTCAGCGCTGATTTGCATATCGCCATTGTCTAACCCAGGGTGGTGTGGAGTGGAAAAACGATGGATTTGGGCCCAGATCTTTGGACTGTGGTGAATGTGTGACATTGGTCCACATTCTGTCCATCATTGTTGTGTTTGCATGTCAAATGAGCATCACTAAAGGGCACGAATCTGGGGACTTTCTCGCAATCTGTGTCAGCTATACCATCCCTCACCCACTGATCATACGGTAAAGGCAAAGGAACTTTTTTACAGTGGGTGGCATGCACCCAGTTCTTTTTGCCAGCTACTCTAACAGTGGTTCTAGTAACCAAAAGGACTAAGTAAGGACCAGTCCATCTAGGTTCCAAGTTCTTGGTACGCTGAAAGTTCTTGACGAGGACGTATTGACCAGGTTGGATTGAATGTCCTGGATCTGTAGTAGCTGTGGGCAAACTGTCATAGACCTGTTGGTGGAGAACACGGAATTTAGCAGTCAAGTCATGTAAGTAGTCCACCAACATAGGGTACTCAATACTGCTGTATTCTTTAGGACGAGGCACACCCCAAACATTCGCAGGACAACCAAACACAATTTCATACAGACTAAATCCCACTCGAGAATGCACGGTCATCCTGGTTGACAAAAGAGCCAACGACAAGGCATCCGGCCATGTAAGACCAGTGCTCGCTTGTACCTTAGCTAATTTCAGCTTCAAGGTACCATTGTAACATTCAACAAGTCCAGCAGACTGGGGGTGATTCGCTGCATGGAACTTTTGATTTATTCCCAATCCAGCACACACTTTCTTCATGATTTGACCCACAAATTCACTCCCATTGTCCAACCATACAATTCTCGGCAAACCATACCTAGGGAAGTACTCTCTCAGCAAAACCTTGGCTGTAGACAAGGCAGTATTATCTTTTAGGGGGTAGGCCTCTATCCACCTGGAAAAGGCACAAACAACCACAAGGACATACTTCAAATTATTGCATCTCTCCATGTGAATGTAGTCTAACTGTATCACTTCAAACGGATACGTTAGAGGAGCAAAATGACCAGCTGGAGTTGGAGTTCCCTTACCAGGATTATACTTCAGACAAATCATACATTGTTTCACCACGTTCTCTGCACATTTCGGAATTCCAGCATTCTGCCAAACTGGAGCCAACAACTTGCATATTCCCTTTGAACTTATGTGAGCCATTCCATGAGCCATTGTAACCACTGGGAGCACATACGCATCAGGCAACAACCATCGCTGGTGTTCTGACAACTCAACCCAACAACCTGTCGAATCCAACATAACCGTAGTTTCTCTCCAAACACTCACTTCTTTCTCAGTCGCTTCAGCCTGAATCGTTTTCACACTTTCTATTGTGTCTTCACACATTCCACCAGCCATAACCCAATTAGCTGGGCCTGCAACATATATACGGCTCATCATGTCTTTCGCCGTTTCCTTGGCAACTTCATCTGCAAACGCATTCCCTCGACCAACATCATTCACAACTTTCTAATGCGCACTACACTTCACAATTGCAATCTGTTTTGGGAGAGTGAGAGATTCCAAAAGTTCATTGACCAACTGCCCATGCTGTATTTTTGTCCCATGCGAAGTGAGGAACCCACGCTCTCTCCACAAACGCCCAAAACTATGGGCAACACCAAACGCATACTGGCTATCGGTGTAAACATTCACTCGCTTTCCTTCTGACAACACGCACGCTCTAGTCAGTGCAATCAACTCTGCTTCTTGGGCAGAATTCTGTGGTATGCGTGCTGTCTCAACAACTGTATGTAAAGTTGTAATAGCATACGCTGCAGTCGTTTCACCATTCGGAAGCTTAAAACACGAACCATCTACCCATAGGGTACCATCAACATCCGTAAGGGGAGTATCCCTTAGATCGACTCTAGCTTTTGTTTCTTCCTCTGTACGAAGAAAACAATCATGCTGTTCCTGAGGATCCGTCTCTGTAGAGATCGGTAACAACGTAGCTGGATTCAGCACATTACATTGTTTAATGTGAACATGACTAGCCAACAAGGTCAACTCGTAACATGACAGACGTGCACTAGTAAGGTGCTGTGTCTTAGTCCTGTTCAATAAGGTATCCACTGCATGTGGGACCATCACAATCAACGTATTGTCCAATACCAAACCAGCAGACTGTCGAATAGAAACAGCCGCTGCTGCTGTAGCTCTCAGACAACTCGGCAACGCCGTAGCAACTGGGTCTAACGTTGCTGAAAAATACGCGCATGGACGCTGCTTGTCCCCAAATGGTTGTGTCAACACTGACAATGCACAACCTTCTCTCTCGTGCACGTACAACGTGAAAGGCTTACTATAGTCTGGAGTACCCAACACAGGAGCCGAACACAATGCATCGCGCAGTTCAGAAAAACTTTTCTGACATTCGTCAGACCAAGGAAGAGGATGCGGAGTATCTTTCAGAGTCAATGCCAACAGAGGTTTCGCTAACAAGGAAAAATTGGGGATCCACTGTCTACAATATGATGTAATACCTAAAAAGGCACGCACTTCTCTCTGTGTGGATGGTACATTCATTTGCGCAATCGCTTGAATTCGTTCTGGGGTCAATCTCCTTCCCTCCTTCGACAAGAGATGACCTAAGAGGGTCACTTCTTGGCGACAATATTGCAACTTTGAAGGTGACACTTTATGATGAAGGTCAGACAAATACCGCAACAAAGAAAGAGTAGCCTCTTTAAAAATCTTTTCATCATCAGCAGTAACCAACAAATCATCGACGTACTGAATAAGAGTAGCACCAACAGGTAACACAAAACCGTCAAGCTGAGTTTTCAACGCTTGACTATAGATGGAGGGACTTTCACAATAACCTTGGGGAGCTCTCTTAAACCGGAAGCTGCGGCCTCCTAATGAGAAGCCAAAAATATCCCTACTCTCCTCAGCAATAGGAATACTGAAGAAAGCATTCTTCAAATCGATGACAGAAAACCAAGCTGCCGAAGCAGGAATCGAAGTCAACAAAGCAGTGATATCAGGTACCACAGGAAACTGTGGCACTACTATCTTATTGACCTCTCGAAGGTCGATCACAAACCTGTACACAGGTGGCTGAGCAGCATCAGTACGTTTAAGAACAGGCAAAACAGGACTGTTACACACATTACCTCTCATTTCCTCAACTACACCCTTCTCAACCAGATCATAGACAATCGCTAAAAGAGCTCTCTCACCATCGCTCGAAATCTTGTATTGGGGAATACGAGGTAGCCTAGCATTTGACTTAAGGGTGACAACATAAGGTGGAATCTGCAAAAGACCAACATCATTTGGACCTGTAGCCCAAAGTGTATCAGGAAGCGAACGCAATTCCAGTGGCAAACAATCCTTAAACAAATACATTGGAGAAATCACTTTCTTACCAAGGGTAAGTTGTACTCCCGAAGGAGAACAATGCAATGTCGCATACAATCTCTTCAGCAATTCCAAACCCAACAGATTCTCACCACAACCAGTCGTTAAAATAAGTGGAGCTTCCAATTCACAAGGGCCAATAGTAAGGGGCAAAGGATTAGAAACCGGATTACGAACTGGGGCGCCTGAAAATCCTACTGAAACATTGGTCAAGCCAGACAAAGGTGCGCCAGGAAGTTTAGAGTGCATAATAGAACTCTTCATCGCACCAGTATCCAAAAGAAAAGGTTCTACCACACCTGATGTAATCACTTCAACATAAGGTCCACTCTGGTCTACTGGAACTGACACTACTCCCTCTCTTTGTCCTTGGCTGTCCTAGTTATCATTATAACCAGAACTCTCACCTTTGACATAGTAATACTCCACATAATACTGGGCAGACTGACCACTTGGAACATTCTGTCTGTCAAAATAATTCACAGAATTCTGTAGGGAAGAGGAACGCTCATTCTGAGGGATCACACCACGTCCCCTACCCCTAGGAGCTTGCTGAAAACTACCACAACCTCTCTGACCAGATACACCATTTGCACGCTGTAACAAAGCCGGGCAACTATTCTTGTAATGACCTTCCTCTCTGCAATAAGCACACTGATTAGGGCCAGGAAAGAATCGCTGAATATAAGGCTCAGGCTTCTGTAACAATCTCTGAAATTGTGGAGGTTGCTGAAACTGAGGCTGATTCTGACTAGGCGGATAAGCTTGCTGCAAAAGAACTTTCGTCTTTAACTCTTTAGTTTTCTTCTCCACTTTATCCTTCTCATCTTTATCCCTATTCTCGTAATATTGTGCAGTAGCCAATATCTGGGCCGACGAAGAGACAGCCAATGAACTCTCAGAGTCCTTTAACTTATTAGAAAGTTCGGGAAGCGAATTAAAGACAAATGTATCCACAAACAACCTTTGACCACCTTCTGTACTCATATCCTGACCACTATGATCAATAAACGTCTCTTCAAACCTAGTGAAGAAATCAGATACACTCTCGTCTTTCTTCTGCTTACATGCTGCTAACTTATCCCAATTCACTCGTAAAGCGGGCATCATCGTTTTCATCAAATTATTAATTCTACCTGGTAATTCTGAAACTAGAGGTTCAGGTTTAGCACCTCCCTCCTGTCTACTATCTGCAGCAACAATATTCGCCCAGGTATCACCTAATTCAGCAGCATGATTCTCATGACGAATCTTCGCCCACAAAGGTTGGGGGACTACATTACCCATCAACATATCGATGTCAGCTAAATTCATAATACACGCTTCAACTGTCTGGGACAACTCCTTGTAATAACCAGCAGGATTCTGACGAGGGTCAGGTAAGGTCTGCTTAAGAGCCAAGACCTCTGCTCTCTTCCAAGGGACATGTACCCATATTCGCTGAAAATACGGCAGAATAACTGGATTAGCGTTTGGGTCACCTTCCTTCCAAATTGGGGGAACTTCTCTCATTGGATACTGTCTCGCTTTTCTTCTAACAGAAGAATCAGGTTCGTACAATGTCTGAGGCGGAAGGCTAGATCTAAAAGCCAGTATCGTCTCTACGGCGTCTGTAATATCAGATTCTACTACCATCCCTTTAGCAAAATCCGACTGAACATCAAGTAGTTCCTGCGGGATCAAACCCAAATCATTATCTTCCCATTCCTGACGCAAAAACATACACATCACATTAAAAACATACCTTTGCTTAGGCGGCTCCCACTGAAAGAAAACATCCATAACCGCTGGCAAACTATACCTTGAGGCATTTATAATCCATTTACGAGCCAACAAATCCAACACAGCCCATTCCTCAGAACCAGGAAGCTGACTACGACTCTGCTTACGCTCCGAAACAGGGGTCATATTCAGTGACCCAAACAATGGTGACAACAAATTAGAAACCGTTTCTGTCATTCGTTTTCGAACAGAAGGAGAAGAAGCAGACATAAGAACAGGAGAATAAGTATTTTGAGGCAAAGAAGGTGTAGGGACTAGAACAGTAGAAATCGAAGATGCAGAAGCAGAAGGCAAAGGAGTTTGAGGCAAAGCTGGTAGCAAGGCTGGCGACCCTAGAATGGGTTGCGCAGGAGGAGGCAAAACCATCTGTTGAGCACCGGGTGGCTGAACAACAGCAGGAGGTTGAACAACAAAGGGTGGAACAACCGTGGGTAATAGAGGCGCAGTAGCACCCTGCACATAGGGAGGTGGCAATCTCAGTAAATGAGAGATCAAAGGATCTTTTTCAGGGTCTTCCATCACTTTCGGAGAAGACGGCAAGGCCGGATAACATTTATCTATGGCCATGCAACGCTGTCTATCTAAAACTTCACTCGTACGCTCTTCTCCATCTTCCTTAAACTGTCTAGCAGCTTGTAGTACTGACATATTCTTATCTTTCCTATCTCTCTTTGCTTGTTTAATTTCTCTCTGTTTGGCTTCCTTACGCCAAAGGCGGAAAGAGTCAAACATTGCCGGCCGGGCTTTCTTCTTAAATAGCTTAACCTCTAGATTGTCTAAAATCTCTGTTTCAAAACTACCATGTGGGGGCCATTGCAAAACACCATCCTTTTTAGTGTAGTGGACCCATACTTCATTATAAGTAATAGGGCCCACTCCGTGTTTAGAATAGAGCTCATAAGTCGGAGTTCCAACCGAAGGTATCGGACATGAATCCTCCAATCGGGAATCCCTGTTACTACCACAAACAAACCAATTACCAAATATACCAAGACCAGGCATCTTGCTCACTAGTCTGGTTTCAAACTTCAAAGGGAATCAAAAAATGATACACTCGTAAATATACAAGCCCTTCGGCTTTGGGTACTGCAGCAAGCAAATCAAAACCAAGGAACCAAACAAAGTCGTGGGAGCGACCCACTTATACTTAACCAAATATCTGTCACGCCACCAGAAGACGTCTATCGTCTCGCTTTACAAACATCAATCGGAGGGTCCAAGACAAGGCGACAGTCAGGGCAGCAGTCCTTCGTAGCCATTGGAAAGTGGGAAGCCTCGCAGAAAAGACCTTCGGTCCACGTCATGCAGGGGTCGATGAAGTGGGGGCCCTCCTCCAGAGTTTCCTCACGTGGCTCCTCGCACTCTTTGCGCTTGGACCGGTACCACTGAAGTCGTCCCACGTTAGCCGCGCCAACTGAAGAACTGGGATTTCAAGTGCCCAGCGGTGCCAGGGACACGCCCAAAGTCCTCTGGGTTCCCTTGCCTTGGTATACAGAGACACAAAATACTTCTAGGTGGCGTCAGAGATCAAATTTATTAGCTGCAGCTAGTAGCAGAAATCCCAATAATACAACACGGTGTACAACTCAAGAAACTGCTTCATTTTACTAAGGCGAGACATCCCTATTTATACACAAAAAGGTACATTTAAAATGCACGCCCCTGTACCAAAATTCAACCAATAGAAAATACATGACATCACACAGCATCACGTAGTAAAGCTCATTTTACAGTGTCCCAAACCACAAGTTAATATTTAGGCATATCTAAATAATAATCTGGAAGGCCCGGACAAACCCTTAATTGAAAGCGTAAGACATGAAATGAAGAAACAGTAAAGAAAAGTAGTTTCAGATAATGTGCAAAATAACAGAAACGTAAAGAAACTTAGAAGTTAACAAATGTCTTGAATGGTGATTGGGAAAGTGGATAACGATCTTGCAGGGAAATTGGCTTGGCAGGGTCAATTCCAGTTGAAAAGCCAGCTTCTGAAATTAACTCCAGCGCACGAAGGAAACCTTAGTTAATGTACACATGACCCACAAAAGGTCAGACTGCTTTGCTTGCAGACTAACTTCTGAGGCCTACGTAAAAGGCAACACCAGATGGCAGTCACGACGCATGGCAAAAACACATGTTTAGAAAAGAAAGTTGTGCACTTTAAAAGCACGCAAAATCACAGAACCTCAGGGTACAAGAACAGTAATTTTACACCCTCTTCCTGGACGAAAGGGGAACAGGTACATTTCAATTGACCATGTCAAACCACACAGGGTGGCCGATACTGTATAGTATGACGCCTGCGGTTTCGTGTCCAGCAATGGTGCGACACTCTGTTTTGGCCCCGGATCTTACCATCGGGTCTGATGTTGCTATTGAAATGAGTCCACTTAAAACTTAAAAACCTTCCTGTTCAACAAATAGTCTCTCTCTGGACCTTGTCTATTGGGGAGTACGTGATTAGCTTTTCAGCGCTGGGACGCCTCCGGGCAGCTAATTTGCGCTTTATAAAACTCATTTTCATTTCATTTCATTTACAAATCCTTTGATGAATCTACCTGCTGGTGATCCTCTTAATGACCCTGAATATACTTATCCGACTGACTTGTCTAATCCCGATTTGGAAACTCGTGTGGCTAATCAATCCCGTTTTTCACTTGACACTGGCTCATCCACATCAAAGACTCCTTCAAAAGTTTCAATTTTTGTTACCTGGTTTAAAAAACATTTTTTGATCCCACCTTGGATTTACATTTGGCTGGTGCTGATTGCAGATTTTTTGTTCATGTCCATAGGATTTGTGGTATATTTATTTTGTTTTATCAATGGACACTATGTTAAAGAAAGAACGTCAATTCGAGTGATTGATGGAACTTTGGCTCCCCACTCCTCTTCGCATATCATGAAGAGGGACCAGACTTTCGTTAATATAACTGCTTGGCCCGTTTTACATGGGATTGTATGGGATGCTGTAAAGTTCCAGATTCATGGTCCCACAGAGGTTATTAATGTTCTCAATGTACTCCGTGTTTCTATGGGGGATGTTGTTAAACAAAATATTCGCTCTGATGATTGGGATGTAAAAGCGGTTGAATCTTTATTTACTGATTTGAATCATTATGCTGCCTTCGATGCTGAAGATTTATATTTAGAGTCTGCAAATTATGGTGACTTGTATTGTTACCAACATTTTGGCAATCACTTTCTGCATACGACTAGCTCTTTCAGAAGGATGGTTAATTTCACACAGTCCCTCACCAGTGGAAGGCAGTTCCAAAACGTTTCTGAACAAGTTTTCCTATTTTACTGATTTTGATCAATCCAATCCTAATGCATTTTATTTGAAATTGACTGGAGAGTCATTCTCCAAGGTTAGACTTACCCACACTAAATTACTCTATTCGAAGTCCTTTATTGACCAGTTGGCTGTTGGGGACTATGAACTGTGGAGAGATACTATTGATCTTAAATCTGTTTGGGGTTCTAAAAGTTGGCAAGTGCAAGGCACTGAGGGTTTGCATCGTGCATGTCTCCTCCCAAACCATATGTTGTTTCTGAATGATACTATTTCACAAACCACATGCTTTGGATTGGCTACTTCTAAAAAATGAAATGCTCCTTTCTTTCCAGATTTGGGTGAATTCCCCCATTGGAATAATTTTACCAGTACACCCCTGAGTGAAATTCAGGCACTGTTTAGTAATTCCTCTTTTAATGTTTCGAGCATTAATCCCGAAGGCTGGTTGCTATGGCAAAAAAGTGCAGATTCCTGCCAGCACCTCTTTCTGGGTCTGACCCCTGGCTATACGGCGGTTAGAGTTGATCCCCGTTTTCAGACTCACCATTCGGTCACCACCTATTCTGTGGGCAAATTGTGCCAGAGTTGGCGCAGCCATTCATCCTTAGCGTCTGTTAAAACGCACTTGTCCAAGCTCACTGAAACTGTTGATTTACATGATTTTGTGAAAGACCCTGCGGGTGGCAGATCGAAAAGATGGATATATGCTGCCTACAATGAAGTCTGGAAACTGTCTCAAATTGAAGCTGCTTCTCGGCTTAGAGCTATAGTTCAAGCTAATTTAGAAAAAGTGCTTGCTGGTATAGATAATAGCATTAACAACCTTTCTTCCTGAATTTACACTTTAGATAATATTGTGTCATCTGTGGTTGCTATTGTACAAGAAGATGTTGCAGTGTTATATCATGGGCAAAATCAATTGCGTTCTGTTCTGCAGTTTGCCTGGACTTTGCAGACTCTTAAGAATGGTCGCGTTCCATGTGATTACATGAACACAAGCTTGTTATTTCTGCCTTTTAATTTGACTTTGAAACAGCAATTTATGTTAATGAAAGATGCCACATGTTCCCTGTTGCATTTTGAAAAATTAGAACCATTGCCTTTTTCTGTAGCAGAGGCAAATTTGGCTGTGTGGCTTATCCACGGGTTAATAACCTTAACCTTCTCTCTTTTCAAATTCGAGAATTGCATGAAACACTATGCTATAGGCAGATTTGAACCCCTCGGTGGAGCATATCTTCATGAAGTTTGGAACCTCCCATTCACTTCCAGATGTTTGAGGGATGGTAAAGAAGAATTTTTGAATGGCGAAGATTGTGTCTCTACACCAGATCATTCATTAACATGCAGAAATCTTCAGTTGCACGGCTCGTGTAATGTGCTTGCACCAAATTTGGCATGTGTTTTGAAAGGCATCCCAGTCCCGGCCATTACACCTACATTCACACTGCTTGCTAATGGTAGTTATTTATTATTAAATAATGAAGAGTGTTGTGGGATGCAAGCCGGTATTGCTTACATTGTTACTGTTTCCCAGCGTGTAACTTGTTGCAAGAATGTGTTCTTCCCTCCTCCGCATGGCAGGCTTGATGCTTCCATCTGGCCCTCGATTCCGACCTTGAAAGCAGAGTTCAACAAGATAAGCAGAATAAGAGCTCTTTTGTCCCAGAAGAAAGTTCCCCTTACATTTGCGGGTGAGACATTTGTCCTTCACGTTGCAAATACTCGTACTGAAGTAAATGCCTTATTAAACACGGACCTGCCCTTGTACTTCGGTGCTTTGATCCACACAATCTTAAATGCCTCGTCGACTACTGGCTTGGCACATTTTTTTAAAGTAGTATGCTCTGGCCTTGTTACCTTGTTTCAGACTATATTCGATGTGATCCCTGCATTTTTTCTTTCGATTTTTTCGAGTGTCTTTGCAGGTTTCCCCTTGCTCCTGGCTTTGGGCGCCGGCATTCTGCTTTTATTTTGTTTATTGCAAAATGGATGCACAGTATGTGCCCCTCGACGTTCAGTCCTGGCTGCTCCACCTGCGTTACCGGATGCTAGAATACTATCTGGCACTGCCTTTGGCAACTCTGAGTGTGGTGTATGGTTTATCCTTCCGGTTCTCTTTCTTTACTTGGTCGCAGCCTGTTTTTCATTGCCTGGATTGTGGATTCGAATGGGCTCTGGATTTGTGCCTCTGCAACACGGTGTCTCCTGATCTGGATTTTGATCTACTAATGAGTCCCTTAGTTGCTCATGAATTAGACTGTTCTAGTACTGGGATTATGGCCTGTGCAGCGGCACATGGGGTTCTAGGCAATTGGAATATTTGGACTGCGGCCAATGACTTTCTGGATCGCAGTTATCTTGAAGTAAGCCTGAGTTGTCCTCTGATGATTCTAGAGGCTCCGGCAATCGAGGAACATATGTGTTCTTTCCCCTTGCTTAATTGGATGGCTGAAATGTTCATGGATGAAAACAACGACTTCTTGTTGCAATCAGTTGCAACATTTGGTGCTTACACGTTGTTGGAATGAAGTATTAATTATTATTTTTTTGGCTTCATAGACACGTGCTAGACTCGTGAATATTTTTTATTTTTGTCTTGCTTTTTCATTACATATCTGAAGTATTTTCACACACCATAGCCACGTGTGTTTTGTATTCACTGATTTGAATATTTTTGTGATTTTCACTCCTAAATTTCAAATTCGACAAACTTTTCGAACTTGGTTCTGTCTTCCTCGAACTTGAACTCTGCGTTCTATAATGTTTGCCCTGAGTGCTGTGTGTTCCTCGAACATGGGGTTGTGTAGTATGGTTTATGGGCCTCTTTCTGTGTGCATGTTAAGTTAGCATGGCTTATTAGAAGTTTAAACGCCATTTTCCTTTTTGCTGCTTTTTGCACACAACACTGCTTGGCTGTTTTGTTGAGTTAGCTTTCACGAAGGTCTATACATGAGAAAAGAGTTGTTTTTCAACATCTCTAGACATACATCGCGTCCCCATTCTGTACAGTGAGTGCTAAGCCGCCAGGGTTATCATAACGTGCAAGCCTGTTTATCGGCGTGTCCGTGTAACACATTCTAGACACAATAATTTGGCAGCTGCCAGCCGAGTAGGATTCTGGCACCTTTATCATAGCACACTTGCCAGAATTGAACACACTTGGAAGATTCCAGGTATGCAGAGAGACTAACCAATCCTGATGTAATTTACACTTACTGAGCGGACAAGTAAATGGGGTCCCCCTAAGAAAACTCCAAAGACCTTCTATAGTTTTATAATACATAGTTCATAGATAGGGAGGGTGCTTTAAATAGGTGCTTTTATCACCTGTTTGCACTATCATTGTAATATGATTCCTCCTTTTGTATTTTATGGAATTGTAACCATGGTGTCCGTAATATTATTATCCATATGTATGCTGATGTTGATTAAAATACTGCGCTTGAGATCACGTCGTTAAAATAAACATTTTAACCTTACCGTGTCTCTATTTTACTCCTGTTGTGGACTGGTATGAACGTATAACAAAAGAGTGTTCTCACTTACCACCATTCCTGAGATGGTCCTAAGTCGCATGTTCTAGGATGTCTAATCATTGTTTTTTTTGCTATAGGACGAAGAACTAATGTGACACTGATTGCTAGTCTGGTAGGGGATTTTGGGTACTTAGGTGAGTTTTGGCACACCCTAATTCACTGAGGTCCTAAGTCTCTGCGCACAGTTCTGTGGACATTGAGGACTATGTCCTTGGCCTGAGTTCACGCACGGCTGAGTACAGGAAGAAGGCCAGCAAAAACCTGGAGACCAGCCAAGAACGTCAAAAAGATTGGCATAAACAAAAGGCTGTATTGACTGTTTACCAGCCTGGAAGAAAGTGTGGGTGTTGGAGCCCGAGGCCCAGGCAGCCCTCCAAGATAAATGGAGTGTCCCCTACACTATACTTTGAACAAAAAGGTGAAGTCACCTACTTGGTGGACGTAGGTACGCCACGGAGTCCCCATAGGGTACTTCATGGAATACTTCAACGCTCTCTGGCCTCCCTGCCTAGGCAACCCCCCAGCCCCCAAATACAACATAAAGAGCTTAGGAGTCTGGTTGGATAAGGCTCTTTCCTCCAACACTCAGGACACAAAACTGTCTGCAACTTGTTTTGGCCTTCTTCAGATGTTGAGGAAAGTCCTCCCTCTCCTGCCTATGGAGGCCAAACAGGTAGCCGTCCAGGGCCTTATTCAATCTCGGCTGGACTTTAATAATGCTTTGTATTTCGGTGCTCCGGAATACACATTACGAAAGCTGCAGATAGTGCAGAACTGCAGCGCCCGAACTTTGCTCCAGCTGCCCCGCAGACAATCAGCCAAACCGGGGCTGAACAAGCTGCACTGGTTACCCGTACGACAAAGAATCGCCTTCAAGGCGATGTGCATCTCCCACCAGGCTTTTTGGTGCACAGGTCCAGCAATTGGTCGCCAACTTATAACCCAGTACCACCCCTCCAGAAATCTTAGATCAAATCAGTCTTTTCTGGCCTCAGTGCCTAGAATAAAAAGAGCAAGAGCTAGTGGTAGGATGTTCTCCCTCAATGCTGCCAAACAATGGAACTCCCTTCCTCTCAAACTCAGGTCCAACCCCAATCTCCTCTCATTCCGGAAACAGCAGAAAACTCTTCTGTTTAATACTCATCATTAATCCTCCTAGTAAAACCTTTTTTGTTCAGCAAATACACCTTTTTATCAGCGCTTGGACGCCCTTGGGCAGCAACCGCGCTTTATAAATACCTATTTCATTTCATTTCATTTCATTTCATGTGTACCGCCTGACACCATTTGTGGACATGGCTGACATGGTCTTGCTCATGGCAAATGATGAAGAACAGGAGGAAGAGAGTGACCCTCTCCCTGATCTCCTCTCTCAGAACCCTGCTGATGGGTCAGTAGATGGAGTACCCTTGGCAGGAAGCCTCACTGACCAACAGCAAACTGATTGTAGGCAAGTCCTTAATCACTACAGATATGTTCTCCCTGACACCCTGGTCAACCACCTGGTGTAACCATTATGTGGACACAGGTGACAGTCTGCCTGTTAAGAGTAAAATCTACAGGCAGCCCGACCATGTCAGGGATTGCATCAGGACAGAGGTCCAACAGATGAATGAGTTGGGGATAATTGAGCCTTCATATAGCCCCTGGGCTAGTCTAGTCGTCCTCATGCCAAAACCTCACACCAAGTGTGGAAAAAGAGAGATGAGGTTTTGTGTGGACTACAGAGGTCTCAATACAGCCACTAGGACTGATGCCCATCCAATTCCCAGAGCAGATGAACTAATAGATACTTTGTCCTCAACCACGTTTCTGAGTACATTTGACCTGACTGCTGGCTACTGACAACTCAGACTAGCTGAGAATGCCAAGCTAAAAACAGCATTTTCAACCCTAGTGGGCATTATCAATGTATTGTCAATCAATCAATCAATCAAGCAAGTTTATTAAAGCGCACTACTTACCCATGAGTCGGTGGGGGGGGGGAGGGGGAGAGGTGCTGCTACTGTTCGAAGAGCCAGGTCTTACGGAGTCTTCTGAAGGTGAGCAGGTCTTGTGTCTGCCGGAGGTGGGTAGGGAGGGTGTTCCAGGTCTTTGTCGCGAGGAAGGAGAAGGATCTGCCACCGGAGGTCGTTCGTTGGATACGGGGGACAGCAGCGAGGGCATGGCTGGCAGATCGGAGCTGGCGGGTAGGGGTGTAGAAGTTGAGTCTGCTGTTCAGGTAGCCTGGTCCAGTGTTATGGAGTGTCTTGTGTGCGTGGGTGAGGAGCTTGAAGGTGATCCTCTTGACTACGGGAAGCCAGTGTAGGTCTCTCAGGTGGGGTGTGATGTGGCTGCGGTGAGGGACATTGAGGATCAGTCGGGCGGAAGCGTTTTGGATGCGTTTTAGTTGGCGCAGGTGTTTGGGCAGGATTCCTGCATAGAGTGCGTTGCCGTAGTCAAGCCTGCTGCTGACAAGGGCCAGTGTTAATGTTCTTCTTGTTTCGGTAGCGATCCCTTTGTAGATCCTACGGAGCATGTGGATGGTGTTGTAGCAGGATGAGGAGACGGCGTTGACCTGCTTCGACATGGAGAGGGAGGAGTCGAGGATGATTCTGAGGTTGCGTGCCTGGTCAGTGGGTGTTGGTGCTGTTCCCAGCGTGGTCGGCCACCAGGAGTTGTGCCAGGCTGAGGGGGTCGGTCTGAGGATGAGGACCTCCGTCTTGTTGGAGTTCAGTTTCAGTTGGCTGCTCCTCATCCATTCGGCGACGGCCCTCATTCCCTCGTAGAGGTTAGTTTTGGCGGTGTGCGGGACCTTGGTGAGGGAGAGGATGAGCTGGGTGTTGTCGGCATAGGAGATGATGTTAAGGTCGTGCTGGCGGGCCACTTGTGCGAGGGGGCCATGTAGACATTGAACAGCGTCGGGCTGAGGGATGAGCCCTGGGGTGCATCGCATATGATGTCAGTGGCTTTGGATCAGAAGGGTGGGAGGTGGACGCTCTGGGTTCTGCCACGGAGGAAGGACATGGTCCAGTCGAGGGCCTTCTCTTGGATTCCGGCTTCTTGGAGGCGTGTCTTTAGTGTGCGGTGGCAGACCGTGTCTAAGGCGGCTGATTGGTCCAGGAGGGTGAGGGCTGATGTATCGCCATTGTCTAGTTGGCGCCTGATGTCATCTGTGGTGGCGAAGAGGGCTGTCTCGGTGCTGTGGTTTCTTCTGAAACCAGACTGGGACGGGTCTAAGATGTTGTTGTCCTCGAGGTGGCGGGTCAGTTGCATGTTGACAATTTTCTCGATGACCTTCGCCGGGAATGGGAGCAGGGAGATGGGCCGGAAGTTCTTGAGGTCCTTGGGGTCCGCCTTGGGCTTCTTGAGAAAGGGTCGTTGGTTTTGGCGTGCTTCCAGCTTTCCGGGAATGAAGCTGTCTCGAAGGAGATGTTGATGACCTTCCGTAGTTGGGGTGCGATAGCTGCGTCAGCTTTGTTGAATACGTGATGGGGACAGGGGTCTGACGGTGATCCTGAGTGGATGGAGTTCATGACCTTGCGTGTCTCGTCGTCGTTGACGTTGGCCCAGGAGGTTGGGCCATTGATGCGGGTGGTGTTCGTCGGGGGGTGGGGACTGGCGTTGTCGGGGTGGTCGAGGTGTTGAAGTTGTCGTGGATGTCAATGATCTTACGGTGGAAGAAGGTGGCCAGCGAATCGCACAGTTCTTGTGAGGGAGTGATGTCGTTGGTGTTGGCGCTGGGGTTGGAGAGTTCCTTCACGATACTGAAGAGCTCCTTGCTGTCGTGTGCGTTATTCTCCAGGCGGGTTTTGAAGGAAGATCTCTTGGCTAGTCTGATGAGGTGGTGATGTCTGCGGGTGGCGTTCTTGTTTGCTGTGTGGCTGTCCGGTGTTTGTTCGTTGAGCCATTTGTTCTCCAGTTTCCGGCATGCTCGTTTGGAGGTCTGGAGTTCTTCAGTGAACCAGGTGGCTTTCTTGCTGGTGCAGCTGTTGGAGGGTTTTTTGAGCGGGGTGACAGTGTTGGCGCAGTAGTTGATCCACTGTTTGAGGTTGCGGGCGGCGTCTGGGTCAGTGGGTGGGTTCTGGGCGAGGGTGGTGGTCAGCTGGTCTTTGGTGACTTTGTGCCAGCAGCGGTGGGGCAGCTGTTGGGGTGCGGGTGGGTTTCTTGAAGATGAAGTGGATGCAGTGGTGGTCGGTCCAGTGCAGTTCTGCAGTGTGGTCGAAGGAGACGATGGGTGCTTGTGGAGAAGATGGGGTTAATCGTGTGGCCGGCGGCGTGGGTGGGTGATGTGACGAGTTGTCTCAGGCCGAGGTTGGCGAGGTTGTCGATCAGGGTTGCAGAGTTGGTGTCGTTGTTGTTCTCGAGGTGGAAGTTCACGTCCCCGAGGAGGATGTAGTCCGTGGAGGTGAGTGCGTGGCTGATGGCGAGGTCGGCAATGACGTCGCTGAACTGTGCCCGGGGTCCGGGGGGTCTGTAGACGAGTGTTCCTCTGAGGGTGGTGTTGGGGTTGGTGTGGATCTGAAAGTGCAGGTGTTCGGCGGCGTTGAGGGTGTCGTCTGAGTGGGTGGAGACCTTGAGGGTGGACTTGTGGACGATGGCTATTCCTCCTCCAATTCTGTTGGTGCGGTCCCTGCGGGTGATCATGTAGCCGTCCAGGACGGCTATGGTGATGTCGGGCGCTGAGAGGTCGTTCCACCAGGTCTCGGTCAGGAAGGCAACGTCTAGGGCGGAGGTGTCGAGCAGGTCCCAGAGCTCGACGGTGTTTTTGATTCCGGGGCGGGTGTTCAGGAGTAAGCAGCGGAGGTGGTTGGAATTGGTTCTAGGAGGTTTGGAGGTTCTGACGCAGGTGAAGCTGCAGGTGCAGCAGGAGAAGGGTCCATGTGTGCGTTTTTGGGTGACCTGAAAGCAGCTGTGGTTAGGCCGGTGTTGAGTGCGTGGAGAGTGCTGGCGTCATAGCGGAGTCTGGCGTTATGGCGGTTGCGGGGTCCAGGGTTTCTGGTGCTGGGCGCGGTCCTGGCGCGGATGGATGCAGACGGGCTTGCCTCTGGCGCACCAGGGGCGCGGCCGCGCAGCGGCTGCCATTTAATGCGAGGTGGGAGGGAGGAGCAGCTGGGAGGCAGGAGTGGGGCGGCGAATGGGCGTTGGGAACGTGATACAGAAGGCAAAAAAGGGGGCGGGCTGTAGGGGAGCAGCGGCGGGAACACGAAATGGGTACAGAAGGCAAAAGCAGGGAGAGACTGGGATACTGTGGAGAATAAAAGAAAACCAGGCAATGGACCGTGAATAATGATACAGTTACACAATTGTATTGTAATGCCCTTTGGTCTGAAAAATGCACCTGCCACATTTCAGAGGCTGGTGAACAAAGTTCTCACAGGCCTGGAAAGCTACAGTGCAGCAAATATTGATGATATAGCCGTCTTTAGCTCCACCTGGGAGGAACACCAGGTCCACCTCAGAAATGTTCTAGAGGCCCTGCAAGAGGCAGGCTTCACTATCAAGGCCACTAAGGGCCAGATCATGCCGAGTAAGCTTGTATACTTGGGTCACCTGGTAGGTGGAGGCCAGGCTCAACCATTGGTGAGTAAAATCCAGACCATTGTGGACTGGATTGCTCTCACTTCCCAGACTCAGGTCAGAGCTTTCTTGGGTCTGACTGAATACTACAGAAGATTTGTAAAGGAATATGGGTCTATTGTAACTCCCCTGAATGATCTTACATCAAATAAAATGCCCAAGAAAGTTCAGTCGACAGTAAGCTGTCAAAAGGCATTTGATGACCTGAAGCAGGCCATGTGCAGTGCTCCCATCCTGCAAAGTCCTGACCATTCCAAAACTTTCATTGTCCAGACAGATGCATCTGAGATAGGGGTAGGGGCTGTGTTGTCACAACTTAATACAGAGGGCCAGTATCAACCAGTAGCATTTATCAGAGGAGGGTTGATCCCCAATGAGAAACGTTGGTCAGCCATTGAGAGGGAAGGCTTTGCTGTGGTCTGGGACTTGAAGAAGCAGAGGCCATACCTGTTTGGCACTCACTTCATTGTTCAAACAGATCACAAGCCTCTCTTATGGCTTAAACAGATGAAGGGTGAAAACCCCAAACTTTTGAGGAGGTCCATCTCCCCTACAGGGAATGGAATATAAAGTGGAACATAGACCTGGGAGTAACCATGCCAATGTAGATGGACTCTCTAGATATTTCCACTTAGAAAATGAAGACTCAACTGGGCAAGGTTAGTCTCATCTCCTTACGTTTGGGGGGTGGGTTAGGAAAGTAGGATCTGCTTTTATGGTTACCCCCACTTTTTGCATGGTGCTATGCTGTTTTTGACTAGTCTGACTGGGATCCTGCTAATCTGGACCCCAGTCTCTGTGCTTTCTCCCCTAAATTGGCAAGGTGAGTACTTGGGTACATCCTAGATTGGACACTGGTGTACCCTTGACAGTCCCTAGTATAAGGTACTGAGGTACTCAGGGTATTGGTACACCAGTAGTTTTGTTGTGAGACAAGATTATTTTAAGACACCACTTCTTTTTCAACTGTCTGGGCACTCTAGACTTTTCTATGGGCATCAAGGCACCAGGGCATGTGGGCATCCAAGACACCTGAAGGAATCTCCCTTGAAGTGAAGGAGTCTCTTCCCTGCATCTGCAGGCACCGCAACTGAGCTGACCGGTCTGCTGATCCGGGGCTCCAACAGACTCTGAAAGGCTCAGCAACAAAGGTGGTGGTTCTTCACATCACTCGAGGCCTGCCCTGTCCTCTCACCAAGTTTGAGGCCAGTATCCCTATTCAGAGCCGAAGGAACCAAACCCCTGTGCATAGCGATGACGTGCCTTTGCAAAGGCTTGTTGGCTTCCTTCCAACAAGATCTTCGGTCTCCAAGTATCCCCCACCTCAAGCATCTCCTGGGTCCAAGATCTTTGTCCTCACCGCATCACTTGCGCTGTGGGCTTGCATCTTTAGTGGGCTACTCGAGGTCCTTTCGCGACTCCAGTGCCTCCGGCCTGTGGGTCCACTTGAGGGTCTCCTTTAATTTCTGTGTGCTCCCTAAATATGGGTGAATTTTGCGGATCTGCGGTCCGCAAATTCGCGCGAAATCGTAAAAAAATCCGCGAGTTCGCGGATTTTCCCACGACCTCGCGGATTTTTTTGCGATTTGCATAACCTATTACTGGAGTACTTTCTACTGGCTAATCCAGAAAGTGCTACCTCGTTGGGTAAATGTATAGTGCTTTCCCTACACTACAGCTGCGTAAAGTACCAGAAGAGTTGTCTCCAGTGACCATGTGTGTGTTACTATGCCATCGCGCCGAAGGGCGCAGGGGTCCCTTGAGTGAGCTGTCCATCATAGTGGGTAAATGGCAGGAAGACGGTGCACACTGCTAGTGTGTGGGGCGGGGCCAAATGGGCGGGCTTCTATGCGAGTTCACATGCCTCTTGTGTGTATAAAAGGTCAGATACCGATCAGAGCAGCAGACGAGGAGAAATAAGCTCCTGGTCACAGGAACTGCACAGGGATTGCGCTCGTGAAAGTGAAGGATGCACTTTGCTTCCTTCACTTTCATGAGCGCAATCCCTGTGCAGTTCCTGTGACCAGGAGCTTCTTTCTCCTCGTCTGCTGCTCTGATCGGTCTCTGACCTTTTATACAAACAAGAGGCATGTGAACTCGCATACAAGCCCCCCCGTTTAGCCCCACACAGAAACGGTAGCCATGGGGAGAAAGCACACCTGCCCAGCCTCGACAAAGCTCACGATTGTTTTTGGGCTGAGGAATGCGTTACTGAATTTGAGCATGAACTCGAGCACCTGCTTTATTTATATCTGTAAGTGGTACCTGTTGAGGTTTAATTTTTGTGACAGGAGCATCGTGCCAGAATGAACCCTGCCCTTCATATTTATCCAAGAAGACGCCATTGTTTTGTGCGATACCTCTACTCAACTGGAGTACTATCTACTGGCTAATTCAGTAAGTGCTACCTCGTTGGGTAAATGTATAGTGCTTTCCCTACACTACAGCTGTGTAAAGTGCCTGAAGAGTTGTCTCCAGTGACCATATGTGTGTTACTATGCCATCGTGCCGAAGGGCGCAGGGGTCCCTTGAGTGAGCTGGCCATAAAAAAAAAATCCGCCTGCTCGCGAATTTGCGCACTTTTGGCAATTTCGCGAGATTTGCGGATCGCGAAATTGCCAAAAATCCACAAATTCCTCGAGCGTAATGGATTTTTGGCCCATGCTTAGTGCTCCCCTGATTGCTTGGGGCCTGCCCTGACTCCCCTGTTTGTGGTGAGTCACCTGGACCTTCCTGGTCCCGACACTGCATCTTCTTCTCTTTTCACTTTATTTGCAGTTGCCAAGGCTTGTTGGTGCTCCTAATGTACATCGACCCTTCAACTCTCAACATCTTTTTATTTATTTATTTATTGAAGTTTTATATAGCGCTGGCTTTACCCAAGGATAACAGAGCGCTTTACATTGTAGGTATGGCAGTTGAAAGAATACAGGACAAATGAATCAAAAAGAAAAGAAAAAAGCAAACAAGTATAGTACACAAAAATAACATAATGAGCGGAATGGGTATTGGAGAGATCAGATAAGGAAAGATCAGCAAGCAGATATAACATTAAGAGGATGGTATAACATTATTATACTATACGCATTCAGCTAGGTTAATTTAACAGACTCAGGCTGGCAGGTATGGTGCATGAATAAAGTGAGATGGGAGTTGAGTTGAGAAGATTAGGGTAATGGTTGTAAGGGGGGGGAGTTGGGATGTGAGGAGAGAGGTAGAGCTGGGAGGGGTTTTCTCGTAAGTTGATTTTGCCGGGTGTATATGGATTGGGAGAGGGATTAGGGTATGGGTAGAAGGGGGAGGAAAGAGGGGTATGGTGTGAGAGGGGGAAAGAAAAATTGGGGAGGGGGGTGTAGTAAGTGCGATACTCAGGATCTTACGAGCCCCAGTATTTGTACAGCATATGTGTTTTGAGGTCTTTTTGAAGTTGAGATAGGAGGGTTTTTCTCTTAGATTTTTAGGCAGGGCATTCCAGATGCTGGGGGCCTTTCCAGAGAAGGAGCGGGATTTAGAGGTTTGTTTTTTCACAAGAGGGGGGATGAGGAGAAGAGAGTTGGTGCTTCTCAGCTGGCGGGTGCAACCCTCTTTGTTGAGTTTACTGGAGCGGAAAGGTGGGGGGTTTTGGTAGAGGGTATTATGTGTAATGCAGGCTATTTTATAGGAGGACCGTCCTTCAATAGGAAGCCATTTAAGGGCCTTGAGGGCAGGTGAAATGTGATCGAAGCGTTTGCAGACCGTTGTGAGCCTAGCCGCTAAGTTGGGGATGGATTTGAGGGGGATAAGGTGAATTTTGGGAGTTCCGGCGATTAAAGCATTTCCGTAGTCGATTTTAGAAAGGATTAAAGATTGGACAATCAATTTGAAATCTTCAGTAGGGATAAACGGTTTGATTTTTTTTAGATGCCGGAGTGTGAGATGTGTTCCCTTAGCCGAGTTTTTTATATGGGGATTGAGGGTTAGTTCTTTGTTGATGGTGATGCCAAGAGATTTAACTGATTCAGAGAGGGATAGAGAGTAGTTGAGGGAATTAAGGTCAGTGATCCAAGACTGAATGGGGAGAGGATTGTTTTTAGGAGTGAAGAGGATGATTTCAGTCTTGCTGGGGTTGAGTTTAAGGTGATTGGAGTAGAACCAAGCTTGAATATTGATTAGGGCACAGTTGAGGTTGAGAATATTGGCGTGTGATTTAATTTTATAATACAGTTGGGTGTCATCAGCATACAGGTGGCAATTTATTCCGGCTTGTTTGAGTATGAGGGTCAGGGGTTCCATTAAAGAGGTTTAAAAGTGCGGGAGAGAGAATTGATCCTTGGGGGATACCAAGGGAGACCGGTGTAGGGCAGGAGAGGTGGTTTTGTATTTTAACTTGTTGGGTTCTGTGTTGGAAGTAGGAGGTAAACCAGTTAAGAACAGTGCCATTTATGCCGAAACGATCTTGGAGCACCTGAAGTAAGGTTGAGTGGTTCACTGTATCAAATGCAGCGGTAAGATAGAGTAGAATGAGTATGCAGGATTCTCCCTTATCCCGGGCGAGGTGGATATCATCTACTATATTAAGCAATGCTGTTTCTGTGCTGCAGCCTTTGCGGAAACCGGATTGAAGAGTGCCGCGTAGGTTGAAGGAGTCAATGTATTTATCTAATTGGAGAAGGGCACATTTTTCTAGGGCTTTGGAGAGAAAGGGAAGGTTAGAGATGGGGAGGAGGTTATTAAGGTAATTAGGGTCGGCTTTGGGGTTTTTAGGGATGGGTGTGATTGGTCTAAGTTGGAGGGAAACTGGGACGCACCCCGTGGAGAGTGAGGAATTGATGATATTGGTACAGTAGGGGGCGATGTTATGCTTTAGTTCAAGGATGAGGATAGATGGCAGTGGATCTTTTGTATGAGAAGATGGTTTAAGCTTAGATACGATGTAAAAGGCTTCAAGTTCTGATACGGGATTGAAATTATGCCAAGAGGCATTGTTTTTTAGCTGAGGTTTAGTGGGGCTAGCTTCAGGAGTGGTCGGTGAGGGGAGAAAAAGGGACGGTGTGAAGGGAGGGAGTGGGAGGGAGAGTGGAGTTAGGGTCGCGTCAGGTGGACATTGGGAGGTTAGGGGGGGCTGAGTGATCAGGAGGGATTTATCAATTTTGGCAATTTATTCGTAAAAAAAAGCATGCAATTTCATTGCAGTTGTTGGTGGAGGCCAAAAGGTTGGGGGTGGCATGGATGTTTGGTTTCTAACGATGTTGAATAGTTCTCTGGGTCGATTTTTTGCCCAGGAGAGTTGTGCGTGGAAGAAAGAAGCTTTTTCAGAGAAAATGTGTTTTTTGTATGACGCTCTAGCGTTTCTAAGGAAGATTAAATGGGAAGGGGAGGGGTGATGTCTCCATGTTCTTTCAGCAAGTCTAAGTGAGCGTCTTTCATTGTTGAGATCAGAGGTAAACCAGGATTTGGAGGGAATAGTTTTCAGTGTTTTAGTTGTGAGAGGGGCGAGTTGGTCTAAGACCTCAGAGGCTGATAAGTTGTAGAGCTCTGTGAGTTCATTTGCATTGAGAGAGGGTGGGGTGAGGCGGAATTGTGCTTGGAGTTTCGACTCAAGTATACCTGGAGGGATTTGCTTAAAATCTCTAGTCACAATCATGGTTTTGTTGTTTCTAGTCAGGGCGGGTGGGGTAGGTGGGGAGATTTTGAACAATATGAGGTGGTGGTCAGACCAATCAGTGGGGATGATGTTGCATAGGGAGGCTAAGTCTTCATTTGCGATGCTAGCGACAAGGGGAGCACATTTGGTGTGTGTAGGGGAGTGGCAGAGTTGCTTGAGGTCACTAATCTCCAGAAGATTAGAGAGAAGTTTGATTGTGGGATTGTCTGGTTCCTTCCAGTGAAGGGTAAAGTCACCAAGAAATTGATTTTTGGAGTTAGAAAGTAGAGATTGCGTAAGCAGGTCAGATAGTTCTTCAGCGAAGGGCAGAGGTTCACCAGGAGGGTGGTAGATATTGTGTAGTCGTATTGGGGGGAGACCTTTAAATTAAGTTCTGCTCCAAGATATTCAAAGGTTGTTTAGTCAGTAATCTTGGATTGGGAGATTTGGAGTGCTTTTTAAAAAATAATTGCTAGACCACCTCCTATTCGCTCAGACCGGTCTTTCCTTATAATGGAGTAACCCGGGGGGTAAGTAAGTCTAGGATAGGGGTTGAGTGGTCCTTGAGCCACGTTTCTGTGAGGAAGGCGATGTCGTTATCTTCACAAAGGATGGTTTCGGATATTTTGGTCGCGTGTCTTACAGCTGAGCGGCAGTACACAAGCATGCAGGACAGGGAGTTAGAGTTGGGTGGAGGGCAAGGAGGGATGGTGGTGAGTTGGGGGAGGGTCTAAGCGATTTGGGGCTGAGTGGGTTCTGCTGATTCCTATTATAACAGGGATGTTAGAGTGAGGTAAGGTAGGATCCTTGCAAGAAGGTTTATTAGGGTAAGGGACATAGATGCCAGCTAGGTTGGATTCAGGAGAGGAGTGGATTCTGCTGATTCCTATAATAACAGGGATGTTTGATTGAGGGAAGGAAGAATCCTTGGAGGTGGGATTATGACGGTATGTGTCACAGATGTCAGGAAGGTTGGAGGCGGAGTAGTCATTTAAGGTGCGAAGGGGTCTGTGTGAGCGGTTGATAAGAGGGGTGGATATCCATCATTTGTGGTACAGGTATTTGCTAGGGCCATAGTATAAAGAGGCCCATGAGGGGGTTCTATGTTTATGAGACTTGAAGTTTTTGAACTCTTCCCTAAGTCTGAAAAATTCGGTAGTCAAGGTGGAGATATGGTGTTCAATGTTGCGAAGAGTCTGGGTAAAGAGAGGTGGGATGAGGTAGGGGCAGGGGGAGTGGGGGGAGAATGGTCATAATTAGTTGGGGTGGAAGGTTTGGGGTCGGGAGAGGGTGAGGGAGCAGGGGGGATGGTGTAGGGGCAAGAGAAAGGGAAGGGGTGAGGTGAGAGTTGTCTGTGGGAGGTGGAATTGAGGTCAGAGAGGGCGAAGGGTGAGGGGAGGGGGATAGGGGTGATATTGAGCCTGAGGAGGCGGAGGCCTGACGAGGGGGAGTGGAGGATTGTGGGAGAGGGAAACTAGTAAGAGGGTTAGGGGTTGGAGTGGGGTTCAGTGAGGAAGGAGAAGGGGAAGGAGGGGGTGTAGAAGCTAGGGGGGGGATGAGCTGGATGGTGTATGTTGGGATGGAGGAAGGACTGAGATTGGGGATCATAGCTGGGACTAGGGGTGCAGTTAGGGGGGTAAGATTGTGTGTGTTGAGATGGAGGAAGGGTTGAAGTAGGGGTCAAGGTTGGAGCTTGGGGCAGAGCTGGGGGCAGAGGGTAAGGTTGGGATATGAACAGGGGTTAAGGGGAGATGCGTATTAGTGAACAAGGAGTGGTGATTGATTTAGGTGAGATGTGTGGGGTGAGGACAGGAGAAGGGGGAAGCATGGTGCTCGGGGGAGGGGTATGTCATTGAGGTTTGGAGTAGTTGTGTGGAGGTTTGGAGTAGACGTGTGGTGGGGGGTTGGCGTTGGGAAGTCAGGGGAGTGCCCTGAGGGGTCTTGGGGTTGAGCATGTGTTGGAAGCGGAGTAGGTATGGATATCTGGTGGGAGAGGGAGTTGAAGTGATGTTAAAAAATAGTGAGGAGGTGTTCAGAGGCTTGTATCAAGATGATACCTATTTTGAAATTGGAAATTACAATTTCACTAGGGAAAAGTGGAGAAGGGGTGGTGGATAGTTTAAAACCATAAGGAATCTTGCACAATTTCGATATAGGGAGGTGGTATAGGAAGGTGCTTTTCCATTTGGAGGGGCGTTTGGAGTAGAAGATATAATTTGTGTTAATGGGGGAGGTGAGGCTGTGGCAGTTGTCAACAATAAGGTTTTAAGGGTGCTGGATAAGAAGTTTATGTTTAAGCTTTTTCTTGGCATTTTTGGTAAGATTGGGGGGCGTAAGGAATGGTCCAAGAGTTGGGGCTGTGTTTGGAGAGGGAGGGGTGTTTAGAGAAGAGAGAGGGAAGGAGGAGGAAAGTAGGAGCATGATTTTGGGAGGACATGATAGGTCAAGTAGTCGAAGGAGGAGTCTGAGTAAAGAGGAGTTGGTGTGGTGGTGTAGTGGGCGCAGGTGGGTGTGGTGGGAGAGGTCATAAAGGGAGGGGGTCTTGGGAAGTAAGAATAGAGGGCCCAGTTGTGAGAGCAGTGGATCTAAAGTATAGTTATAGTGAAAGCATTCAGGCAACAGAACAAAGCAGTACAGGATTATACAAAGTGCATAACGGCCAAGTTAAACAGCATTTAGGAGGTAACATAAATATCAGTCGTAGCGTATTTTAGTTAGAGGTTGAGGCCTAGAGGTGAGAGCAGTAGAGCTAGAACAAAATTAAAGTGGAAGCATTCAGGCATTAAAAAGAATAGTACAGGTTATCAAGTGCAAGCAGGTCAAATTAAACATTTAAGTAAATAGTATTCAGGCAACAGAACGATAACAGTACCGGGATTAAACAAAGTGCATAAAGACCAAATGAAATTAAATAGCATATAGGAGTTAACATAAATATCAGTCGTAGCGTATTTTAGTTAAAGGTTTAGGCCTAGTAGTGTGAGCAGTGGAGCTAAAATATTATTAAAATGGAAGCATTCAGGCATCAATATGAACAGTACAGGTTATTTGAAGTGCAAGCAGGTCAAATTGAAAGCAGTTAGGAAGTGTCTTCAAATAAACAATAATAGCGTATTCTAATTAAAAGTCTAAGTCTAAAGGCAGTAGATAGGCGGCAATCATAGTAGTGCAATTAAAGCTAAAAATAAGGCGATTTGAGTGGTCAAAGGAGATGCAATGACGGCCACTAGTTCGGGAGGTTCAAACTAGGTGTGATTTACATCGATGTATATTTATATATATATATATATATATATATATATATACAAAACCACCCACTCCGTCAGGAAACACGTAGAGGCCACTCGGGGGATAACGTTGAAGGATCTTTAATTAAGTTTAAACAGCGTGTGCATAATGCATTTCTGCTGTAATACAAAGGATAACTCCTCCCCCACCTTTAAATGTCCAGAGTTACTGCCATTGGCGGCAATCTGCTGACCGAAGGTCACATGTATACAATCATACTGTAGTTCTGCCACAACTACAGTTCCCAGAATGCTGTAGGCTTGGGTGAGTGTTGCTCGGCAGTGGCTTAATGGAATAGTCCCCATTGGTGGTGGGTAATATGCTGGTAAGGTGCAGGGAATCACCGATCCTCCTCCGGTCCCCCTTGACGTTCCAGCCTCGTTGCACGTGTGCCGGCTGGATTGTGAAACAGAATTACAGTGAACCCGTTCTCTATGTCAGTGACATGCTGCATCTCGCAGCGGTCCAGGGTACAGGCATGTGCTTCGGGGCGGGGCGGAGTCTATTCAATCCCTTGAACCAAATGAAAGCTGCACGCAGCAGATGCCAGTGAAGCTCCGGCCTCATATATATATATATATATATATATATCTATATATATATATATATATATATATATATATATATATATATATATATATATATATATATTTTTTTTTTTATTAGTTGAAGAGAAGGTACAAAATGGGCGTCAGTCTAAGGGACATAAACAAAATGGGGGAGAGTCAGCAACAAACATTTAACGAGTGCGAGAAACAGTCCAGTATACCTCATTGATGGGATGTTGGGAGTGTGTCTCCATTGGTAATTAGTCCTGACTCATCTTGCTAACTTAGTGCTGCGAGGGGAGGTGGTATCGCCAGGAATGGCTCCTGGTCTTCCGCAGCATCGCCTGGTCCTCTCAGCTGCAGCTCCAAGGTCACTGTCATCTCTCCTGCAACACCTGACTTCGATGGGCATTCGTCTTCTAGGTCGCCTGGTCACTTCCAAGTGGCATAGACTATGCCCCTCTGCTTTCGGGTACTTCTCGACTTGAATCCACCTTTGGGTTCCACCTGACTAGTTCACCTGCTCCAGCAGCGGCATCGTCCTGAAGACCTCCATTGAGTTTGATGACGGTTTCTGATGCAACTACACACCTATTCCCCCGACTTCCCCGGTGCAGGAACATTGGTTCCTAAGGTGTCCATAGGTGGGGTGGCTCTCCAGCCTTCTGTCGTCCACTAGGTTACTTCAGGGTCCACTGGGAAGGATCCTTCTGCTTTAAAATTGCAAATGCGACTTACCCATCAACTAGCATTGAACTCGCGGTCGTGTTCAAACTCTGCAAACGACCTCTGTGGGCTCCTGGTTACTTACTTCGGGTGGTTACTTGGGTCCTAGGCACTTCTACATCTTCGAATAGTCTTGACTTGAGTCGTGGTTCTCATACCACTATTTAAGTATATGGTTTGGTCTCCCCCTCGTGACCACTGTGTATTTTGTGCTACTTACCTGTTTCTTGTTAATAGTATTGTGAGTTTTGTGTGTATATCTGTCTAGGAGATATCTGTATGTATTAGTGAGTGTCTTATAATAAATACATATTTGTATAAATACACTGTGTGGTTCTTTTACTCTTAATCTATATCAATGAGATTACGTTCTGGTAAAACTAACTGCTTTACACTCTTTCTGGACTAAGCCTCAAGGCTGCTCTCCTCGGCAACCACTTAGAGAGCTTTCTAAGGTTTGTTTAAGACCACTACAATCACCATAAGAGTTGTCTGGATTGGTGCAAGGTTCCCACTTACTTAAGTGTACACCATATACAAAGCCTTCTTCCTAGTTCCAACCTTTACTAAGTACACATCAAACTTTTCTCACTCAACGCCCCTCTCTATTTCTTGCTTTCACATACTCTCTAAAGTGAAAGCAACTTTACATTCTCTATCATCACTACCGCCACTTTCAACAGACAAGGTCAATTTAGATGATTCACTAGCCAGTCTATTGGTAAAACATATTACTCAATGGTTTTATGTTTCTGGCTATTGTACATTTTGGCCCTCACACATACACTCTAAAACAGTGCTTCCTAACTTGTGGTCTGGGAAAGCTGTGGTCCGCGAAGACTACTCGGGGGTCTGCAACTTCTTTAGAAAATTAAGTAATATTAACAGAATAATAAAGTGTATATAAATAAAAGAGCAAAATGTAAAATTAAAAATTTGAAAGCGTTCTTTACATATGAATGAATTTCAAATTGCAGACTAAAAATTAAGTTAGTATCCTCAAATTGATTTGTGGGAGCAGTAGAAGTGAATCAAACAGAATACAGTATGGACAGTAAGTGGCCTCGATTCAATTTAGAAAAGCTACAACCTTCTTATTAAAATTAACATTTTGATTGTTTCAGATTTGTTTGTAAATTAAAGGAAATATTTAATTATTTGTTTTAGGAATGCATGTGACTGTATTTTTTGTGTATAGTGGTTTGGTTCAAATCATTAAAAGTGCTTAGGGATGGGTCTCTGGCTTCAAGTAATGACCACATTGGGGGCCCTGTATTCCAATAATGATTCAGAAGGGGTTTCCAGAAGTCAAGGGTTTAACAACCACTTTTCTAAAATGTTTAGATTCATAGTACATGCTTACAGCTCATATTCAATTATGGAATAGTTTCTCTCTGCCAGTAAAACCCACAAGGAAGGCCAAAAGTTCATGTCTTGCACCCAGTGCTTATTGTTAGTTCTGAAGCCTGTCCTCAAAATACTCTGGTGATAGCATAGTGGATGAAGGAAGTGGTGCAGTCTATGCCTATCACCCACAGTTTGATGTGGCTGGCTAAAAACTTTGTGGAGATGTTGTGTAGAAAAGAAGATAGGTTCAGATTATGTCCAAACGCTGCACACCATCCTCTGTGATCCAGATGAGTGGCTGAAGCCTTGAACAGTGGTGGTCTGGTTGCAAGAGGAATGGGCACAGGCATGTATGTGCACTTCTCACAAAGGAAATGTGTACAGAGAATTGCTATGCACTTATTTCTGTTTTGGTAAGTTTTTTGGATGGTGTCAAGGCGCGGTCAAAGATTACTCTTGTTCCTCTGAGGCTACTGTGCACAGACATATGCAGCATGCTCTGGTGGCAGCAAGTTTGGTTACATGGCATAGCCCAAGGCCTTATACAACTGATATTTCACGCAGAGGACAAGCCATAGTAGAAAATAAAATCACAAAAATGTAACAAGTTACTTACCTTTGGTAATGCCTTATCTGGCAGAGACTCTATCCAGCTGCATATTCCTTACCTTTGAATATTTCCCAGTTATCAGACTGGATCCTGAAATTTTTCTGAGCATTCCTCTTTGTGCGTCAGTAGGTGGAGCCAATCAGCTCTGCCTCTGCGTAAATAAGGCATTGTCTGCTCCAGAAGTGACATGCCTGGTCCCTATGTAGGTGCTAAACTAGTACGCTGACCTCAGTATCACAACTACTTTACTACGCTAAAAGCACAGAGCCATACTAAGGTAATGTGACCAGAGTGTTAATGTTAATGTTAATAATGATTTATAAAGCGCACGTACACCGGTTGGTTTCATGGCGCTGAAGTGCCAAAGTGAGGTCCTCAAGAAGCTATTTAAAAGGAACCTACATTTCGCAGAGCGGGAGGATGATAGGTTCAGTAAAGAATCAGCAGCTACACAGAGTCTCTATCACACAAGGCGTTACCAAAGGTAAGTAACTTGTTCATCTGATCGAGACTTCGAGCTACAGATTCCTTACCTTAGAATAGTTGCCTAAGCAATGCCTCCCTGATGGATGGGTCTATAAACTGGTTAAACTAGAAAGTCCTGCAGTACCAAACAGGCAAAATGCACATCATGCCACACCTAAGTATCTAGGAAATAGCACTTTTTAAATGTGTGCAGTGATGCTTACGTGGCTGCCTGACCAATATCAAGAATGGGAACTCCTCGAGCTAACGCAGTCTTCTCAGTCTTGGCTCTTGTAGAATGAGCCTGAAAACCTTTAGGGGGTTGCATCTTGGCCAGGGCATAGCAGATCTTAATGCAGAGTACAAATCATCTGGAGATGGATTGCTTCTGCACCACTTTGCCTTTTTAGCTTCTGCAAACCCAACAAAGAGTTAATAATCCACCTGGATCTCTCATGTAAGGTCAATGTAGAATGATAATGCTCTTTTACAATCAAGATGGTGAAGTCTCTATTCTTCTTTGGAAGGGTGGGGTGGAGTACAGAAGGTTGGTAGCTTGATGTTCTGACTGATGTTGAAGGATATTACTACTTTTGGAAGAAGGGAAACTCGGGTATGAAGTACACATTTGTCTGGAAAAAGAAAGTGTGCGGTAGGGTTAACAGAGAGCACACATAGTTTGCTAATCATCCTGGCCAATGTTAGAGCCACCAAGAAGACCACTTTGATGGTAAGACAATTTGTAGGACAGCTATGCGTGGGTTCAAAGAGGGAAGACATAACGAAAGTAAGGGCTAAATCTATATCCCACTGGGGCATAATAATGGAGTACGGGGAAACAAATGTTGAAGGCCTTTGAGGAACCATTTCACAACAGGTGAACAGGGAGGGTTGATCCAGCAATCACAAGAATGCTGAAAGGTACCATTTAACTGTGCCCAAAGTAAGACTTTGTCATGATTGGTCAGCCTCAGCCTTCAGGCATTTTCCTCCTGTGACCAGAGCAGTAATGGTTTGTTACCATAATGCGCATGATCACCATGGCTCTATGGAATCTGTGTGCTTAAACTGTATTGCTTTAAATGACCACGAGACAATTGAGCTCTGCTGTGTTCTTGCACATTTGTTTGGTTACCAGACAACATGCATGAGCTCTGCTTGTATAGGAACAATTGCCTCATAGTTTAAGACCAATGACAGGAAATCCTAATGATACCTGCGCTGGGCAGTGAGAGCACTGTTTACCCTTCACTAACTGTATTGTTTGCATTCTAGCTTTTAATGCAGGACTGCGTGACTCAGCGTTACGTGCAAATACACCACAGCCATATTGGGTGAGATCACAGCAGCAGTGTATAAAAATTTGCCCCGCCCATGTACAAGCGCTCGTGATTAGCTCTGATCCTGGGAGCAGCAGCAGCTCCTGTTTTCTAATGAAGACAACTGAATCACGGTAGGACCATGTGCATGCACCGCGCTCAAATTACCAGACTTAGAGGACCCTCTCGGAGAGATTCTATTGACCAAGCGCGTTCTTTCTTAAAGACAGCATTTGAGAATGTTATAAATGTGAGATTGGTTCTAATTAATGATGCAGATGCACCAAAACAGCAGAAAGCCTGAATGATAGCCCTTATTAAAAGTATGCACAAAAACAGTAGAAAACCTTGAAGGATTGCCATTATTGAAAGCGCATTAAGACAGTTGAAAGAAAGGACATCATGCACATAATGTTCTATTGCAGTAAAGCACTTTATGATTAAGCAGTATAAGGGCATGAACTCTGAAGGTGGCATATCTTCTTTATGGAATACAAAAGTCAAAAAGGTATGAAATGTATGAAAACCTGCTCAAGTGGTCAGTGAATAAACTGTGAAATAGCAAGATAGTAGTGATGTGAACTTTTAACCCAGAGAACAGTCCAAATACATTTATTGGCAGAGTGTGAATCTTATTACTTGTGCTCATCACATAAAGGCCTGACGGTGTGTGAGATTAACACCTTTGAATCCATACAGGTAAGAGGGGATATTTAGTACTACATATATTTCATATTGACACTAGTCATTGTTTCTGTGTCATTTCAACTCAGCATTAATCATTGGACATAATTGTTCCAGGTCTCCCTCCTCGCACTACCCTCTCCAAAACCCTCTCCCTCATCCAGCCACACCGATCCGCTAGTGTCTCTAATCACAGAGTCGGTGCTGCCAGAAGGTGGGCATTGAAGGATCCTGCTCCTGAGTAACACACTCCTGACAGAATCACAAGCCAAAAGGTATTTTGTTCCTCCTCAGCAGTATCATCACAATGTTGTCCTTAGAAGATGTCTGTAGAATCCTGACCTCAGTACAGAAAGAACTCCCTGCTGCTCGGCTAGGGATAGCAGCATCAGCCAGCCATGTAACGCAGTTACAGGGAAAGGTTTAGCTCCCGATCAATCAGTTGAGTCAGTCACTACTGACACCAGTTCCCTTGGCCCCACCTAAACAGTTCACTTGGGATCTTACCAAGGGTCAAATGTTCCTAACTCAAGTTTAACTCCATTTCATGGTGAGGCCCACTGCATTGCCCGATTCTGAATCCAAAATAGACTTTCTTATCTCATATTTAAGTGGGGATGCAGCCCAGTGGGTGGTTCCATTAGTTAATTATGATAATCCCTTGTTATATCACTGGAGAAATTTCAAGGCAGAATTTGAGAAGATATTTGATTGTATAACCATCACTGGATCTGCAGACGAGAACTCCTAGAACTAAGGCAGGGACACCAAGACCTAGTCATGTACAATTCAACCGCCTGGTATTTGAAACCAATTGGCCTGAGGAAAACCGAGCAGCTCTCTTTTACCAAGGCCTAAAGGATGAGTGAAAGACTTGATAGCCCAAATCGATCTTCAACCACAAACAAGTGAAGACTTAATAGCTCACATCTTGCTTCTAGACCTTAGACTTTTGTAGTGCAAGGGGGATAAGAAAAGACCAGAGTTCCGCAACTATGTGTGAACGAGGGATAAGGGACCAGCTGGGCCTCTGGGTTCAAGTGAACCAATAGAGATAGGTGTAGTGAAAAAGCCCTTACCCAAGAAGAGCAAAAAGCATGACGTAAGGGAGGTCTATCCCTTTACTGTGGGAAGAAAGGACATTTCGCCCAGGAGTGTCCAGTTTGCCCTACGACTGCAGGAAGCTGGGTGCTCTCTTTACAGATCTATACCAAGGAATTGGGAAACTAGCAGGCTCGAAGAAGACAAAGGAGGTTTCCCCAAGAATCCATGAAAAGCCTCCTGTGAGGGCTGCTCACCCAAGGTTCAAGAAATCAGCAGCAAATACCTTACAATTTTCAGTTCCTCAGTTGATCTTGAAAGCACAAATACTCATGGACTCTAGTACCAAGGAAGTTGTCTTGAAGACTGATCATGGGGCAACGGGCAACTGTATTGACATCAATTATTGCATTAAGCTAAAGATTCCAGGTGCACCAAAGGAAAAACCTGAAACTGTGTGAGCAGTAGATAGGACCCCCTAATATCAGGCCTTATCACATTTCACACAAGTATTGTGACCCTATAGTGTCTTCAGGGTACTCTTGCACATCAAGAACAGATCAGATTCAACGTGATAGTGACCCCATACTTTTGGATCATATTAGGAATGCCCTGGCTCACCCTCCACAACCCCCAAATAGATTCGGCCAAATGGAATGTTACATTTGACTCAGAATGGTGTTTCCGAATGTGTCTTTCTTTTGAGTAAACAAGTAAAAAACAGCTTGAGCTAAGCCGTTTTATAGTGTTCGCTGCTGCAAAAAAGCACCTGAGTCATACCCACGGTAAAACCATAGCAGTAGCAGAGTAAGAAACCAAACTTACCAAAGAGTATGCCGATTTTCTAGATGGCTTTAGTGCTACCACTGTGAAAAAACCCTACCTCCACATACCAATTATGATTGCCAAATTGATCTAGTGCCTGGATGTAAAATCCTGTGCAGAAGGATTATGCCCTCACTGAACAAGAAAACCAGCACGTACGAGAATACCTGGATAAGTATTTACATAATGGTTTTATCCGCCCATGAAAGTCGCCAGCTGCATCACCTCTCTTTTTCGTGCCAAAGACAAATGGCGAGTTAAGAACTTGCCTCAATTATCAGGCATTAAATAACATCACCATAAAAAACAAATACCCATTATCACTCATCCCTGTCCTCCTTGATCAGGTGCGGTTGGCTAGTATTTACACCAAGCTGGATCTCAGTGGCATGTACCACTTGCTGCGTGTCCAACCAGGCGATGAGTGGAAGACCGCTTTTGGAACACGTCATGGGTTATTTGAGTATTGCTTTATTCTCTTTGGTCTTTGCAACGCCCCTGGGGTTTTCCATTTCTTCACCAATTACACCTTGCAAGAATATCTGGACAGATATCTGGACAGATTTGTGATAGTGTATATCGATGGCATACTGATTTATTCTTCCTCCCAATAAGAGCATGTAAGACACATACGAATGATTCTAGCCACCCTGCAACAAAATGGGTTGCGCTGTAAGCTCACCAAGTGTGAGGTCCACATCACACAGGTGGAATTTCTAGGATTTATTCTTACGCCCCTAGTAGTCAATAGGGCACACACGAAGGTTCAAGCCATCAAGGACTGGCCAGCCCCTCAAAATGTGAAAGAAATCTAGCAATTCCTGGGATATGTGGACTTTTATCTCAGGTTTATAGATGGCTTTTCTTTGAAAGCTGCTTCTTTGATCAAGTTGCTATGCAAAGGAGTCCCTTTCCAATGGACGTCAGAAACTGATCAAGCTTTTCAGTCCCTCGAGGAAGTCTTCATTACAGCTTCAGTCTTACAACATACTAACACCACACAGCCTTTCCTTGTAGAAGTGGACACTTCTGAAAATGTAGTAGGAGCAGTTCTATCCCAAAGAGATGTAGACACAGGCCAACTCCATCCAGTAGCATATCTTTCCAAAACAATGATCCCAGTGGAATTGAATTATACTATCGCAGAGAAAGAGCTGCTAGCCATCTGTCTGGTGTGTAAGGAATGGTGCCATTATCTACTTGGAGCAAGACACCCAATAACTTTGTTCACCAACCATCGCAACTTGTAGTTTTTATGATGCACCCGGGCCCTAACACACATGCAGCGCCGCTGGACTCTGTTCTATGCAGAGTTCAACTACACTATCACTTATAATGCAGTCACAATAACAAAGCTGATGCTCTCTCAAGACAGGAACTTGTGACATCTAAGATGGAGACACCACCTGTCTCCATGATACCACTAACACAAATCATATGTGTACCTGCAACAGACAATTTTCTAGATAAAATAAAACCAAACACGTCTGCTAAAAGAATGGAACAATGGCAATCATGAGAACCAACAAGACAAATGAAAGATGGATTGCCGTTTCAGGGAGACAGACTCTATGTGCTCTCAAAAAGATTACCCCATGGCTAGCTATCCAGGCCAAACACGCATTTTAGACTAACTCAGTAGGAACTTCTGGTGGCCAAGCTGTGATAACTGAAGTTGAGCAAAAACGGACAGATGCAAGAAAAGATGCTTATTGCAACCACTCGCTATTCCTCTTCGACATTGAGAAAATGTATCACATGACCTAATCACAACACTCCCAAAGGACCAGGGGAAAGATGCCATTTTAGTGCTAGTGGTTTGGCTGTCAAAAATGGCACATTTTGTAGCATGGTCTGGTACCCCAACAGCCTGCAGAGCTGGTGACTCTGCTTCTGAATAACATTGTCCGACTCCACAGCCTTCCAAAGACCATCGTATCTGACCAAGAACCGCAGTTTATATCCAGGTTCTGGAAAGCCTGGTGGTATGCATTGCAGAGCCAAAGTCATTTGTCTACCAGCTTCCATCCCGAAACAGACGGACAGACGGAGAGGGTTAACTCGGACTTGAAGCAATATCAGGGATGCTACTTATCAAACTCTCCAGGTTCATGGGTATACCTCCTCCGGGAAGTGGAATTTGCATATAACAATTGACAGCATACATCCACACAGATGTAGGTGGTTTTGTTTGCTAATTACGGCATTCTCCCACATTATCTGCCCTTCTCGACACCACAGGTGGAGAAAGATCTCCCAGCTCTCTCCCAGAGATTGCAGCAGATAGCCACACTAGCACAAAGGTTGCAACCCAGGTTCATATAACCCTTTCCAAAGACATTATCAATCCAGTTGCTATGTGACTTGTTCTTCCTCCATCTACGAAGATACACACAGTGTTTCATTCTTTGCTGCTTAAACATGCCTCTATCAAACTGCAGTACAACCCCCACACCAGTGCTTGAATACAAGGATCAGGTGATTAAAGGAGTGCATTGCAGCAAGGGGAAGTTTTGATTTCTAGTTTCATGGAAGGGCTATGGTCCTGAGGAGGATTCTAGAGAACCCTTGCATTCGATCCATGGATCACACTTCCTCAGGCATTTCCATACCAGGCACCCAGTACCTTGAATCTGACCGCGTACTTAGCCTTGAGGGGAGGAAGGATGGTATGATTGGTAATTGGTTAGCCTCAGCCCTCGGGCATTTCCCTCCTTTGACCAGAGCAGTGAGAGTTTGTTATCTTCATTGGCCCAAGACCCTTGGCTCTATTGTATGTGTGTGCTTCAACTATATTGCTTCAAATGACAACCAGACAATTGAGCTCTGCTGTGTTCTTGCACCTCTATTTGGTTACCAGATCAGAGGCATAAGCTTTGCTTGTATGGGAATGATTGCATCAGAGCATATGACCACTGACAGGAAATCCTAATGATAGCCGAGCTGTGCACGTGAGAGCACCGTTTACCCCCGCTAACTGTATTGTTTGCATTCTAGCTGTTCATGCACGACTATGTGGCCCAGCGTTACGCAGCAGTAGTGTATAGAAACGGGCCCTCCTGCAGGCAAGTGCTCATGATAAGCGTTGATCCTGGCTGCAGCTGCTGCTCTTGTTTCCTGACGAAGAAGTCTGAATCACGGGGGGACCTTGTGCACGCACTGCGCTGCAGATACCAGACTCCATTGACCATGCGCACTCCTTCTTAAAGACAACATTCGAGAATGTTACAAATGTGAGAATAGTTCTGATCAGTGACGCAGATGCACCAATACAGCAGCAAACCTGAATGACAGCCCTTATTAAAGTATGCACCAAAACCGTAGAAAATCTTAAAGGATTGCCTTTATTGAAAGTTGAAAGAAAGGACATTGCAGACATAACATTGTTCTATTGCAGTAAAACGCTTTCTGATTAAGCAGTATAAGGAACTTCTTTAAGGAATATAAAAGTAAAAAAAAAACATGAAACATGTGAAATGCTGCACAAGTGGTCAGTAAATAAATCGTCAAATAGCACGATAACAGTGATGTGAGCTTTAAACCCAGAGAACGTTCCAAAGACACTTATTGTCAGAGTATGAATTGTATTACTTGTGCTCATCAACACAAATTCCTGATGGTGTGTGAGATTAACACCTTTGAATCTCATACAGGTAAGATGGGCGGTTTAGTACTACAGATGTATCTATATTGACACTAGTCATTGTTTCTGTACCATTTCAATTCAGCATTAATCATTGGTCATCACTGTTCAAGGTCTCCCTTCCTGATGTACCCTCACTAAAACCCTTCCCCTCATCCGGCCACTCCGACCATCCGGTGTTTTTAATCAAGGAGTCAGTGCTGCCAGAAGGTGGGCATTGGAGGGTACTGCTTCTGAGGAACCCGCTCCTTCCTGACAGTCTTTACCGGGATAGGAACCCTGCAAACAAAAGGACTTCGTATAAGGGTGCAGAAAGAGGATACATCAATTTTACAGTACACCAAGCCTGGTTGTCAAGATGATTATATCACATACTTCGGGAGGAAGATCAAATACTCTCAGTTGGCACTGCTCAATCTCCACCGTTGCATGTGTAGAGTGCCTAGATTTGGGTGCAGAACCATGCCCTATTGCTGCAAGAGGGGATCCTCCTGAAGAGGTAGCCTGACTGGAAAACCAAGACTCATGCGCAGGAGTTTGGGATACTATGCTCTCTGTGCCCAATCTGGAGCCACAAAGATGACTTGGGCCTGCTCTGTCCTGATTTTCTTCAACTTCAGAGCAGGAGTGATATCGGCCATGAGACCTGTCTGGAGGTGGGTAATGACTGCCTGCAGCAAGTCTGCATCCAACAGCCCGTGATCAAGGTGGGAGTAGACGAGAAACCCTGACCTCCACATTTGGGCTGGAACCACCACAGTGACCTTTGTGAATCCCCAGGGGCGCTGGTAAGTTCAAAAGGGAGCACAGCAAACTGGAAATGTTCTTGACCCACTATAAACTGCTGGTAGCTTATGTGGAATGGCAGGACAGAAATCAGGTTCAGCACACCATGCACCAGCAGAGTGGTAGCAGCTTTTAGTTTGATAAAATAAGCATGTAGGTCTTTTGGAGGCTGTTTCTTCACCAATCCATACCAGGTTTTTATACAAAGGAGAATCCATATAGAGATGGTTCTTTCTACACACCTTTTCCCTTCTTCACCCCACAGAACCCCACAAAGATTGGGTTGTCAACCTGATGATCCTTGGTGCAATCAATGTAAAAGCTCAGAGCTCTCTTTGTGCTTGGCAATAAAGTCTCTCTTCCTCTTTAGATCGATATTGTGGGGCAAAGAAAGGTAGCAGGATTATGAACTGTCCAATGTGGAAAGTTGTGACCACTTTAGGGAGAAGTACCGCTTTGGTCCTGAATACTAGCTTGTCTGGGAAGAAGGTGGTTTATAGCTGCTGGTCGGACAGTGGTTGTAGTTCACTCATGCAAAGAGCTGAAGTTATCGCTATGAGGAATGCCTTCTTTAAAGTGAGTAAACGGAGATGACAGCTGTGTATTGGCACAAATGGAGTGCACATGAGAAAAGTTAGCACCAGACTGAGGTCCTACTAAGGTATCATAAATGGTCTTGCGGGAACATAGGGGTCAGTCCTTTTGGAAAATGGATCACAACAGGTGATTTGAATAAAGATACCGAATCAGGTAAATATGAAAAACTGAAAGAGCCAATAGTTAGTTATTATTACTTTATTCAATAAAAGATGAAAGTGCCAATAAGTAACTAACTGGCACCACAGCAAGACCGTGACGGTCCATGGATAAACAAAAGAGTAATATGTCAGACAACTGTGCTCATACAGGTTGTATATTTCAGGAAGAACATCAGACAGCAAACTTCTACTAGCACACCACATAGATAGTTTTAGTCGAGGGACACCTGACTGCGAAGTTGAGACTCACTATTTCAGGAGGGAGCTCAAAAGCCATCGAGTGTTGCTGTTCAATTCCAAGTATGGAGGTGTAGGTTGTGCAGGTTTGAGTGCAGGAACCTGCCCTGTTGCTGTGACAAGAGTTCCTCCTGAAGAAGCAGCCAAATCGGTGGACAGATGCTCAAAGCCAAAAGCTCTGGTTGACACACGCTTCTTGGCCAGTCTGGAGCTAATAGGATGATTTGGGTTGTTTTTGGTCTTCTTCAGAGCTTTGAGCATGAGAGAAAAGGGTGGTACGGGGTACAGGAGTCTTGAGCTCCAATCTAAACAAAAGGTGTCTCCCAGCAAGAACTGACTCAGGAACTGCAACACACATTTTGGATACTACGCCTTCTTAGGTTCTCCCCCTTGTTAGAAGCTGCCCTATACAACCTCTAAGATTAGCTGCCATTCATGATCCACCTGGCAATGTCACATTAGTTTGTAGGCCCTGGCATTTAAAGATCCTGCGAGGTGTGCTGCCCTTGTGATTCAGCCATTTCCAGAGGCCCAGGGCCTCCTGACTTAGGACCAATGAGCACACTCCGCCCTGTGTTTTGCAGTACCACAAAGCGGTATTTGTCCGCAACTCCAACAAGATGATGTGGAGGCAGGTTTCCGCCAGAGGGCTCTGATCTACACCTTTCCCAGAGGACTTCCCAGGCCGGAAATAATGCATCCTTCGCAACCATTAGTTCTGGGTAAAAAATGGAGAGGGGTCTGTCACCGGTCCAATTGTAGCCCATCAGACACCAATTCACATTTCTTTCTGTCTCTTCTGACACCTGGATGGAAACCGACAGGTTACCCTTGCTGCTGGGCCCACTGACACTGCAGAGCCTGCTTGCGCCACCTGGCATGGTCAACAAGCAGGATACAGGAGGCCAAGAGGCCTGAAAGTGGCTATGACTGAGACCCAGGCCACGGGTTGAAACATTGCAATCAAAGCCTGAAGGTCCAGGACCCATTGAGGCAGAGGGAAGGCACAGGAAAGCACTGTATCTAGGGTAGGTCCAATGAAGGGGAGTCTCTGCGAAGGAGGCAGGTCTGTCTTTGCATATTAATGGAAAATACTAGTTATTTCAACAGATTGCCCATCATCTGGAGGGGGTTCACGACTACCTTTAGCAAACAGTCATTGGGGTATGAGAAGACTGGTATTCCCAACCTCCGAATGTGGGCAATGACCACCACCATCAATTTTGTGAAATTCCGAGGCACACTTGTAAGGCAGTAGGGGAGCACTGAGAACTGAAAGTGCTTGTGCACTTTCTGACACTGCAGGGAATGCCTGCAGTATATGGATGTGAACATAGGCGCCCTGCAGGTGCAATACCACCATCCTGTGTCCTGGATCTACAGCAGACAGAACATAAGCCAGATTGAGCATAAAGAAATTGTCCTTCCTGAGAAGAAGTTCAGAGGTCGAAGATCAAGGGTAGGGTGGAACACTTCATCCTTCTTTGGCACTGGGAAGTAAAGGGAGTAACAGCAAGTCCTGACTTCTGATGCGAGTACCCTCTCAAAGGCTCCCTTGTTCAAAGGGGTCTGAACCTCCCCATGCAAAAAGGCCAATGGTCCTCCGAGATGTGATGTGTAGGCGGCACGCCTGGTGGGATGGAGTGAAAAGGGAGAGTGTATCCATTTTGGACAATGTGCAGCACTCGTCAATCTGATGTGATATTGCCATATGTGGAGGTAAAAGGTGATCCAACCTCCTATTGTACAAGTGTGGCCCGCAGAGGGCTAATTAAAGTGGTTTTTCTACAGTTGCAGAGGGAGAATCTGGGAATTGGGTAATTAATTGCCCTTGGGGGCTTGGACACTTGCAGTCGAATTCAACACCTCTGCTTCAATTTACTGCCTGTTTTGGAACCCTCTTTTGAAGTCTCAAAAAGAGCAAAATTGTTGGGGAAACTTCTGCCTAGGCTGTGCCAGTTCAAAGGAGCATGCTGTAACCTTGTTCGTCTTGAATCGCTCCAAGGCTTAGCCCGCCAAGTCTTTGAAGAGATGTGTGCCATCAAATGACAAGTTCATTAGAGAATCTTGTATGTCACCCGAGAACCCTGTAGAGCCAATCCAAGCATGGCGACTAAGCACTCCACTTGTCCTGAATGCCCTAACCAAGCAGTCTGTAGTGTCCAGGCCGTAGAGTATGACCTGCATACTGACCACCATCTAAGATCTGCTGAAGGCTAATTCTGAGGTCATCCAGGACTGCTAGAAAGATTTCCACCACCATGTCCCACAACATATGTGATTAGCGTGCCAGGAGGCAGCTGAAGTTCGCAGAGCATAAGGTGAGGTTGGCCGAGAAGGACAAACGTTGGGCAATCTTTCCATGTATTGCCTCTCTCAGGTGGAAGGGTCAAATACACATTGGTATTGAGTCTGCTGGACCACCAGGAGTGGGGTGTTACAGGAAAAAGGCTGTGTTTCCAGAAACAGACTTATGTCTGGATATCTGCCTATTAACTGGTTTGTGAGATCCTAGCTGTGTACAGGTGTCTATAAGTGTGTCTGTGAAGGCCTTGTTAGAAGGAAGTAGGGGTTTTTGTGAGGTCTGCCTGGGCAGCAGGACTTCAATTAGGTTGTTTATCTTGACCTCAGTGGTAGGTAGTCGTAGGTTTAAGACCTCTACTGCTCTGTAAATGACCATGGGAAAAGAGTCAGACTCTTCAATTGATAGACCAGGAGAGGGTGAATGAAGCCCAGTGTGAGGGGCGGTATCCAGGTCTCTCGCATCTTGAAGGCACAAAAATTGATTTGAGTAGTCATAAATCTTTAAACTATCGTCATTACTGGGGCCAGGCAGTCTTTACTGTAAAGGAAGCGTCTCTGAATAGGCAAATGGCTGAGGCAGTTTTAACTTCTGTGGGGATTGAGGTGGTATTCTCTTGCATGTTCGAAATAACTATTGGCTCCCTCTCCAGCGAAGTCTGTGCCTGCATTGACATTCAGTGCTCTGGCGGCAGTTGTGGGGAAGTTGGAGGTTTCAGGGTTGGTGCCAGCTCTGGAGTCAGAGCTGAACCTGAAACGGGGTCTAGGGACACAGTTGGTGACAGGACTGATTCACCAACAGTGACCAACTAGAGGTCCCCCCAGATCCTTTGGGCCTGAGGCGCTCCAGAGGGAACTGGTAGGGCACTGAATACCCGTTGCATCATCTCTCTTGAGGTCTGGATTTTCTGCTGCATCGTAGATGGAACTCAGAACTTGGAATGCATTAGTATTACACCCACAATCAATTCCAAGTTTGGAGACAGAGTGGATGGCTTGAGAGTACCCTGGGGATTGCGCGCCTCATCATGGAAGCAGTGGTGGGATGAAGGGGGCTGTGTTTTGTCTAATTGTTATTCTTTGTTTTTAGACTTGCCTGATGATTTTGATCTGGAGGTAGGGGGCTTGCGAGAACAACCTTGGGAGTGAGAAAACATCAGCATTCCTGATTTTGAGTATGACTGGGCCTTTCGTGCCTTTCAGAGATGTTTTATGATGTAGAGCTTGGCTTTACAGTCCCAGATGGCCTTCAAATGCATCCAACCACATCCACACAATCCGGAGTCATGTGAGGAACCAAAACAGCAGAGACTGCCACTGACTTTTGTTTGTGGTAATCCTTACAAGTTTTGAACAGTGTTGCTTTTGGGGGAGACATGTTGTTTGCACACTGGAAAAAAGTTGAAAGTATTGTCTGTCAAGCCTAACAGAATTTGATGGCATAAGCTTCAGATCTGCATGGGAAGGTGTAGAAAGAAAGGAGCTGATGTCATTGTGTGGAGTTGGCGACTATGTAAGGATCCAGATGTCACATTGGGTGGGACCGATCCAATGCGGAGCGATACGGCAACACTATGGATGCAAGAGAGATTTTCTGAAGAATATTCTCCGGATCCAGTCTGGCACCTGGTGATTTTCACAAGGTGAAGAATCTGCAGTTAGAAGTAACCATCAGAAAGGCCTATGTGAATACAATTTTCAGGATGTCTATATCCATGGTTCAAAGAACAAAAGGAAAGATTGCTGTTATGGGATGGGTCGATCGGGGTTGAAAGAGTTTCAGAACATAAGAGAATAAATAAGTATTAATGGGTGGAAAGATACAGAGACACAAAATATCATTAGGAATGAAGAAGAACCTAGTAAATCTTATGCATGAAGGGCACATTAGAAGAAGTGTCATTAAGGCAACGTGAAAGATGTTTATAGGGTGCGAAGGACGGGTATCATATGGGAAAGTGTGGTGAAGAAAAGTCATTATTGCGTGACCAGTGACAAAAGCAAATCAATAGATAAGGTACTCTTATCACCAGTAGTGATGCCGTCCACACCCAGTTATAAGTTAACCTTAACTAGTATAAAATATGGGAGACTGCAAACATCTGTTTAAGAGCCCATCTTCAATCTCCTTAATACAGGAAGGTTGTGGCACCTCTAGTCACCTGTAATAAAAAAAATTACGTAGCTGCAAAACTCTGAGGAGATAGTACAGTTGAGTTTTGATTTCATAATGTCTGCTACCACATTAGGTAGCCAGCATGAAAGGCAAGTTATGAGCATAAATATAGTAAAAGTTTAAACAATGAAAAGGGGAATTGGATTTCCTTCTTCCTGTTTTTCTAAAGAGAATTAGAGGGGAGATAGAAGAGAGATAGAATATCTGCATGTTTTTAACAGTCTGAGCAACAGTATGTTTTAACTTGACATACATTAAATTAATTCTAATATATTTTTGTAAACATTACTGACTGCTCTCGGATGTGTTCAATTTCTCTTTACAAATTCTGCTTTTATTCTTCTTGTCTGCAATGAAGATGAAAGAGCAAAACACCAAGGATGTAATCTGTTTATGGGAATGGTGTGATCATGTAATATAAGGAATAAAGGACGTTCTTCCGTACATTAAAAGAATATTACAAGTGACATCGGAGTTCTGTGACCTTCTGCCTTGTGCCTCTATGGTCATGTAACTCCTCAGAAACATTAAATATTTTTATAATGTACGACAGGGGTACTTTATCAGATACATATTACAAGAAATAAACAACTTCATCTGTGGTAAACACAATAGCATATGCAAAAAAGTTACTAGTGAAAAATTGTGGGACAGATTTATATTTTTTGCACAATGCCTCAATGAAAGTTGCTGTGTGCTTTGCGCAAAAGGGAGAACATTGTGCAGAGTCATATTTATTAACCCTGGCCTGTGGCTCTTCTCATCCCTTTCAAAGGAGGCATAGAACCACACACAACCTTTACACACATTGTTCAGAGATGTGTGTGATGTCTGGTATAGCATTTGTATGGGAAACATACCCTTAAAGTTCAAATTCCAATGCATAGACAAATTCTGAAACATTTCACACTTTGGATGTGTACCATACAGTGCAACACATGTGGAATATGTGGAATGTTTGGAGAAGTGAAAACATTTCTCGAAGTTAGTAACCTGCTTCAAATAGACGTTTTTTTTATTTTATTCACAGCCTGGTGTGCCAATCTTAGTAGATGGGTGGGTGATTGCAATGACTCCACAATGTTACACCTTTGTTACCCTTGATGCGCAGTTGCAGAAAGCTGTTCAAAGTGCTATTTGTGTTGAGAGAAGAGCATCTTCCCAGCATAAAATTCCTTAAAAGTGCTGTAGAAAATAAAACGACAAATATGAACATTGCCGGCGTCATCTTGCTTAGCGAAGGCCTCTGCGAGCGCGTAAGCGGCAACCATTTTAGGCATCGCGGCCATTTCATGCTCTGCTGGTCACCTGCGAGTCACCCCGACCTCGCTATCATCCCCCGCGCTCTGACTAAGCCTGAACACATGTACCAGGGTTGTAAACCCTTGTCAACATGACAATGCCCCGGAGTCACTTCCCACACCCAACCTGCTCATCCTTTCATCCTCCACGCACAGGCAAGCCCCCTTTGATAACCTCCTTCCCTGCACCTGGCCACTCAATCTGGTCCCAGGCACTAACCGACCCCTGTGGACACATACGACAGAACTTGCTTCACCAACAAAGGGGCCGGAATTTAATCAGTGACACGACCCCTTAGATCTGACCGATCCCACATGTTTTAGAGCCTGTCGGAATGTCCAGCTGCGAGATAGCGATCACTAGTTAGATCTGGGTGGAGGGAAGATTGCTGCGGGGGTTGTGTGGGAACTAGCTTGAGGCGGGGATTCCAAGGATGTTTGACTATGCAATAAACTGATGCCAGGAATGTTTGACCATGTAATAAACTGACGAAAAAACATATAAAAGGCCATGCCACAGAGATGCAGTTAGAGCACCTCCTGACGATAGCCCCGGTGTCTGATGTGATGTGTTCTCCTCTAGAGAAATAAATCTGTTCTTCGCCTTCCACTTCCCAGTGCCTGCCTCGGTATTTTGATCGCTAATCTTAAGGTGAATTAGAGGTGGTTTGCACCAAGCGGCATCGAAAGTCTTGGGAGTCTCGTTGCTTTTCATCAATTGGCGCACCAACGTCGGGCCCATCAGGGACACGTGGGTCCAGTGAGAGAGGTCCTAATGACGGAGTGAACAACTAAACGATCGGGAAGTGCACCTGCCTGAAATAGACCCTCGTCTGGCAGCCGATCAACTGAACTTCACCGGTTCCGAACGGACCTCTCTCGAGTGACCTGCGGTCCTGACTGGGACCTTGCAGGAATGTTTGTTAGAGGTCAGTCATCCAGCACCGCCGGAAGGCACCCCTAACAAGGACATGTATGTTAAATATGGAGTAGCCATCGTTGCTTATAGTAAACTATGGACAAATACACTAGAAAAGACCGGGTAAATCAGTGGCCACTGATGGGATCTTTTGATCTCGCTAAAATGGAAATCTTAGAAATAGCGCTCCACAAAAAGAAAGCTACGCCAGCCATGCTTGACAACTTTGGTCTGTGGCAAAAAGAAGCAACCCAACGAAAGAGAAGAAACGAAGCTAGACTAGATAAAGAGATGTGAAAAGCAGCTCACCAAGCTTGCAAAAATTAGAAGAAGATATAAAAAAAAGAGAGACTGATAGAAAAGAACAAGAGTCAAAGATTTTAGGTCAATATCTGGTTAGAACGTCCTCGACTCTTTACCCTGAGTTACCAACTAAACAGAAAGTAGATAATGATTTGTTATTAGGCCCTCCGATCATCTACATGCCACCTCCTTATGCCCCCACTCATCCTGTAATACAACGTCAGTAATCCCAAAGCGTAATTGAAGGCAGCACCATTGCCTTGACTCTCATGGCCTCAGCACCAACAGAGTCTCTTGTGCCTAGTGCCTCATCAAAAGGCGCGTCAGTAGAAGCTGAATCAAAAGAGAAAGGGTTGCCGAGGATCCCACGATTAAGTAAAGACGAACAAGCAAGTACCGATAAAATAGTTAAAACGCTCGTAGATAGGAAAGAGACCGAAGAGTATATAACCGACATATGCAACTCCTATGTCGAAAACCATAAGCGACACTTCATTGTACGCCTCTGTTATCACACACTCACTGCTTACGAGGAAAAGTACAGAGATGTAGGGCCCGAGCGACTAGTGGCTCTTTATAGAAAGGTAGATACAGGAGATGAAAATAACTGTGATGTAGCGGAACTCTTCTCGTACACACTAGAGGTATTCCGTCATCTCATAGAACAAGGACGGGTAGTTAAGGATAAGACATCAACAATGACAGGGCCCCCGATAGAAAAACCGGACACCATGATGCCAATAAAAGAAGCTGCCCCTTATTGGGTCCCCCCTAGAGGACAAGGGACCAATGATGACATAAACCACCAAGATGCGAAGGGAAGGGTGGTCTACAATTGGGTGTATCAGCCATGGGACAGACAGGACATCCTGACGTTCCATAAATCTCTTCCCGATTTGCAAAAGAATCCCACAGCATTTTATACAGAGTTAGGTACCGCTCTAGGATCAACCACTCGTCGATATCGATTTGTTCTTTGGGCTATGTCTGCCAGCGGATGTGTGGAAACAGATTAGGAAAGTAGACCACACAGAGTTGCTCGGCCATACCTGGGAGCAACTCGGTGTTTTAGATAAACAGCTAAACCCCGGACAGAAACCAGTAAAAGCCATATTAGACCTTCCCGACAAATTAGTACAGAAAGTCAAAACTATGAACCCGGAGAAAAAGATCGACTGGTCCATTGTAACCGCATGCCGCCAGAAACCACAAGAGGACATCTCGGGGTATTTCTCCAGATTTGAAACAGTGTTCTCCGATTACAGCAGACAAGACATGTCCACCGCAACCGGACACCACTTGTTTATCCAAAATTATGTTAAGGGACTGCTACCAGAAGTATCACAAAAACTGCAGACTAGCGAAAGCAGCTGGGCAGCCTCTAAACCAGCGGCCATCCTGCAGATGGCCCAGTACTATGAACACCAGAAAAATGAGATTGATAGAGCCACGGAAAGGAAGAAGAAAGACTTGAAAGAAAAGGTAATGATAGCCAGCTCCAAGGAGTGAATACAGGAAGGAAGCAATATAAGGGAGCATACCAACAGAATACCCCTAGGGCGCAACCGCCTAGAAGTAATTTATCGACGCCATATACGGGACGACAAGACTTAGGACTGAATCAGTGTGCGTTTTGTAAAAGGTATGGACACTGGAAATCCCAATGCCCGATTCTGCTAGGAATCGGTAGGGGCAGAGGGGCGAGAGAGATAGCAAATGAACAGAGAGGAAGAGGATGTGGGAGAGAGTACGCAAGTGAAGCTAGCGAAGGAAGGCCAGGAAGAGTGAACGCATTTGACCACCCTAGACAGAACCAGTGTCGACAGCATGTATGACTTCGCATAGGACAGCCAGGGGCAAGTGAGGGATCCAGTCGAGCTCTATGTTGACCAACAAGGCCCTTATGTTACCGCAAAGGTCCTGGGCACAGAGTCGCCATTTTTGGTAGACACAGGAGCAACGCGTAGTGCGCTATCCAAACGACTGACTCCAACGGCACCCTAGTCTGGCTCACATATAACCTCAATAGGATTTGACGGTTCGCCCTCCACCAACCCTTTGTCCAGACCGGTCCCCTTCAAACTTGAAAACAATGTTATCGACACGACGTTGCTTCTTTCCTCCAATACTCCAGACGCCATTATGGGTCTCGATTTACTGAAGCATTTCCGTGCGACTATCAGATGTTCGCCGGACGGAGTACGAGTCATCTTATATGACAATCACCAACACCGAGAGATAATCCATCCCAACATATGTATCCCATTTCTGAGACAGACACATCCCTACTAGACACTTTACCCTCGCATCTGTGGGCTAGGGCTGATTCAGACGTAGGACGAATGATGATTGACCCAGTACACGTGACAATACGACAAGACGCAACCTTACCGAAAATACCCCAGGACAAGATATCGCCAGAGGGCGAGAAAGCCTTGACCTAAATCATACAGTCACTAGTAGAGGCAGGAGTGGTAGAAGAGGTAGTGAGCAATGTTTGTAATAGTCCTATTTTACCGATCCTAAGAGAGAGGGAGAGGGGGATGGAAAAGCCTACCGCTTCATCATCGACCTGCGGGAGATAAACAAAATAGTAGTACCACAGTACCCAGTAGTTTCTGACATCACCACCATCCTGACCCTAATTCCGTCATGCTACCACTTTCACCATTATCGATCTCAAAAATGCCTTCTTCTCCAAACCCATTCACCAAGACAGTCGCTACCTTTTGAGATTCACTCTAAGATCCCGCTCATATAGATTTTGTTGAGCACCCCAAGGGTACGCCGAGAGCCCGAGCATCTATAGCCAGACGCTCAAAAGACATTTAGATGCCGTACAGTTACCAGACGGGGTGGTGTTGATACAGTATGTAGACGATATCCTTCTAGCAGCAGACACCACTCCACTAGCCGTCACAGCCACCATCCAACTCCTACACTTCCTTGCAGAAAATGGTCACAAAGTTTCTCGAAAGAAATTAAAGTTCTGCAAACCACAGGTAACATATTTGGGTCACCTCTTATCGAAAGAAGGAAGGAAACTCACACCCGACAGTATCCAGGCAATTCTAGACACTCCCGTTCCCAAGAATCAGAAGCAAGTCTGCTCTCTGATAGGCCTCATCTCATTCTGCCGACAGTGGTTACCGAACTTTAGCCTCATTGTCAAACCCCTTCTCTCCCACCTAGCCAAAGACACCCCCTCACCTTTCCCCTGGACACCCGAATGCCAGTCAGCATTCAAAGAATTGCGAGTTGCCCTTTGTTCAGCACCTGTTCTAGTAACCCCAGACTACTCCAAACTATTCTTCTTCTACACACATGAAAGGGAGGGATGTGCATTGTCCGTCTTAGCGCAATCAATTGGTCACAAAAATCGCCCTTGTGCATATTTCTATGCTACCCTTGACCCAGTAGCTAGAGCGTTGCCAGCGTGTTTGCGCGCTGTGGCAGCTGCAACAGTATCCATACGCCAGAGCGAAGGAATAGTGCTCTCCAATCCTATCACTGTGTTAGTACCCCATGAGGTCGACACCAGACCAAAACCCAACACTTGACTAGCGCACGACTGACAGGTTACGAGTTGACCTTGCTAGCACCACACATCCCTCTGAAGCGATGCACCACTCTCAATCCAGCCACATTGTTATCTGTACCCGCAAATGACCCTGGTGTGACTCCCCTGCACGACTGTGTGACCCTTTGGGGTAGTTCACCATTTTGGGCTCCTGTGGAGAGAAAGAGGGTTCCTGACTTCACACGGCACACCCATCCAACATCGAGACCTAGTCTCCGCACTGACAGAAGCAGTCCTCCTCCCTAAGCAGCTAGCAGTGATTAAATGCCAGGCACATAAGAAAGTGACCGACCTCATTGGACAGGGAAACGCATTTGCCGACATTACTGCCCGAACCACAGCCCAGGACAGAACCACGACACTAATGTACGTGACCAGGTCACAAGCAGAACAATGGACTGAAACTAGAACAACTGTAAGGGACATACAAACGACAGGCACACAGGACGAACTGACTGAATGGGCTCAGGTGGGGCTGAAAGACGAGGAAGGCTTCTGGAGGACAAAAGACGGAAACAAATGGCTGCTACCTAATGCCTATCTGATCCCCATATTGACCATGGCACATCTACCAGCACACATAGGATCTGCCCCCATGACCGAACTGATCACCAGAGTATGGCATAACAGCAAGATAGCAGAATCAGCAAAACGCCTAGTACAGCAATGCATAGTATGCCTGCAACACAACCCAGGGAAAGGGACCGTAGTACCACGGGGAGGGTTTGGAGTCCCTGATCACCCCTTCGAAGTCCTCCAAATGGACTACATCCAGCTGGAGAGGTGCCATGGCCTAAAATACGTACTAGTAATCGTCTGCGCCTTTAGCAAATGGGTGGAGGCCTACCCCACTCATGACAACACCGCCTTAGCTACTGCGAAGGTATTACTGAAAGAGTTCTGCCACCGATATGGCCTTTGTAGAATTTTATGGAGCGACAATGGCCCCCACTTCGTAGAAGAAGTTATATAGAACATACTGAAAGGGTTGGGAGTAAAGCAAAAGTTCTATGCCGTTTTCCACCCCCAATCAGCGGGCCTGGTAGAGAGGCACAACGCCACACTAAAACTAAAGCTAGCAAAAATAGTAGCCACGACTGGGTTGAAATGGCCCAACGCCCTCCCACTGGCATTGCTGTCAATGTGCTCCACCCCAACCAAATACCGACTGACCCCTTACGAAGTAGTCTTCGGCAGGCCTATGAACATTTGGGCAGCACCAAAGCCAACCTCCATTAATGATGTCCCGGACATACTAATGTCCGACTATTTGTACAAATTAACGAACTAACTAACACTTATCCACCAACAGGTGCAACAAGCCATACCAGACGTGTCCAGGGGCCCAGGACACGATATCAAGCCTGGGGACTTTGTGCTGACGTGAAATTTTCAGAGGTCGAAGAGTCTGAAACCCAGGTAGACGGGCCCCTGGCAGGTCTCGATCACCACCCGAACTGCCCTTCGAGTGGAAGGAAAAAGAAACTGGCTTCATGCGCACCACTGTAAGAAGATATCTCCGACACTGATGGCCCCCGAAGAAGTGAACAGCCAAGAAGAGCTTCTGACAAAAGACCGACCAGCCCTGAGTTGCTACCCACAGACAGAGACACTTGAACTGGCAGAGTTTCCCGACCCCACGGTACCATCCAAGAAAGGGTACAATTTGAGATCGACGAATGGAGAGTGATCCGACAAGCAGGCCACTAACTGAGTCCAACGTCGCTGAGTCCAAAGTCACTAACACTACAAATGCTACCAGGAGAAACGCTAGACGAAAGTATGTGGTCCTGCCAGTCGCCGAGCCTCTTGAAGGTGATGGAAGAACCCGGATGACCGAAGAACCACCGCGACGACTCCAAACTTGCCAAATTGCACAATACAAAGACAATAACCCTCGTGGCAGCATCTCTCACCTGCCTCTTGCTGATGGTCACAGTCTGGATCGTTAAAGAAAGTGCTCCAGCTTACAAGACAATGTCACCCACCATGCAACCCACCACCAAGAAAGAACACTATCTGGTGTCACTGTCACCACGCCTCCGAGAACGACGCAAAGAATTCTGGAATAATTCTTTCATACAATTATTGCACCAGCACAATCTTGCCGCAAATGCCACGAACTATTGGATCTGTGGGTTGCTACCTCATGCCACTGAACATTCCATTCCTTTCATCCCTTCACCCTTTTCTGTTCATGGATCTTGCCTCGCCTGGTTAATGCTCCTGCAAGAGAGCTACAAAGACAATGCCACATCCGATGGGACAATCAAACAATTTTACAATGAGTTCTGGCTGAACAAAACGGGAAGAACATCCGCTCCCTTCTGCCCTCTGGCCTCAAAAGCAACCTCTCCAATGAACATTCCTGCCAAAGAACGAGTTGAAAGGCAAGTGTACAATAACCCAGCCATACCTACCTTTTCCTATCTAAAGAAACGAACTGCCGCAAATCTGACAGTGGCCCTATCTGTGGTGAACGTCTCAGGCCTTGTCTGCATCGAAGGCCATGGGACTAAGATCGTGGGTCACAGCTCTTGCCAAATAACGAAGACTCTGAACACTGCCGACCCCCCTTCATTTGTTGCATCACCCAAGATGTACTTCATCTGTGGTACCAAAGCCGACACCTGGCTACCAAAAGGTTGGGGGGGCACGTGCTACATCGCTTTTGTTCTGCCTACAACCTACACAGCTCCTGCAGACCATCACAGAGAAAGGTATTCCAAAGACACAGAACAAGCAGACTCTGCCACATCACAGTTCCTCGATGCAGCAAAAGGATTCGTCCCACTATGGGGCCCAATGGCAAACAGCCGAGACATCCGGTACCTAACTCAAGCAGTTGAAACAGCCTTGAACGTCACTGCTGGCATCCTCACCAACAACACAGCTGAGCTTCAGGCGGTCCGCCTGGTGGCTTTACAGAACCGCATTGTTCTAGATGTGATACTAGCGGATCGTGGAGGAGCATGCCGCATCATCGGAGCCAGTTGCTGTACTTACGTCCCTGACAACTCACCCTCTGTTTTCAAGGTAATTGAACACCTCCACAGGCTGGCGTCAGAAATCCATCAGGAGACAGAGACTTGGACACTTGGAAGCTGGTTTTGGTGCATTTTGAAAGAATGGGGCTTGAAAATAATGATGATCCTCTTGGTTCCAATATTAATAATATGTGGTTGTTATTTGGGGATACATTGTAAACCACTTTTGTGTTCTATTTGCCTGAACTCCTTGCACCCTAAGACTATGGACACTGTGCTCACGAAGATGAGATTAATAAACGATAGAGAGATACAGGACATTATTGACATTGAAATAGACTAGCAAGCTGGTGGGACTTTGTTCAAAGGGAGGGCTGTAGAAAATAAAACGACAAATATGAACATTGCCGGCGCCATCTTGCTTAGCGAAGGCCTTTGCGAACGCGTAAGCGGCAACCATTTTAGGCATCGCGGCCATTTCATGCTCTGCTGGTCACCTGCGAGTCACCCCGACCTCGCTATCATCCCCCATGCTCTGACTAAGCCTGAACACATGTACCAGGGTCGTAAAACCTTGTCAACATGACAATGTGGTACTGAAAATTCTGGACCAGTGTCATGATACATCATCGTATCATGACGAATTTGGTATCAGCAGACTGGAAATGACGAGTATACTATGCACAATCATTTTCGTCGCATTCGGGTGAAGAAAGCACCCTGAAATCAGAGTTTCCATCTTGAACCCTCGGGTTCCATTTTGTGAATAGCAGCCATTTTGTGGATTGCCCTTACAGTAGGCCTTCACTGTGGCAGAACAAGTATTTAAGGACATAACCTTAGCATGGGTTTCTCTGTCTCTGAATGAACTACAGAGAGTAACCCTTTTTCACCTGGAACTGACCTTTCTGTAAAACTAATTTCCCTAGTTGATGGTTGTCTAAGTTTTTCAATTACTGATTAGGATCTTGTTAACCATTAAGTTTCCCTGTGCATGTGTTATCTTAAACAATATCTAAATGGTTTCTTTTTCTTAAAGACTTTCTTTTCTGAAACTTGGGTTTTTGTTATGTGTCGTGACTGCCATCTAGTGTTACTTTTTATGTAGGCTTCAGAAGTTAGTTTGTGAGCGAAACAGTCGAATCATATATACATATTAACCAGGGATTTCTTCGTGCACTGGAGTTAATTTTAGAAGCTGGCCTTTCCTTGCCAAACCAGTTCCTGCCCTTTAGTTGATCAAGATTATAGATCAGAGCATAGGACATTGTAAAGATTTATTACACACAAACATGCCTATCTTACTTTCATCTGTTCTTGTTCCTGCCTCCACGAGCTATTTATGACATGGGCTGTGACCTTACTGTTTTGGGTTTATCCGGCCTTGTCAGCTAGAGAATGTATGCATTATGTGGACATTGTTTATGGCCTGGACTTATCTTGAAAGTGGGTTTTGCATCTATGTGCACGTTCTGGGAATGTACTTCAAATGTGTGCCTAGGGCACAATGCATGGTATAAAGGATCTGTGCTCAGACCATTCAGCAGACTGCCTCATTCAATTGCTAAGGCAGTTGGGTGACGTAGCCTCACAAATAATTGTAATAAAGATGTCTTTTCATATTTCAGATTCTCTGTTGATTTCTTTGCTGCATTTGAATGGATTACTTATTGGTAAGACCCCTGAGAAGGAGTTTGTGGATTTTTGGAACCACAAATGGCGCCCAACGTGGGGCTTCATCAAGAAGTGACTGTCTGGAGGAGTAATCTTGTCAGAGGACAGAAATCTACTGGGGAAGGCAAGACAGAAATCTACTAAAAGAGGTACTGTGCACAGAGGTTCTGGGGGATTCTCTGTCTTTGCGGCCCAGTGTATTTTTGATTGTTCTGACTTAAACTCTCCAAAAGATGTCACTCCTGACTGAGGAACCTTTTTGGCGTCAGTGTTTTTTTTAAGAAAAGAGACGGTTAGTGCAGTTAGAACTTGGCAGTTAGAATTTGGACAAATGTTTGTTTGGTATAGCTTTGATAGGTTTGTATAGGTTTGTATATGCGAATTGCAATTTGTGTAGGCAGGTAATGAAGGGATTTTTCTCCATCAGCTTTAGTTGAGGTATAAGTGGGTTGCTCCCAGTCCTTTGTTCTTTGGTTCTGTGGTTCTTTGCTTAGATTGTTTGGTCCTTAGTTTATTTGAAGATTGCAATTTTCAATAACCAAGGGTCTTGCAAATTTACGAGTGTATCGATAGAGATAGCGCCCTTGAAGTTGGAGGCTGGATTAGTGAGCTATAAGATGCCTGATCTTAGCGAATTTGGAGATTTGTGTTGGCCAACTTTGTATACGTTTGGATTTGCCGGCTTCCCCTAAAGGGAATATCTAAATAGGTTTAGATATACAAACATATTTCTTCCTTGGTGACTTTGTATCCCCAGGGAATTAAAATATGACATAATGCAAAACAAGGATCCTTTGCTCTGTGCAATTTTACATGCAAAACGATTTTTGGTGTTCTGCCACCTAAAGCTAGTGTATTGAGTGTATTTTTGGTTTCCTGCACATACAGTGGTCTGTTGGGCTGTTTATGCAGTCTTTTTGAACACTATTGAGAAATGTTTCTTGTAAATATGGTTACAGCTACAATGGTTGTGTTTTGAGTACAGTCTGGGCTGTCCTGTTTTCGTCCTGAGTGTTGATTTGTGGGTTTGATGTATGTTTAAATGTTTATGTGGCTTTTTCTCATTAGTGTAACTTCAGTATGTGAGTGGCGTTTGCGCAATTCATGAAACAGATGCCTGAAAGCGCTGTATTGTGTGTCCTCAATGTTTTAACACTTTCTGTTTATGTCTGCAATGAGCTCAATGTGTGTGTGTGTGGATCATGTATAATAGATATAAATAAGGCCCCAAAAAGAAAAAAAAGAAATTGTCTATTTTTGCAAAAAATAAATAAACAGCATTTTTTTTTCCTTAGTTGCACTGTATTAGATGTTCACAGGCAAGCCTTTCATCTGCAGTATATTTGATAGGAATGTTCATTTAGCCGGCACTTTTCCAGTTAAACATGGGTGGAATTTTGCATAACCGTCCTTTTTAGATGTGGCGCAGAAATGTGACGCAGGAATGTGACGCGTTTTAAGTTAGGCATATGCGCTCAGGTTTGTGAGTTAATGCATCCAAAATGATAGGCAAGGGATGCAATGGGCTCTTATATGTAGAACAGTACAAAAATGAATAATTGGTTTTATTTGAAGAGAAAAATTATTAATTATGAAAAATAATTATTAAAAAATAAGTGCTACAAAAATCGTTTTTTAATATTTATAAAGCTTAACACTCATACTATGACCTCCTAGCATTAAAATTCGATTTAAGCTATGTTGCATCACTAAAATGACAAGCATTCGTGTGTATAATTTTCCCTTGGCATAGGCGCAAGCAAGCTCATTTTTGTATAATATAAGTTATTATTTTCAAATGCCTGACTCTTGGGATTTGTAATAGACATTCTAGTAATGCATATTATGCAAGAAAATTGTAGGATATTCATTTTTTTAATTCCCAAACTATGAAAGTCGATTTTGAGTAAAACATTGTTTAAACTGCATTTTGCTTTCATTCAGAGTACTTTAAAGTGTCTCAGGCTTAAGCAAATACATACATTTAGGTTTAGATATATATATTTGCAGGTTGTGCCTTCTTATGATTCAGTGGGTTAATGTGCCAGTACAAAGGCTTGTTTTAAATATCAGGGTTGAAGGTTCTAGCTTCAGCTAGGCCTACGGAGAAGTCTGTTCATTTAAGATTGATGAAGTGTGTACCATAGGATTGCAACAAGCATTTACTCTAAAAAAAAAAACTGGTCTGTGTGTCTTTAGGTTTTGAGAAACATTGACAGTAAATGTAGTTTAATGATCTGGGAATAGAGATAATTTTAGCGCCTGCCTAAAAAGAAAAAAAAAAAAAAAGGAGAATTTATTTTTCAAAATAGAGTGAATTATTGCAGGTTAGAGCCTTCTGGCTTTGACAACGTTAGTGTGGCAGAGGCTGAGGGCTGAGGTTATGCAGAGGCTGGCTGAGCCGCGCTGCTGAGATGTTATCTTTTAGTTTTCCTGTCGGGCAATGGAGAAGGCCGTCGTGTTGACATTTATGACCCTTTTAATTAGGACTTTGCCTCTGAGGAATGCAGAATGACCTCTGAACGGGCCTCAAAGGTAGGGTTTCTGGTTTCTCCGTGAGAACATCAATAAAATGAAAGAACTCAATTTAATATGGAAAATCAAAGGGGTTTCTTTTCCAAATGTCGTGTTAAATGCTCTGCAGAACTCATACATTTGTGTCTCCACGCTAAGAAAATTAATGTTTGCCAGCTGCGTTTATTTGACAGAAAAAGAAGTGTTGCATTAAGTCTTAGATAGAAAATAAGATGCAGCCCTTTTCCAAAATTCTGAAGGCTACAGGCTACAGGCCTGAGTGGAAAATAAGATTTGCTAAAAGGAATTATTTTTCACCATGGAAATTATAGGTGCCAAATTAACATGGAATGTCAGTGTAACAAGAGGGCTTCATGTTGCAAGGTGACTGACAAGATGGTAACAGTTAAGTAATGGAAACTTATTTTTGTGTTTTCTTAATGTGTACCATGTTTTGTCTCCTGATTAAAAGTTATAATTGATATTCGTTTGTGGGCAAAAATGTCTCCCTTGTGTGTTGTGTATTTTTTTCTGTTGCTTCTGCCTACAGACCATTCATGGATTGTTCTGGGTGATTTAAAGCAGACAAGACACGTGAGTTTGGTTAATTGAAAGGAAATGTGTTTTTTGCGTGATTATCCTGTATGTTAGAAGAGAGACAGTACATTTGACAGTGGACTCCAACTGCGTTGTGTTCGACTGTCAAAAGGAGGGTACAGGCCTACAGGCCCAAATATTGGGTTTTTTGGGCTGCAGGTTTACAGTGCATAAAGTACATGTGCCATGGTGCTGTGTGTCACCGCTTTATTTTTTGTATGTTTTGTTTTATGTTGTTACTATTATAAGTTCCCCAGTGTTGTGAAAGGATCCGTATGACGATACGTATTGTTTCACAACAGTTGGATGGATTTGGTATAAATGATAAATTTCACAGATATGATTTTTTCATATTGTGAACCAGACAGGCAGCACTTTTTCCAGTGCATGCCTAAATTTGGCTATAATGATATTGAAGAAAACGAAAAGGTATACAGGTTCAAAGCGTATCACCTGATGTTAGTCACTTACTGCACATTCCCTTAAAGGAATAGGCAGCCCTACATTTTCATGCATCCTTGATTGGACCTAAGGATACAATTATAGATCTGTGACTCAAGGTGGCCTAATTTCTATATTGCATTACTTAATCATGTTCTGTTTCCCAAATAGCATATGGCTTTGTCCCGTAAAAGAAACCAGGTTTCATTTTTCCCTGAAGAAGGAACTGGAACATTAGTTAGGATTACCGTATATGGTGTAGTTGCCAGTACTCTTGGTGCTGTGTCACAGGCCTGAGGCACCCAAGCAAACTCTTGTTCTTCCTCTAGATTTTTCTTTTGTTGCTTCTTCCCTGACCGATGTCGCATCATGCTTAGTTATTGGGGATTTTAGTTGTGTCCTACTTCCATTTCCCTTTTCCATATTTCTTTCACCAGTCAGCCCATTTATTATTATGGGTGTATTGTTTATGCGCACACTTTTAGACTAGAGTGATGTATCAGGGACCCCCCATGTTATGTAAAATGTTTTTTTCAGACTGACTGTCGGGGTAGTGACAGGCTGGTTAACTGACCCAATATTATAGTAAGACACGTTTTCCATCTCAATAGGAGATATCTTAAGTTTACCTTTTGAACATGACAAATTTTCAATGCCTACTTTTATTTCTCAGTTCGCTTTTGTTCCTGCTGCTCTAATTTTTGGTGGGATCAGATGTGTTCTAATCATGCAAATACCAGGACTTTCTATTGTTTGCCCTTTGTCTGCACATTTGATCATTAGCCTTTGTATTGCATAGTGCACTTAATGCACATTTTTAAAGGGACTTTTCTTCATATCCTTGATAATCTGTATTACGTCATTTCTCTATTTGAGATGTTCTAGATAAGGAATTTAGGAACACCTAGGCTTAATCCTTGAGGAAAATATGTATTTGCACCATTAGACAATGCCACCATATGTGAAAACATCCATTTAGATAGAATTTTTGTGTAGTTATTTACCCTTAGATGATGAAGGATATGCTCTCACACGGAAACCTAATTGAAAAACTTAGAGACACTGTTTTGCCTACTGCCTTTAAAATGACAGTGCATTCTAGACCAACATTGTCCCATGGCATGTGGCCACTCCCTTGCAGATTGCAGGCCACCTGCTTGCAGTCCCCTTGTTAAAACCCATGAACTATTTTTGTGCTTGATTTGAAGGAAACTAACAATTGTGTTACATTTCCTATATCACTAGGTTCTGCGGGATCTTCCAGAGTCAAAGGAAGAGTGATACCCTGCAGACCTCTGATCGAGACTAAGCTCCATCAGTGACCACTACAGATGAAGGACAGATTTCTTGGCTCTACAATTTCTGCAACCCGAAAGTCGCGAGGCTGAACAGCGATCATCAGCGTGCCGTCAATGGTACCTCCCAAGCAAGGCGTTTGCTTCTTTGGAAGGCGTTGCAGAGAAAAAGAGGAGCTGGTTCCTTGTTGGCCACAGAATGACAGTTTTGTTTGTGCTCTGTACCTGTTATGTGCTGGAAACCTCTGTCAGTGTACAGTCCCTTGAGCTCTTGGCCCGAGTTTTGGCCACACACACACCTCTTTTCCTTTTGCTCCAACGGAATGGCAGTGCACTGGAAGGTCTAAGATTGGAAGAAGGCACTACATGTGTGGTATCCATGAAAGAGCAGCCTGAGCATCCTCTGACACTGAGTGAAAGTGTTAGAGCCTGAAAGTGTTGAAGTTTGTTGCTCTTTTACTTGAGTTTGCACGAGATGATCTGTGCTCATGATCCATGAAGAGCACACTGTCTGTAGTGTCTGCCACAAAGGAGAGAGATGAGTGCCATGCCTTGAGACATTGAGACTTTGTGAATGAGCTATGAGTGTTTGCCAGGAGGGCACTCCAACTAAGCAGTACTTTTTCTCATGAAAAGCCTGAATGAAGAGGCCCAACGCGAAGAAGACACTGGAAGCGGATTTGATGGACAATAGAAGCCTGCCAGGAGAGGCTTTGACGGACTCTGGGTATTTTCTGTGAGCTTGTATAGAATTGGAGTTTGGAAACTGATTTCTTTTTTTTGCTGCTTTGCTGGCATTGTTTTAAAGTACTATTCTGTTTAGTAAAAGCAGAATAAAGTCCACTCTCTGTGGAAGAGTATCCCTTTTCATCTGAGAGCATTGATAAGGAACACCACTGTTTCACTTGACATAATAAATTACTGAAATGCATAGGAAGCTATATAAAATGTACAAGATAATTTTAGGAATTACTTTTTGCTTAGGGTTGTGGAAAATTATGATTCATTTGTAATAGCGGTCACTACTTTGTCTATATGTTCTTAATGATGTGTTTTTTAAACATGGCATTGCTTTTATGGGTGGGATTGTTTTTGCTGCCCAATTCACATCTGTACCCACCTCCCAACCTATGTCTCTTCCTACTTCTACTTCTTTGCATCCTGTCCAGATTTTACCTGAACATGGATAGTTAGGAGATCAGAGTTTACTGATAATTCCTTTTGTACAGTTTCTGCATCAACACCAGTTAGTAGTTGAACATCACTGATTGTTGGGCGTGTGGTCTTATACCACATACTACAGATAGAGGCATTCCCTATTTGGTCCTGCCATATATGGCCTTTGTGCTACTGCGTGTGCAAGGAGACCTGTCCTGAGAGAATCGCTAAGTAATAAGATGATACTACAGCAACACCTTGATGATCTGATGAGTATAGACCTAGATTCAGACTGACATGGGTTTAGGTTATTGCCTATGTAAGGGCAAAAGGAGCGTCTGTGGTACTGAAAATTCTGGACCAGTGTCATGATACATCATCGTATCATGACGAATTTGGTATCAGCAGACTGGAAATGACGAGTATACTATGCACAATCATTTTCGTTGCATTCGGGTGAAGAAAGCACCCTGAAATCAGAGTTTCCATCTTGAACCCTCGGGTTCCATTTTGTGAATAGCAGCCATTTTGTGGATTGCCCTTACAGTAGGCCTTCACTGTGGCAGAACAAGTATTTAAGGACATAACCTTAGCATGGGTTTCTCTGTCTCTGAATGAACTACAGAGAGTAACCCTTTTTCACCTGGAACTGACCTTTCTGTAAAACTAATTTCCCTAGTTGATGGTTGTCTAAGTTTTTCAATTACTGATTAGGATCTTGTTAACCATTAAGTTTCCTTGTGCATGTGTTATCTTAAACAATATCTAAATGGTTTCTTTTTCTTAAAGACTTTCTTTTCTGAAACTTGGGTTTTTGTTATGTGTCGTGACTGCCATCTAGTGTTACTTTTTATGTAGGCTTCAGAAGTTAGTTTGTGAGCGAAACAGTCGAATCATATATACATATTAACCAGGGATTTCTTCGTGCACTGGAGTTAATTTTAGAAGCTGGCCTTTCCTTGCCAAACCAGTTCCTGCCCTTTAGTTGATCAAGATTATAGATCAGAGCATAGGACATTGTAAAGATTTATTACACACAAACGTGCCTATCTTACTTTCATCTGTTCTTGTTCCTGCCTCCACGAGCTATTTATGACATGGGCTGTGACCTTACTGTTTTGGGTTTATCCGGCCTTGTCAGCTAGAGAATGTATGCATTATGTGGACATTGTTTATGGCCTGGACTTATCTTGAAAGTGGGTTTTGCATCTATGTGCACGTTCTGGGAATGTACTTCAAATGTGTGCCTAGGGCACAATGCATGGTATAAAGGATCTGTGCTCAGACCATTCAGCAGACTGCCTCATTCAATTGCTAAGGCAGTTGGGTGACGTAGCCTCACAATTAATTGTAATAAAGATGTCTTTTCATATTTCAGATTCTCTGTTGATTTCTTTGCTGCATTTGAATTGATTACTTATTGGTAAGACCCCTGAGAAGGAGTTTGTGGATTTTTGGAACCACAACAATGCCCCGGAGTCACTTCCCACACCCAGCCTGCTCATCCTTTCATCCTCCACGCACTTGCAAGCCCCCTTTGATAACCTCCCTCCCTGCACCTAGCCACTCAATCTGGTCCCAGGCACTAACCGACCTCTGTGGACATAGTTTATTACCCACATATGACAGAACTTGCTTCACCAACAAAGGGGCCGGAATTTAATCAGTGACACTACCCCTTAGATCTGACCGATCCCACATGTTTTAGAGCCTGTCGGAATGTCCAGCTGCAAGTTAGCGATCATCTGTTAGATCTGGGTGGAGGGAAGATTGCTGCGGGGTTTGTGTGGGAACCAGCTTGAGGCGGGGATTCCAAGGATGTATGACGATGCAATAAACCGAAGCCAGGAATGTTTGACCATGTAATAAACTGACGAAAAAACATATAAAAGGCCATGCCACAGAGATGCAGTTAGAGCACCTCCTGACGATAGCCCCGGTGTCTGATGTGATGTGTTCTCCTCTAGAGAAATACACCTGTTCTTCGCCTTCCACTTCCCAGTGCCTGCCTCGTTATTTTGATCGCTAATCTTAAGGTGAATTAGAGGTGGTTTGCACCAAGCGGCATCGAAAGTCTTGGGAGTCTCGCTGCTTTTCATCAGTGCTGGAAAGTAAATACCCTTCCAAGACTTTGCATACTTGTCACCAACTCGGTACCCCATGCGCAATCTCAGATCAGCCCATTTGAACCTTCTAATGGTTCGGAGATTTAAGTCAAAAAGGATGAGAGGAGCAAGATTCTCAGTGATACGTCCCAATATCTGGAACTCACTCCCAATTGAAATTAGACTAGCAGCAAACTATATGAGGTTCAGGGAGTTATTAAAAACCTGGCTGTTCGCACAAGCTTACTGTCAATAACCTGATCAATCAATCAATCAATCAATCAGGGTTTGGTAGAGCGCACCTACTCACCTGAAAGGGTCTCAAGACGCTGGCAGGGGTGCGCAGCTCCAGGAAGTTCATGGTGATTCGTCGAAGAGCCAGGTATTGAGGAAACCTCCGGGTAGCTGTGCGCTCAATAAATGCAATTATAATAATAATAATAATAATAATTGAGGTCCTTCATGAACTTGGCGAGTGTTGGTATCTGTTGGAGGTGGAGAGGGAGGGTGTTCCATGCCTGGCTGCGAGGAGGGAGAAGGAACAACCTCCTGTTCATGTCTGCTTGATGCGCGGCACCAAAGCAAAGGAGAGCTGGGCTGAGCGGAGGGATCTTTGGCATGCGTGGAACGAGAGGCAGTGGTTTAGGTAGGTAGGTCTGGTGTTCAGAGAGGGCTTTGTGGGCGTGGATGAAAAGTTTGAAGGAGATTCTCTTCTTGACAGGAAGCCAATGTAGTGTTCAGAGTTGTTGGGTGGTGTGGTTGGTTGAGGCTAGTCTGGCAGGGGCGTTCTGGACGTTCTGGAGTTTGCGGTGATGTTCTTGTTAATCCCGGCATAGATTGTGTTGCTGTAGTCCAGTCTGCTGCTGATGAGAGCGTGGGTGACGGTTTTCCTGTGCTCGAGGGGAATAGTTTAAGGTCTTTCGTAGGAGAGGGAGGGTGTGGAAACAGGAGCAGGAGACGGCGTTGATTTGGTGGTGCATTTTGAGTTCGGAGTCCAGAATGATTCTGAGTTTGCGTGCATGGTCATTTGGGGAGGGAGGGTTCCCGAGGGTGGGGGGGGGGCAACCGGGTGTTGTTCCAGGCATCGGGTGTGGGCCCATAATGAGTACTTCGGTTTTGTGCGTGTTGAGTTGTAGGCAGCTGTTCTTCATTCACCTGGCGACGGCTTCCATTCGTTCTTGAAAGTTATGTTTGGAGAATTGGGGTTTGTTGGATAGGGAGAAGATGAGTTGAGTGTCGTCAGCGTAGGATACAGTGCTGAGTCTGTGGGATCTGACGATGGGTGCAAGAGGGTCATGTAGATATTGAACAGGGTGGGGCTGATGGAGGATGCTTGGGGGACTCCACATGTGGTCAATGTGGAATCCAAGAGGAAGGGTGGGAGTCGGGCCCGCTGCGTTCTGCCAGATAGGAATGAGCAAATCCAGTCGAGGGCCTTGTTCGGGATTCCTGCGTCGTGTAGTCTGTGGGTTAGGGTGCGGTGAGAGACCGTGTCAAAGGCTGCAGTGAGGTCCAGGAGGATGAGGGCCATAGTCTCTCCTCTGTCTAGGAGGAATCAGATAATGTCATTTGCGGCGAGAAGGGAGGTTTTGGTGCTGTGGTTTCTCCTAAAACCGGATTTGGCAGAGTCATGGATGTTGTTTTCCTCTATGAAGGAGGCGAGCTGGCTGTTGACAGCTTTTATGATGATTTTCACTGGGTACAGGAGTAAGGAGATCAGTCAGAAGTTTTTGAGGTTGGTGGGATCCGCTGAGGGTTGTTTCAGGAGAGGGTTGATCGCGGTGTGTTTCCAGTTGTCCGGGAAGGAGGTGGTTAAGAAGGAGTGGTTGATAATTCGTCAAAGCTCGGGGCGATAATGTCAGCGGCTCTGTGGGAGATGTGGTGGGGGCAGGGGTCTGTGGGGGCCCGTAGTGGGTTAACTTCATAGTCTTCAGGGTGTCTTCGATGGTGAGGGCGGTCCAGCTGTCAAGTGCATGCTGCGTGGTGTGGGGAATAGTAGGAGTAGGTTCCTCATGTAGGTTTTTGTCGAAGTTGTCATAGATGGTCTTGATCTTGTGATGGAAGAAGGTGATGAGGATGTCGGTTGTCTTGCTGTTGGTTTGGGCGAGCCCTTTGATGATGCAGAAGAGGTCCTTGCTGTTGTGTGCGTGGGCGGAGATTCTGGCCTTGAGTGCTTTCTTCCTAGAGTATCTGATGAGCTTGTGGTGGGAGGCGGTGGCTGCTCTGAAACTGTCAAGGTCTGTTGTGGTTTTGGAGTTCCTCCATATCTTTTCGAGGCGTCTGCAGGTTCGTCTTGATTCTCGGAGTTTGGTGGAGAAGCAGCTGGCTCTCTTAGTGTATGGGTTGGTAGATTTTGCGAGGGGGCGTTGGTGTTGGTGCAGTCGGTGATCCAGTATTGCAGGGTTCGGGTGGCGGTGGTTGGGTTGTCGTCCATTGCGGGGGGAGCTGAGCTGCAGAAGGAGGCGGTGAGCTGGTCGTCGGAGATCTTGTTCCAATTACTGCGCTGGAACTGGTGTGGGCGTTTCCGGGTGATTTTCGTTTTGAAGGTGAAATGGATGCAATGGTGGTCCGTCCATGGGAGTTCAGAGGTGTGGCTGAAGGTGATGGAATGGCATGCTGTTAGATGGGGTCGAGGGTGTGGCCTGCTGAGTGCATGGGGTTTGGTTCGAATCTGGTTGAGTCCGATGTTGAGGAAGTTGTCCAGGAGGGTGGAGGAGTTGGGGTCTTGGAGGTTGTTGAGGTGGAAGTTGAGGTCTCCCAGCACGGAGTAGTCGGTGGGGATGGCTTGTGGGGTGATGATGTTAGTGATGGAGTCGGAGATAGGTGCGCTGGGTCTGTGGGGTCTGTAGATTAGGGTGCCTCGGAGGGTGGTGGTCGGGTTGGTCTGTATCTTGAAGTGAAGGTGTTACATCAGGTTCGTGGGTCCATCAGTGTAAGTGCTCAGTCGGAGGTTGGATTTGTGAGTGATGGCGATGCCTCCTCCAGAAAGGTTGGGGCAGTCTTTCTGGGTGATCTTGTAGCCTTCGGGGATGACGATCATGACGTCAGGTCCCGAGGTGGCGTTCATCCAGGTTTCAGTGAAGAAGGCGATGTTGGGGGAGGTGCTGTCGAGGAGGTCCCAGATTTCAGTGTTGTGTCTGTGGAGGGAGTGGACGTTGAGGAGGATGCATTGCAGGGTTTGGGGTGCGGTGGAGTTGTGGAGTTGTGGTGATGGGTTGAGGCGGGTCCTGGGACTTGGTGAAGGCGCCAGTGGCGGCAGGAAAAAGGTCCGTGGGTGTCGGTCGGTGACGAATGCTTGCAGTTGTTGTAATGGCTGGAGTTGAGTGCGTAGAGGGCCGAGGAGCTGTAGCGCTAGCAGGTAGGAGGACCTGGGTCCCTGGCACTGGTCACGGTCGGGTATCGGACGGGCCTAGATGGGCTTACCTTTGGCACGCCTTTGGTGTGCCAGAGACCACCATTAAGAAGGGGTCGGGGGGAACACGGGACAGCTGGCAGGCAGGAGTGGGGACATGCGGGAGATGAAGGAGCTGCAGTGGCGAAACAGGTGAAAAGCAGGAATGAAAATGGAAGAATGAAAGAAAAAAGAAAAGATCAGTTAGGAAAGGAAATAGGGAAAAGAAAGAGGAAGAGGTAAAGGAAGGGTAGCAACAGCAATAGCAAAAAACAGCAAAAATAAGGGCACAGCGAGGAGGATCTCGTGAGCAGGGAGGGGGGGCAGGGCCCGAGCCGGAGGCAGCAATCTCAAACCTACCTGGGCAGCACTGAGGGCAGACACTCTTTGATGGAGCTGCATGAGGGGAGAGCAATATTCTGACCAGGAGGTCAGAGGTCTTGCTCCTGATCAGACGTCGCCTTCTTTACCCCAGTGCCAAGAAACCTATGGTGAACATGCGCCATAGAAGTTAGTTATAACATAACATGACAAAGCTGGTGCAAGGTTTTAGTAAATCTAATCCAGTTTGTTGAATGCCTTGCTTAACCTTTGGTAACAGAGGTAAACATTATGTTGTGTTTTGTTGTTTATTTATAAAACGCTCATGTGCAGAGCTCCACAGCACTTTTGCTAAATGAAAAAAAACTAAGAAGACTTGAGTTAGGAAACACAAGAAAAGGAGATGACAGACTCCTGTAACGCAAGTAAAACAGGTCGAACAGAATAGCAAAAGAAGAAGGAACAAAAAGGAAATCACTGGTCAAATAGATTGTTAAAGACGATTTGAATCTTAGTATGTTGGATTTCACTGCAATCATAAAGGCAGGAAACTGCAACAACATGCAAAAGGAGCTCAAAAATATCCATAGCTGAATGTGTCCAATATCTACCTTTTTGGAGCCAGGCCCGAATTTCAAATGCAGAATGTAGAAAACATCAAGTAAATTTAATAACGTGAAAGTCAGGGATTTTTAGATGAATGGCTTATGTGTAACCAACAAAGCCTGGAAACAGACTGTATTAAGAATAGACAACTATGCAATGTACTGGCAAAGCCAACAAGTTTCGCCTTTTATACCTATTTGTGATAACGTTCAGCTGGTGGGCACTGTGTGCCGCTGCGAGCGCTAATTAAATGAGGGACACAAGTGTTATGATTCTCAACGCGGTCCTGACTACCGCCGCCGGGCCCCGCCTTCTTTATTTATCCAGGCGCATTACGTCATGCTCCTGTGCCTATGTTGCAGTTCAGTTCGGCGGTGGACTAGACCACCACCCCACACTGACGACACTACATTCGTCTTCACCTTAACCCCTTCCATGCTGGCCCGTTTCCGCCGCTGTGCGGTAAACAAAAGAACAGGGCGGGGCCGTGACGAACCCCAGCCGTCATCAGCACACGAGCGCCGCAGAGCTGGGGTTCGTCACCAGCATGGAAGGGGTTAATTATAGACAATACCAACACATTGTAACACTCTGTTACCAGTTCCGGAGAAGTCCCACTCAGCCACCATCCGTTTACGCAGCCAACCAACTGGTAGTGGGCCCTCACTCAAAGAACCCTGCTAGACGGGATGAGGGGGCAGGATTACGTCTCAGGCGGTACTGTGAACGATTGTCTCTGTTTGGGACCGAAGACGGAGCCTCTTCTCTCTCGGTGCGCCCACTGAGAGACTCCGGCGGGGAACAGGCTAACTCACTCTCCGACTTTCTTTACGGAGACAGGGACTCTTGATTTGGCGTGCTCTGGGCTGTCTCTAGAGAGACTCTTGCATCAAGGTTACCTCCTTCCGATGATCTCCAGTGTGGACTTGTATCCCCTCTGTCTCGGACTGTGAGACCCGGGGTCCCAACATGTATTTTCTTGAAAAAGAACACATTTATTGTAATTTATTCTATGCCTTTCCAGGCGGTGACCATTGTACCTCTTCAGCGAGTCACTGTCCATGGAGATTGCTCAAACGGGAGGTGGAACTTACTCCCCAGATGTCTGTCCTTGACCTACACCTTGTCTCCTGCATGGGGAAAAGCCTTTACCACGCGGGCATTACCACGCGCTGCCATTACTACGCTGCTTTTACAACGCAAGTCATTTCAACGACTTGCGCTGGAGGGCGCTGTTGGACAAGGAATAATTTAATTTTCTATTCCAACACCTTCCCTACTGTAACGTGGGCTGGAGTTGGAATAGAAAATTAAACTATTCCACTATCCAGCGCTTACAGTACAAGTCGCTGTAATGACTTGCGTTGTAATGGCACGCGTGGTAATAGCCCACGTTGTACTGTCATACAACCCTCCTGCATGGATGTTTGACGCTTTCGCCTTTCTGCTAACGCTGGATCGGACATTTGTGGTGGTTCTTTTTGCTAGGAATCGAGCCTCATCAATGGGGGAAGGGACCCATGTCAGGTGATGGGGGATTGTGTCTCTTACAACCCGGCCCATGCTTGCAGGTCCCGGTGCTCGCTCCGTTGTGAGATGGGACGTTAGACGGTATACCCTCCGGAAGCTGTAAATTGCTTGTTCCAGGGACACTTCCTCGTCATGAGCAATGCGGATGACCTTGTTGAGGGTGCGCATAAACCGCTCAACTTCCCCGCTTGCTTGAGGCCAACGTAGCGTCACTTTAAGATGGCGGATGCCCCAGGATGCGAGGTAGTCCGTGAATTCCTGTCCTTGAAAGCGTGGGCCGTTGTCCGTCTTTACCATTTCAAAGATCCCTTGTGTGGCTATGATCTTTTCCACCTTGGTGATCACTTCACCTGCAGTTTGGCTTGCAACAATTTCAATCTCCAGATACTTGGTGTAGTTGTCTAGGATTACTAGGGTGTACCGTTTATCTGGCAATTGTCCAAAATCCATGCTGACACACTCCCATGGTTGTTGTGGGTTGGTTTCAGTGACAACCGGCGCGAGCCGCTCCAGTTGGCCTGATACTTGACACCATTGGCACGTTTTGACGGTCAGTTCTACCATCGAGTCCATTCCGGGAAACCACCTTTGCTCTTAGCCTACTTTTCGTTTTTACCACACCTTAGTGCCCTCAGTGCGCGAGGTCCACTGCCTGCTGTGTTAGGCTCGATGGAATGACTAGCCTTGACCCCTCAGAAGGCATCCGCTGCTGTCGGTGGACAGCTCTTCCTTGACTCTCATCAGGGACTCGAAGATGTCTTTCGCTGTGAGTGTCCGCCTCGCCATGCTGGTTTGGATGGGTCACCAGACATTTGCTTGAACTGCTGCGATGGCCGGCTGCAGACACTCATCATTTCTCGTGCCTTTGACCAGCGTTTTAATCGTCATGGGCATCGGCCGGGATCGTTCTGTTATGAGATGTACATATTCCTCGGTTTCCTCAGTCTCATCCTCCTCCGCTTGGGTCGCTGCCCTCGGGTGTCTTGAGAGGTAGTCTGCAGGGTTAGATGAACCCCGTTTGTAGTCTACCTGGTAGTCGTAGCCTTGCAGTTGGAGTATCCATTTTTCAATCCTCTGGGCGGGGCTTCGAGGCGGACCCTTGGAAGAGGGGTATGAGAAGCTTGTGATCGGTGGACACTGTGAATGGGTGGCCATATACGTAGATATTAAAGTGCCGACAGGACCGATGGATGGCTATCGCCTCTATGTCAATCTGCGAGTAGCGCTGCTCGGTGTCCGTCAGGGACTGGCTCGCATAGGCTACGGGGCCCCATTCTTTGTTGCGTTGCTGTTGGGTGAGCACAGCGCCTAGGCAGTATGGACTGGCGTCTACAGCAATGTTGGTGTGTCGTGCTGGGTCAAAATACGACAGAGTGGTGTCTGTCGAGAGGGCTGCTTTGGTGTCCCTGAAGGCTTGTTCTTGGTCAGGTCCCCACTGCCATGATGTTGCAGCTTTCGTCAGTTCTCGGAGTGGTTTTGTGACATTGGTCAAATCGGGTATGAAGTGGCCACAGAAATTGACCATCCCCAGGAAACTCTGCATTTCTGATATGTTAGTGGGAGCCAGGGCGTCTTGAATGTCACAGACTTTGTCCGGGTCGGGGGCTATACTTCTACAACCTCAGTCAGGAGAAAAGATTACTCTGCAGAACCGAAGTTCTTGTGATTCTGAAAACATCATATATACAATTAAATGCCCGTGTGGGCTACTGTACGTCGGAAAAACTGAACGTAAAATGAAAATCAGACTCTCTGAACATAAGAGTCGAATACGCACAGGCAATCTAACATCTCCACTGGCAACTCATTGGAAAGACAGAGGCATACGATAGCTCAACTTAAATTCCAAATCATTGAGCAGGTGGATAAACAACTTGGATCTGACTACTCTAAGAAGCTTCTCCAACGGGAAGTGTATTGGATAAAACGTCTTAGAACCCTAAATCCGACGGAACTCAACGACAAATTAGAAATGTCGTGTTTTCTCTGATGTGTTCTTTTCACCCTTGAATAGCACAAACACACCAACATGACACATTCTCTCACAACTTAGAAATGATGATCATTGGTGTAACATAGTATATTAAAAGCATCGCTGTATATTTTTCTGTTGTACTTCATATGATTTATATTGTATGCATATTATTTTTAATCTAAGATTTATGCACCATGAAGCTGTTAATTTGAGAACCAGAACCAGATACTGTATGAGTCCTTTGTTTATCTTCATTAATGAGCATCTAAAGATGACGCCGATCATGAGTCTTTCTTTTAGTTCTGTGTCTTGTGGCAAAGCATAGAGACTGGTTTGGTAACTGTAATAACAGTGGAAGAGCTTCCCTACATTGATTTGGTATGTTAGACACTAGTCATGTGAATTAGAATGACTTGGAGTTAGATTTACTCGCGAGTGATTTCGACGCGATATTAATAATAACTTTTGATTTCTGCTTTCAGCATATCGTTTCGCCGAATTTCGACGATTGAAAGTATCAGATCACATCAATGTCATCGTATTTTCACTTAACACGGAGCTCCGTTTTTTCATTATTCCACTTTTTTCATTAGTCCACTTTTGATCTCTATGATCGCCGAACCGCGATCACGTGACGCGGAAGGATGATTTCTTTCTCTAAAACTTGGTGAGCTTAATGGCGTTTGTTGACAGCGTCGAGCACGGATGGTAGCGAGAGTAGGATATCTACTGTTAGGTAAGAATAGTTTGTCAGAAGGTTGCATATGAGGTCCTGAACTTTAAACATAGGGAGGATAACAGTTTGCTGTTTGATTTTTTTCTTGTAGATTATTCTGGCCAAAAAGATTGTACTACGGTTGTAGGTAAGAGTATGGCTACCTGCTTCTATCTTGCTTCTATGATTAATTGATGTTATGATTCTGACCTGGGTTCGTATAATAATCTTTCAGCGCCAGGACGTTAGAGGAGGTCAGCGAATGCTCCATCTGGGTTAGAATTGATTCCAGAAACGAAGGTACGTAGGATCTGGTTTTTACATGAATTTTTATTCAGTCAGGATTCGTTTGTGGATTTTGGTTAAGTGTGTTGTTTATTTTGCAGTTGTTTCTTGTAGGAATACATTAAGGATTTCAAGTAAGTTTTCGGTTTGAGATGGCATGTGGCACAGGTGCTGGTGACTGGGCACGACTAACTAATGTGTATAGAGTAGAATTTTTTACTCTCTTCAAATTAATTTGGTCTCATGACATATTTTCTTTTGCAGCTATACCCCTGAAGAAGAGACCAAGGTCTCGAAATGCATTGGGTGTGAAGTTAATAATGTATATTGTGATATTGGCTGTAACATTTGAAAGTGTTTAAATGGTATTGTAAAGTATTTTGGATGCAAAAATTCTTCAAATAATTGTGTTGAAATATAAAAGTTTATTTTGAATGAACAAATGAGAAAATGAATTGAACATTTTATTGCCAGAAATATTCATGTGTTGATGCATGTTGTTGTCCCAGTCGCTCTTACGGGGCTGGGCCTCTAAGTTTATTGTCACATATGCTCAGTAGGCATCTACACAACATTGCACACGTATCGAAATATCAGAGTAAACTGAACCAGAGTGCGCCAGGTACACTTCCATTTATTTGTTCCCTCTTGATGGCCACATTTGGCAGGCGCATGTCTACACAGATGCGCACTTGGCCTGGTTGCTTCGGCTTTCTGCCCACTACGATTGGAGATACCCAGGGAGTGGGCCCGCTGACCTTTTCTATAATGCCTTGCCGTTCCAGCGCCTCTAGTTCCTCTTCCATTTTTTGCCTTAGGTGGAAAGCTATGTGTCTGTGTCTCAGCGCCACCGGTTGACCTGATTGGTCGATGTGGAGGGAAACCTCTTTGCCCTTTAGGCACCCTATCCCTTCTAAGACGTCGTCAAACTCTTCCAAGATGGCCGCCAACTCTTCTTCTTGGACGGCGAGGGCGAAGGGGATTAGTCGCAGCTCTTCCGCTGGGTAGCTACTGATCAGCATGCCGCTTCCCTCTACTGTCACATATACCATGGTGGGGATGCTCAGACCTTGATGTCAAAGTCCGGTTTTGAAGCATCCCATCAGTGGGATGGGCGTCTTCTGCCCATACGCAAACATGCCGATTTTGGATTCTCTTAGCTGTGGGCGTGGATTGAGGCTCCTGTAAGCGTTGGTTGCCATTAGCTCTCTGGACACGCCGGTGTCTATGGTGGCTCGCACTTCTTGGACGTGGATCCTTATGTGGCATCTCGGAAATTTGCGCCTTTTTTTCAGCAGGTGGTCTACTGCGAGTAGGTAGTGGACAGAGTAGTCTCCCATGTCATCATCCATGTCTTCACTGTCAGGTGATTCCCCTACCGCTTGGGCTGTTTCCTTTCATGGCTTTGATGACCTGCATACATCCGAGAAGTGGTTTACCATGGCGCAGGCAGTACATTTTTTTCCTTTCGCTGGGCAGTCCTGCATGCGGTGGGGCATGCCACTGCAATATCCACATTCCTTTACTTTGCTTTGTGTGCGTTTGCCAGGTGATCGACTGGATTTGGCCTTCACCATGTTTACTTGCTCAACCTTTATGGGGCGGTGGAGTGCAGCTTCCATGTGCGATGCCCGGGCCTTTGACAACTCCTTCGATCTTCCCAGTGTGAGAATGTCAGCTAAGGATTTGCCGGGCTCCTGGAGAATGGTTTCTCTTAGCTTCGAGGAATAGCAGCCTTGGATGATTTGGGCTCTGATTTCTTCTTGTGCATCCTGGAAACCTCACGTGCTGGCCAGTTCCTTCAGGTGACCATGGAATGTGTCTAACTCTTCCTCCTCTTCTTGTTTAGCTTGGCGGAAGATGACTCGCTCATAGTCCTTGTTCGCCATGGGCTCGAAGTGTGCCTTTAGGTCGTTCAACAACGTCACATACGTCTTGGGTGTGGCCTCCACTATAGTCTTGTAGATGCGATGAATGTCCTTATGTCCTCGGTGTAGGAGTAGAGCTCTGTTCGCGGGTGATGCCTGCCCCTTCGAAGTAGAACTGAAGGCGTTCCGTCCAGTCCTTCCATTTCGGGGCGAGCGACGAGTGTGCGCCATCTACCACAAAGGGTTCCATCGCCCGGATCGCCGCCATCAGGACGTTGCTGGGGTACACCTTGCGGCACAAGCACTGCCACACCACAGCAGAAACAGCCGCCACCTGACCAAGGGCAGATGTGACCGGACAGCGCGCAGGCCAGACCTCTCAGGCAATACCTGTCAGTGCAGGCTGTGGGCGTCCAGCAGGGGCAGCTGGGCCTGTGTAGCCACTTGGCAGGGGTGCCCCTTGGGCTGGGCAGGCCCAGTTGGAGCGAAGTGGGGGGGGCAGAACCTCAGGGCTGGTCCCAGGAGGCACGTGGAGGTATAGCAGCAGAACCCTGTGCCACTTGCAGGCACAGCAACACCTCTGTGGGGGGCCTTGTAGCCACGCTTCACTTCGCAATAGCGTGTGAATGTTACCGCCTTCGTCGCCAGTGTGATAACGCTCAGCTGGGGGGCGCCGCGTGCACGCTGCGAGCGCTAATTAAATGAGGGACACAAGCATTATGATTCTCAACGCGGTCCCGACTACCGCCACCGGGCCCTGCCTTCTTTATTTATCCAGGCGCATTACGTCATGCCCCAGTGCATACGGTGCGGCTCAATGTGGCAGTGGACTAGACCACCACCCCGCACTGAGAACGCTACACTATTGGCTTTGCCAATGCAGGTTGCTATTGTTGCACCACATTGAAACATTAAAAAAAACTTGAGCAGAAGAAAGAGCGGCATAATTACGTGACCACTGATGCTGATTTTGTCACTTTGTAGGCATGTACGTGCATTACCACACGTGTTCGCACCTACAGAATGATGTGAGCACCAAACATGTCAAATACAAATAAAAACGTATTGCACAGTGGGGGAACACCGGAGGAGCTTATGGGGGAGGGAGGAGGGGAAGAGCAGCACATGAAGACAAGAGCAGCACGGAGAGAGTAAAACAGAAGTGGGGTAGAAGTGCACAAGGTAGAGAGCAACAGGGAGCACGGGGGCAGGTATTTTGCGGGTGGAGAAGCACACAAAAGAGACAGCTGGAAAATACATGCGCTCACATTGAGTGCTTAACAAAAACGAAAAAAGTAGTTTCTTAACAGTGGGCAATGGATGGATACAAGTCAGCCAATCAAAAGGATAGTAAATATGTTATGTTCCTGAGGAGGGATAAACACAAGAAGAAGAAGGCAAATCATCGAATAAGAAGCAAGTAAATGAGAGGGACCATAAAACCAACCAATGATAAGCCATGGGTGGGCTGTAAAGCCACTGAAAGTTTACAAGTGATATTTCGCACCAGGTGAGATGTAAAAAGCCTAAGTACTGAAGTAATGTGCTCCTGCATGGAATAATTTGTGATTAACTGTGCTTCTGAATTTTGTATCCGCTGCCGGCACTATCAAATATTTACTTGAGTAGCAAGATAGATTGCATTGCTACCATCCAGACACAGCGGAACTAGTCTGTTAACCGAATGGATACACCACTCTTGTTCAATGAAAGTAATCACTTTCCTCAGGGCCTTAACTGAAGAAAAAATGTGTTCTCCGATTTGGCCAACTCAGTGACTAGCAGACAATTTGAAGTCCACGTAGTTTCCCAGACTCTGGACTGATTTCGATGGTAATGGTAGGGGACCCATAGTTAGTGGCCAGGCCAGTTTTTCGAAGATGCAAACTTCTTAATTTTAGGCATCTTGAGTTTAAGAATGTTAGATGCCCAATTAAATGTGAAGGAAGTTTACATTTAAAAAGAGCTGTTATAGTGGTAAGGCAAACGGGGACTTAGGTAGTGCTCAACGGGAAAGAAATAAGCCATGGACACAGGAAATCTAGTCTGTGGAAAATGACTAAAATTAGGTATACATAAGCGGCGTTCATTTATGTTCACCACAGCCACTGTTGAAAGTAAAGCGACAATCATGAAACAGTAGCCACGCCATCTTGTCCCTTTTAGGCCCCATCGTGAACGTAGGTGGCAGCCATTTTGTGTGTCACGACCTCTCTGCCCACTGCCAATAGCCTGCGCGTCTCTCCCCCTCACTCCCCAGCCTTGCAAGCATTCCCCCGCGCCCGACAGCCCCCGGTTTCTCCTGCTTGGGCCATAAGCGCACCTCTAGCGCGACCCTGTCTCCGAGCCACATCCCGTGCTGAACCCCCTCGCTCTTTCATCTCATTCAAAGAACAGGCCCTTTAGATAACCTCTTCCTCCCTGCCCGATTGTCCAGCCTGATCCCAGGCCATCACCTAGCCCGACAGATGCAGTTTATTGCCCCCTACAGTAGGACCTCGCCTCACATCAAAGGAGCGGTGGTTAATCAATACCCTCACGCCTCCAGATCCGACCGATCGCTCACTTTCCCGTTCCCAGCGGAATGTCCATCTGCGCGACAACCACCACATTCTGAAGTGGAGGTGGGAACTCTACTGTAAATATGTGTGGGAACGGGTTTGGAGCGGGGATTCCGAGGATGCCTTTCCGTACATCAAAGTATTGACAAGAATGTGTTTTATGTAATAAAGCAATAAACCTGTGTATAAGAGGCCAGGCCTCAAGGATGCGTCTAGAGCACCTCGAGAAGATACCCTGTTGTCTGATTTGACGTGTTCTGCTGCGTCGGAATAAACTCCCGTTTCCTGCCTTCTGTCTCCAGCGCCTGCCTCTTTGTTTGGTAATCTCGAATGGTATGAGAGGCGGCTAACGCCGGGCAAATACTGAAGGGTTCTTGTTCGAATTCGGCCCTACCTTCCTACAATTGGTGTCCCAAACGTGGGGCCCATCAGTGACACGTGGATCCAGTGGGAGAGGTCCCAACGACAGAGTGAACGACTGCAACGATCGGGAAGTGCACCTGCCCGATAGACCCTCGTCTGGCAGCCGATCATCCGAACTTCACTGGTTCTGAGCAGACCTCTCTCGAGTGATCTACGGTCCTGACTGGGAACCATCAGGAGTGCCACAGTAATTACGGAGAATAGAGGACGATCAGGCGCTGGAAGCGGAAGACGAGAAACTGTCCATGCGGTCCGGGTAAGGTTGTGTAAACACGACGAATTGCGAATTGATTGTTTGATTGTTTGAAAATACTAGTATTACTCATTTGATTGTTTCTGAGAGATTCTCTATTTGCAAACAAGCACAGAGTCGCCATACTCTGTTTAGTCTTTGCAGATAGTGAAGGGTAGGTAACGCAGGCCTTTGCCCCCCTTTGTAATCCGTCGTGCCTACTTCCCTCTCCATTTGATTGATTGTTATCCAAGCATTTACTGTTTTGGAATTGGTTCTCTTTGGATCATTCTCTATTTGCAAACAAGCACAGAGTCGCAATACTCTGTTTAGTCTTTGCAGATAGTGAAGGATAGGTAACGCAGGCTTTTGCCCCCATTGTAATCCGTCGTGCCTATTTTTATCCCTCATTTGATTGATTGTTTGTCCGAACATTGACCGTTCGGAATTGGTTCTCTTTGGGTTATTCTCTATTCACAAATAAGCACAGGGTCGCAATACTCTGTTTAGTCTTTGCGGATAGTGAAGGATAGGTAGTGCAGACTTTTGTCCCCTTTGTAACCCGTCATGCCTATCTTTGCCCCGTTTGTTGGTAGTTGGTTCAGCCCGGACCGTTTATTAGAGGTAGATCATCCGGCTCCACCGGAAGACGCCCCTAATAAAAAGGACATGAATATATAAAAAAAAAATGCGGATTAGCCGCTGTATCGTGCTAGCAAGCAATAACATAAAAATCGTTAGGAAAAACAAAAGGAATCGAGCAAAATCAGTAGGCCACTGATGGGATCTCTTTTTGACCTCGCTAAAATAGAAACATTAGGAACAACCCCTCATGAGAAATATGAAACTAGTGAGAAGAATCGAGCTCGACGCCATGATGGCTGCAAGACAGCTCGGCTCCACCGCCCACCCCGCCCAAATAACGACAAACCCTATGCAAATATTATAAATATATTCAACACTCCAGCAAAGTAACATGTTATAACTTTTTATTAAACAACTATTTAACACTTTTTTATTAAACAACTATTTACATGGCAGCCGGCTGCAACAACAAACCCGAATGCATTCGCCGTCCCGCCTTCAATGTTGGGCTACTTTGAGCTACTTTTTAGTAGGCTTTGGGCTATAAAAAAGTCTACAAAAGCCATCAGCCGGCGAGGTAGCGTCGGTGGCGGCCCGTTGAGCGAATAGGCCGGAGGCTACCCAACGCGCCAAGGCCTGGTCCAGCCATCCTATAATGCTGCGCCAAGAGATGGCGTGGGGTGCCCTGGGGGGGGAGGTGACGCGAACGGGCCTCCCCCACCTCCCCAGGGGGGAGGTTCCTCAGCTGCAGTGGGGCGACCCTTAGCGCTTCACTCGCCGGCCAGCTGCAGTGGGGCGACCTTTAGCGTTTCACTCGCCGGCCAGCTGCAGTGGGGCGACCTTTAGCGTTTCACTCGCCGGCCAGCTGCAGTGGGGCGACCCTTAACGTTTCACCTGCCGGACGGCTGCACCAGGACTGCCATTGGCGTTCCACTCGGTTGGATGACCGGGGGACCCGCTCCGGTGGACGGGGTGAAGAGCGGCTGCTGCTGCGGAATGCTCAAAATGGCGGCCGACACCCCGGATTTGGGCCTGGTCCATTAGAATGACTCTGGGCTACCTTGGAACTCGGATGCTTGCCTGCTCGAGCATGGGCCCCACTCTTGAAGACGCCCTCTCAGTTTTAAAAATTCTACGAAAGTCACTGGCCCTCGACTCCCGCAGGCTTCTGGTGGGGGCAACCGCCACTGTTGCTCGACTATCCCCCATGGATATGCCACTGCCCCGGGCGATCGCCACCTTATCCACATCTGGTGTCGAAGGAAAGACTGATTCAACATATCTATGGAGGGATACACCTGCTGTCCCGCTCTCCGGAGTGGCCACAACGTCGTCACAAGATGGTGGTGCTCTCATGCTGACACCGGTCTTTGTCCGAATTACTAAGAGACACTGTAGACTGCCAACTCGATCAGCTCCGGTGGGACCTCAGCGTGACCCAGTAGGGAAGATTTTGCCTTCCTCGCCTTTAAGCCGCAGTCCACGCCGCCTGCCCTCTCTGCTGGCACTAACGGAATCTTTTGAACTACCAAAAGGGATTCTGGTCCGACCACTTGTTATTGGAGGCATTTGGACTATGCTCTGGGCCCGCCCGACCTCGACCAAAATGGCGCCAGTATGGGCGGGACTCGCAATTCCTTATGACGTTCTAGTTGCCTAAACCTTGATGTTATGGGATATGTATGCGGTCTTTGTACACGGGAAAGAGTGCGGACTGAACATACGAACAACCCTATCGATGTGCTTTCTTTGTCATTTTTGTATTATTAAAGCTCCGAAATGATGTTACTGATGATACATGCCCTTGGTGTACGTATGGACGATTTTATTGTAACTGATCCTGTTATATTTCCAACTATAAAATAAACCTTCACCGGTCCTGCAACCGTTAGTCGCGTTTAGTTTTTCAATTAAATGGCTCGTCCTTTGCTCACTTCTATACTACAGTGTAATGTCTCCTTACCTCATGCGTTTCCCGTCTGCCCCGTGGCTGGCCTACATGGTTGGAGGCCCGTATTTGAATGCTGACATCCTCACAAATAAATATATGGAACTAGCCTCATAACAGTCACTTAGATTGGTAGGTTCTTGAATAAAGAAAGGGACAAGATAAATGAAGCAATTTTGGTCATGAAAAATTAGAGAGACATGGTAAATAGAAATAATGCGAAAAGAATAGTCAGGATCTGTTGTGTTTTACATTTCTGTAGCATAAACAATGGGTAAAAGATCCTGATATTTAGATATATCTATGAATAGGACAATAGACCAGTTCCTCTGGGCTTCAAGGCCGAGAGGCAAGGTACTGCATCCCAAAGAAGATAAGTTAGGTACGTGGTAGGTAAAAACATTTTCGTGTTTTTGCGCGCTGATGTGCTTTGAACGCTGTTGGCCCCCCCCCTTTTTTTCCTTTCTCTGCAGGTTAATATCGGAATTTCAGCTGAAGTATGGAGAAGACCCAGAATGCACTGTGTTCCACGCAGAAAGAAGAAGAATTGTATGGTGTGAATGTGCGCATGGGCCCCGATTTGTGTCGTATGAATGCTTATGTGTGGCGCACATCTGGGTTGACGAACGAATGCTTTTTGTATGACTAAGGTGTTGATCGAACGGTCAATGGGATAGGAAAATTAAGCCCGAACATGGTACCGGCATGTGAAAAACGAATAAAGATATAGCACTTTCCTTACTTAGGAACGACTCTCTCTGGAGCTAACGACTGGGGGAGTGGCCTATGCCAGAAACTCAAAGGCCTATTTCAGTACGACGAACCCAACCCCAACCGATATCCCAAATGAACGCCCTAAATGACGCGCACCAGTGAGTCAACTTAATGTGCGGACTAGATGAGAAAAGTTAAGGATACCCCGGTTGGGGTTCATCCAAAACCCCCCCTCAGCCCAGAAATTAGGGATATTGTCATGTTTTAGATTCACCCCCTCTTCTTCCATCCTCATAGAAAAGTCAGAATTGCACCATCGCACATCCGACAGACACCTCTCCTTTACCTCAACTTGGATCGTCATTTGTTAGATGTTGGAAGACCCCACCGTGAGTATAAGCACGACTGGACCAGTGTCCGACCAATTAAAAGGAGTAAGTATTTATTGAAGCGAGGTTACCAACAGAAATTGTCCGCTATTAGGAAGGAAGGAGAACGAAGAGCTCGACCCCCAAATGTATTAAATGGAGTACTGAAAATATGCAACACGCATGAAAAGGCTCTTTCGCCAAAAATAGCCCTCTGTTTTATCTTAAGTTTTCGTACTTGATGTATGTACTGTCGCACCCTATCTAGCATTTGTGTATACGTAAACTATGAATTTATGTTTTCCCTCAGCTTGTGTTTTGTACACGAAACTGACCCGTACTGATCTATATGTGTGTGCACTGAATAGCCTATTATTATACACGTCTCTCTCTCTCTCTCTCTTTTTATGTTGTACGTGTACTAATAACCTATTTGGTATGCACAACGCCCTCTCCCTCTGAGGGCTCCCTCGCTCCCTTTTGAATAAATGGCGACACTATACCTCGCCGGTACAGGTATAATTGGCTCTAGACACGACAGTGTTTGAACAAATTGACAGAAACAAAACGATCGTATTTTGCCATATTACTGCTTCTCCTTTCTGCAAAATGATGAAACTTAATTGGCTGAGAAAGAAAGGACAGGTAAGACGACTGATGTCCCCTAATCTGACCCTTAAAAGGGAACTATATGTCAGTGGCTTTTGTTTTAAGTACTTTGGTAACACCACCCTCATCGTTCGGATTACCACCGCCCATTGCACAAAAATAGAATGTCCGACATGTCCCTGTTTCTCCAGAATGGTCCCAGTTCTGTACCAGCCGTCCCAGAAAATCTTAAAGACTGTAGCTGTAAGCCCATGATAATAGCATTTCACACCTTTTATAAATTAACAGACCTTGAAGAAACGTATAGCTCAACAGGATTTGTTTTAGACAAACGCGAGTCTCTGCTGAAGGAGCCGGTTCGAATTCAATAAACTATGTAATTTTTAGATATCAGACTTCTTGCCACATTCGCAAATAATAACAAGAGTAAAACGCCAGACAGACATGTTGTTTGAAAATAAAAAATAAAAAAAATGCTTGCCGACCTGCGCTACAACAATGATGCATGAGTTAACAAAATACACCGATGTAAGGATTACTAAGCATCCACCCTATCGTGACCAATGAACGTTTCCCCAACTACTTGGGGTCGGGAGAGAAATTAAAGTGTGTAAACGTCTTCCCCTGCCGGTTCTCTAAAAACTTGTGTTTTTTTATACTCATTTAAGGATAACGTGCAGTCGTCAGGAGGAGAGAGGCCGGATGTGACGCACAGCCTGGCTGCAGATCGGGGAATATCTATGACCTCGACCAAGGTGGAGCCACAGAGCAAAGAGTTGCGGAACAAGGCACCGTTCTCAGCGTGGAGAGTGAAGGAAAGAAGGGCCGCCCAGAAGCCCCTGCGCGTTGATGAGCTCGTGCCGAAAGTCCCAGCCCATTGTGCCCGATTGATGGGCCCACTTGCTTGAAATTTCTGCCCTCCTTGGTCCGCCTCAGATCTGATCCCACACCACCCTCTCTTCCCTCGGCCTCCCAAAGCACGCCCCCATCACCCCCCCTTTTTTTCATATGGAATTTTTTAACTTGACTCTGAGAAGAAAGACAGCACAAAAGATAGAATAGGGTTTGTCACGAAGGAAGAACGGAATGCGGGTACCCCGCCTAAGGTACCTATGATAGATTAGTTAGGGAACAGGACAAACACAGGACTGTGGTCCAAGAGCAAAGAATGGCCACACCCTGCAACGCGAGATCTGAAGTAGAGCTGGACGCATAGCTCCACCGCCGGTGCTCAACAGTGCCAACGAAAGAAGAAAAACAACGAGAGCCTACCAGTGATGGCTCGCTGTAAAAAGACACTGGAAAGACGAACCCTTTTTGAACATTGCCACCCCTTGACTATCCCTTGTATTAAGTTGGATTCCTCTCCCAACCACTTTGTATTGATTAACACCCGATTAAGCTGTTCGTAACCTTAAAACCGGTCACTTTTCAACTGTATAAGGATAACTAAGAAGGCGTTAACTCTGTACCCTGATGATTGTAGAACACCAGTTATGCACATGAACATGCTGTCTAGTTTTGATCCCCATGGAGTCCAGACCTCAAGAAATGTACTTAGATCCCTTATTTGGCCAGAACATTTGTATGGCCTCATGTCTGTATTCGAACGAAATCCCCTGCATCATTTAAGTAATGTCCCCATCTCCAGGTCTAATGTATGACACAACTAATGCAATCCTGTATGCACTGCCTCCCCCGCCCATCACATTGGCTACACATGGTTATGTACGAGTCTGTCTACGTTGACAACAGAATTATATCCATCTGCCTGTAATGCGTATGGGCTACCAAAGCGAATTGTATAACTAATGTCAGCTTGTACATCCTCACCTATGATATGAACAGGAATGAACTAATTTATGATAAAAACTGGGGACTGTGGAAAATGACTAAAATTAGGTATACATAAGCGGCGTTCATTTATGTTCACCACAGCCACTGTTGAAAGTAAAGCGACAATCATGAAACAGTAGCCACGCCATCTTGTCCCTTTTAGGCCCCATCGCGAACGTAGGTGGCAGCCATTTTGTGTGTCACGACCTCTCTGCCCACTGCCAATAGCCTGCGCGTCTCTCCCCCTCACTCCCCAGCCTCGCAAGCATTCCCCCGCGCCCCGACAGCCCCCGGTTTCTCCTGCTTGGGCCATAAGCGCACCTCTAGCGCGACACTGTCTCCGAGCCACATCCCGTGCTGAACCCCCTCGCTCTTTCATCTCATTCAAAGAACAGGCCCTTTAGATAACCTCTTCCTCCCTGCCCGATTGTCCAGCCTGATCCCAGGCCATCACCTAGCCCGACAGATGCAGTTTATTGCCCCCTACAGTAGGACCTCGCCTCACATCAAAGGAGCGGTGGTTAATCAATACCCTCACGCCTCCAGATCCGACCGATCGCTCACTTTCCCGTTCCCAGCGGAATGTCCATCTGCGCGACAACCACCACATGCTGAGGTGGAGGTGGGAACTCTACCGTAAATATGTGTGGGAACGGGTTTGGAGCGGGGATTCCGAGGATGCCTTTCCGTACATCAAAGTATTGACAAGAATGTGTTTTATGTAATAAAGCAATAAACCTGTGTATAAGAGGCCAGGCCTCAAGGATGCGTCTAGAGCACCTCGAGAAGATACCCTGTTGTCTGATTTGACGTGTTCTGCTGCGTCGGAATAAACTCCCGTTTCCTGCCTTCTGTCTCCAGCGCCTGCCTCTTTGTTTGGTAATCTCGAATGGTATGAGAGGCGGCTAACGCCGGGCAAATACTGAAGGGTTCTTGGTCGAATTCGGCCCTACCTTTCTACATAGTCTGTCCCCTGCCCTTGGGAGGACTGCTAAATTAAACAATTATTTAAAGAACACATGCAGTCTAGTGCCTTCTTTTGTGCTTGCAATGAAACATAGGAACTTTCGACCATTGTTTCTACCTTCTATCCGGAGATGTCTCTCTCTGTCTTAGTTTTTGTATTGCTCATGCACTGCGCGTTTTTTTAAAGAACACTAATGTGGGGTTGTGTGAGTCATGCTCTCTTCTGAACCTCTGCCAATAAAACTGTCAACATGTTAAAATAAAATAGATTTATATAGCAGACAGCAGTCACAACCTAAAAATGGAAGGTCTGCTTCTGTTTGGATGTAGCCAAGTAGTGAATGGAAAGCTACAGCCGTTGCTGAATGTTTCTTGACCTTCCTCTTGACTCAGAGCACAGTAGGTGGATAATTGTTGTTCTGCTTTAAATGCCTGATGTGTTTGTTGGGTGTGTGTTTTCTGGACAGGATGGCCAGTGGGCAGTGTTGGCAAAGGTTAAAACAAGAAGCATCTAAATCAGGTAGTTTATTTTTCTGTAAGCAGTTGACCACTCAGCATAAGAACTATAGAAAACGGACTAGAGGGCTCATGGTGGATTCATGCAGTGTGATGCTTGTGTGCGATACGTACACTATACTCTTGAACTGTCTGAATTATGTGCCTGTTATGTTTTCTGGTTAAGTGGTTAGATCAAATTAGGGAGCTTTAGAAGAGGCAGGCTGTGTATGAAATAATATTAAGTCAGAAAGCCAGAAACACTGTTTCACATTGTAACTCACATTTTATTCGATAAGTCCAAAATGCTGTTTCAAATCTTACCAACTCCAGTAAACAGGGGCACAACATAACCACCCAGGGTCATCTGATCCCAATGCCGAGGCAGTGATAACTCCTGCGGCAATACATTGCATTGTGGCCAAGTAGTGTGCCTGAATAAAACTGATCATGCAATACACAAGCTCACAAAATCAGATATGTACCACGGTGACTAGCCACATGTGACAGACTTAATTGATCAGGGCATGGTGCATGTAACACCTAGGTACTTGCAAATGCCTGACTTGCCAAGTTACTGTTCATGCACTACCTGACATTCAGCAATTGCTGAAATAAGAAGCATATATGAGCTCTAATATGTTGACACCACTCCATGTTAGATGTGGGGTAACTCAATACGGTATACCTGATGGGATAAGTGACATAAAGTAGAAGAGACCTGTGGGGCGTCTCACACTGAGTGCCCAGGGGTCCAACAGGCATGTGCAGCAGCGTTATGTGCCACCGGGGTCCTGGAAGCACTTTAGTATTAGACAGTGCTCCAGATGCTTGTGAAACCCCTTCTGTCATGCAGATCGAGCAAGCACTTGGGGGCAGATATACAAGCCCCATGCGCCACATTCACGCCACCGTTGCGTCACTTCTGTGACGCAGCGGCGGCGTAAACCATGCGCCACGTTGCGCCTTGTTTACAACGTGATGCATCTAGAGAGATGCGTCATGTTGTAGAGCCCTGTGCCACACGAAACCTGAGTTAGGTTTCATGTGGGCGTTCCACCGCAGGGTGGTCGTTCCGTCGCAGGAACGCCTCGTATAAGTGACGCAGTGAAATCTACAAGATTTCACTGAGTCACTTTTACATCCATGCTGCGTCAAAATCCTGCGCCTGCTTGAAACAGATATAAGGAGTGATGCAGCATGTTAGGCATAGGGCGCCCCCTGAGCATTGCTGGAGCCGCATCGCTCTTGCGACACGACTCCAGCAATGCAACACCCTTAGCCACAGGATGCGACACGCATCGCCCTTTCCTTGCACTACGATGCGCCGTATTGTAAATGTGACGCATTCGTGGTGGCGCAGGGAGGAATTCCGTGTCACATCTGTTCTGGCGCATCCCTGCTGATTTGCAGAGATGCGCCAGAACTCAGAAATCTGCCTCTATGTGTGTGCCTGCACTACTTTAAAGGGTGGTTTCCTTATTTGCAGGGTGCGCTTGTGCCGTATTATAGATGCTACAAGCAACATAGAAGCATAGCAACAGGGGATGCACTCGAAGCAAGAACAGATGATGTTCCATTGGAGTTTGGAAACCTGACCACAGCCCCACAAGTTGGGAGTCTGGGGGTAAGTGACCTGCAGATGCACTAGGAAGTCTCTGCAGAGTTTCAGGATACATAGAGTTTCTCGTTCAAAACCCCAAATGATTTAGGTCATTATACCCGGCATTTACTCCAAGAGAAAAAAACTGAAAGGGAACAATGTCTGGTGGTCCCACACAGACAAAATAGAACCACCCTGAAGATCTCTACCCTATTTCCCCCTCCCGCCCCCATGTTAGGAGGTCGATTGGTTTGATATGGAACGTATAGCCTACAAAGGAGTGTGACGATACTAGGTGAAATCCTGAGCATTTAAAAAAGTTCTTAAGACACTGATGGACACTGGGATAATCATTCTAAAAAAAATCTCAACTCTCTCTAGGGAGTTCATGGGCTGTCAACAAAAAGAATGTTTATGCAAAGGATTATAATTTACACTTATATGTGTTGGACACTTACATTTGTTGTTTTTGTTTAAGTACAGTTATGTTTTCAGTGACTGAGATATGAATGATCTTAGTTGTTCTGTGCACAGAAAATAGTTTATGATTAAAAATCCAATAATTTAAGCGCCCGTACACATCGACAAAAGGCTTTGTGTAACATTGATGCTAAGTGGGTGTTCCGCCTTTTGATATGAAATATAGATGTGGGCACAGAGTCAAAGGAGCTGTCACAGGGTGCAATGACTATGCACTATATAGGACATCCCTTAAAAGGGTTGAAAGGGGATCCCATAGACCTCCCAGGTATCCTCCTGCAATCAGATACAGTCATTCCCTGCTCAAGCCTGCAGGGGGAGCTCTGTCCCCCCTTTGAAAAGAAGGCATGTTGCTGCCTGACTGAGTGCTCCAAACAACCGGTCTAACGTTAACTAATGCGCAACCCCCAGGGAACGCATGAGCGACCAGGTGTGCACCAAGCGCACCCATTTAAAGATGCACCACGGCGCTAACCAGGGCACTGCACACTATAGATACTACAGGTGCATCTCCAGTACAGGAGACCCCAATAAACTCCCCTTCTGTGACTGACTGAAAAACAAAGTAAGTGCACAAAAGCAGATTCATGACATATTGTCAGGAGAGACACATACGGTCAATTTGCATGCACTAACATAAATGGATGCCATTTATTTAGTCTACAGTTATCCTAAAAATCAGTCTTGATCTAACTGAACACAATAATAGTACAGTTGTATTTATTAAATGTTGACAGCTAAAAGCATTAACAACATCAACTAAGCCCCAATCTTTCTTGCACTCTGTAAAATACCTCAGCAATGTATGGTGAACTCTCCTATACATGCGAGAGCTCAACTCGCCATTCATGTATTTCAGGGACATATGTCCTCGTAATCTCCTTTAGGGCCTTAAATGTAGGAGTTTACTTTGGCTATAAAAAGGTTCTCTATAACAGTAACCAAGTTCCAATGACGATGCGGGATAGCTAGATAAAAAGGGAGGCCAACCCAAGACTACCATCTATGAAGAACTGCGCCTGACCCTGACCCCTTTTGCAGATGCCAAGCACACAAGGGACTTCGGTGCTAACTGAATTCGGTGACCATGCGCAATAATACACAATGACTATCAGCCTTATTCATCAACGGGCCGTTTTGCGAGCCCCTAATAGCGATTCATAGCAAATCGCTATTAAGGACTCGCAAAACGGTATTCATGATGTATTGCGAGAAAAAAATGCGATTCGCACGCGGCCGCAAAAAACGTTTGCTTACATCGAAAAGCGCATAAAAATCGCAATTTCCGGCAACATCCGTGTCGGATTAGCGACATCGCAAATAGCGATATCGCTAATAGCGAGATCGCAAAAAGCGAGATCGCAAAATCGCGAGATCGGGAAAACGGGAAGTCGCATTTCGAGCACAGTGATGACATCACAACCAGGAAGCAGCCAGTTCCCACCCCCATTCACCACAGTGAGGCAGACCTCGAGGCAGCAACAGAGACAGCTCCTGCAAGGACACCTACTAAGTTGGACTACCACCTCCAATACCACTGCAGCAATGGTTGAGGAGGCAGTACCTGGGCCCAGCAACCCCGGGCGCAAGAGGAAACTCGGAACAAGAATTGGAGCACCTAATTGAAGGGGTGGTGGATAACCACTCCAAACTGTTCGGGAAAGACTCAAGGAGGGTGCCTGAGCAGGAGAGGCGCAGGATCTGGCTCAGGATAGCGGCCGCAGTGAACTCTGTGGGTGTGGCCGACAGGTCACTGGATGACCTGAAGAAAAGGTGGTACGACCTCCGAGGTCGTGCCAAGGAGAGGGTCGCCGAGAGGCTGGGAGAGTCCCTGGGCACTGGAGGGGGAGGACCTACAGTCCCTCCAAACACCCCCCTGGAGGATCGCGTTGAAGACACGCTGGAGGAAGAGGCGTGTATTGGAGTCACCCAAATGGACTCATCCCGCCCCACCCAAGAGAGCCAAGGTAAGTGGCATGCGACTGCGACCCTGTCCCCTATGAATGGCCATGACCCTATAGCCTCCCATAATGTTCCAAAGTCATGCCATCGGTGCACATCAGTTAATGCCCTAAAGCATTGTGGGACATGTAGTGTGGCCACAATGTACAAGTACCCCAATGCAGCCAGACAGGTTCAAAAGTACGCAATGCTATAGGCAGTCAGGGAAAGTCACCCAGCATGCATGTAGCAACTGCACGTGTGACAGATACATGCAACTAATGTACGTCCACTTCCCCTCACAGGTGGCGCTGAAAGCAGCGACAGCGAGAGGCTGCACATAGATGAGGATGCACAGGATGACGAGGAGGTGCCGTTACACACACAGCCTCCTGCGTCTGCCGCAGCAACAACACCTGTAGCCCGGCCCACTACCACTGTGCCTCCAGCCTCTGCCCCAGGACCAACACCTGCAGCCCGGCCCACTGCCACTGTGCCTCCAGCCTCTGCCGCAGCACCAACACCTGCAGCCCGGCCCACTACCACTGTGCCTCCAGCCTCTGCCGCAGCACCAACACCTGCAGCCCGGCCCACTACCACTGTGCCTCCAGCCTCTGCCGCACCAGCAATGCCTAGCTTGACTCCACCAGCAGCTGGCGCACCAACATCAGGTCCCGCGACAGCGGCGACACAGCGGCCACCCACTGTGGCAGGCCAGCAGAGCAGGCGTGGCAGGGCTCGCCTGCAGACCAATGCTCCCAGCACCAGGAGGGGGAATGGACAGCGGCTGCCGAGCATGAGTGTCGAACGTCGCATGCTCCGGATTCACCAGCTGCAGGCACGCCGGCAAGGGGCCATACAGCTGCAGCTGCATAACATTGGCCGCAATGTGGCAGGTGTGGGGGACCGGATGGACCGCATGATGGCAGCCATGGCAGGTGTGAGGGAGAGGATGGTCCGCATGACTGCAGCCATGGAGGCCAACACAGCTGCAATGATTTCACAGCGCAACACGGACCGCCGCCGCCACCGTCAGCTACTGACCCGGCTGACGGCTTACACCCGGTCAAACTATGTTATTGGCAATGCCACCTCGCAGCTATCGCGCCGGTGCCTGGTGCAGCAGCAGCAGCTCATTCAATGCTGCGAGGATGTGGCCAGGGTACTTGAGGGCCTGACCACTGCCGTGATGGCACTTCACCCTGCTGTACCTGCCACTGTCGGGGGTGACGATGCCAGTGAGGGGACATCAAGTGTGAGCAGCCACTCTGCCTCACACGTAGGGGCGCTGAGACGCAGCACCAGGCCCAATGCAGGGACACGTGCGGTGGATGAGGAGGAGCCGGAGAGGCGCTTGGGTGCTTCGCGCTGGAGGCGCACCTGACTGAATAGTACTTGTACAGGCACAGGCTGAACATAAGCCTGCCCTGTGTATTGGACGCAGCAGTATGCTGAAATACTGTTTGCAATGGAAGGATGGCAACTGGAAACATTATTGTGATTCAAACAATAAGATTTAATTTGGCATCACACATTGGCGTAGTGTCATTATTAAATTTTGCATGCAATTGTGATTTGTTGGGTGAGGGGAGAGGGTGCACTAGAAACAGTTCATTGTGATGTGGTTGCGGCGTCTGTGGCCTTCAGCTGGGTTCTCCCCGCGTGCATGACGCCCATGTGCAGGTGGCCGGTCGTCCCCTTCCGACTCACTGCCAGAGATGTCAACAGGTATCCTGCGCTTGGTAGCAATGTTATGTAGTATTGCGCAGACAGCCACAATGCGGCAGCACAATTCAGGACTGTAGTACATGGCCCCACCTGTCTTGTGCAGTATGCGAACCTGCTCTTCAGTAGCCCAAAAGTCCGTTCAATGCAATTCCTTGTCCGTATGTGTGCAACATTGTAACGCCGTTGCTGTGGTGTAGCATGGTTGAGGTATGGGGTGAGGAGGTATTCACGGAGGGCGTAGCCACTGTCACCTGAATGCGAGGAGCAGAGGGTGAGTGCCTGTGCTGCGCAGCTACTTCATTGCAATGTGACATTGTTGATAAAGTGTACTTACCAAGTAGGTGTCCTTCCCCAAAGTCTCCCCTGGCCAGTCGTGTGTGGAGGCCGCTGTGCCGGAATATGAATGAGTCATGGGTACTCCCTGGGTACTGGGCCACTATGTCCGTGATGTATGTCTTAGCATTGCAGACCATCTGTATGTTGAGGGAGTGGTAGGACTTGCGATTGCGGTACATGTACTCCGTTGCAGCTGGTGGGCAGATGGCGATGTGGGTACAGTCTATGCATCCTATCACATGTGGGAAATGGGCCACATTGTAGAATTGTAGCTTGGTCAAGTCCAGATCCTGTTGGCTGGTGGGAAATTTGATGTGTCGGTGTAGCTGGGTCAGCATTGCGTCAACGAAACTCCTGAGGCAGCGTGACATGGTGGGCTGGGATATCCCCCCAGCAACCGCTACTATCCCCTGGAAGCTCCCGGAGGCCAGGAGGTGCAGGCTACACAATACCTGGACATGTGTAGGCACGGCATTGGTCCGCCTTGTTGGGTGCTGCATCAGGGGGTCAAGGTCCTGTATTAGCTGGATTATCATTTCCCCATTCAGGCGGTACTTTGCATATATCTGCTCTCTGGTTTGGCCCAGCAGGGTGACCCACTGGCGGAATATCCTGTCCTGGATTCTGCGTCTCCTCCGTGCTGCTCGCTGTAGCCTTCGCCGCCTGACCACCATGTACATTCCTGGCATTGTGAGACTCCAACTGCTGCTGCTGATTCTCCTTATGTGTGTTTGGTCAGGCCTGCACCTGTTCCTGATTGGCCAACGGTTTTTCAAAAAAAAATTCCAATGGCTTTTATGGTTACCACCTGCTTTGGGTTGTCCTTAATTTGCGCCTCGCAAACAGCGATTTTGTTTTTTTTTGCTATTTGCGATTTTTCATGATTACCGATTGCGATTGTATAGCGAATTCGCAATTTTTTTCGCAGAATCCGTGGTTTGTCGCACTCCTGCCGGGATTCTGCGAATCTATTTGCGAATTCGCTATTTTTTGTTTCCGCTTTCGCTATTTTCATGGTGAATGCCGGTTAGGGAAATTGCGCCCGCAATAGCATTTTCGCAGCTATTGCGGGCGCAATTTTGCTTCATGAATCAGGCTGCAAGTTACGGGTCACAGACTACTAAACAAAACAGAAATATTGATCTCTGGGAAGCTTCTGTTGCTACTGCCTTGAGAAAGTTTATTGTAACATGAACACAACATGTGTCGGATATGTGAGGGCTTGTTAATGTTGCACACAATAACATTTGCCACATGACCAATAGGATTTCAATCTGTTTTATTAATTGAATATCTTTGTGGACTTTTTGAGTTGAACATCTTTAGCACTGACCAATCTTTGTCATTTATGGTGTGCCACCCCCAGAGCATGATTCGCATGCAGCAAAAGAGGTTTCTCTAAACAAGGCATATGAAAGAAACATTGCGGGCCAGATTCACAAATGTTTAGCGTGGGGTTAATTTTACTTTTGTAACGCTAACCCAACGCAAAATCAATTTGGGGATTAGGTAACAAAACAACGCTAATCTGCATTAGTGTTGGTTTGTATAGAAAAGTAACGCAAAGCAGCATGAAACACTGCTTTGCATTACTTTGCGCCAAGGGGGCATTACATGGGGTGTACATCGGCGTTCCAATGCAACCACCCATGCTTTTTTACACTAAATACTATCTACAAACATTAGTAGATGTGGTTTAGCTCCAAAAATTAACGCTACTGTAAAGCAAGCATTAAAAGGAGAAATGTTTTCATTTCTCTTTTATTTCCCGACTTTGCATGCGTGTTGCATTGCGCAGCACACATACAGAGTAGGAAAAGCTTTGAAGTGTGTCTAGACATTGGGGCCTGATTTAGAACTTGGAACCGGTTGCTCAGTCACAACGGTGACGGATATCTCATCCGCTGAAATATATATCTCATTATATCCTATGGGATGTATATTTCGGCGGACAGGTTATCCTTCACTGTTGTGGCAGAGTAACCCGTCCGCCGAGTTATAAATCAGGCCCATAATATTTTTTACAAGAAGGGTATATTTCCTGTACAAATCCTTTGCTGGACTCGGGCACCCATCCTAGCACTATGGCTCTCAGGTGTGTGCCTGGCGCACAGCAGCTGAAATCGATGCCAGTGCTATGCAGATGAGAGGAGAGTGCCTTATCTCTGTGAATATGGCGCTCTACGGCTCTCTCACTGTCACGCAACACAGCCTCTTTGGGGGCTGTGCTGCATTCTGTGATAGTTTTCAGAATCTGGGCCTGCCACCCGAAAATTCCAGCTCTGGTCAATCACATCTAGGATTCTGTAGAATTCTCTTAATGCCTGCTAAATGACAGAGCTAATGTATGCCTTTCCCAGTTGAACATGAAATGTACAGGTTAGTAACAAAGTTCCCCATAGTCTCCCCAGCCACTGAGCCACATCCACAGACTGGTGAATTACAGATTGAAAGCCCTGTCTAACTTATTTTCCTACCAAGAGATGAACAATAGTTACTTACCTGTAATCTGTGGTTCTCCAATATTGGTGTCTTTCATAGATTCACATGCCTGAATCTTTCCCCGTCGTCGGAGTGGGAGTCCCACGGTACATAAAAAAGCAATAAAATGCCATAATAACATAGAAAAACCTTGGTAATAACCAACCAGGAAGTAAAGTAGCCCAAGCTACAGGAGAAAAAACTTCCACACTCATGACTATCCTAGTCATTTTGTATAGCCCAAACTGCAGCCAATCAGGCGTTAGCACCCACCAGAAGGTTCTCCTCAGAGTCTCAGGCTCTCAGATTTTCTCGCACAGGAGTGATGGTAAACCAATTAGCCTATGAGCCTCTGCGGGGAGGTGGGCGGGTTGTATGTGAATCTATGAAAGACACCAATACTGGAGAACCACAGATTACAGGTAGGTAACTATTGTTCTTCTCCAGTATTGGGGTGTCTTTCATAGATTCACATGCCTGAATCAGAGTAGATAACAGTACATATCCGTGCTTGGAAGACGCTATTTGTAGCAAAAGCTTATATATATATATATATATATATATATATATATAAAAAATCTATCTATCTATCTATACTAATATAACAAAGAGGGAGCCCAAACCTTTGAGGCGGGTAATCTCAGGAACCACAGCATCAATCACAACACCCAATACAGCGTTGGAAAAGGCAGTTGCAGCAGAAGGCCATAGGCTATGCAGACGCCCACCATATACATTTAAAAGGTAAAAGAACCGTGCCAGCAAAGTAGTCCCTTGTGGGCGTGTCTGCGTTGTGCTGTGGGCGTGTGCTGGGGGCGTGACAAACGCTGGGGGCGTGTGGTACGTTCCGCCCTTCATGCCATGTCTCATATCGTGTGCGGGGTGCTGGAAAAAAAAAGAGAGCGTTGTGCCTAATATTTCATTGTTTTTTCTTCCCAGGTTCTGTACATTTCAGCTCCGGGTGTCCACCCTGCTCCCTTTAAATACCCCTGCACCCCATAATCATAACCCACCCTTACTCCTTAAAATACCCCAACACCCTTAAACACTAACCCATCTTAACCCTATAAATATACCCTGTACCCCAAAACCCAAACCTATCCCTAGACCCTAAAAATACCCCTGTACCCCAAAACCCAAACCTAGCCCTGAACCCTATAAATACCCCTGTACCCCAAAACCCAAACCTAGCCCTGAACCCTATAAATACCCCTGTACCCCAAACCTAGCCCTAGCCCTGAACCCTAAACATGCCCCTGTACCCCAAAACACAAACCTACCCCTGATCCCTAAAATACCCCTGTACCCCAAAACTAACCCTGAACTCTTAAAATACCCCTGTACCCCAAACCCAAACCTAGCCCTGAACCATAAAAATAACCCTGTACCCCAAAACCCAAACCTACCCCCTGAACCCTAAAAAACCCCTGTACCCCAAAACCCAAACCTAGCCCTGAACCCTTAAAATACCCCTGTACCCCAAAACCCAAACCTAGCCCTGAACTCTAAAAATCCCCCTCTACCCCAAAACCCAAACCTACTCCTGAACCCTAAAAATACCCCTATACCCCAAACCTAGCCCTGAACGCTAACAATACCCCTGTACCCCAAAACCCATACCTATCCCTAAACCCTAAAACTACCCCTGTACCCCATAACCCAAAACTATATCTGAACCCTTAAAATACCCAAACACCCCAAAACATATACCTCAGTACCCCAAAACATATACCCCTATACCCATACTTACCTTATCCAAACATAAAAAAACCATACTTTTACCATTCATGCATTTACAACGAATTTCGTTGTAAATGTATGCCTGGTAAAAGCATGTAAAATGTAATGCCATGCGTTATAATGGCATTGCGGAGTCATGGTACTTTCGTAATGAAAGTATGCGGAGTGATGGTATGCAGAAAGAAAGTTGCGGAATAATGGGTGTTTACCCTCCTCCGGTAAGTACATTGGTGGCACGGCGGCCCACATCTCCAGCAACATACTCATATTTTTTCACCACCGATTTGAAAAATGCACAGGTCTCTCTCATTGATGGCCAGCACCGACATACACTTTTAGACACACCTCCCGCCACAAGTTCTAGAATTGCAAACTTTAGAGCTGGGGAGCTATGTTCGAATCTCGGCATCAGCTCAACATCCTGTGATTCCAGGCAAATCGCTTTGTCTCCCCGTGCCTACCACAAATGATTGTGTTCTTCTGTAATGTAAATTGTGCTCATGCCATGTTGTCGAGTTCGCACTATATAATATTGCAAGGAAAAATAAAGTAGGGAAACTCGAGTTCACACACTACTGAACGCGCACTAAGTGCATCAGCAGTGCACTGTGAATCGGAGCGTTTCACAGGCCTGTCACAGATAAGAAATGGTATCAAAACGAAATCCTACAAAACAATATACTACTGTCCGGCAGCAATTCATACCCGGACAACACGGGATGGGCTGCTAGTATATATATATATATATATATATATATATATATTAAAAAAAAATCACATGACCATATAATAGAAATGTCACAATCCTGAAAACATGATAGAATGCAGTATCCTGAGCATGTACATAATAATAAGCATGAAAAAAGTGTCTGAAAAGCAGTAAGAGGAGGAGGGAAAACAGGCTCACCTTATCTGAAAAGATTACGCAGAACTGCTTGACCCACAGTCTCACTGGCTGCGTCCAAACAATAGTGTCTAGTGAAAGTATGCCTGCTGGCCCAGGTTTGCGCTCTCCAGATGTGCTGAAGAGGAACTCCAGCGAAAAGAGCAGTCGAGGAAGACATGGCTCTCGTAGAATGAGCCCTTGGCGTTGTCTGCAAAGGTCTTCCTGCTTGTGTATGACAAAAGTCAATAGTTGCAGATATCCATCTTGCTATTCTTTGTTTAGACATTGCATGACCTTGACGAATTGTTCCATAGGCAACGAACAATTGGCCCGATTTGCGTATTGCAGAAGTCCTTTGTAAGTAAAATTTCAAACACCTCTTGATGTCCAGAGTATGCAATGCCCTTTCCGCAGGGGATTGCGGGTTAGGGAAGAATGTTTTTAAGACGACTGGCTCATTTAGATGAAAATCCGAAGGCACTTTAGGCATGAATTTTGGATTTGTGCGGAGCACTACTGAATCGGACGTGAACTGCAGAAAAGGTGGCTGGACCGTGAAAGCCTGGACATTACTGACTCTTCTAGATGAAGTTAAAGCCAATTAAAGTGACACCTTCCATGTAAGAAATTTCAAATCCACTCTGTGAATTGGTTCAAAAGGATGGCGTATGAGTTGCGCCAACACTACATTTAGATGCCACGATGGTGGTGAACGACGAACAGGAGGGAATATTCTGTTTAGTCCCTTGAAGAACTGTTGTATTATTCTGGAAGAATAGAGTGAAGTGGACCCAACCTGGCGGTACCTTGAGATAGCTGCTAGGAAAACCTTTAGAGTTGCGTGCGATAGTCCCGACCTTGCCAGATGTAGGAAAAACGGTAATATCTGCTCTGGCTTGGCTAGAAAAGGATGAATTCCCTTTGAGTGACACCAGATACAAAATCTCTTCCATTTAAGTCTGTATGTTTTTATTGTAGCAGGTGCTCTAGCCTTGGCTAGCACCTCTTTGCAATCTGGAGGCAAATTCAGGTGGGCGAATACAAGGTACTCAGGTGCCAAGCTGCTAATCTCAGAGATGTCGGGTCCGGATGGTAAATCGGACCATCCTGGATGGAGAGGAGGTCCGGAATCGGTCGAAACTGTATTGGTTCGCACTCCGATAGGAGAAGGAGCTCGGTAAACCAGTATTGGCGAAGCCATCTGGGGGCAATCAGGATCAGGCGACACGGCTCTTTCTTTATCTTCCGAAGAACCCTGGGAACCAACGGTATCGGAGGAAAGGCGTAAGCATATATTTGATACCAGTTGATCAAAAACGCATTCCCCTAAGAGTCTTTGTGGGGATGCCAGCTTGCGAAGAACCGGCATTTGCTGTTCTCCTTGGTCGCAAAAAGGTCTAGATCTGGATGACCCCACTGCTGAAAGATCCGATCCACCGTGGGTAGGTGAAGTTCCCATTCATGGATTGACACCTTTGTTCTGCTGAGAGTGTCTGCCAGAACGTTTGCCGTTCCCGGTACATGGACAGCCAGCAGCTTGATTCTGTGTCGTATTGCCCATGTCCATATTTCTTGGGCTTCCTGAGACAGAAGAGTCGATCTTGTTCCTCCATGTTTGTTTAAATAGTGCATGCTTGTAGTATTGTCTGTGCGCACCAATACTGTGGCCCCTTGAACGATTGCGCAAAAGGACTTGAGGGCTAGAAAGATGACTCTCAGCTCCAACAGATTGATGTGCCAGAGTTTCTGTTGAGGACTCCATTTCCCGCTGATTGTTAATCCCTGAAGATGAGCCCCCCAACCTTCGAGGGATGCGTCCGTGGTGATTGTAAAGTTTGGTGCGTCTTGGAGGAATGTGCAGCCCTGTTGCAAACTCTTTCTCTGAATCCACCAGAGAAGATTTTTTTGGATACGAGGGGTGATCCGGATGAGGTCCTCGAACGAGCCGGAGATCTGCAGCCATTGCAGGCTGAGCTTTCTTGAAGAGGTCTCATCCTGAGACGGCAATTCGGTATCAAAGGAATGCAAGAAGAGACCATCCCCAGAAAAGATTTGAATTGTCGGGCTGAAACTGACTTTTTTTAAAGTAAACTTCGAGCCATGTCCGGTATCTTGTCTTGCCTCTCATCTCACACGAAAGCTTGGACTAACTGTGTGTCCGTTGCTCCCAAGAAAGTCTTTGGGATGGCTCTAGTTGTGACTTGTTGAAGTTGACGGAGAGACCCAGTGATTGGAAGAGGCACAGACACTGCTGGATATGGTTGCCTGCGTTTGAGTAAGAATTCACCTTGATAAGGCAGTCGTCTAAGTATGGAAATATTTGTATTCCTTCCAGCCAGAGGTGTGCTGCTACTGGGGCCAGGACCTTCGTGAACACCCTGGGTGCGGAGCATAGTCCAAAGGAAGGACCTTGAACTGATAATCCCTGCCAGCCACTCTGAATCGTAGGAATTTTCTGTGCCAAGGCAAAATGGGGATGTGGAAATATGCATCTTGGAGATCCAAGGTAGCCATGTATTCTCCCTCCGAAAGAAGATGAAGTATTTATTGGAGTGACAGCATCCGGAACGTCAGCTTTTTCAGATACTTGTTTAGAGCACGGAGATTCAGAATTGGACGCCATTCTCCATTCTTCTTCTTTATGAGAAAGAATCTGGAGTAGAAACCTGCTCCTCTTTAAGCCTGAGGAACCTTTTCTATTGCTCCCTTCTTTAACATCAAATTGATCTGGGAAAACAACTTCTCAAGGTGAGCTGGAGGTGGGCCCTTTGGGGAAACGTTTGGAGGGAACTTTTCGAATTCCAGGGCATGGCCCTTGGCCACAATGTCCAGGACCCACCTGTCCGATGTTATTGAGGACCATTTTGAGTAGAAATTTGAGATTTTTCCTCCAATCTTTTTGTGAGGTTGCGGCAGTAGCGGTGGCAGGAGATGATACTCATTGTCTTTTATCGTTTCCACGATAGGCAGGCTTGCTTTTGTTTTGGGAATAATTGGTGTTGCGTTGACCATTAATGCTAGCCTTGGTAACGTTGATTTCCTTGCCTGTAGGAGGACTGTTGACTATAACCTCCTCTATTAGAGGACGATCCACGTCTTCTCGCACCTCGAAAGGGCGGCTTTCGAAATTGTAAAGTCCCCAGGGATCTAGCTGTCTCCGTGTCCTTTTTGATTGTTTGCAAGACTTCTTCAATATGCGGGCCAAACAAGAACTCTCCCTCGTAAGGCATGTCTAATACCTTTGCTTGAACCTCCTGGTGGAACGAAGTCACTTTTAGCCAACCTTGTCTGCGTAAAACAGCTGCTCCTGCCAATTGCCTAAATCCAGTTGAAGCTACATCAACTGCAGAGTCGATCATCTCCGCCGAGATCCTTTCACCTTCCTGCAGGATTTTAAAAGCCTCAGACTTGGAGGGCTCTGGAAGCATGTTGACATATGGGGAGATGTCAGACCACATTTGCCGGTCATATCTGCCCAGTATGGCCAATGAGTTAGCAGCCCGGACTGTGGTTGCTGCCATTATTGATACACGCTTACCGATTGTATCCAGACGCCTGCCGTCTCTATGCGGTGGGGCTGCGATCGGAGAGGAAGGGTTTCTTGACCGCTTCTGTGCAGCTTGTATGATTACCGAATCTAAATTCGGCTGTCCTATAAGGCAAGCTGGAGACTTATCAGGAGCCTTATATTTCTTATCTATCCTTGGCAGAACTGGAGGAATAGATGCAGGAGTAGACATGACCTTCATCCCTTCTTTCCAAATGAACTCGATAATAGGTATTGATTTAACTTGTCTCCTTGCCTGATCCTTGAATTCGTAAAGGAAGCATTCTTGTTGTGTAGCTTCCATGTCGATATGAAAGCGTTTTGTAGCTCTCTCCATAAGAAGATGAAATCCTCCTACGTCCACCGGAGGTGAATTAGCAGTAGCCGGAGGCGAGGAAGAAGGTGTCTGCACTTGATAATCGTCCCACTCCGACATTATGGAACCTTCATCAACTTCCCCTTCTTCTCTCTCTTCTTCCTCAAAAGAATGTGGTTCTTCAGGCTGATCGGATACTACAGGTGGGGGAGACTTCGGAGGTCTAGAACCCAAAACTGGCGTTTGCACCACAGGTGTAGGAGGCACAGAGTCCACTGACTCCGACGGAGGAAAACGCCTGTAATAATCATTGAGCATGTGCCGAAGATGTGTTACCAATGCTACTGGCATCTGAGCTGAGGGAACAGTTGTGACAGGAAATGACACAAGCTCAGGCGAATGATGGTCGTCTTGGTCGTCCTCCTGGTATTTGATGTTCAATTCAGAAGGACTTGTAGCCGTACCAAACCTTTCATCCATAACCGATTCCTCCTCACTATCATCAGAGTCCAGTAACTTGTAAGGGACTTGAAGGGGTACTTTTTGCGGTGATAGGCGTAGAGGAGACAAAGGTGCTAGGCCAGAACCGCGTCTCTGGAGCAAAGTTGGCTTTGTTGTGGACGCAAAAGCTGTAGACGGTGACCAAACCTGCATGGTGGTACAGTTGCGACATCGACGGAGGTCCCATCGACGGGCTCGCCGACGGAGGTTTGGCTCCAGATGATAAAGAGGTCATAGTCGACGATTGAGTTATCTTCGTCGACGACGGTGCCTTCGTCGACGACGGTGCCTCCGTCGACGACGGTGTCGGATTCGGGATCTTCGACAACGGTGATGAAACAGCCGTCGAAGGTGGCGACGACGAAGCTATCGTCGACGGGATCTTCTTCAGCTTGGCCGTCGACGAGGCGCTGACTATGGCAGACCAAGATTCCTTCGTCGACGAGATAGGTCTAACAGCAACATAGACCATCGTCGACGGTGAAGACGCCGTCGACATTAACATTTCAGGTTTAGGAGAAGTAAAAGTTACCGTGGACGTAGACATTGCGTCGACGGGGATCTTCGCCGACGACGGAGTTGACGACGGCCTCGTCGACGATGGAGGCTGTTTCTGAGGCAAAGTCTTCTCAGAAGTCATCTTTTGAGGTAACTTTTGGCTGTTCTTCTCGGGGGCGTGGATGGCCCCAGTTTGGCCTTAGCAGGGGGAGTAGCCTTAGCAGTGGAAGGCCTTTCAGACCCCTTAGAAGATTGTTGCCTCTTTACAATCTTAGCCCCAGGAGAAGATAACACCTCTTCAGCATCTCTTTTCCTAGAAGGTGTTGTAGATCCGGAGGCAATACTGCCTACCTCAGAAACAGAATAGTCTTGATCCTTCAGCTTTTGTAGCCACAAAAGCAGGCGACCTTCTCTGTCCCTGAGGGTCTTCTGAGAGAAGGTCCTACAAATCTTGCAGTTCTTCACCTGATGTTCAGGGTATAGGCAATAAATGCACTTCTTGTGGGGATCTTCCTTAAAAAGCTGGAGCTTACCACAAGAGTCACAAAGTCTGAACAAAGATTTCTTAGATGTAGACATCTTCAAAACTAAATTCCAGAAGGAAAATAGAGAAGTACTGAGCAGAGCTCAGGGAGACTCCCTTCACACGACGTGTGGTAGAAAATCTGAGAGCCTGAGCCTCTGAGGAGAACTTTCTGGTGGGTGCTAACCCCTGATTGGCTGCAGTTTGGGCTATACAAAATGACTAGGATAGTCATGAGTGTGGACGTTTTTTCTCCTGTAGCTTGGGCTACTTTACTTCCTGGTTGGTTATTACCAAGGTTTTTCTATGTTATTATGGCATTGTATTGCTTTTTTATGTACCGTGGGACTCCCACTCCGACGACGGGGAATGATTGAGGCATGTGAATCTATGAAAGACACCCCAATACTGGAGAAATTTCTTTGCCATTGGGGATTTTAAGGATGTCAGATAGCTACATAAAGGGTTTACAGCAGCAGATATCTTTAAAGAGCAGACTTGGCACTTGCTAGCAGCCAGTTCTTTATTTTAGCATTTCCACTTTCTCTCTCATGATGTAGCCTTTGATGGTGTTGGATTTCAAGAGAAGACAAAGTTTTGCAATTAAAGTCAGCCCCCCTATTTTTCATGCCTTTTGATGTGTGAAAACCACAAGTACCTATAGGCCACCCAACACATTCCCAATAGGAGAGACATTTATTTAATTTTGTCCAGTTTTCGATATCATAGATTAAGCTCTGAGTGTTACAGTGCTCTTCATATAAAACCAACTTTTCAGTTAACAATGTATAGGTGTAGAATCGCATAAAATACCAAAATCCTGGGTGTTTGAGGAAATTACATAAACTAGATGCATAAATGGAATATGGTGACAACTCCAGGATGCAAGATACAACATTATGTATACTGCGGCGAGTATATGCTAATAATAACTTTTAAATACTATATACAATGTAGCACAGAATAAACAACATTGCTGGGACATTGCTTACCATTAGCTGGCGTCATCAACACTTTCATTTCCTTGCTTCTGTTTACTCAACTCGTGCTGGCTTCACTTCCCCTTCATCTGTTTTCTCTTCCCTGGAGCATGGCCTGAGTACTGCTTCTTTGCCGTGCCCAGTGTCCTTTAACTTTTAGTTGTAATACTCCAGAAGAGTGCATGTCTTTGCAGCTCATCTCCCCTCTCCCATCCAGCTCCATATTGTGGCTTGCCCCTCTGCACCCTCCCATCCTTTTCCATGTGATATGAAAGTTGATCACTGAAAAAGTGAAAGCGAGACTACAAGTACCACAATGCAATGTACTGCTGTTGTAAGTTTCACGTGAGCTGGTGCTTGCTGGGGATTGGTCTCATTAGGCAAAAGTGGTGTGCGATAAACACTTCTTAGCCCTGAAATAAATAGATGGTCGCAGGTCTTGGTTGGTGATTTTCATCACTTTCCTTTGTGTATTTCTCGAAAGGATGCAGCCAACACATTTTACTGTAAAAAAGGCTTCCTCAGGGAATGAGATCTTAACCACTCCAGAAGAAAATGCTCTTCTGAGCGCAATCAGCCGTGTGATAATCTTTCACTAGTCAGTCCGTGGATCGAAGCTTAAAACCAAATGGTATTCTGAGGACGTAGGTAAAATATCACCCATGCGTAAACGGTCACAATCCCATAACAATCGAAAATGCAAGTCGCTTCTCTTGACAGGTTGAGTCTCGGGCCACGAAAGTATCAGTCTGGATTGTCGATCGTCAAATGAGAGGTATGCATGAGCCGTGTTCCACATCAGTGAAATTGACGTGGTGCCACCAGAGGAGATCTGGTGGGGGTATTTGCCGACGATAGATCTAACACATTTATGGCAAGTATTGATGTTTACTTTATGGTCGGTAGTAAAAGCTGCACCTCTCGGAAGAAATCATCTCTTTACAGTTCACAGGGCGTATTGGAGGCCGAAAAGACTATCAAGGCTGTCAGGCGGAGAAATTAAAGCTTGCCTAAAATGCTCCATGGGGAAAGCAGATGACGTACATATGTTTCGGAAGTGTCCTCTGCTTCAGGTCTTCTGACAAGAAGTTGATAAGACTATGTCAGACATTTTGGGAAAAGACATTGAGGTAAGTCTTACTTTGGATATTTTCAGGGTTCTGATAGGTGATAGGTCACAGATAAAACTTAAAAAGGCACACACAATTGTAATATTATTGGCACGAAGGGAAATTTGTTTGAATTGGGTATACCCCCCACCACCGGAATATTTGGATTGGATCAGGTCCCTAAATAGAGTAAACAACCTAGATCGTAGCTGCGTATCTAAATAAAAAAAAGAGCAGGAATCTGGGTGGCTTGAGAAGATTGGGTTAAATATAATCATCAGCTAACACCTATATAAGGTCCAATGGTTATGAAATAAGTAAAACCATGGCAGGGAGGAGGAGTAACAGCCAGGTCGATAAAAATCCTCTGTTCGCCTGGTTTATATGAGGCTTGTAGATTTTGGAACTCCTGATCCAAAAAGAAACTCTTTTCGTTTGGAACTTTACCTGAGCTAATTTCTCTCAAATAATTACTTATTTATGAATGAGGACAAAAAACATGTTGGGAGGACCAAAACATTGGATACATCAGGATAAAGGAAGAGACTTAAGTGATGAAATCTCTTCACGAGCTTGCAAGAATGGCACTGGTCCCCTGGCCATATTATTGTCAATAGGGTTATGCTGGAGATGCAAACAAACTGGAGCAGGTATCTCACATATTTTATGGTACTGCATTAAAATATAACCGTTTGGGCAGCAAATATGGCATATCATATCAGTCAACAGCAATTTAACAATTGTGACTTCACCAAAATTAGCAATACTCTATGACACTTTAGGCATGACAAGAATGACAAATCCTAGCAAAACATGAGATGACACACCACTTGCATTTGTGAAACTTTGCATCCTCTGGCATTCAAAATCAACAATACCAACTCACAAAGAATGGATGATAACTCCGATGACAATGGTGACTCATGAATGATTAATATACAGGCTAATTTACCAGTAACAGATATATGACTGAAATTGGGGCGTGTACATAATTTACCACTAATGAGACACACAATATCATCATCTAGCTATTTTTCTATCTTGATAGTACATATACACATGTACCACCATGTCTCTGAGACAATATATTTCTTAGAGATCTGAATATATAAAAAATATCCTTTATTAATGTTTTCTTTGAATATGGTATATTAGCCTAGGTATCATATTCTACATATATTTTAAGAATATCACTTCTTCTGGTTCCTTCCAGCCTTCTCCCTTCCTGTTGTTGTCTCCCACCCTATTGTCTTATTCGCTTATCACAACTTGCACAAAAATTGCTGATAAGAGCCATTTATGATAGATAAGTAAGTATTAAGTAAGTACTAAGATTTAATTACACCATACCTGGATGTTTAAGCTCTATGATTAATTAAGAATGTTCTCTCTTCACACTACTGAAAGACAATGACACAATAATCAACCGGTATACCTACCCTGTGAGGTCTGCATTTATTATTTGAACAATTTATACTGTGTAACTTTTTAAAACTTAATACAAATAATGCAAGCAATGAAGAGGGATTGTCAGACTCACAAAAAAAGAAGTGATGCGATCTGGGGAAAATTGGATTTGGATCAGAAAAGTAAAGACTGCAAGAGTGGGGAGGCAGACAAAGGAAGAGGAAGTCCTGTGGATAAGAGAGATAAGCCAGGGGGAAAAATGACCTGTTGAAAAAAGAGGATGGTCTATTAAGAGAAGATGTATGTCGCAATATGAGGTTCAATAATAGTGACCTACAAACATTTTGCATCTAGTACATTGCCTACAACCATATCATCAAGTTAAGTATATATTTATAATACTTCCCCCCCCACATCTACTTATCTTAACCACATAGTGGTACTTTATATAGGGTAAGCAACATTTGTGTCATGCGAAATATTGTATAAGTTATAGTCACTCCCTACCATAAGAAAAGATTCAGGAGCTAATGGACCAATGTAGGAAAGTGGGTTTCTGTTGCAGTAACCCCTACTTTTTGCCAGATTTCTGATGCACTTTGACTTGATGTGCCCTGGGTCTCTGCCAATCAGGTTCCAAGGGCCTGTGTTCTTTCCCAAAACTGTACCTTTATACCCCCAATTGGCACCTCTCTTGGCACATGTACGTCCCTTGTACAAGGCACTATGGGTACCAAGGGCACTGTGACCAGGGAAGGCCTCTAAGGGCTGCAGCACATATTGTGCCACCCTTAGAGTTCCTGTACCTTAACACACACTCACTGTAATTGCAGACTGCATGTTTTGGTGCAGAGAAAAGTGAAGAGTCGACCTGGCACAAAGTCCCGTGTTCCATGCCTGCAACCCACTACCTATGGCATACGTAAGACATCCCTCTAGCTGGGTGCACTATACCACTGGTGAAGGTACAGTTGCACGAGCACTGTATCCCTACAGTGTCTAAGTCCATTCTTAATAAATGAAACAGAGGGGCCCCTTCTAAACCAAAGGGATTAGGGCACTTACACAGTGAAATAAGGAAGCATAGCTGCCAAGGTTTCAGATTGCTTATGTGTGACATTATTATAATTTCAGTGTAATTATGAGTGACATTCAACGACTATGAGTCAATCAATCAATCGAAGCATTTATATAGCGCACTACTCACCCGGAGGGTCTCAAGGCGCTAGTGAATGAGTGACACTTTTTCACGAGTAAAATCTAGCAATGATGACGAGGGAAACATATAAATATCAATTACATCCATTTGAGCAACGAGAAGCTCCAAGAAGATCTTAAAACTGCTGCAGAGCACCAGAAATGGAATGGTGCGGTAGGTAGGACCCGACTGTACCAAATGGGATGTAAGAGCCCCAGTGCGGATAATCTCAGCTGCATGCTAATAAATTATGATAGTTACTTAGTCACGATAGCCGACTCACAGTGCTGCCAAGTTTTCAGACTGCATATGTGTTTCAGTGGACTTGTGAGGGACATTAAACAACCAAATATTAAACAACCAAATATGTGGTGACACTTAGAGTAGCACTTTTTCTCATGTAAACCCAAGCAATGATAAGTTAGATAAATAACAGAGATGATATCCCGTTGAGCAATGAGAAGCTATATAAATCTTTATAAATAACTAAATGTAACTTTCATGATCGAGATAACTGTTAGCAGCAATACTACGTGTCTCTCCTCGGAGACTCGGACATCTTTCAAGTGCTCACTGTCCTTTTTCCCCAGCAACCCCCCCCCAAGGGGCGGCAATCTGAGGGGTAGCCCCGGGCGCCACAAGCTCTAGCTACGCCCCTGCACCGGTCACTGATCCTCCCTCAACAGTCTCTGTGGAGAAGGTGCATGTAGGCCTGGAGGGGCCCTGATCTGCCATGTAGATAGAGCGTCCTGCACCGGAGACGCCACGCATTTCCTAGAACTACACCAGGGGGCATAGCTCACGGAGTAAAGGATCTTGGCACATTCCCCTAGTTGGAGTCACCTTGGTGGCTCGCTGCACCTCGCCAGCCCTGTATTGCACCTGAGAACTGCGACATTGCTTCAGGAGCCCCCTGCAATTTCTTCATGACACTGCCCTCCTTGGCTGGGGCGAACACGGCGACATGTCCAACCAAAGGGGACGGAAGGAGCGCATGCTTAAGGAGATGCTGGCTAAACCTTTCCAGGCTAGCGCTGGCCAGGATGACGAGGACACTCCTATCAGCAAATCTTTTCTGGAGACACTTTTTAATACCCTTCATGAGGACTTGCACACTCTGGAAGGCGAGGTAGCGGGGGAGGTGCGCGAGCTTCGGAGGGAAGTGGACACTCTCGGAGATAGGGTGGTGGCTATCGCAGACCAAGAGCAGTCCAAAGAGGAGGAAGTCACACAGCTACTGCAAGAGGTGATCCGATTGAAGGAACAACAGCTCAACCTGCAGGCCCATGCCAAGGACCTCGAAAACCGCTCTCAGTGGAATAATATTCAGGTCCGCGGGGTGCCATCAGACCCAGAAGGGACTGACATCACAGTCTTCCTGCAGGGCCTATCCGTGACATTCTAGCTGGCCCTCCGTAGATGGAGTTCCGCATCGATAGGGCTCACTGGGTGGGCCTATGGCAGAGGGCCAATGCACTGCCACCCGACATACTGGCTTTCCTCCCGGATTACCCACTAAAGGAGCGCATCATACGGGAAGCCAGATTGAAACATCCCATTCAGTACCAAGACCTCACTATCACCCTATAGCAGGATCTAGCTGCTAGCACCCTACAGAAACAACGAGAATTTAAGAAGGTCATGGCACACTTGCGAGAAGCCGGCACAGCATACTCCTGGGGACAATCTTTTCGGATCATATTTAAGTGGAATGGCAGACTGTACCAAATATGCTCCCTTTCCGAAGCAAACAAACTCTTGGGCCTCACACACCGGCACTCGGAAACAGAGAGTCCACCCAGTGAACGCCAATCCCCAGCACGCTGGCAAATGGTAGGGGGCAAACGCTCAGTGGGAGCTACCAGAAGGCCTGACCCGGAGACACTGGCAAAGGAGCTGAGAGCGGTGATCGACGCAGTTACCAACGACACGTCCTCACAGGATGGTTCCTGAGAGGGCTCAAGGAGGCTTTGAGGCTGCTTGAGATGTCGGGCCGGCGGGGATGCGGGGGGGGAGACGGAAGGTCTTGCCACTTAGCCTTCACCACTAGATGCCCTGGACTGTCTTGCGTCACCACGGGTACACTGCTTGGTTCAGTGTGCATGAGACTAAGTGGGGGGATGGGTTTGGGAGTTGGGGTTAGGGAGGGGAGGGAGGGGAACTGGTGTGCTCATGAAGGGACTATGATTTTACGAGATGGTGCTTTGGTAGGGGGGATTGTTTTGGAAGTTGGAGTTGGGGTTAGGGGGAGGGGAACTGGTGTGCTCAGGCGGGGTTTTTGCATTTCTCAGGTTGCGGTTTCAGGAATCACACCCACACGGGTGGGGCCTGGGGTTTACTTCACCAGCTAGCAACGCGAGTTCGGGAGCGCTCTGTCCAACTGCCCAAATATGCAGGACACTGAACTAACCATCCTCACACTTAACATTAAAGGCCTCAATAGCCCCAATAAGAGACGAGCCATATTATCCTACTTTGAGAATACAGGAGCGGATATCTGCCTACGGCAGGAAACGCACCTGCTAGCACATGACTGGCATAGGTTGAAGTCCAGGGCATTCCCTTATCAATATCTCTCCTCCACAAATGATAAGAGGGCGGGGCGTTGCGATCCTGGAAGCGAGGAAGTTTCTAGGGTTGGTGGGAGTCAAGGTAGCCGAAATAAAGGGACCGCTACTGGCATATCGCTTTTGGATTAAAGGCCTTGCTCTAACTATTGGAACGATATATGCCCTGAATGCGGGCCAGGAGATGTTCCTCAAAACAGCCCTTTCGAAAGTTTTAGAACCACAAGACCGCTACATTCTGGTGGGAGGCGACCTGAACTTAGTCATGGACATAGTAGAGGACAGATCTGGCAGCCGACAGTCCCAGGGGGGAGGTCTCGGGAGAGGGCAAGAGATGGCTGGAAGAGAGGGGCTTGATAGATCTATGGTGGGCTTCTCATCCTCGGGCCTCCCAATTTTCCTATTACTCGCACGTACATCGCACCTACGCGAGATTAGACCACTTTTTGGGCTCAGTGACGATTAAAGATATCTATATTACGGCGGTAGCCCTGTAAGACCAGTGGGGGTCCCAGGCATAACCCGGCCTGCGGAGAGCTGGGGGTTGCGAGAGACCATACTTCACAAACCGGCAGCTGAGGAGCAAATCCTTGAGTGTATCAAGGACTACCTGAAGATTAATGACACCCCAGACCCTTCCATGGGTACAGTTAGGGGGGAGGTCAAGGCAGTTGTGAGGGGTGAACTGATCGCTCTGTCAGCGGCAGAAAATAGGGAGCGCAAAGCCAAGCGGGAAAAACTTACAGCCCAAGTGCTTGAGCTGGAGAGAGCCCACAGCCGAACAGGAGCACCTCGGATTTGGCGACAATTGAAGAATGGGTGAGCCCGGCTGGCGGGGCTCAACCTAGACAAACACAATATGCAGCTCTTCGCCTAAAGCATTCTTATTATATAGGAGGGGATAAAACAGGCCGGATGTTAGCTAGTGGGTTGAGGGCAAAGACACAGAAGGGCAAGGTTGAGGAGATCACCTTCTCAGAGGGAGGCCAGATCACTGATGATATGGGAATAGCACAGGCCTTTCGGGATTTTTATGCAGCTCTATACGAGGGGGAGTCGCCGTCCACCCCTCAGACAGATGCCTACCTTGGACAGGCGCACACAACAGCGCTAAACCAGTCTAATGGCGAAGCGCTCGATGATCCCATACGCATTGAGGAAGTGGTGGGAGCTACCTTCTGCCTTAAACTCATGAAAGCCCCGGGTCCGGATGGATTTTTGGCTGGGTTTTATAAGAGGTTCTGTGCCGTCATAGCACTTACCAGACTTTTCAATTCCTTCACGGGTCCAGGTACGATCCCCCCGGAGATGTTATTGGCCTCAATAGTGGTACTGCCCAAACTGGGTAAGGACGCTTCCAAGTGCAGCTCCTACCGGCCCATTTCGTTGCTTAATGTTGCTCTAAAATTGTTAACAGGGATACTAGCAGCGCACCGGGGTCCTCCTATGCCGGGCATCATTGGCCCAGACCAGTCTGGTTTTATACAGGCCCGGCAGTGTAGTGACAACACAAACGTATATTTCATCTTATAGATAAAGCTCACCGCACCAAAATGGATGCTCTCCTCTTATCGGTGGACGCCGAGAAGGCATTCAACGGGTGGATTGGCGCTTCTTGGACAGAACCCTGATACATTTTGGCTTTGGGGACATGTTCTGGGTGTAGATTCCGTGCTGCTATACTAACCCCAAGGCTGTGCTTAGGGTGGATGGAGTAACTTCCACATTTTTGAGATACAATGGGGAACCAGGCAAGGGTGCCCGAGTAGGGACAATCCAGAGATAAAGGGCATCCCATTTGGGGGAGAACAACATACCGTTAGTCTATATGCCGATTATATCATTGGCTCCCTATAGTGACCGGCTCGCTCAGTCCCTGCCTTATTACAGGAATTGGAGGACTTTGGCCAGATTTCGGGCCTGCGAGTTAATATTGGGAAGTCCTCGATCCTCTGGTTCTGGGAGGAGGGTCCAGCTTCCTCATCTGCTACTAGACGATACGCGGGCATACCCATTTACCCATCTCTCCCCTATTTGGGCATAGAGCTTGCAGCGTCTGTGTCCCACACAGTTCATCTTAATTACTCTAAATTCTTACAGCGCACTGCCAAAGATCTGAATGAGTGGAAACGTCACTCGCTCTCCCTGCTGGGCAGGGTAGCAGCAGTCAAGATGTCTCTCCTGCCCCGAGCATTATACCTCTTTCAAACTATTCCTGTCTGGCCACCCCCGGGCACACTACAAGCTCTGCAAAGAGCTATCAGTCAATTCATATGGGGGGAAGAGACCTCGGCTATCAAGAACCTGGGATATCTGAGACTGGACGAGGGGGGATTGGGCATTCCTAATGTTTTAGTATATTTTCACGCGGAACAACTGAGATATCTAGTGAAGTGGAAACGTACCGAATCTGAGAAAAGCTGGCTTTTCCAAGATAAGTCAAAAGCCCAACTGGATCTCTGGAAGGTCCCCTTTCTTAGCCGGACTCACAGACCCCCCGGCCTCCGGGTCTCCCCTGTTACAAAGACTATGCTGAGAGTGTGGGATGGGGTGGCGGTTAGATGGGGCTTGGCGACATTCCCTTCTACCATGACACCTCGTTTTGATAATTAGGAGTTTTCCCCAGGTATGGAAGTCAGGGCTGTTTCTGTTTGGAGGGCTTCTGATTGCCGGTCGGCAGGCCATTTCTGTAACCTCGAGGGCATCATCCCCTTTCAGGACTTCAAGAGCGATTATGGGCTTCCAGACACAAAGCACTTCTGCTATTTCCAGCTCTGACACTGGCTCCTCCACACTAAACTTCGCCCTAAGGTAGCTAGGAAACTAACTAAGTTTGAGAAGTGGTTATACACCAAAAATACGGACAAAGCAATGATAACTGACATTTATGACATGCTTAGAGAGGGGGCCCCCGTGGAGCCAACTACAGGCCAGAGGAGGCCAGAGAAGGGAACTAGGGAGAGATCTAATGAGTAAAGAGTAAAGAGTAGGCGGACATCTATTATCGCGCGAACCACACAGAGCGTTACACGGCTAGCAGGGAAGCTGCAGTTACGGTGGCCATGTATTGGCATCTGACGCCGGCCCGCTTGCACCAGGGGAATCCAGCACATAGTCCGCTGTGCTGGCGCAGCTGCGGGGAGGATGGCACTCTGATGAGAATGCAGAGAGCTTCAGAACTACTGGAAAGAGGTTCTAGATGATATCGGTAGCCAATTTGATACTGAGATTCCGCGTTTCCCTGCTTATGTGATTTTGGGACTGCCCAACCCCATAACATATCCACTCAAGTTCAGGCGGGGCAGATTAATGGGGATAGCTTTAGAATCTGCTACGCAGAACATCTTATCACACTGGGGCTCACCTATGAGACCGACGCGCCTGGGGTCGTGACATAAACTATGGTATACCTTAGGAATGGAACGTATACAGGCCTCCCTATATAACACTATGGCCAGCTTCACAGATGCCTGGCAGCCATTGCTTGCTCTTCTGTCGCTGGAGATGAATAAGATTATATGCCCTAAATATCTTTGCCTTCTCCGGCTCACAAGCTTGGCTCGCACACCATAACATAAGGAGATTTACCCAGGACTTTCCCTTTCAACAAAGCACACCTTGGTACACCAGGAAGGCACACCAGTTCGGGGTGGGAGAGGGAGTTGGGGAATGGGGGGGTTCTTCTTTATTTTTATTTTTTTTCAAAAACCTTTATTGATAATTTCAGCAGATACATAATACACTGAAGCATTAGATTTGAGAATCGCAAGCAGCAGGACATAAATCAATTTTCATAGAAAGCATGAAATTACACTTATACACAAACCTGATATTGTGCAGCCCGACTATGGCACCATAAACAATCCAATGCTAAAGGAGACAATGTCACAACTGTAAAGGTGGGGACAGGCACTGTCAAAGGGGAAGGCAGGGACGAGGAGGGGAGCACTCACTGACCAGCACCGGCGGCCGCCGCGGGCAGGGTGCCTACGGGGAGTGCGGGGGAGGCAGCAGGGCTCAGGTGAGGTCAGGCATGGAGGTACGTCACTAGGGGGTCCCATATGTCAATTGGACAAGATCGCACAGGCAGTAAGTCCCAAAATTCGGATAGCAAAGTCTGACACCTCAAAGCGTCCTCAAGCCAGTGAGCAAATTGGGGTGCCGGTCTACGACCCCAACACATGGACACACTGCGCCTAGCCAGGATGAGCAGTATTGGGATCAGGCGTCAAGACGAGTCCGAACAGAATTTAACAAAGCCCAACAGGCACAACAGTGGGTCCGGCTGTATCGGGGCAGAGACAATCTCAGAGATGGCAGTGTATACCGCCAGCCAGAACTCCGACACCTTAGGGCACAACCACGCTAAATGAATAAAATCCACAACAGGGGCAGCGCAGCACATGCAATAGTCGGTAGGAATGAGTCCCAATCTATGGAGCTGAACAGGGGTGCGGTATAGCCTATGCAAATATTTAAAATGTATAAGACGGAGCCGATAATTAGATGATCATTTCTTCCTCTAATTGCAGCAATAGAGCCAGTCAGCCTGAGCAATATCCATGCCCAAATCCTCGCTCCAGGCCAGGCGGGCACGATCAGTAGAGATGGAGGTGAACGATAACCTGAGAGCATATAATTTAGTCATCAGTTTACAGGGAGAAGGGGATGTGTGAATAAAGTCAAGGGCAGACATCGAAGGCGGAGGCTGAGGAAATGTCGAGTGCAGCTCCCTGCAAATGGCCCGCAGCTGATAAAAAAGCAATGTGTCCATCGGTCCAGAGGAAGCAGGGAGAGAATAGAACGTGTCACCGGGATAAAGATTCGCCAAGGTCATCAGCCCCAAACAAGCGGCATGTTTAGACATACCGGTCGACTGGAGAGGAGAGAAAGCAAGCTGGACGATAACGCCGGAACATTGGAGAGACGGCGCAGTCCGGACCAGGCCCAGCGCAGGGTCTCGACCGTGTCCACCTCAGCACGTGGGCGACTCGCCGGGGTGAATAGAGCAGTGGTCAACGGCCAGGGCGCCGCAATGTCGGGCTTAACTGCCACATGTGGCTGATAGGGAGAGGGGTGAATCCAGAAATGTAAGAAACTGGCCTGTGCACTTAAGGCATAAAGTTTAAAACCAGGAGGGCCCATGACGCCGACCGCCATCGGCAAGGTGAGGATGTCATACGCAACCCTGGACTGTTTGCCAGCTCAGGCGAGGGAGATAATCAGGGAGCGAAGTTTACGAAAAAAATGAGCAGTGAGAAGAATGGGGATATATAAAAAAAGATATAAGTATTTCCGAAGGACCACCATCTTAGCAATGGCTATGCGTCCAGCAAGGGGCAGTGGGAGTCTGTTCCAATGAGGCATCTTAGACTCCAGCCAGTCGACCTCACGCCCAAAGTTGGCTCTCCAGAGGTCATCCATGTCCCTACTCAGCCAAATACCCAGATAGTGGGTGGGGCCTGAGGCCGAAACAAAAGGAAAATCTGGCATGAAAGGTTTAGTTGTGTCAGTAAGAGGGAACAACACAGATTTGCTCCAGTTCACCTGTATGCCGGATAGTCCGCCAAATCGAATTATCTCACGCACAAGAGGGCTGAGGTTGTCTTGGGGATGGCATACACACAGTGTGATATCGTCGGCATACATGGAGACCGGGAGGGAGCGGACCAAAAAGCCTTTGCCCTTGTGAGTGTGGTGTTGCCCTGAGTCTGGCTGCAAGGGGCTCCATTGCGACGGCGAAGAGCATGGGGAACAGGGGGCATCCCTGCCGGGTGCCACGCTCAATCAAAATGGGATCCGATATCTGACCGTTAATATGAAGATGGGCAGAGGGGCGAGTGTAAAGAAGAGATATCTTACGTACAAACATAGTGCTGAATCCAAGAGGCGGTAGCAGAAAAAATAAAAAAAGGCCACTCCAATGTATCAAACACCTTGGTGGCGTTGAGTAGGGCGGCCACAGCGGGTAGGCTGGGATTAATTTGATGAAGAACTGAAAAAATGGTTCTGAGGTTGTGAGAGGTAGCACGGCCAGCGATAAAGCCAGACTGATCTGGAAGAGCAAAGAGAGGCATGAGGGGAAGAAGGCGGGAGGCCAGTAACTTAGTGAAAATTTTGTTGTCAATGTTAATGAGAGAGAGGGGGCGATAGGAATCGCTGCAATCAGCTGGTTTTTCCGGCTTGAGGAGAAGCGTAATCATTGCTTCATGGAGCGACGGCGGCAAAAGACCGGTATCAGATGAGTCATTATACATTGTGGCCAGATGTGGTTCTAGGAGCGAGGTGAAAGTTTTATAGAAGGAGGCCGGTAGGCCATCGAGACCGGGGGCCTTTTCGCTGGGTAGGCTATTTAAAGCAGCAAGTATCTCGTCCTTAGTAAAGGGCACGTCCAGATATTTACGATGGCAGTCCTCCAGCCAAACCAACTCAAGAGTATCAAAATATTGTTATGGGGCCTCATGTGGGGAGGGGAACCAGCAGTATAACGTTGCGAATAGTAGTCTATGAAGTGCGACTTGATTTCACCATGGGAGGTGCTTCTAGTGAGATCACCAACTCGGAGAGCTGCGACATACGATGCAGCCCGGGGGTGGGGGGTGTAGCAGGTTGGCCAAGGTCTTTCCTGGCCGATCACCCTCCCAAAGCGGCGGGCTCTGGCCTCTCTACCGAGGAAAGCCAGTTCCCTATCGGCCTCCTCAGCAAATTCAGTGTGCTTTTCCCGCAAACGTGCAAGGGTTTCAGGCCCAGGGTGGGCCACCTGAGCGGCATCCAGAGCCTTAATTTCGGACTCCAACTTGTCCAGTGTGGAGCGGATAGATCGAAGGACTCCGCCTTGTTTGGAGATGCACTCATCACGTATTACAGTTTTGAAGCATTCCCACAAGATGGGCGCTGGATCCACCAAGCCGACATTTAGATCAAAATAATTGGTAATCGCTGTTTGAATCTCATCACAAAAGATGGAGTCATGGAGAGCATTTGGAGGGAGCCGCCATGTAAAAGCGCGCTATGGGGAAGGAGCGGGGCATGATCCGAAAATGTGTGTGCCATGTGAGTCGCAGAGGTGAGCCTGGTAATAACACCAGGAGAGGCGATCCACAGTGATGCAAGTGCACTCAGGGGCATCCGGCCGCATTTGGCACCATACAGTGAATTGTCCACAAGTATGGACCGAAGAAGGGCAGCGGCATGCAGGTGAGAGAAGTGGGGGCCAGAGCAGTACAGGGTCGCAGAAAGGGTGACATTAAAATCACCCCCCCAGAGAAGGGCTGCCGGGCCAAAGGACAAAACGAGGTGCCAGATGTGAGTGAAAAAGTCAGGATCATCCGAGTTGGGGCCATACACTGCAGCAATTGTCATGGGTTGGGACAAGAGGGAGCCATGTAGAATAACGTACCGTCCATCAGGATCTGTAATAGCCTGAACAGTTTGCCAAGGGAGCCCCCTGTGTATCAGAATGGACACCCCCCTAGAATAAGAGGAATAGAAAGAAGAGTGCGATTCACCCCAATGTCACGACTGAAGTCTGGAGGCGGACCCAGGCAACAAGTGGGTCTCATGCAAGAGACAAATGTCTACTTTGTGCAGTTGCATGTGGGAATGAATTAGTCTGGCCTTACGGTGATCATTAAGTCCATGGATATTCCAGGTCCAGAAAATGGTGTCAGACATGCTGTGTTATGATTTGGAGAAGTGGGACGCAAAGAAGACTGCCAGATAGAAGAGATAGCCAATGGGAGCGCTGCAGCGTTAAGGGGAAGATTAAGCAGGGACAGGCGCCAATGGCAGGTAGTGGGTCTGGCAGGTAGCCCACAGTTCCAGGAAGCCCAGTTATGGGGAGAATTGTCAGGGTACAAGGAATGCAAAGGGGGGGCAGGGGCAGTCGGAATGGGGAGAAGATTGTGCCCGGTCTTGTGATAGACAAGGTTAGCGATGCAGTGATGTAATCTGATTGAAAACATAATATAATGAAAAAGAAACAACAATGAAATCACCATAAAATGATGTACAAACCCAAGGAACCCCTCGCCCGACCCCGTCCAAACCCCAGCACAGTCAACAATCCGAAAAGCAAGACCTGGCAGAGGAAAACAAATAGAATACAGGCAACGGCAGCTCAACAAGCCTCCCGCCCAACCCAACCCAGTGTAGCCACCCACACCGATCCATCCCTTCTATCTGCATCCTATGCACTAGGAAACCTAGAATTTTTAAAGACAGTAACGCTTCAAATGTCATTAAAAGCATTCCCCAAACAACAACCCTCCCACCACCCCACCCTTGCAACCAAGAAAATAATACCAAAAGAACCCCCAACCCCGCATCCACTCCAACCCCCCAATTAGGCCAAGACACCACCCCGACCCACACCAGGGACCTTCAAATATGAAAAGGGGAAACAACCTCAAGCAAGGGAATTATCCCGTGTGGGCATGGCAGGGCTCGGCGTACACCCCTGCAATAAAGCAGGGTGGCCAAGCTAAAGTAACATCAGACTACCAGCAAAGAAGAAAATATCACTCAAATTACAGCATTTTAATCATTGTCACTGAGGCGATCTCTTGTGACGAGCTGAGAGCTAGACGGAGAAGAGCATGACGCTTTTTCGAGCTTCTTGGCTTTTGCGAGGGCGTCTCTGGGATCAGGGAATATAAGCATTTTTGCGCCCTGCCGGACTCTCAGCTTTGCCGGGTAGGCCAAGGAATAGGAAACTTCACGTTTTTGCAGAATCTGCTTCGCTGGAAGAAATTTGCGCCGGGCAGCCTGAACAGTGAGAGTGTAGTTTGGATAGAACGAGAGGGAGTTACCCTTGTGAGTGATTTTGCCCATGTCCCATGCTGCTCGAAGAATGGCGTCCCGATCCCTAAAGTTAAGGATTTTTGCAATGGTGAGGCAAGGAAGTAATCCTGGACCAGGACGTGGGCCACGGGAGCGATGTGCGCGTTCAACAATAAAACTGAGGAGAGAACGTCACTGAAAAGTTCCTTGACCAGTTGCTCCACAAAGTCCTCCATGTGGGAAATTTTGTTGGATTCTGGAACACCCATTATGCGGAGATTGCTCCTACGAGAGCGTGCTTCCAACCCGGATAATAGCTAGGATTTTGTCCATTTGCAGACATTTTTGATGGTCCTGGGTGGCGGCATCCTCAACGTCTGGGACCCTGGATTCGACGTGGAGTAGGCGATTGTCATGCAAATCCACTCGGGCCTCTACTGTGTCCAGCCGGGCAGAGTTGGTCCAACTGTGTAGCAATCCCAGTGACCGTTGCCTTAACATACAGCATGAATGCTTTCAGGTCATCAAACAGGGGGGAAGCGCAGGGGCCCACCGCTCCCGCCACAGGGCCCAGGCGCCCGCGGCAGCCACAGAATGCGAGCGGACCCCCTACCCTGCCAGGGACACCCACAGCGGCTGCACCACTCACCAGCCCAGCAGCAGTCAGGTCAACAGCTAATCCAGGTGGCCTGATGCGCAGGCACTGCGCTATCATCCGGCTGTGGTTCTCGGCCTCAGGGCGTCACCGGAGGTCAGGGATGGGAACAATTGACGCCTCAAAATCCAAAGGCAAGTAGCTTGAAGATGTCTGCAGGATTATGCCGGATTATGTAGCTTGGCCGGCAGAGCCCACTCAGAGTGCGGCCATTTTGCAAGCCACGCCCCCCAGGGTTCTTCTTTATTCCCGTAAAAGGCAATAAATCAACATTCCTTAACATTCGACTGCTTGCACGACAGTTAGTGCGGCAGCAATGGCGGGGTTTTTGAGGCAGCTAGGGGCTTATTTCAGACTTGATATGCACGAACTATATGTATGTCCTCATTGGAAATGTTTGACGCAAATGCCAATAAAACAAAGTTAAACCTAAAAAATGTATCATATCACTCTAACATTTGAGGGCTACTACTGCACTGGCTCTCCCTCCAAACCTTCATCCTTTTCAAGACCTGTTGCAGCACATACATGGCAATCGAAAATGCCACTCCTAGCATGGCTGAGAAAATGACCTGTAACATTATGTTAATTTCTACCTTTTGATAAAATGTAAGAGAAAGAGAGAAAACCCCATAGCACACTAGACACAATTTTCTTTAACAAGTAGGTGAAATGCAAAACAAGTTTGCATTTGTTTGGTTCCAGAAGTGTTTGTAAAATAGCCTTCAATTTAAATGCTATGCCCTATGAAGGCACAGGAAAACAACACTTTGCTCTGAGATTCTTAAGTTTAAAAACAGCCAGCGAACCCAAGTCCGAACCTGTGAAACTTTGCAAAAAAACAAAACAAAAAAATTACAATGGTGGTAACAACTATGTTTTAGCACCATGCTTCCTAGTAAGACTTCTAACTCTGACAACTGCATTTTAAGAATTATGTCATGGTTATTTCCTTCATCTTTTAAATAAAGTGGTTCTAATTTTTAGGCAGATCCTTTTTTAATTTTTAGAATTTGACATGACGCTGTTATTTGGTTCCGCATCCATAAACAACTGATCTTCCTAAAACACTGAATACTTTATCCAGTTAAACCCATTATTAATGTTGCGATTTCTGTTGGAATTTAGATCGGTGTGAACTGCCAAGACTCTCTGGGGAGACAGTTGTCACTTTGGAGGATAGCTGACAGCATTGATAATCATATCTACCTATACTTGAGAAATTAAGCAATTTATATCCAAAAAAAAGTGTGATGTCATCTTCACAGTGGCACCGTGGATGAGAAGCAAGACATGGTAAATCAAGTCAATGAGTACTGAGTGAACAAGTACCCTAAGGTGTTCTCAGATAAGTTAGGCAAACTCATGAATGTTATACATAAGATTGTCCTCTAATTGGATGCCAAAGCTTGTGGAAGTAAGACTAGTAAAGTATATTTGGCTCAAGATATAAATTCAAGGAAGAGTTAAGAAAATAGTGTGAAATGGATGTAATAGAGGAGATTGAGAGTTCAAATGGTTGGCTCCTGTAGTTTTGGTATGCAACCGAGATCACATATTGAGAGTATGTGTCAATTTGCAAGAACTTAACAAGAACACTCTGGTAGATCGCCAACCCTTGCCTCATATTACTGAAATGCTGGTGACTTTAAGAGACACTGTCATAATCTCAACTCTGGATATGTTGGCGGCTTACCATCCTATAGAACTTCATCAATAGTCCAGACATTTGGCATCTTTTGTCACCCCTGAATCCGGCATGTGAATATAAGTGCATGCCTTTTGGATTGGCTTTTAAAACCAAAGGGCAAGATGTTGAAGATCTTCCTTAACCTTGCAACAAGGATCAGTGGAAGGCATTTCTTGGTCACGCGGAATATTATTCATGCTTTGTACCAAGTCTTGATACTAAGGTTACACCTCTATAGTCACTTTTGGAGAGTGAAACCTATGTCTTATGATTTTATAAAGGTGTGGTGAAAGGAGTTGATTTATTAGTCGTGCCTGCAGGGTTACGGGAATTCAAAGTCTTCAGCTGACGCACATAAGTCACACAGCATTCAGGCCTCCAAATGAAGGATACATGAAGATTTTCAGAGGCCTGAAGTGGCAGAGATATTGAATATTTCTATCAGGAATTGTACTCTGTGTATGCTTAGTGACAAATCATAAAATCTTCCTAAATATCACATAAAGACTATAGAAGTGCCTCTGCTAGCATGCCGTAAGTTACCATTAGATATTTCAGGACCATTTGGGATGTTGGGTTGCATACCCAAATATGCCCTGGTCATGATAAAGTAAGCCACAAAATGGCCTGAAGTCAGATTGGTAGTAAATGTAAATTCCAGGGAGGTGATTGTGTTTATGGTGGATGTATTCAATATAGACGGTATCCCTGAAGAGTTAGTAATAGACAATGGTCCCCAGGTTGTGTCACTGGAGTTTGAGAACTGAATCAAAATATAGGATGTTCATTATATCAGCCAAAGAATAATGGATTTGTGGAACGTCTGAATAGAGTGGTCAAAGAGAGAATGCATTTGGCTCTTGTCAATAGATTGCAATGAAAACATGTAATAAGGGATTTACTTTATGCATTGGGTACTATTCCCCATTATTTTACCTGGAAGCTGGGAGGGAGACAATTAGAAGTGGCAAAGACGTACAACTATCTGGGTAGAGTCTTATCTCAGACATTACAATTTAATTCCCATTTCCAGCACTTGGAGTTTAAGGCCGCAGCTCACCTAAGTGCGATAAAGAGATTGTATCTATCCTCAGGAAATAGACACTTTTATCCCCTCCTTGAAATGTATTGCGGTAAGATCCCCAGATCCTAATTTATGCATTAGAATATATATCTCTATAAAGAAATGGTCTTTCCTAAACCTCAACGAAGGGAAGTTTTTATGTAAGATTACAAGTGTTGCAAGCAAAACAGGATTCTACTCTTAGAACCTGTAAGTTAAAAGTGAGTGTTGGTGATGTTTAAGGGTTACAAAGGATCATTTTAACTGTAAGTGTTCACAATGTTTCTCTGATCAAAAAAATAAAAGTGGTAAAAGTTAAAGATGATATGATTTTTCAATGACGGTAAAGCATGGAACAAGACCAAAGGGGTTGTCATGTCACAGAATGTACTCACATATGTGTTTGTAAAAAACTAGGAGCACAATAACGTAGGTTGGATGATGACAAGGAAGTGGCTATGGAAAGTAGTGCCAAGAGTATGAAATATCAGAGGTCACTAAATGTTATTAGGAAACCTTGGTATTTGAAGGGTTTGGTGGAGTAAGACTATGTTCCAGTTTCCACAACCACTCCGAGGAATAGTTTGCAGTATTTGCGCACCGCATCTGCATGAATAGCTTGTAGTATTTGTTTAGAAGATATTGTATGCTTAAGAAAAAAATCATTGTTTTCTTTTAGGAGGACACATGATATCACCTTGATCCTTCTCTATTCCTTCAGGATCCTGTAATACTTTTCATCTGCCTCTTTATAGTAACCAACTTCTATTCAACCATTCCTAACTGAGACCACAACCAACAAGAGAAACAGCACAGGCAAACAAGCATCTTTGGCATTCTTCAAACTACCCTCTGATTGTGAATTCAAGGAGCACATCAAGGCACGCAGATAAGCATGATTCCCTATATCCAGCCATGCATAAAGAACACCTCCAAGGATAGCTTACTCTCACTTATGCTACCTACACAATAAAAACATTTTCAAGAACTCAGTACGTCTTGTAGCCTTCCTCTGTACTCACAAGATCTCCTGCATTTGATCACTCATCAAGAAAAAGAAAAACACATCCAGACCACAAACCCAGCCAACAACCAAGAGATTTCTAATATCCGTGTTATTGCGAAAACAAATTGAAAGAGCAGCTTTCAATCTAATCGCAGAACTATTCAAGAGAATAACCTACTCTTCGGTGGCAAACTGTATTTGACTATGACATAAGCACTGATATACATATAGGCAGGTTTTTCCAATGAGTAGCTTGTAAGCTCTTGGTAACTCTCCACCGATCTGTAAGTAGCAATCAGGTGTGTAGCCCAGCCGGCTACTTTAGAAGCTTTTGCATAGATCAATTAATAAATGTGGATCAAAATTGTAAAGCATGCATTCAAGGGGACAATTTGTGCATTTTCAGAACTCCCAAGCGGATGTTTCAGGAAAAATGGCTGAATTTCCTAAATACATTTAAAACTGCTAGTTGAGGGTTAAATTGGGCAGAACTGGGGAGACTTATTCTTGATATTATAACCTTGGTGCAAGGGTAATTGCAGCTATGGCCTTTAAGTATTGCCCATGCACGGTCATTTCAAATTGATATAGCCTTTTTCATATTACTGCTGGCAACGCTGTCTGATGCACTGAGGTGATTACTGTTGGTAATCCTGTATATGCTCGTCACTAATGTAATCGTGCATGATATAGTCATGATTGAAACATTAAAAATATTAGCAGCTCTGGATGATCATCATTGAACATAAATAGCTCTTATTACAGAAAAGGTTAGAGACCTCTGACCTGTGATGATCTGAATAGGACTGTAGTCAGAAAAGGAGAGAATGTACTACTGCTGTGTCCTTTGACAAGTACATACCCAGACCTTATTATTGGGACTAATACAACTACACATCCAAGGAAGCATCATTGACTAAATCTCCTCCTATTTTTATGGCAAGTCCAGAATCATCTTGCTGTTTCCATTCACATTGACTCCTTTCACCAACAACTGTAGCAGACTACAATGTGTGATCATCTTACCACTCCAGTTCAACATTTACCTCACTCTGCAACACATCAAGCCTTTCTACCTAACATACTACAACTGCGCTGAAGACACAGAGATCATCTTAGACCTTGAAAACTCAAAATGAGCTTGACTTATCATGATTAGACCACTGCATTTGAGCCATGGATGAATGGATGTTGAGACAGCAACCTACACTTCAAAACTGATACCTTAACCTGTGAGGAATGAACAAACATGGAACTACACTGTGAATAGCAAATGAAGAAAGAACCTGAAAGTAATCCTACTAGTCTCGACTCACACCTACTTAACCATTGGAAACTCTTCAGTGCATCTTTCGTCATCTCTCTGAATCCACAGACCACTGTCACCCTTGTCATGTCTCGACTAGAATACATTAATGGTCTACACCTAGATGCACTTCTCTTTATATTCGGAAAACCGCAATTAATGCAGTTGATATACATTTACACACAAGAACATTTCAAACCAGTGGATAATGTCCTTCACTGGCTCCCCAAAGCCATGTGCCTTCAAGGCACTTTGCATTGGTCACTTGACTAGTCAAAGCAGAGACCTGCTGTTCACTCAATGAAGTTTCCAAAGATTCTGACATAACTGAAAAGTCCAGTCTAGACGTATGCCTCAGGTGATTAGCCCCCTGTTCAAGAGAAACATGCACCTTTGTAGTACCAATTAAAGGTGTAGCTAAGTATCCTGCTGCTTAGGGAACTGTTTGTTTCACATGTTTATGGCCCAGGTTCACATAGAGTTATTAGGGATCCCCAGTTTTCGGTTTTGTAGCCCTGGAGGTTGTCAAGCGCTATAAAAAAGGGCAAAAATCATACATTATTATGATGAGCAGACGCATTCAACATCAAACGTACTGTTCGAAACTGGTGGTTCAAATTTGCTGCATACGAACCCAAAAAAGGTAAAAAGAAGGTTTAAATAGTGCATGGCAGGGTGAAGTCTCTCACTCATGCTGTGGCCCCAGAGTAACATCATGCAGCTAATAAGACCTGAGCAAAAGATACTGCCAAAACGTGAAATGTTCAAAATCCACCTGTGAAAGAATATTGTTTGCGGATAGAATGTTGGCATCAAATTGTTGCGGCTTTGATAACTCAGTGGAATTACGCTGTTTGCTGTTTTGGGAATTCTTCTATGTTTAGTGGAGGCTTGCATGCTTCACAATCCATCACAAGTGATAAAACATTCACGAAATGTCGTGTTATAATGAAAACATTTGCCACTTTTTCCCCTCTGGATGAATTTGGAAGCAAAAATCTGCAATCCGTGGTTAGTTTGCAAAATTCATTCTACAAAAAAAAAAAAAATTAGCATTGGCAAATGCATTACGTATGTATGCCATTAGCCCCAAGCCTTCTTTCAATGACTGTTTTGTCATGGTTTGTGAAAGGGCAGCATGGCTAGTAGCTTAGTAAAGTCAGCTAATGTCTGAAGGGGGCTGATACATTGTACCTTAATGCATGTTGGAGTGGGTGGAACAAAAATGTGAATGACACCACCCACAGATTAATGAATGATGCCTGGCTAAAAGCCCTGTACGTAACTATGTTACACACATTACTTTAGTAAAAATCAAAAGGTCTTGACTAAACGTAAAAATCCAATCGGTCTGGAATTGGCTGCAAGCCTCTTGCCTTTGAGAAAAAAGAAAGAAAGAAAGAAAGAAAGAAAGAAAGAAAGAAAGAAAGAAAGAAAGAAAGAAACCATGCTAAAGAGAAAGAAAAAGAAAGAAGGAAGAAAGGAAAGAGGACGAGACATAGAAAGTGAATGGAAGGGAAAGAGAAAAGGAAAGAATGAAAGAAGGCACAATAGAAAGAAGGAAATAGAAAAAAGAAGGAAGCAAATACATTTGGGAAAAATGAAAGAAAGTAAGGAGAGAAAGAAAATAAGTAAAAAGAGTATAACTTAATTCAGAATAGTTTTAAATGAACACAATCTGGTATGTTGTGAAATAGCTATAGTTAGGCAAGCAAAACACTCCAAAAGGAAGTTACAACAAACAGTATTGACAGGTGATGGGATCTGATAAATATGGAACATCAGGCTCTAGACACAAACACAACACTAAACTAATTATAAAGTAAAAACAAAATCTCTGGCACTGAAGGAAACTAGCTTGGGTGTGGATGTGCTCCTTGTAAGAGAGCAAAATGCAGTTACTCAAAGTGAAGTTAACCAGTGGCTTAAGTTGGCTGGTCCACTGCCCCATGCTATATGTTGTAGTGGGTGTAAACAAAATGTGTATGACACAACATATCAATACAGTCCAAGAAAAGGAAGGGGACCAAGGAGCTATTTACTCTCCAATGCCCATGCTCCTCAAACATGATATATAAACCAACTAGATGACACTGTTCCTGCGGCGGGTGTGCAAAGTGTCACCCAGACGCCCAACAGAGATAAGGAAAGGGAAAAGAATCCTAGGTAAACGGTGCCCACCAGTGAGGGGAAAGGACAACTCTTGCCTGATGTTGCCCTCGCACACCCCGAAGGGTGTAATGCTTCATCAGCGGGCATTTGCTCCTCGTAGGGCCGGCGCTGCAATCCCATACGGGTCCCCCGAAGGGTCACTTTGACGGAGATCTTTTTAGCAATGCCGGCCGGTGCCTGCGGGAGTTTGGGGCAGGGTTTTTTTTTCTTGAAAAGAGGGTGAAAAAGTGCATGCAAGGTGAATTAAAACTGTCCAGGGGTCACTATACTCAGGTAAAAACTGGGAGCGAAACCCTCAATCAAAAGTCATGAGAATAGAAACCCAAGGGTAAAGGATTTACCCCCTCTGTAAAGTTTTCCTGGGTAAGATCCAGTGGATTTTAGGACAACTGAGTCGGAGTCCTTGTTTCGCAAAAAAATTGTAGACTTGTCTTTTCTGCTCCTCCCATGGAGGAATGTAGTGGTCAGGTTCCACCTAGTTGGATGCCCGTGTGTGGGGTTTCTGGGGCGGCTGTTAGGGCTCTGTTTGTCTTAGCGCGGGGACACTCCGGTTGGAGTAACCATTGCGCTTTACAAGCTCACTAATAATAATAATAATAATAATATAAACGGCCAACATGTTTCGCACCCTTGTTGCCACAGGGGTTGTTGGCGCTTCTTCAGGCTATCCTGGCTGAAGACGGCTGATAGCCAGAAACCGGTCCTAGGATGCTTGATTCCGGTCCAGGGAAGACATGGCTTGGCAGTTCGGGCTGGACTGTTCCCATGAGCCACAGGGTCAAGACTGATTTTCATATGGCCATGTCGGAACTGGGGTGGCTTGGTGAGCAAAATAACGATGGATTAAACCCAGATCTGTGACTGGGGGTGAAGGTTTTGCCATTGTGCAACATTCCGTCCATCATCTTGTGTGTTTTGCTTCTTCAGGACCAGACATAACATACAGGAGTGAAGTGCACTTGACAGTGAAATAAATAAATACCCTCAAATGAGTTAGGGCGGGCCAATTGGCATATGGTTGTAGATTGCTCCTGAATGAAACCCTCAAAATGAGTCAGGGCGGGCCATGGCTGGAGCGCGGACGGGGTAGGTGAACAGGAAGAGGCACCTGCAATGCAATCCCTGCAAGATGCAGGGTCCTGTCGCTCCGAGCTACTGGAGCATTTCCCTAACAGCAAGCGGTTTCATTCAGGAGCAGTCTACAACCATATGACATATGGCTCATTTTGAGGGTTTCATTCAGGAGCAGTCGCCAATTTAGCTAGAGTGTTGCTATGGTTATCGATAGTAGGTATGTTATCCACACCACTTATGGGGGGTGCATTGGCATGCGTAGCAGAGAGTGACAATGTAGAAAAGGCAAAGAGGATGACGGCCTATTTGGACATTACAGGTGAGCAAGGTATGCAAGGCTAGGCAGGAGTGGTTAGCACACCTGCATCAGTGAATGGGGGTTCTGCAATAGCCACTGTGGTCTCACAGGGGTCAGTGGTTGCTGGTACTCCACTCACAGGTATTGTGGCACAGACCGTACAGGCAATCAGGGGCACACCCCTTCCCAAGGAATCTACACCAGCAGGTACGGTTACACCAGTGCTGAGCATTGGTTTGGGGGATGTGTGCTCAGAGCACAAGCTCAGAGCACAATCAGTTGAGCAGGCACGTGCTGGCTGGGGTGAAGGAGAAGATTTGGAAGGACAATTATGTTGATATATGTGAAATACTTTCCAATAGGCCAGAGCAGGAGGAGTGCAAACAGAGTAAGGAGTGCTAGCATTCTGGGGACTAAGGGCATTGGACTTACAGGAAGAAGGTTGAAGAAACATTGTTTGATTGGGCCAAGAGGATCATGGGTGAGCAATTTCCGTGTGCAATTGGCATGCTATCAGAATAGGATAATATAAGGCTAGGTAAGGGTAAGGCTTGGGGGGATAGTGAAAAGGAATTTAGGAGTAAAAGCGCTACTAGACCCACACTAGGATGGGATCAGATAGATGTTAACACTTGGAAGCCTGATGCCTATCCAAGTCAGCCCTTTCTGGTGGTCTCGGGGGCAACTACTCATATTGGAGGGGTGAGAAAGGGGTCATGATGGGACTTTAACAAGAGATCGTGTTCCAGAGCTCCATTCTGTGGCCTACCCTCACACCCAGAGTCCAAATGTTTTAAAAAGTCAATTGATAGGGGTCCCAAAAACCAGGAATGAATAGCCTCTACTGTTCAAGGCCTCTTTCCCGGTTAACTGGCAGGCAATGGTGACATGGTTGAATGCTTACAGCAACCCAGTGGTGGCACAATCAGTGTATCAGGGCTTTAAGAATGGTTTTAAAATCCTGGCGGAGGGCTGTGTGGGAGTGACATATTGCAAAAATCAGCAGTTGCTGCGAGCTAATCCTAGCATTGACAGGAATAAGATCATGAAAGAAAGGAATCTGGGGAGGGTGGCAGGTCCTTCAATTCTATCCCGCTAAATAATTGTGTGTGTTCCACTTTAGTGGTGATCCAGAAGAAAGATCCAGGGGAGTACCGCTTGATCCATAATTTGGTAGCACCTAGAGGTCTGATAGTCAATGAAGCTGTTGATAGGGCACTATGCTCAGTTAAGTACGCCTTGTTAGATCAGGTGATTGCAATGCTCCAGGAACTGGGTCTTGGGTCATTTCTAGCAAAAGCAGATATAGAATATGCTTTTAGGCTGCTACCGGTGCACCCTGATGATTTTCTTTACTGGGTTTCCTATTTGAGGGCACTTTCTTCTATGACAACATGTTTGCCTATGGGCTGACTACGAGGAAGTAGGACAGATTTGTTTGCGGCGTTGAGGAATCCCTCTTCTCTACTTATTACATATATGGGTCAAGGTGCAATACACTGTACCATATGAAGACTCTTTTGGAACATTTCTTGGTGATGCAAAGAAATTATAGAGGCACTCCAAATCACCTTTCCAATTGACCTTTGCTTCTGTGAAGGTGTATGGTTTTCGTCATACTGACTCAAGTCACCATCCATCCTTGGAGTGTCCTGGGTGATCATAACAGTTAATACCTGGTCTTTTACTTCTTCTGTGGGGTTACCATGTCACGGTTGGATCCCTTTTCCAGATACCCAGTGGAAGTTCTTTCTGTCACATACAGCTAATACCTTCCCATTGATCTTTTCTCGCAGGCCGCTTCACCATATTTGGACCCCCTTTTCTCAGATATCCAGTGGAAGTTGTTCCTGTCATATACAGGATCACCCCCGTTTGTTGCATTATTCTCTCATCTGGAGCACAGTGACGTCACTCAACGGCTGGCGTAGGGGTAGCTTGCACAGCGACTGTACATATAGGAATAGCACAAGGTGCGGCACAGGAGGTCCGCCGTTGTTGCTTTGGAACATGTATGCCTATGGGCTGTTTGATCTCTTCTGCTTACTTCGAGAGGTTTAGCACCTTCATGGAGTGAGTTTTTCAGCAAAGGTCAGCTTACCAGTAGGTACTACATTATCTCAATTATTTCCTGTTTTTGGGTGCCCCAGGCACAGTCAATTGTGGGAAAGCCTTAGTGGCATTACAGGAACTGGTGGGAATATTTGGGGTACCGCTAGCGCAGGCAAAGACATGTGGTCCAGCTACAACAATCCAATTCCTCGAGAAAGAATGAATTCCAAGGCAGGCATGTCCAGACGTCCCCAGAAGAAAGTCAGGGCATTTACAAGGGCACTGAAGGACTAACTGGGGGACGAAAAGAAAACACGTTACTTACCTGTAACTGTAGTTCTCCAGTATTGGAAGCTTTCATAGATTCACATGCCTGAATCATTCCCCGTCATCGAGACGGGAGTCTCCGGTACATAAAAAAGCAATGCATAGCAGTATAGCAAACTGAAAAGAGGCCAAGGCCCATTTCCCTTTTGCAACCCATAGCCTTTGTTATGTGTAAAGGCCCAAACTTTTCCCTGACCAATCAGCTGTCCTCACCCTCTAGAACACTCCTGAGAGAACCTCTTGCCCCTCAGATTTTCGCGCACTTGTGCATACCAAACACTTGTCGTGCCGAATCCAAGGTGAGCCTCTCAGGGGAGGAGGGTGGGTGCATGTGAATCTATGAAAGCTTCCAATACTGGAGAACTACAGTTACAGGTAAGTAACTTGTTTTCTTACTCCAGTATTGGAACTTTCATAGATTCACATGCCTGAATTAGAATAGTGAGCAGTAACATCACAAAGCACATTTGTTCCTTACATTTCATCATTTTGCAACACAGCCTGTACATTACAAAGCTTAGTACAATATCATAAATGTGACTTTGTAAACAAGAGAAAAGGATGGAGGGATGCAAAGAAAAAGGCTCACCGTTACTGGATGATATTTCTCAGCACCGCTTCTCCCACCGCCGCCTCCATCTCTGAGGCTGCTTCCAAGCAGTAGTGCTTGGTAAACGAGTGCGTAGATGCCCAGGTCGCTGCTCAGCAGATATCCTGTATAGGCACTCCTGCAAATAACGCCATGGACGTGGACACTGCTCTCGTCAAATGGGCACGAACTCGTGTGTTCAGAGGCTTCCCAGCAGCTTGATGACAGTAAACAATTGCACTGGAAATCCATCTGGCAATTCCACGTTTTAATAAAGGAAAACCCTTCCTGGGTGCACTGAAGGCGACAAAGAGCTGTGAAGATTTTCAAAAACCTTTGGTTTCTTTAAGATAGAACTTGAGATATCTCTGAACGTCTAATGAATGTAAGACTCTTTCCGCCTCTGTTGTTGGTTGAGGAAAGAAACGCTTCAAAACCAATGGCTCATTCAAATGGAAGTCAGTTGGTACTTCAGGAATAAATCTTGGATTAGTCCTCAGAATCATTCTGTCCTCTTTGAACTGTAAAAAGGGTCTCGAATTGTGAGACCTTGTAGTTCTCCTACCCTCCTAGCTGAAGTTAGGGCGAGGAGAAGCGCCACTTTCCAAGATTAGAATTTAAGGTCCTCTCTGTGTATGGGTTTGAAAGGTTGTTTCATCAATTGAGACAATACTATGTTGAGATTCCAGAGCGGAGGTGGAGGTTTTATTGGAGGAAAAACCCTTAATAATCCCTTCATAAACTGCTTGATGATCCGAGCTGACCATAAGGAAGGGCCTGATGCAGATATCCTATATCGGGATATTGCCAGTAAATGCATCTTTAAAGAAGCGTGAGCTAATCCAGACTTGGCTAATAGCAAGATGTATGGTATGATTTCATGAGGTGCCGCCGCCAGAGGATGGGTACCATTCCGTTGACACCAGAGACAAAACCTCTTCCACTTCATTCTGTAGGTTTTTTTGTGCCCTCGGCCCTAAACTTCGATAGGATGTTTCTGCACTCCTGTGAAATATTCAGATGTTGGAACTCACAGTGCTCAGGAGAAAGGCTGCTAAGTGCAAGGAGTTTGGGTCCGGATGGAGCACTTGTCCCTGGGACATTGTCAGAAGTGATGGTATCGGCTGGAGGCGAATAGGCTGCGCTTCCGACAGCAGCAGAAGCTCCGCAAACCAGTGTTGTCTGGGCCACCATGGGGCCATCAGGATCAGCCTGCACGGTTCCTTCTCTATCTTCCTCAGGACCCTTGGCAGGAGGGGAATTGGGGGAAAAGCGTAGGCAAAGACGTCGGACCATGCCATCGAAAACGCATTCCCCCCAGGATCCCCACTGGGGAAGCCAGCTTGTGAAGAACCAGCATTTCTTGTTCTCCCTTGTGGCGAAGAGGTCCACTGTTGGTTTCCCCCATGTCTGAAAAATGCTGTCCAGGACTCCCCGGTCCAACTCCCATTCGTGGCAGGAAGTTTTGAGTCTGCTGAGAGAATCTGCTTTGGTGTTCTGATTCCCTGGTAGATGTTCTGCAGACAGGGATATTCCTTGCTGTAGAGCCCATTCCCATATGTTCTGCGCTTCCTGAGAAAGGGAGAGAGATCTTGTGCCTCCCTGTTTGTTTATGTAGTGCATCGCAGTCGTGTTGTCTGTTCTATCAACACTGACGAACCTCTGATTCGTGGTAGGAAAGCCAGCAACGCGAGGCGCACTGCTCTGAGCTCCAGCAAGTTTATGTGCAGTTGCTGCTCTTGCAACTTCCATCGACCGCTGACCTGAAGGTCTTGCAGAAATGCTCCCTATCCTTCTAGGGATGCATCTGTAGTCACTACCAATGGGGCTGGAGCTGTGAGGAATGAGAGTCCTTGAGAGACATTTTGCTGTTGTGTCCACCACGCTGCTGCCTGCAGCATGACCGGTGTTACTTGCACCACATCCTTGAAGGATCCTTCTGCTTGATTGGAGGTCAAGCTGCTCTTGCAATGGCCGCATTCTTAATCTGCACTGCGGCACGAGGGGGATGCAAGATGACATTATCACCAGCAATGATTAGTATCTGCGTACTGAAAGATACTTTCTTTTTCGAAACCTCTGGAAGTGGGACACTATTTTTAGCTGTCTTTCGTTGGAGGGGAATGCCTTGTTTTTCTCCATGTCTAAGATTGCTCCTAGAAAAGTGATCTGTTTCCTTGGTTGAAGGGATGATTTTTATCTCTTGTAGAGTCAATCCTAGCTTGGTGAACAAGTCTATACACGCCCTCGTTGACGCTCTGGCTAGTGCTTCTGTTGGTGCCTTGACTAACCAGTCGTCTAGGTAAGGAAATGCCTGATGTTTTTGTTTCCTTAAAACAGCCGCCACTGGAGCAAGGCATTTTGTGAACACTCTTGGGGCTGATTTGAGGCCAAAAGGCAGTACTCTGAATTGGTAATGTTCCTCGGCCACCATGAAACGAAGGTACTGTCTGTGTGCCGGATGGATTGGGACGTGAAAGTACGCGTCTTGTAAGTCTAAGGTGGTCATATGATCCCCCGGGTTTAAAAGTATAAGGATGTCCTCTAGAAATCATCCAGAATGACTGTTTTTTTAGATAGGTATTTTGCGGGCCTATTACTATCAAGTTTAACAGATTGGGTTAAGGAGAAGCGAGTATTACCCCCAAATCAAACTGGGTTTATCAAAGGTCTAGGAACTTCCACAAATATACTAATTCTATCAGTTTTAAAAGATAAGGCGCTTTTAGCTAAGCAGCCCCTATACTTTTGTTTTGTCGATTTTAAATCGGCATTCGACTGCGTGAACAGGTACCTACTCGAGAAAAAACGTACGGATCAAGGAATTCCAGACTCACTACTAAAATTGATACAATTATTGTACTCTGACAACTGGGTCAGGGTGAGAATTGGTGATGGCCGAACACTATCCAATAACATGCCCACGACGGGAGGATTAAAGCAAGGTTGTGTCCTTGCCCCACTACTTTTTAATCTATTTATAGTGGATCTCACTATTGCACTGAATGAAGTCAATGCACATCCACCGAGGCTAGCTAGAAAACAAATATCTAATCTGTTGTACGCAGATGATGTTGTACTTTTAAGTCAAACAAAAGTGGGCCTGCAAAGATTAATCGATCGCATATCAATGTATGCAAAAGAAAATGAATTGGTAATAAACGAGAAGATTTAAAAATAAATGCAAATGGATACTGGAACAAACTCAACTAGAACAGGTTGATTACTACCGGTATCTCGGAGTTATATTTAATTACAGCGGAAACTTTCTTCCACAGAAAAAAAGATATTACTAGGAAAGCTAATAGTTTGGTTGCTGCATTTAGGATTATACAAAAAAAATTAAGGGGCAAATTTATGAAGGCCTTGCGCCGCCGGTGCGTCATTTTTAACATGGGAAAAAGTGACGCACCGGCGGCGCAAGGCCTTCATAAATCTGCCCCAAACTACATTGTCCTATGGCCCTTTATTAAAGATCATATCAGCAAAATTATTACCCACCTTGACATATGGCTCTGAAGTATTAAACGGGAAAGATGCGGAGATAATTAATAATGCAGTTGCTAAAATCTACAAGATCTTATTTCATGTACCGTATAATGCTTCACAAGCACAGGTGAGGTTGGAATTTGGGATAAATAACCAGCTGTATGCAAGAAAAGGTCAAGTTCTTAAAGTATGGAATCGTATAAAAAATGACCTTGGAAATCAAATGTCCCAGATACTATGGCAAGAAGTCAAAGACAACCGGAAATTGCAAGCCTGGGCCTATCTAAATAAAGCAAAGGAAGAATTTGGTGTAATACCAATTTGGGAGAATACAATTACCCAGGAAAGTTTCAAAAGAACAATTAACAAACTGACTAATCAACTGTCGCTGATAAAAGACAAAGAGGTATTTGTAAAAAGAAGAAACGCATGGCCAATTATAAAATTATAAAAAAAAACAAGCCCAAGAATATCTTGAAACATCATGGTCGCAGCAAAGTAAACAAATCTTTATCAGAGCACGTTTTGGATTATGGCCGGGTTTCTGTCATTTACCGTCATGGAAGAGCAGTGAGGACAATACTATATGTAGGTTATGTAAATGTGGGCAAGAGGATATTATACATCTACAATGTCTTTGTCCTGAAATGGAAGTTGAAAGGAAAATCACGCTTAAGAGACTATTCAATGCTCGTGGAGTAAGGACATGTAGACAAGCTTTGATGGCATGCCTAAACGCTAAAGACGTATTCATGAACTCTGCATTTGTAAAATTTTTATGTGTTATTGGTAAAAAACTTGAAGAGAACATTTTTGTATTTTATTAACTATGCAATATTAGAAAAATCATGAATATAGTGTTTTAAATTTTTTATACTTGGTGATATTTTAAGCATTTTTGTAAGATTTTAATTAATCAAACAAATAAACTTGACTTGACTTGACTTGACTTGACTTGAGATAGGTATTTAGGGATCTGAGATCCAGAATAGGACGCCATTGTAGGATGTTTTTCCTGACTAGAAAAAATCAGGAGTAAAATCCTTCTCCTTTTTGAGAATTTGGTACCGGTTCTATTGCTCCCTTCCGGAGCATTGTCCTAATCTCCTTCCGGATTTGATGCAAATGATTGACCTTGTGATGCATCGGTGGTGTACGAGGGGGTGTCTGAAGAAATTCTAGAGTGTGGCCGAATCGAATAATGTTGAGGTCCCATCGGTCCGAGGTTATTATTTGTCAATTGTGAAGACAACGGGTAATCTTTCCACCCAGGGGAACGTACGATCTCAGTGTATCCGATGTGATCAGCATTCCAAGGTTGTCATTGTCGTCAGGCGTTGTCTTTACCCTGATGACCTCCTCTACCTCTTGGACCAGAGCTGGGGCAGCTGTACGCGGTACAAAAAACAAATAACATAACATAACATACCATTTGGTATAACCCCCTGGTTGTCGCTGTGTGTACTGCTGACGGTAGGGCTGAGAAGTGGAGGTATAAGAAGAATATCTCCCCTACTGATATCCTCCTCTGTATGATGTTTGGCCTCTACCCTTAGAGCCACGAAAAGGAACCTTTCTGAATTGCAGAGTTCCCAAAGCTTTAGCAGTATCAGTGTCTTTCTTGATACTCTGCAGCGCGTTATCCACGTGCTTGTCGAATAAGTCTTCGCTATTGAATGGAAGATCCAAGATTTTATTCTAGACCTCCGGTCTAAATGCCGTAGCCCTTACCCACCCTTGTCTGTGCAGCACCACCGCTCTTCCTAGAGACCTGAAAGCTATATCCATAGCGCAGTCTATGACTTCGGCCGAAGTCCTCTCCCCCTCCTGAAGAATCTTTCTGGCCTCTTGTTTCTCCGCATCTGGTAGGTGATCAATATAAGGTGACAGGTCGCACCACAATTGTCTTTCGTACCTTCCCAGGATGGCTAGAGCATTTGCTGCCCTTACCAATAGAGCTGACATCGAGGAAAATCTCTTCCCGGCGTTGTCCATCCTCCTTCCTTCTCTATCCGGGGGTTTCGTAATCGGAGCCGACGGGTTTCTTAATTTTTGTTGCGCTGCCAGTGTAATCACCGAGTCCAGTTTGGGGTGACCCAAAAGGCAGGATGGGGCATCTGCTGGCGCTTTTGACTTTTTATCTAATCTCGCGAGTACTGGAGTCACTGTAGCTGGTGTTTCCATCACCTTTAGGCCTTCTTCCCCAATATGACTCGGCAAAGATCTAACCGATTTGCGATAGGTTTCTTTAAAATCATATAAGAAACATTCAGCCTCATCCTCTTGCATGGAAAGTGCGAATCTTTTATTGGCCCTTTCCATCAGGTTATAAAACCCCCCAATGTCCTCTGGTGGGGAATCCACGGGTTTCGGTGAAGGGGACGAAGGTGAAGGAATGAGATAATCGCCCCACTCCTTGCTAGGATCCGTAATCTCCCCATCCTCATGTTCCTCATCAGTAGTGTCGGGATCCCGCTGAGGTCTTGATGGCAGAGACTTAGGCAGGGGCTCTGGCAAGATCACGTCAGGGATTTCCTTAAACGTTTGAGATGTAGGATATCTTTTCCTATAATATTCCAGCATGGATTGAAGGTCTTTCAGTAAAGAAGAAGGCACACTTGTCATCTCTTCTTGTTGTTCCTGGTGGTGATGTTGTTGGGGATGACTTTGAAAATCCTCATACTCATCTTGTGAGTCTTCCTCTTGGCACTTCACCCTTAGTTGAGATGGGCTACTAGAATATCAAAAAGGACCACCATCATCCTCTTCCTCCAAATCTTCCTCCTCCAGAAGGTGAGAAGGAACCAATGCTGATACCTTACTTGGCGACATAACTTCTGGCCTTATTGTTCTTTTCCAGGCCAAAAACCGATTCTCCGGAGATTTTTCCCTCGTCGACGAGCCTTTCGACGAGATCGTCGTCGCTGCCGTCGACGAAATCATAACCGTCGACGCTATCGTCGACGTTGTCGTCACCGTCATCATCGTTGACGGTCCCATGGTCGATGTGGTCACCGACTATCCCGTCGACGACGCAAGCGTAGTCATGGTCATCGCTGCCTTCGTCGACGAAGGACTCGTCGTCGATATCGTCGTTGATGGCAGAAGCGTCGACGGCGGTACAGCTTTTACCTCAGTTTTCGTCGACGATGATGGTTTTTTCGTCGACGATGATGTTCTCCTAGTCGATGACGCAGATTTTTTCACCTCAGAAGGTGTAGAAAGAGATTTCTTGATGGTAATTTTTACCTTTGGAGGAGATTTCGACGGCTCTGATGTAGTTTTCTTAGCCTGTTTCTCCTCTGAAGCATGACCCTTCTTCTCCTTAGACTTTCCCGAAGGAGATTTTGAGGGACTGCGACCCGAAGACCCTGGTGTTGTCTTTTTAGGTTTTTTTTCAGGTGCCTCACCTGAGGTATGAGCCTGTGGAGATCTGCTCCTCTTTTGAGATCTAATGGATGATGCTGACTCCTCCTCATTGTCACTTGAGAGGATCTCCTTTCTGGCCTTGACCTTCTGGAGCCAGAGCAGGAGCCTTCCTTCACGATCCCTCAAGGTCTTGTTGGAGAAAGTGCGACAAATCTTACAATCCTTCGCCTGATGATCTGGGTAAAGGCCATATATGCAGTCTTCATGAGGATCATCTGCATAAAGCCTTTTCTTAGAGCAGGTGGCACAAGCTCTAAATAAACTTTTCTTCTCCTTGTCAGCCATGGTAGAAGAAAAAGAGAAGCTTCCAATAACTCAATCTAGAAAATAAGGAACCCCAAATTCCAGTCAAAGTGAGTAGAAAATGAAGAGTTTGAGCAGAGCTCAAAGGAGACTCCCTAGCACAACGTGCGGTAGAAAATCTGAGGGGCAAGAGGTTCTCTCAGGAATGTTCTAGAGGGTGAGGACAGCTGATTGGTTGAGGGAAAAGTTAGGGCCTTTTGACATAACAAAGGCTATGGGTTGCAAAAAGGAAATGGGCCTAGGCCTCTTTTCAGTTTGCTATACTGCTATGCATTGCTTTTTTATGTACCGGAGACTCCCGTCTTAACTACGGGGAATAATTCAGGCATGTAAATCTATGAAAGTTCCAATACTGGAGTAAATTGACATTGCATCAATTACAAGTTGTGGTGGGGCAGTGGAATTTTCCTTTGCGAATCATACACATGGGCCGCCCATTTTCCAGGTCAATTTTGCATGCAGTGTCTGGCCTGAAGTTGAGACACCATCACACTAGGCTGTCAAGTAAAGTGCGACAGGACATGAGAATTTGGGAGGCATTTTGAGGAATTTGAACGGTTCAGTGGTATAGCCAAACACCACTAAGACCAACAGAGATTTAGGTCAGTTTACAGATTCTGCAGGCAGCGTGGATTTTAGCACCATTTTCTGCGCCTTTTGGTGTTCCCAACGTTGGCCAAGATATTGGGTTGAATCTGGGTTGGTGCCAAACATTGGTTTCTTAGAGCTCTTTCCCATCAAGGGGTCCCACACAATTTGCCAAGAGCAGTTCTGCAATCAATCAGTGATATTCTAGTCAGATACCTTGACGGTAGTCAAATGTATTAACCAACAAGTGGCCAAATATAAGATGATCTTGAGACTGTTGAAGGAAATCATACTGCTATGTTGAGGCAAATGTACATTTTAAATCCAAATAATTGTCTGTTAACAAATGCAGCAAATTTCCTGTCTCATTTTAAGATGCAGGCCTTCAGGTATCACCACCCTGAAGCAGTGGAGCCTCCTTCTTTGTTCCCGAACCTACTCTGGCGGCTTGGTGCACCAGCCTACCAGTTTTCGCGGCTGCCAGTTTAGCGCCAAGAACAAGGTGTGCCTATGAGGGGGCAATTTGCACGTACTGCAGGTTTCAGGGATTGAAGGGGGGGGGGACATTTTCACCAGAGTCAGTAATTACATTCTTAGAGGCCTTGACAGGGGAAGCGCGGCCAATGTCATCTGCTCAGCAGCACACCACAGCTATTTACTTCTTCACAAAGATGCTGGAACACGTTGATGGGACTAAACTTATCCATGTGCAAAGGGGGCTGAAAGGCTGGCAGAGATTGGAAGGGTAAAAGCAAGATTCCAGACTAGCTACTACTGGATAGGATCATGGCCAGCCTTGAGAAGGTGAGCAGATGACTAGCTGAGGTTCGCCTTTTTAGGGCAGCTTTTTCCCTGGCGTTCTATGGAGCGTTAAGGGAAGGAGAGTTAGTGGCAAATAACAAGAAGGACAAATGTGGTGCCTTGAAGTTAGGGGATATTCAATGGGCAAATGGTCCCATGCGGTCGCCATCATTCGCTCCAAGACCAGCCGAATAGGTAGGGGGGGAACATATACAGCTGCCAGGGCACTGGAGAATGAGTGTTGTCTGTTGGGAAATTTGGAGGTTTTTATGCCTCACCTCACATAAGGGGCTGTGGGCACTCTGTAGGTAAACAAGGATGGGACGCCACTCACAAAGTTCCAGTTTGCGAAGGTCCTCAGTATGGCCCTGGTGGCAGTCGGGTTAGACCCTGCAAAGTATAGCTCTTATTTATTTAGGATTGGTGCAGCCACTACAGCGGCAGGCATGGGACTGGGAGGAAAATCGGTCTAAAGGATAAGCAGGTGGAAATTGGATTGCTACAACCACTATGTAAGAATGAACATGTGATGTTCTGACATTAATATTTCCCATTGTTTTACCGTACTCTTCAGTCAATGCAGGTGTAAGGCATAATTAGGAGATGCCGCTGCTTGATACTTCATTGGCTCCTGTCATCGCGGGACATTGAGGTGTTGAAGAAATACTGGTGTTAGGCCATTCATACATGAGGCATTCAAAGGTCTTTCAAGCAGCGGGGGAACTATACGATGCGGGCAAGAAGCGCTGTTACCTGCTGTCCTTCTGGAGTCGGTGGGGCTGCACCTAGTCTACTTTAGAATGACATTGGACAGAATGCTGCCCTGTGGCTTCTGCTGCCAAGGTGGTAATCATGCATTTAGAAGGCAATGACTTGGACGAGCTAGAGCGCAAGGACTTATTTGAACAGATGGTCTTTGAAATGTAATAATTTGTCCCAAAGCATCACCCAATTTCACAATCTTGGTCTGTCAAATCGACAGGTCCAAACAGTAGTTTACACACAGAACACAAATTAGATTTTTCCAAAATATAGTCAATGTCCAAATATGAGAAGTCCTTTGTCTGAGGTAGCAAATATTTTAATTTTGAGGGATGAATAATTTGGATTGTAGTCCACATATGAGCAAAACGAAAGATGAGTACAGCCCACACGATTTGACAGACCAAGATTGTGAAATTGGGTGGGGCTTTGGGACAAATTATTATTTATTAAGTATTTGTAGTTTTCTGATACTTTTCTACACTAGGCGGGCGATATAGTGTAACTGGTCCCTGTTTAGCCACACATGTTCCTCCTGATTTGTTTCTTTACTTGCCCCTATTTGTGATGTGCGAGATTAATTCTGTGATCACTACCTCCTAATCTTGATTACATAATTGTCTCTGAAATGTGTTAGCTCTCAAAGAGATTCCCTGGAGCCATAATGGCATGGTCCCACAATGTCCTGTAAATGAACTGGAGAGCTGGTAAGTTGGTCAGGGCCCTCAATGAGTCGACAAAACAGTTAAACAGGAAGGTTGGTAAGTTAGTGAATACAGCAAGTTTATCATCTACTCCTCATGGGTGTATCAAAGGTGAACGTTTTTCTTGCAGGAGGGCGTGTACTTATCACATGAAGGTAATTCAATATTTTTGGAAAACTTGCCTTCTTTGCTGGGCCAACACAGTTGGTACAGGGCAGATAGTGGGGGAACTATGCTGGCCTGTGGCGGGTGAGGTCATGATTGGGGGGGACATTTAGAGTTCGCTATGGCATCTTTTTTATACAAAAAACAACATCAGCATCACTGGACCATCAAAGGTGTGCTGACAGCAAGTCGGGAGGAGGTTGCAGTAGCGCAAGGGGTTGGAGTGGTCACTGACATGCAATCTTTACCCGTCAACCATCTGGGCAGGCACAGTTCGCACAAAATAGTGAGCATGGGCGTAAAATCCGTTCTGTTCGCGGAATTTGCGGATTTTCTGCAATTTCGCGGTCCGCGAATCTCGCGAAATTGCAGAAAAATCAGCGATATCGCGTTCGGGACGGATTTTCAAAAACTGAAGTACATGAAGCACTTACAGGGTTACAGCAGGTGCCCAAGTTGAAGCTAATTTCTTTGTAACCATTGTCAAAATGGTTACAAATAAATTAACTTCAACTTGGGCACCTGCTGTAACCCTGTAAGTGCTTCCTGAGCGGCGCCTCCAGAGTTGTTGCCTACTTACACTTTTCTATTTTTTTTTTGTCCTCATACATGCCACCAGATGATATTTGCTCTAGATGGGATCTTTGTGAGCCTTTCGCACACCCAACTTCGTATCTGTCCCTGGAAAGTATGCACGGCCTTCAGAATTCCCCCAGAGGTAGGCTGTCTCCTCGTCCAACTCCCAATCTCCACGCTCACCGGGAGGACAGGGCCACAAACCTCTGGCATAATCATTGGACTTAAGTTATTTTTCTGACCAATCTTTTAACGCGGACCAGACCATAGCAGCCTTCTCTCCACCACACAACCTGTCAGAATGACTAATCATCATGATGTTTTTTAGACAGTCGGCGAACCTTGGGGGGGCCCTAAACTTCCACTCTCTACAAATTTCTCTCCTAGCGATGACAATAACATAAAAGAGAAACTGTGTGGCAGAATTACTCAGCGAATACTCCTGAGGTAGACCGAAAAACATCATTCTAGTACTACAGGCAATTGATGTTAATAGAACCTCCTCCATAAAACCAAAAACCTGCCTCCAGTAGTTTGTAATTTCTGGGCTCTCGATAAACATGTGTAAGTCATCATCTGCGAAGAAGTTACATCTCGGACAATTATAGCTTCCAGCAGATATCTTGGTTAATTTGGCAGGAGTCCAGTACACCCTCTACGCTGTGAATAAATGATTCCTTCTGAGGTTGGCAGGTTTGATTATCTTTTGGGACAAGGTGAATGCATCAGACCAGACCTTCTTTATCTCTTCCGGGCTTAAGTTTAGGGTGTTACCCCAAAGAGACGTTAGTTCCAGATCTAAACTGTCTTTTGAAGCCACCAACGTGTTGTACCACCAGGCAACCTTCCTCCTCCAGCCTCTCCCTCTACTAATAAGATCAAGAATCGAGGTATCCTCCTCCTTCCCCCAACTCTGTCTTCCCCACCTTGATGACAATTGGGAGTATTTGAATCTTGTGAGGGACCCCCCAGTTAGATCTACTAGAAATTCCCAGTCTAAAAGTCGAGTATTTACACACAGATCTCCCCATTTTTCCAAGCCTGCTTCTTTCAAAGGCTGGGCCAACCGATCCAACAGACATGCCGGAGTGCCCGGGGAATCCCAAATTGGGGCGTGTAAATTATAATAGGGGATTGCCAGCACCCCCCGGATGTACTGCCAGACTTTAAGCGCAGCCTGTAGAATCTTCAGGCGGACCTTTTTGTAGAATTTTTGATCTCCAAATTTATAGAGAAAAAATTCAAAACCTTGTGGCTGGTCCGCTAACATAGCCTGAAAAAAACGTCCATGAGAGGTGGAGTTAAGCTTATTGGCCAGAATTCTAAAATTCTTAAACTGGAAAGCATAACAGTAAAAAAGCAAGTCTGGCAATGCCAAGCCTCCCAGCTTCAGCCCCTTTCTAAGTTTCCTCCAAGCTATCCTAGGAGATTTTGTGGCCCAAATAAATGATCCTATCTTCCCCCTGGAGGCTGGCAATATCTTTGGGGTTAAATGTTAGGGGTATGTTATTAAACAGGAAAGTTATTTTGGGGAGGATGGTCATTTTAACTAAATTCACTCTCCCATAGATATTCAGAGCTAAGCTCCCCCATCTGGATAATAATTTACTTATTTCCTTAACAACAGTCAACCAACTAGTTTTAGGCGTATCAACTAATTTCTGCGTTAGATGTATTCCCAGATATCTTATTTTTTGTTTAGCTTCCTGCACTGGGACTACGTTATTCCAACTCATTATGCCAGTTTTTTCCTTGTTGATTTTATACCCAGAAACTCTACCAAAGTCCTTGGCTATTTTAAATAATCTGGGAATAGCCTCGATGGGGTTGACAGTGTATAGCAGGAGATCATCGGCATATAGTGCAGTTTTTAATTCTAACTCTCCCATTTTAAAAGGTAAAATACCGGGATCTGATCTCAGGGAGCTTACAAAGGACTCGATGTATATATCAAACAGAAGAGGGGAGAGAGGACAGCCCTGCCTCATGCCTCTTGAAATGTAAAACCAGTCTGTCAATCCCCCATTAATCAGGACTTTAGCCATGGGGCTCACATATAAGGTCTTAACTCCTTCAGTGAAAATATGTGGGAACCCAAACCTTTTCATGGTCTCCCAGAGGAAAACCCAATTAACCTGATCAAATGCTTTTGCAGCATCAATGGCTACTATGGTAAGTGGCAGTCTCCTCTCCTCCGCTACATCAATTGCCCCTATCACTTGGAACGTAAGTTCATTAAGTTGTTGGCCAGGTATGAACCCCCTCTGATCTGGGTGGATGATTGTCTTAACAACTTTTGATAGTCTGGTTGCTAGTATTCCAGAGCATATCTTAAGATCTGAGTTTAGGAGTGAGATCGGTCTGTACGACTCGATCTTTTGGGGATCTTTATTAGTTTTTACTATTAGAACAATAGTAGCCTCCGACCATGAAAGTGGAATGTCGCCTCCCTGTAGAAGAATTCTGTTAAAAAGTGACTTAAGCACAGGGAGTGTTTCCTCCAAAATATCCACATACACCTCTGTCGGCAAACCGTCAGGGCCAGCGGCTTTGCTCCGGCTCATTTTCTTCACCTGTAACCTGATCTCCCCCTCTGTGATCTGACTAGCTAACATAATCTTATCTGATTCACACAGATGTGGCAACTCTCTCGGGCCGAACCAAGCCTCAACATCTTCTATTCCAAGAGAGCTATCTTCCTGATATTGCTCCCTCATAAACCCCCTTCCTTCCTCCCTGATCTCTTCTTCCTGAGTTATCAGTGCCGCTGAGTCTCGCTGGATCAAAGAATCGATGTTATTCCTGCTTCTCTCAGTCCTCGATTTCCAGGCTAGAAGGGCACTGCACTTCTCCCCATACTCAAAATTCTTCAATCTGCTGACCTCCCACCTATCTTTAATTACTTTATCGTTTCTCGCTTTAAATGCTGATTGAAGTTCAACGAGTTCTTTCTCTAACTTCGGGATATTATCCCTGTCTGAGAGGGCAGCTCATTGTAGTTGTGATTCTTTTCTTTTTATAGCTTTGAGATCTTCAATATCTCTTTTCTTAATAGATCTTCTTTTATAAATCATCTGTGAGCTCAATATACCTCTAACATATGCCTTAAAAGAATCCCAGACTGCTTGCTCTGAAGCTGTACCTATGTTAAAATTGAAAAACTCATTAATATTTTCTTTGATCTTAAACTTAATTTGATCATCTAATAGAAGTGTGCTATCCAGCGTCCATCTTAGTTCTAAGGGCCTGATCTTAACGTTTATTACTAATTCCAGCACTGAGTGATCGGAAAGACCAGCTGGAATGTGGGAGACGGACACTATATCTGGCATTAATATACGATCTACAAAAAAGTAATCAATTCTCGTGTATTGTTTGTATTTTTTACTGTAGAAAGAGTATTTCCTAACCGCACCATATTTAATTCTCCAAACATCCTGCAGATTAAAATCTTTCATAATATTTGTAAGAGCTAAGAGAGAATTCTTCAGAGAACAGTATCTAGCTCTAGAGGTGCGGTCTAATTGAGTATCAAAGACCAGATTAAAATCTCCACCTAAAATTTGCGGTGCAGTGTATTGTAATAGAATACCCCTTCGTTTCAGAAGAAAACTAGAATTATCTTCATTAGGACCATAATACACTGCACACGTATATAGAGCACTACCTATAGAGAGAACTGCCACCAGCCATCAACCATATTGATCGGTGTCCCATTTATGGACCTTGATCCCCTTCCTTGATCTAATAATAATAGCCACCCCCCTAGAGATTCCCTTCTGCTTGGAACACAATACCTCCTGAACCCAACCTAGTTTACTAAACACTTGTTCACAAAGTCTAGCCTCTAAGTGGGTTTCCTGTAAAAGGTAGACAGAAGCTTCTGAATTCTTTAGGTATTCACAGACCCTGGCTTGTTTTCTCCTGCCACCTATGCCATTAAGGTTCCGGGAGAAAACTTTATTACCGGTTACCCTGCTAACAGCCATAGTCATAACTAGGCCGAACCTAAATGGACCCCCTTCCTAAGCTCTAACCAACGTACTAATTCTACCATATATGAGGACATTTTTTCATTTTCACCCCCCCAACTTACAACTATTCTCTGACCCTGCTCTGACCCTCGAAGCAGGGTCAGAGCATAGTTACAAGTATGGCACAATGCTCCAGGCTGTCACAAAAATTAAACCACAACAGGAAGCACTTACAGATAAGGAAGCAGCTGCCGGACTTGAAGCTCAAATTCAGTAACACATTAACCAGCCCCCGGTTGAGGCTGGGCAGGTGTGCTTTCTCCCCATAATCTACAGTGGTGAACCAGAGGGTGCTGTGATGAACCAGAAGGTGCAGTTGTGAACCAGAGGGTGCTGTGATGAACCAGAGGGTGGCAGTGGTGAACCAGAGGGTAGCAGTGGTGAACCAGAGGGTGGCAGTGGTGAACCAGAGGGTGGCAGTGGTGATCCAGAGGGTGGCAGTGATGAACCAGAGGGTGGCAGTGGTGAACCAAAGGGTGTCAATGGTGAACCAGAGGGTGTCAGTGGTGAACCAGAGCGTGGCAGTGATGAACCAGAGGGTGACAGTGATGAACCAGAGGGTGGCAGTGGTGAACCAGAGGGTGGCAGTGATGAACCAGAGGGTGGGAGTGGTGAGCCAGAGGGTGACAGTGATGAACCAGAGGGTGGCAGTGGTGAACCATGGGTGGCAGTGATGAACCAGAGGGTGGCAGTGATGAACCAGAGGGTGGCAGTGGTGAACCAGAGGGTGGCAGTGATGAACCAGATGGTGGCAGGGGTGAACCAGAGGGTGGCAGTGGTGAACCAGAGGGTGGCAGTGGTGAACCAGAGGGTGACAGTGATGAACCAGAGGGTGGCAGCGATGAACCAGGGGGTGACAGTGATGAACCAGAGGGTGGCAGTGATGAACTAGAGGGTGGCAGTGATGAACCAGAGGGTGGCAGTGGTGAACCAGAGGGTGACAGTGATGAACCAGAGGGTGGCAGTGATGAACTAGAGGGTGGCAGTGATGAACCAGAGGGTGGCAATGGTGAACCAGAGGGAGCTGTGATGAATCAGAGGGTGGCAGTGGTGAACCAGAGGGAGCTGTGATGAACCAGAGGGTGGCAGTGATGAACCAGAGGGTGGCAGTGGTGAACCAGAGAGTGCTGTGATGAACCAGAGGATGGCAGTGATCAACCAGAGGGTGGTATTCTTGAACCAGAGGGTGGCAGTGATGAACCAGAGGGTGGCAGTGATGAACCAGAGGGTGGCACTGGTGAACCAGAGGATGCTGTGATGAACCAGAGGGTGGCAGTGATGAAGCAGAGGGTGACAGTGATGATCCAGAGGGTGGCAGTGGCAAACCAGAGGGTGGCAGTGGTAACCCAGAGGGTGGCAATGGTGAACCAGAGGGAGCTGTGATGAACCAGAGGGTGGCAGTGATGAACCAGAGGGTGGCAGTGGTGAACCAGAGAGTGCTGTGATGAACCAGAGGATGGCAGTGATCAACCAGAGGGTGGTATTCTTGAACCAGAGGGTGGCAGTGATGAACCAGAGGGTGGCACTGGTGAACCAGAGGATGCTGTGATGAACCAGAGGGTGGCAGTGATGAACCAGAGGGTGACAGTGATGATCCAGAGGGTGGCAGTGGCAAACCAGAGGGTGGCAGTGATGAACCAGAGGGTGGCAGTGATGATCCAGAGGGTGGCAGTTGCAAACCAGAGGGTGGCAGTTGCAAACCAGAGGGTGGCAGTAATGAACCAGAGGGTGGCAGTGATGAACCAGAGGGTGGCAGTGGTGAACCAGAGGGTGATGTGATGAACCAGAGGGTGGCAGTGATGAACCAGAGGGTGACAGAGATGAACCAGAGGGTGGCAGTGGTGAACCAGAGGGTGGCAGTGATGAACCAGAGGGTGGCAGTGGTGAACCAGAGGGTGGCAGTGGAGAAGTGTGGCTCAATGGTTAGAGCGGCAGACCCTGATGCAGAGGTTTAGCCCGGGACCAGGGTTCAATTCCCTGCCTCGGCGGGTCTTGAGCTCAAAAAAATTCCACGGACCGGATAATTCTCGCCTCGGTGCCTATTCCAATCATTGAGTCCCACTCTGCAACTCTGGGCAATAGCTTGCTTAATCTCCACAACGGCCCCCACAACGCTAAGGATGCCTGGCCTCCACCTTGGGGGTGCCCACAGGGAAAGCCAGGATGGGTTCCACAGCGGTATTCGTACAAGCGCCTTGAGACCCTTGCGGGTGAGTAGTGCGCTATACAAGTATCAATTTACATTTTACATTTTTACCAGAGGGTGGCAGTGGAGAACCAGAGGGTGGCAGTGGTGAACCAGAGGGTGGCAGTGATGAACCAGAGGGTGACAGTGGTGAACCAGAGGGTGACAGTGGTGAACCAGAGGGTGGCAGTGACGAACCAGAGGGTGGCAGTGGTGAACCAGAGGGTGGGAGTGATGAACCAGAGGGTGGTAGTGATGAACCAGAGGGTGGCACTGCTAAACTGCCCGGGAGCCCTGTGGGTGTGAGCCCCTGCGCTGCTGAGCTGCCCAGGGGTTGTGAGCCCACGCCTCTACTGAACTGCCCTGGGGCCCTGTGGGTGTGAGCCCCCGTGCTGCTGAACTGCCCCAGAGCCCTCTCAGTGTGAAAATCATTTGTGCTCAATTGCCTGGGAGCCCTCTGGGTGTGAGCACACATTGTGCTAAGTGTCCCCCTGCCCCCAGTACATATATACCCATAAAGGTCAGCACCATTATGCTCTTGCACCATGAAGTCTGGTGCTTGGATGCTCCTGATCCGTGTAGGTGGTACCACCGTCTGGTGCAATCAAAATATAAACTCATAACTTGCTACACAGCACCAATAAACACGTGTCCCCCCTGGCACCGGTATGCACATGTACCAGGCGTGGAGCACCCGCATGCCACTGCGCCCTACTGCCCAGCGCCAGCATATGCTTGTACGGGGCAGTTTAGTATGAGATGGGACATTGTCCAGCAGCAGCAGCTGCATGCGCCTGAACCCACTGAGCAGGATCAGAATGGCTTTGTACCAACACGCGCAGCAGAGCTATCTTGGACATCTGAAGGATTCTGGGGTCCTGTGCCAAACGTATTTATGCATCCATGAGTTTCCCGAGCACCATCCCCGTGTAGCTCCGGTGACCAGGAGGCTGCTTTCTCCTCATCTGCTGCTCTGCTCGGTCTCTGACCCTTTATAAACAAGATGCATGTGAACTCGCATAGAAGCCCCGCCCATTTGGCCCCATCCACCACACACTAGCGATATGAAACGTCTTCCCGCCCGTCCCCACTATAATGGGCAGCTCACTCAAGGGACCTCGGCGCCTTTTGGCGCGCTGGCAAAGTTACAGGCACACGTGGTCACATATTTGTGCAAATGGCACAAAGATCCGCAAGTTCGCGGGAAAATTCACGAACTCGCGGACTTTTTTTGCAATTTCGCACTAATTCACGGACCGCGAATTCGCAAATTTCGCCCATGTATGCAAAAGAGCACAGGCTTTTTGGGGGAAGAAAAACTTGGGTGCAGGAGGTCCCCGAGGTAGGTATCCTAAGGGCAGCCGGGTCTCCTGCACAAGAGCTTCCGGTTCGGAGAGCTCTCGGTGCAGGAGTGGGAAGGTAAGGAGGGTCCCATTCTCTGGATGGGGATTTTAAGAGGAAGGGTCACAGAATCAGTCACGATCTCACTCAGGAACAATTATGTTGTTTGTTGTACAGGAACCAACTAGCTATGGTTAGTTGACTCAATGTAGTAGAGTCTCTGTTAAATTTAGGTTTTCACTTGTAAGCACTTGTAAGCAATATGTAAATAATGTGGTCATTGTGCAAATGTTTGTGTGAGTCAAATAAATACGGCCGCAGATCTTACAAAACCTAATCCAAAGATTTGATCTCAAGCCTGGTCATTGATGGACAGGTGCCGGGCGGGAGTTGGAGTTTGTGAGGGTGGACAACCGTGGGACATTGGCACCTCCATGGCCATATCAAAGAGACTCTCCCAACTCGGGAGAAACGGAGGCTATTGCAGAGGACCTTGTGTTTGCAGGGGAGCTGTGAGGGCCATGTGGCTTCAATGGTGCTTGCCCCGGGCCTGCATGGTCGGTTCGGGGAGGTGTGGCCACTCCTGAGTCAGCCCAGATGCACTAATGGGCTTCTGGGTTGAGAGGTGATCGCGGGCTAAGAGCTCCACCCCTTAAAAGAGGCTGTGAGGTGACAAGCGGTTCTCTTTGTTTTCTGCTTGCCGCCAAAGCAACATCTCTCCTCGCACCCACCACCAGACAGCCCACACCAGCACCTTGAAGGCTGCATTTGCTGCTAAGATTAAGTTCTCACTTGTAAGCAATATGTAAATGATGTAGTCACTGTGCAAATTTTGATGTCGGGCAAAAATGTTTAGGGGTGTCTTGGGGATAAAAAGGACTCAAATATGAAGATGATAAGGTGTTTATTAGGGTACAGCGCAGCAACCCTCAACAGCTGTTATCCACAGCTCTCCAGATCTCCACTCTGGCCTTACCATTCTAGAAGCAACAACAGCAGTTGCTAGGATACACATGTAGTGGCACAGCCTTATTATTCTAACACATATGAAACTATATACAATTTAATCACAGCAATAAAGAAAGAATGCAACAGTGTCAAATAAGTACAGCCCAAGATCTTACGATCTCTAATTCAAAGAGTTTGCCTCAGGCCTGGTCATTGATGGGCGGGTGCCTGTCGGGGAGTGGAGTTTGTGAGGTTGGACTACAAAGGGAAATCGGCACCTCACTGGCCATATCTCTAAATTCCCTTTTAAACCCTACCACATGTAATGAAAACTAACTGTAAAATAAATGCAATAGCATCACACACAAAAAGTATTCACACATAGGTATCTTTTTTCAAAGAATAGCTGGCTTGGTGAACATCTGTAGTTACAGTCGAAGGCAGAACAGAGCGAGACAGAAGGAGTCCTGGGTATTTACAAGTGGGTGTTGGAGTTAGCTTTCCAGGGGAAAGTTAAGCTTTACAGGATGGCGGCATGCTGTCAATGAAAACAAACAACTTATTTAAGCATAAATAGCTCAACCTTAAAGTCTCTGTTGTTGGGTGGGTCTACATTCTATTTGATGCCATTTGGGAAGGCCAGAGTGTCTGAGTCACCAGGCTCCAGAAATCAGGAAGTGTCTGTATTTAGACCTGCTGTGCACTTCACTCACAGAAACCTCAGTCACCTCCTCCCTTTCATTTTCGGGAACCCACCTCTATTGTATTTTGCAGGAGGAGGGAAGAAAATGCGAGAAGGAATTTCACGGATTCCAGGGCAGAAAAAAGTGCAAAGAATATAGGTTGCGCGATTTATGGAGAATGCCGTGCCCATGCTTTTCTTTTGTTCGATTTGAAAAAAAACACTGTTCCCATACATTTTTTTTTTAAAACAAAAAAAAAGACACATAACTCCATCGGAGTACATTAATGGGACAGTTTAGAAGCCTTGGCTAAAAAGGAAAATGAGGAGGGTCTCCTGTGCTAGGCAGCTAATTGAATTCTGAAGAAAAAAAGTAAGCCTTTTCTCCAAGGGCTTGGCACCTGAAAGAAATGTAAATATGTGCATTTGGTTAATCAGCAAATGTAAAGGCTAAGTGGGAGCCAGTGTTGATTTTAATTGATGAAGTCACTTGAAGCTTCAGGATGACAAAGATCTATTCTCTTTTGCCTGGTAAAGCAAAGGTGCCGCCAGCTTTCTGGACTGTGTGCTTTTAATAGACAATAAAATATAGTTTCATTGTGTGTATTTGTAATCGGAAATTTGAAAGCACTTGTTTTATCTTAAAGATATATCTTTTGACACACTTTGGGGCAGCCTTTTCTATACAGTGTCCAATGCAATTTAAAAATCATGGGCCTCATTTATGAGAAATGACGCATCGCTGTGTGAAAGCAGCGATGCGTCACTTCTCAGTGCGCACCCCTTGCGACATACCTGATGCGTCATATTTAATGTATGACGCATCATGTCGCAAGGAGTTACAGATACGTCAGTATTTCTGAGGTATCTGTAAGCGCAAAAGTGACGCATTGCTGGAGTGTGTCACAAAAGTGACGCAACTCCAGCAATGCTTCCTTTCACATGGGGCAAGGTCCATGTGAAAGGGCTTGCGTCAGTCTTACGCCTGCTGTGAGGCAGGCGCAAGATTTTGACGCAACGGTGTCCTAGAAGTGACGCTGTGAAATCTCATAGATTTCACTGCGTCACTTCTACAACCCTTTCTTGTGTCAATACACCCCCTTTGCATACATTATACCTGGTGCAGGTATAATGTGGCGCAGAGGTTTACAAAGTGACGCATCTACCTAGATGCGTCACTTTGTAAATATGGCGCAACAAGGCACATTGTTTACACCACTGGTGCGTCACAAAAAGTGACACACCGGCGGCGTAAAAGTGACGCATTGGCTCATAAATGAGGCCCCATGGGCCTTATTTATGAAAAGTGACGCATCGCTGCGTGAAAACAGCGATGCGTCACTTATCATTGCGCCCTCCTTGCGACAGCAATGATGCGTCATATTTACAGTATGAAGCATCATGTCGCAAGGAGTTACAGATACGTCAGTATTTCTGACATATCTGTAAGCGCAAAAGTCACGCATTGCTGGAGTGTGTCACAAAAGTGACGCAACTCCAGCAATGTGTCCTTTCACATGGGGAAAGCCCCATGTGAAAGGGCTTGCGTCAGTCTTACCCCTGCTGTGAGGCAGGCGCAACAATTTGACGCAACAGCGTCCTAAAAGTGACGCAGTGAAATCTCATAGATTTCACTGCGTCACTATTACGAGGCTTTTTGCGGGGGAACGCCCCCTCTGCATACATAATACCTGACGCAGGTATAATGTAGAGCAGGGGTTTACAAAGTGACGCATCTGCTTAGATGCGTCACTTTGTAAATGTGGTGCAACAAGGCACATTTTTTACTCCACTGGTGCGTCACTAAAAGTGACGCACCAGCGGCGTAAAAGTGACGCAAGGGCTCATAAATCAGGCCCCATGACTTACATATTCAGTGGTTTCTGTCAGAGCCTGTTACCACGTAGCACTACAAATACACGGGGCACTATTCACCACAGCGCCAACTTAATAATTCATATATGTGGCTCTCTCGTTACACACACACACACACCCACACACACCTGCAGCGATCACACTAACAAATAGAAGTTTTATTTAGTAAAACAGTGCATAACACAAATATTAATGATAACTTGCACTTATAAGTGTGCGTTATTTTACATGCATCTGAAGATGAAAGACCAGAAAAATAGTTACATAATATTTTTTCCCTTTTACCCGTTTTTGACGCTGCTTACTCACTCACTGACATCACTCCCAATGCACTCAGGATTCGAGTGTCCATACTTTTTTTATGCACTTTGTCCACTGGCAAAGAGAAAGACATCCAAGTGCAGGCTACCCCAGATTTCTGTATCACTGCACTTAGAACAAGCATTTGCAATGCAATAGGTCTCGCATTAGGAAAGTTTGAACTATTGGTGTTGTAAATGACACATTTTTTATTTATGTGTTGGTTTTGAAAATAGCAAAATTAATAGCTTTGTCATTTATAATGCCAATAGTTTTAACTTTTGCAAATGTGACACCTATAGCATTTGTAATGCAATATGTGTTGTATTTACATGACTTGGATGTATTGCTATTACAAATAACAATAGCTTTTATTTTTTTAAATAATTAATACTTAAATAAAAGCGATTGTAATTTATAATGGCAATAGCTAAAACTTTTGTAAATAACTTTTGTGAAGATTATGTTCAGTGCATTTTATTGTGACGAAAATCCAAGAACAGAAGTGAAATATTAACATCTTTTTGTGACATTTTTAATAAAGCTTGAAACATTGAGAGAACATATTTGAACCAGTTGTTGTTGAATGGTTGCACAGATTGATGCTGTGGTGGCGCTGAGTGATGTTGTGGTGGCGACGAGTGATGCTGTGGCGTTCAGTGATGCTGTGGTAGCGCTTAGTGATGTTGTGGTGCCCCTGAGTGGCGCTGTGGTGGTGCCGAGTGATGCTGTGGTGATGCGATAGATAGATAGAGTGAGTGTGATAGATAAATAGAGTAAGGGTGATAGATAGACAAAGTGAGGGAGATAGATAGATAGATAGATAGATTGATAGATAGATAGATAGATAGATAGATAGATAGATAGATAGATAGATAGATAGATAGATAGATAGATAGATAGATAGATAGATAGATAGATAGATAGATAGATAGATAGATAGATAGATAGATAGATAGATAGATAGATAGATAGATAGATAGATAGATAGATAGATAGAGGGAGGGTGATATATAGATAGATAGAGTGAGGGCGATAGATAGTTAGAGTGAGGGCGATATATAGATAGACAGATAGATAGAGTGAGGGCGATCGATAAATAGAGTGATGGCGATAGATAGAGTGAGTGTGATAGATAGATAGAGTGCGGGCGATAGAGTGAGGCAATAGAAAGAGTGAGGGTGATAGATAGATAGAGTGAGGGTGATATATAGAGTGAGGGCGATATATAGAGTGAGGGCGATTTATGGAGTGAGGGCGATAGATAGATAGACAGATAGAGTGAGGGCAATTTATAGAGTGAGGGCGATAGATAGAGTGAGGGCAATAGATAGATAGAGTGAGGGAGATAGATAGATAGAGTGAGGGCAGTAGATAGATAGAGTGAGGGCGATAGATAGAGTGAGGGCTATAGCTAGATAGAGTGAGGGCGATAGATAGAGTGAGGGCAATAGATAGATAGAGTGTGGGCGATAGATAGATAGATAGATAGATAGATAGATAGATAGATAGATAGATAGATAGATAGATAGATAGATAGATAGAGGGCAATAGATAGAGTGAGGGCGATATATAGATAGAGTGAGGGTGACAGATAGATAGATAGATAGAGTGAGGGTGATAGCTAGATAGAGTAAGGGGCGATAGAGTGAGGGTGATAGATAGATAGAGTGAGGCCGATAGATAGATAGATAGATAGATAGATAGATAGATAGATAGATAGATAGATAGATAGAGTGAGGGAGATAGATAGATAGATAGATAGATAGATAGTGATAGATAGATAGATAGATAGATAGATAGATAGATAGATAGATAGATAGATAGATAGATAGATAGATAGATAGATAGATAGATAGATAGATAGATAGATAGATAGATAGATAGATAGATAGATAGAGTGAGGGTGATAGATAGATAGATAGATAGATAGATAGATAGATAGATGGATAGATAGATAGATAGATAGATAGATAGATAGATAGATAGATAGATAGATAGATAGATAGATAAGATAGATAGATATAGATAGAGTGAGGGCGATAGAGTGAGGGCAATAGAGTGAGGGCAATAGAGTGAGGGCGACAGATAGATAGAGTGAGGGCGACAGATAGATAGAGTGAGGGTGACAGATAGATAAAGTGAGGGCGATAGATAGATAGAGAGAGGTGGCCTTGTGGTGGACATGGAGGTGGCCGTGGTGGAGGTGGTGGACGAGGTGGAGGTGGGTGTGGTGGTGGTGGTGGTGGAAGTGGTGGTGGAGGACGTGGTGGACATGGTGGTGGTGGACATAGTGGTGGTGGATGTGACGGTGGTGGACGTGGTGGTGGAGACGGTGGTGGGTGTTGGTGGTGGACAATGTGGTGGTGGACGTGGTGGATGCGGTGGTGATGGATGCGGTGGTGGTGGATGTGGTGGTGGACATGGTGGTGGGTGTGGTGGTGGTGGACGTGGTGGTGGTGGACGTGGTGGTGGTGGACGTGGTGGTGGTGGTGGATGTGGTAGATGTAGTGGTGGATGTGGTGGTGGACTTGGTGGTGGACTTGGTGGTGGACATGAGGGTGGGAGTGGATGTGGTGGTGGTGGCGGTAGATGTGGTGGTGGTGGTGGACGTGATAGTGGCCGTGATAGTGGCCTCATGGTGGACCTGGTGGTGGCTGTGGTAGTGGACGTGGTGGTGGTGGACGTGGTGGTGGACGTGGTGGTGGTGGATGTGGTGGTGGTGGACGTGGTGGTGTTGGTGGTGGACGTGGTGGTGGTGGAAGTAGTGGTGGATGTGGTGGTGGACTTGGTGGTGGACATGAGGGTGGTAGTGGATGTGGTGGTCGTGGAGGTACACGTGGTGGTGGTGAACGTGATAGTGAATTCGTACTTGTATAGAAATTAGATGAAATGAATTTGTACTTGTATAGCGCACTTATACCCTGAGGTGTCTTGGCGCTGTATGCATACTGCTGTGGAACCCTTCCTGGCTTTTCCCTGTGAAATTCCCACTCCTGGGCACCCCCAAGGTGAAGCCAGGCATCCCAGCACTGTTGGGGCCGTTGTGGAGATTAAGAAAGCCATTGATCAGAGTTGCAGAGTGGGACCCATGATTAGAATAGGCACCGAGGCGAGAATTATCATGTCCGAGGAAATTGAGCCCAAGACCGGCCGAGGCGGGAATTGAACTCTGGTCCCGGGCCAGACCTCTGCATCAGGGTCTGCCGCTCTAACCATTGAGCCACACTTCTCCACAAGTGATAGTGGCCTCGTGGTGGAAGTGGTGGTGGCCGTGGTAGTGGACATGGTGGTGGTGGACATGGTGGACATGGTGGTGGTGGACGTGGTGGACATGGTGGTGGTGGACATGGTGGTGGTGGTGGTGGTGATGGATGTGGTGATGGTGGTGGACGTGGTGGTGGTGGAGGTGGGTGTGGTGGTGGACGTGGTGGTGGTGGACATGGTGGTGGTGGACATGGTGGTGGTAGACGTGGTGGTGGTAGACGTGGTGGTGGTGGATGTAGTGGTGGTGGAAGTAGTGGTGGTGGACGTGGTGGTGGTGAACGTGGTGGTGGTGGACATGAACGTGGACATGGTGGTAGTGGACATGGTGGTGGTGGACGTGGTGGAGGTGGGTGTGGTGATGGTGGTGGTGGACGTGGTGGTGGTGGAGGACGTGGTGGACATGGTGGTGGTGGACATAGTGGTGGTGGATGTGGTGGTGGTGGATGTGGTGGTGGACATTGTGGTGGAGGAGGTGGTGGGTGTGGTGGTGGATGTGGTGGTGTTGGTGGTGGACATGGTGGTGGACATGGTGGATGCGGTGGTGGTGGATGTGGTGGAGGTGGACGTGGTGGTGGTGGATGTGGTAGTGATGGATGTGGTGGTGGTGGACGTGGTGGTGGACGTGGTGGTGGTGATGGATGTGGTGGTGGTGGATGCAGTGGTGGATGTGGTGGTGGACTTGGTGGTGGACTTGGTGGTGGAGATGGTGGTGGTAGTGGATGTGGTGGTGGTGGAGGTAGACGTGGTGGTGGATGTGGTGGTGGTGGACGTGGCGGAGGTGGGTGTGGTGGTGTTGGTAGTGGATGTGGTGGTGGTGGAGGACATAGTGGACATGGTGGTGGTGGACATAGTGGTGGTGGATTTGGTGGTGATGGATGTGGTAGTGGACATGGTGGTGGAGGTGGTGGTGGGTGTGGTGGTGGATGTGGTGGTGTTAGTGGTGGACATGGTGGTGGTGGCTGTGGATGTGGTGGTTGTGGTGGTGGTGGATGCGGTGGTGGTGGATGTGGTGGTGGTGGACGTGGTGGTGGTGGACGTGGTGGTGGATGTGGTAGTGGTGGATGAGGTGGTGGTCGACATGGTGGTGGATGTAATGGTGGATGTGGTGGTGGACTTGGTGGTGGACATGGTGGTGGACATGGTGGTGGTAGTGGATGTAGTGGTGGTGGAAATAGACATGGTGGTGGTGGACGTGGTAGTGGCCTCATGGTGGACGTGGTGGTGGCTGTGGTAGTGGACATGGTGGTGGTGGTGGTGGTGGACATGGTGGTGGAGGAAGCGGTGGTGAATGTGGTGGACATGGTGGTGGTGGACGTGGTGGTGGTGGTAGTGGTGGTGGTGGATGTGGTGGTGGTAACCATGGTAGTGGACATGGTGGTGGTGGTGGTGGATATAGTGGTGGTGGACATGGTGGACATGGTGGTGGTGGACGTGGTGGTGGTGGCAGTGGTGGTGGACATGGTGGTGGTGGTGGACGTGGTGTTGGTGGAGGTGGGTGTGGTGTTGGTGGTGGACATGGTGGTTGTGGTGGACATGGTGGTGGTGGTGGACGTGGTGGTGGTGGACATGGTGGTGGTGACATGGTGGTGGTGGACATAGTGGTGGTGGACATGGTGGTGGTGGACGTGGTGGTGGACATGGTGGTGGTGGTGGATGTGGTGGTGGTGGAGGTGGAGGTGGGTGTGGTGATGGTGGTCGACATGGTGGTGGTGGTGGACGTGGTGGTGGTGGACATGGTGGTGGTGACATGGTGGTGGTGGAAGTGGTGGTGCTGGACGTGGTGGTGGTGAACGTGGTGGTGGTGGACGTGACCGTGGACATGGTGGTGGTGGACATGGTGGTGGTGAACGTGGTGGAGTTGGGTGTGGTGATGGTGGTGGTGGACGTGGTGGTGGTGGAGGATGTGGTGGACATGGTGGTGGTGGACGTAGTGGTGGTGGATGTGGTGGTGGTGGATGTGGTGGTGGATGTGGTGGTGGAGGAGGTGGTGGGTGTGGTGGTGGATGTAGTGGTGTTGGTGGTGGTGGACGTGGTGGATGCGGTGGGGGTGGACGCGGTCATGGTGGATGTGGTGGTGGTGGACGTGAAGGTGGACATGGTGGTGGTGGACATGGTGGTGGTGGACATGGTGGTGGTGGTGGTAGACGTGGTGGTGGTGGATGTAGTGGTGGTGATGGTGGACGTGGTGGTAGTGGTGGATGTGGCAGTGGTGGATGTGGTGGTGGGGGATGTGGTGGTGCTGGACGTGGTAGTGGTAGACGTGGTGGTGGTTGGTGGATGTAGTGGTGGATGTGCTGGTGGACTAGGTGGTGGACATGGTGCTGGATGTGGTGGTGGTAGTGGATGTAGTGGTGGTGGAGGTAGACGTGGTGGACATGGTGGTAGCCTTGTGGTGGACGTGGTGGTGGTGGACATGCTGGTGGTGGGATTTGGTGGTGGATGTGGTGGATGTGGTGGACATGGTGGCGGTGGGCGTGCTGGTGGTGGCGGTGGATGTGGTGGAGGTGGGTGTGGTCATGGTGGTGGACGCGGTGTTGGTGGACATGGTGTTGTTGGACGTAGTGGTGGTGGATGTGGTGGTGGTTGTGGACATGGTGAAGGTGGACGTAGTGGTGGTGGGCATGGTGGTGGTGGATGTGGTGGTTGTGGTGGTGATGGTGGATGTGGTGGTGGTGGACATAGTGGTGGTAGACGTGGTGGATGTGGTGGTGGTGAACGTGGTGGTGGTGGACGTGGTGGTGGTGGGTATGGTGGTGATGGTGGATGTGGTGGTGGTGGACATGGTGGTGGTGGACATAGTGGTGGTGGACATAGTGGTGGTGGACGTGGTGGTGGTGGACGTGGTGTTGATGGATGTGGTGGTGGATGTGGTGGATGTGGTGGTGTTGGACATGGTGGTGGACGTGGTGGTGATGGACGTGGTTATGGTGGACGTGGTGGTGGTGGACATGGTGGTGGATGTGGTGGTGCTGGACATGGTAGCGGTGGACGTGGTAGTGGTGGACGTAGTGGACGTAATGGTGATGGACATGGTAGTGGTGGACGTGGTGGTGGTGGACATGGTGTTGGTGGATGTGGTGAGGGTGGATGTGGTGGTGGTAGTAGTGGTGGTGGACGTGGTGGTGGTGGATGTGGTGGTGGTGGATGTGGTGGTGGTGGACGTGGTGGTGGTGGTGGACGTGGTAGTGGTTGCCGTTGTGGTGGTGGTGGACGTGGTGGTGGTGGACGTGAAGGTGGACATTGTGATGGTGGTGGACATGGTGGTTGTGGACATGGTGGTGGTGGACATGGTGGTGGTGGACGTGAAGGTGGACATGGTGGTGGTGGTGGACGTGGTGGTTGTGGACATGGTGATGGTGGACGTGGTGGTGGTGGTGGACGTGGTGGTGGTGGATGTAATGGTGGTGGACGTGGTGGTGGTGGTGGACGTGGTGGTGGATGTGGTGGTGGTGGACATGGTGGTGGACGTGGTGGTGGTTGACGTGAAAGGTGAAAGCAGTGACTGTCTATATGGGGAGATATGTAAGAGGGCAGAAAGGCAACAGTAAGGTAAGACTAGGCGAGCATCCAGTGTTTTTTGGGGTAAATAAGACCTACAGGGGGAGACGCAACAGAGGCAGATTGACAGTATATCTGTATATAAGCAAAGGATATAGACAGGCAAAACAGATAAGTAAACAGACCAGCTGTGTATGTGTGCGTGGGTAGGTATACGGACACGGGCAGCTTGACTCATGATGGAGGGAGCGCTTGTAAGTGTACAAAGAGGCTGAGACAGGCTAAGAATAAGTGTAGATAGGCAAGACAGACAGACATGGCAAGAACAGACAGTGGCAAACATGAGCAAATAAAACAAACTGACAAGCAGCACAAAGAGAAATCTAAGTGCACATATGTAAAGCAGTGCAGAAACCGGCCCAAAGGTGCAGAAACACAGGCAGAAAGACAAGACAGGCAGTGGCGCTGTGTGTGAGTATCGACGGACAGGGTCTGAATACAGGCGCGCTCACGCACACATCACAAATGTGCAAACACACAGGCAAGCAACTGGCTGTCTAGAAGAACATGTTCATAGAGTGATCTGGTACAAGGAGACAGAGAAGGACTAGTTACTTACCTGTAATCCTAGTTCTAATCCAGGGGTATACTCATCAAAGTCATAAACTATGACTAATCCCGCTCATGTGCGGGATCCCGGAGCATATAGAAAATACATATAAATATATATGTATATATATGTGAAAACATATATTTGCAGCCTAAACATCTCGCATAGCTGCCAAAAAATTACAGAAATTAGCATAAACACAGTAGTACTCTCACAACCCCTAAGTAAGAGAAAGAGAGCAGTATACATTTGCACACAACAATGCTTAATTGCCATAGGAAAAACCTGTAATTGCAGGCATTTGCCAGTAGGCTGCAGTAGAGTATAAAGAAACAAAGAAAAACTGACACCTTGCCTTTAAGGCATTAGAGTCGGGGTACCGTGCCTTTAAGACCTGACGGCGACCCCCTGCTCCCATGCACCACAGGTGGCAGTTGGGTCACTTCTTTTTGGAGATGCATAACACCTGAGTAGATCCTTAGTAACATCTCATAACTTTAAGAACATGCTCGTCCGGGGAGGTGGGCGGGAGCTTATGACTTTGATGAGTATACCCCTGGATGAGAACTAGGATTACAGGTAAGTAACTAATCCTTCTCATCCAGGGGATACTCATCAATAGTCATAATCTATGAATAGTATAGCAAGCTCATACCCAAAGTCTCGCGGACGAGCAAAGTGTATACACAGACATTGGAATTTTTCACATTTTACATACAACTTTATGCAAATAGATTCCTCAAAGAGGCCTGTCTCACTTGGGCATCGGCCTGTGCATCTGAATCTAGGCAATAATGGCGTGTAAAAGTATGCACAGACCGCCATGTAGCCACCTTACAAATTTCAGAAATGGGGACATTACGAAGGAGAGCAGTAGTAGAAGCTTTCCCTCTTGTAGAATGCGTATGAGGTCTACCTGGCAAAGCTTTGTTAGCTAATTGATAAGACAGAGCTATACAGGAGACTATCCAGCAAGAAATGGACCTTTTTGAGGCTGACAGACCTGTATTAACGGTTCCATAAATAACAAAAAGCCGGTCAGATGTCCTAAGAGGTAGGGTTTTAGCCAGGTAAAACTTCAGAACCCTCCGGAGATCTAGAGAGTGTAAAGACCTCTCCGGGGAGTGGTAGGTTGAGGAAAAAAAGTAGGCAGAGTAATAGACAGGTTGACATGAAAGTCTGAGACTACGTTAGGTAGAAAACCTGGATGTGTCCTCAGTACTACTCTGTTGGCGTGAAACACTGTGTACGGTTCCTTACAACACAGGGCCTGGATTTCGCTAACTCTGCGGGCAGAGGTAATTGCCACTAAAAAAGCAGCCTTCCAGGTCAAGTGCTGCAAAGAAGCCTTATGTATCGGTTCGAAAGGAGCACCCATCAGCTTAGGGAGTACGATGTTCAACTCCCAGGGAGGAGAGGGGGACCTCACTGGTGGAAACACTTTCTTAAGCCCCTCTAAGAAATCTTTAACCACAGGCATAAGGAAGAAAGATGTCTGGGAAGGTGACTTCCTATAAGCCGTGATAGCCGCTAAGTAGACCCTGATGGAGGGGTACTTGAGGCCTGACCTTGCCAAATGTAACAGATAGGGCAGAATAACCTGTTCCTGACCTTTAATAAGGTCAAGAGAGTTGTCAAGACACCATAAGAAGAACCTCTTCCACTTGAAAGCATAAGACTTCATAGTAGAAGGTCTCTTTGCTTCTTTGAGAATGGTCATGCAGTCTGTTGGGAGATCTAAATATCCATACTGTATGACCTCAGGAGCCATGCCATCAAGCAAAGGGAAGGAAGGTTGGGATGAAACACCTTCCCCTGGTCCTTGGTCAACAAGTCTGGACGGCAGGGAAGTCGCCGGTGCGGGACTTCCGACAGCTGGAGTAGATCCGGGTACCACCACTGGCGTGGCCACTCCGGCGCTATCAGGACCATCCTGGTGTTGGTCCTGTAGAACTTCTGAATCACCGCCGGGATCAGAGGCAGGGGAGTAAAGGCGTACAGTAATGTCTGCTACCAGTCAATCAAAAGTGCATTCCCCTGTGAGCCTCTTTGGGGGAACCTGGACGCGAAGACAAGGCATTTTGTATTTGTAGCGTCTGCGAACAAGTCTATGTCTGGTACGCCCCATAGATGAAAAATCTCCTGTGCGACTTCTTCGTTGAGCACCCAGTCGTGCGCTTCTACGAAGTCTCTGCTTAGGCAGTCTGCTTGGACATTTTGTATTCCTGGCAGATGGACTGCCACAATGGATAGGCCTCTTGCCAGTAGCCAGTGCCAGATGGATTGCGCTTCCAGGGATAGCACTCTTGACCTGGTACCTCCCTGTTTGTTCAGATAGAACATTGTTGTCGTGTTGTCCGTCTGAACTTGGATGTAGTTGGTGCGCAGTGACGGATACAGGGATTTCAGAGCCAGATGAACCGCTCGAAGCTCGAGGAAGTTGATGTGGTAGCCTTGCTCTCCCTCGGACCAAAGGCCTTGAACCTGAAGTTGGTCCATGTGAGCACCCCAGCCTTGAAGAGAGGCATCCGTGATCGCTGACTGCGATGGAGGAGGAAGATGGAATGGAACCCCCCGGAGAAGGTTGGAGTGTTTCATCCACCATTTGATCTAGTCTTTGGCACCTTGCGGAAGAAAGACACTGTCCTCCCAATGACCTGACCTATGAGACCATTGGTCCTCTAAAGCCTGCTGCAGAGGCCTCATGTGAAGACGTGCATTGGGCACGATGTAGATGCACAAGGCCATCGATCCCAGGAGTGAGGACACTTGCCGAGCTGTGGAACTGTGACTGTCTAGTAGAAGACGACACTTCAGAAGCATGGATGACCTCCTCCGAAGGACACACACTTGCTTGAGTGGAGTCCAGGGAAGCGCCCAGGTAATGAATCCGTTGGGAAGGATTGAACACTGATTTCTTCAAGTTGACCTGCAACCCCAATGAGTTTATCAGGTTGAGACAGAAGAAAAGATAGTCTTGAAGCAGAGCCGGAGAGGAGCTTTTCAGCAGCCAATCGTCTAGATAAGGATAGACGAAGATCTTCCTTTTGCGAAAAAAAGAAGCCACTACCGCCATGCATTTTGAGAATGTCCTTGGTGCGGATTTGAGGCCAAACGGGAGCACTCGATGCTGGTAGTGCTGGCGTCCAATCTGAAACCTGAGAAACTTTCTGTGCTTCACTGAGACAGGTATGTGGAAGTAAGCGTCCTGCATGTCGATGGCACACATCCAGTCCCCCTGATGGAAATGGGGAAAGATCTGATGCAGGGCTAGCATGCGGAACTTTTCCTTCCGGATGAACTTGTTTAGTAGTCGTAGGTCTAGAATGGGCCTGTATTCTTTGACCTCTCCTCTTTTTTGGACTAGAAAGTAACAGGAGTAGACTCCTTGCTTCATTTGCATAGAAGGCACTCTCTCTACGGCTTTCTTCTTGAGGAGGGTAGAGACTTCGTCCTGCAGCAACTGACTGTGGAGATGGGGAAGTAGCTTTGTTTGAGGAAAAACTTGCGGAGGAGGTGACTTGAACCTCAGCAAGTAACCATGCTGCACAATACTGAGCACCCATCTGTCCTTTGTTATGGCTCTCCACTCTTCCAGATGATGTGACACACTCCCTCCCACCGTAGTGGCGAACAGTTGCGGAGGAAGCAAAAACTCAGGGTTTGAGAGGCTGTTTGGAGGCAGACTGCTGCTTGTTATTATTGTTGCCTCTGCCTCTGCCAGGACGTCTTTGCTGAAACTGGGTTTTCTGTTGAGACTGGGAGGACCATTGAGGGGTTTGAACCCTCTGCTGGTAAGAACGCTTATCCCCTTGACGAAAGCGCTTTTTAAATTCCTTGCGCTTCTCCAAGCCCACAGCCTTCACAGTGTCCATTTCGGATTTCATTTTGGTCATTTCATCATCGGCATGTGGACCAAAAAGAGAAGAACCATTGAAAGGGAGATTCAAAATCTTTTTCTGGGCATCCGGTTTCAGGTCCGTGAGGCGGAGCGACGCCGAATGACGAGAACAGATTCCATGGGAGTAGCCATGGGCTGCGAGGTTAGAGGCGTCTGCCGCCGCACTGATGACCTGGTTGGCTACAAGTCCTCCCTCCTGTAGGATTTTGACAAAATCCTGTCTATCTTCTTTCGGGAGCTTCTCTGTGAAGCGAGTAACCTCCCCAGTAGAGCCGAAGCACTGGCCACCTTCATATAAGAAGCAGAGGTGCTGCATACCTTTCTGCCAAAGGAATCCATCACTTTGCTGTCCTTCTCTGGGGGCACCGAAGAACAAGTAGAGGCTGAATGAGACTTCATGGCAGCCGCCACGATCATTGAATCAGCCGGGGGGTCCGTTCTGAGGAATAAGGGGTCCTCTGCGGGAGCCTTATACTTCTTGGCAAGTCTTGATGGAACAGAACCTACCACTGCAGGCGTGAGGAAGGTCGCCATCGCAGGTTCAAGGAAGCTGGGAACCAGAGGCAACAGCAGTCTAGTCGCTGTGCGATGATGAAGTGTGTTGAAAATTATGGATGTTGGGACCACAGGAGTATGCAACAAGATGTTCAATTTCTTTGCACCCCTACCCAGCACATCTGTAAAGGTTGCAATGTCATCAATAGGTGAGACTCTTGAAGGAGGAGTAGAGGAGAAGGTCGGAGAATAGTCCCGGACCGTCGACCTCGTGGAATCGGACCAAGTCGGAGACCTGGTGCGTCCTCTGTGATGAGACCTGTCTCGATGGCTGTTCCGACCCCTGGATCTAGACCGATGTCTAGAGTGAGATCTCGGTCTGGGAGAACGTCTTGGCTGAGCAGGCGTCCTGGGCCTTACCGGAGAGCGTGATCTGGTGTGAGATCTCCGTCTGGGTGTAGGGCGTGGCCTTGGTGGAAGGGTTTTCGCAGGCCTGACCGGAGTACTTGCCCTCGGAGCAGACGGAGAGTACGTGTGGGAGTAATCCGTAGATCTGGGAGACACTTCTGGCGAGATCTCCACGATATTCAACCCAGGAGATGAAGATCTGTCCCCTGATGACTTGGATCCAGGGGACTGTACAATCACAGGGACCTGTTCCTTCGACGGCGAGAGATTCGACGTCGAAGACGTCTGTGTGACCAATGGCGTTGAACTAGGTTTTCTCGACGTCAACTTCCATGCCCCAGCGACCTCGACTGCGATCTTCGGCGTCGAGTCGGTGACCTCGACGTCGATCTTCCTCGACGTCGATCTTCCTCGACGTCTAGTCGAACGTGAACCCTCATGTCGTCCTCTCGACGTCGATTTTCCTCGACATCGTGTCGACGACGACCTTCTTCGACGTCTTTCTGTTAAGTCCATGCTTCTTGAGATGAGACCTGCGGCTAGCAGGATATGAAGCATGCACTAATGTGTGTGATATTATTGTTCTTATCAAGGGTGGCACTATGTTTGGTTGGATTGTTATGGATCACAATGAGGTGTTGATAATGAAAACATCACGGATTATGTATTGTGTAATTATGTTTTTAAAAAAAAGATAATATAGAAAAATGGATTTTAAACTATATCTTTTTTTTTATATATGACTTGCAGCCTTGAGGAAGCCCGGAAAGGGCGAAACGCGCGTCGGCTGTGAAGCACTTGATTTTTTAAAAAAGAAATAAGGAGCCAGATGCATCAACCTAAAAACCGGTCACAAACGGTTGCGACCGGTATTTTTGCATTTGGGATGCATCATCCCAAATGCAAAAATCGCAATTAAGGAATCTCTAAATTGAGATTCCTTAAATTGCGATTGCATTTAAGGAATCCCCAATGGAGATTCCTTAAATGCAATGCATCAAACTAAAAAAAATAGCGATTTCGCAAATAGGAGTAGCAAATTACCATGAAGTTGAACTTCATGGTAATTTGCAAAAACATTGAAAAATGCACTAAAGTAAATTTTTCAAAGTTCCATTTTACACACACACATGCCCTTAGGGCATGTGTGTGTGCAAGATGTACCCATATGCAGATTTCAGGGGTGCAACTGGGTGTCCTTTGGCCCCCTGCACCCTTTAAATTGCATTCTCAATTTGCGATTCGCTAATTGCTAATCGCAAATTGAGAATGTCTTCCCATTCATTCCTATGGGCCTGTAGGCCCATAGGAATGAATGGGGAGGTATTCCTTAATTGCGATTCGCAGTTTGCGAGTCGCAATTAAGGAAAGTGTAGGAATCGCTATTTTTATAGCAATTCCTACATGCATAGGCTTTTGTGATTCCTAAATAGCGATTCCTTGAAAATCGCTATTTAGGAATCGCAATTCCATCTGTTGATGCATCTGGCTGAAAGTATTTTGTCTACACTACATGATTCCTTTGGATTGAGAAGGAGTGTCTGGAAAAAGAACTTGCATTGAAGCTTTGTGCACAAGGCACTGGGATAAAAGTGATTTGATGTGATGTGCATGGGTGCTTTTTGTATTTTATGGATATGATATTCTGTTACACCATTGGTGAACAGATTGTCTAATTGTCAATGCTTTAGGTGGATAAGCATTTCGCACCAAATTTGCACTCAGTAGTTGGATGATTTTGTGATGTATTCCTATAGGTTCTGTATAGATCCCCCTATTCCTGACCCTATTCTGGTTAACAAATTAACTAGCAGCCATCCCATGATGCAGAAACCGTTATCTGATTAAGCCAGACCACGGCACAGGAGCGCGTTATCTGATTAGGTCATAACGCTTGCCATCTAATTAGGCAAGCAATATTCCTCCAGCCCCTGATAAGGCATACGGAGTTCTCAAAACAAATCAAACCTATGACAACCTGGGAAAATCCCTGCGGCCATTGTTTTGATTTCTCAAAGAACTTCAGTAAAAGAATGTGCTAACGACCAGCTCGTATGACATCCTTATTGACGTATCTATGTCCATCCTTACGTCAATCTCGGCACCTTACAGGTATAAATATTACCGACATTGCCTTAAGCAAACACACGCGGTGGTGACGAGATCGGAGCAGCGAGACTTGCCGAAGCCCAGCAGAGAGCGAAGCCCACTGGCGCTGCCCCGCCTTCCTGACGCGCTGAGAACGAGACGCTGCCTTTCTCCTGCCGAGAAATCCAGCTCCGGCGCTTCCGAGCAGCCCTTGCAGGCAGCTTGGAATATCGAGACCACAGACGAGAGATACCATCCCTCAACCATCCTAGATCTCAGGTACAGAACTGAATAACCCCTTGCAGAGAATTCTTGAGTCAGTCACTTGGCAAAACAAACTTAACTCAAAACTGCTACTTTCTACTCCAGCCCACGTATTAGGCTTAGGTCAGGTACACCGGGGTAGGCGTGGTTAGAAGCACCAGTTGAGTACGATTAGTCGAAAGTATATGTGTATGTATATATTCTATCCATTTTAAATAGCATATGGCTTAGAAACCATATCAATGCTTTTACAGTATTATTTCATAATTCTGCTTTTATTGTATGCACTTTACTTAACCATAAGTATTGCGATAATATCGATCCATTTCTCTTGTACAAGAAAAGAGACTGATCAATAAACAACATCTTTTATTGAACACGCCCGTCTCTTCCTTTTCTCTACAAACTGGTGAAACTAAGAATGCACGTACTGACTGAGTAAAATAAGTTGTCTTTTGTTTTCACACGACTCTAGAGATACACTCTTGATTAGGGGAGAGCAAAGTTGTCATGTTCTATGGTTGTCAGAAACTAAATCCCTTCTTGTCTATCCAGGGAGGTTCAACTCCTCCTTGCCTATTCGAGAAAGTTTCTAGTGAACTCTGAGCTAGCTGGCAAACCCAAAACTTTAAGTCTAATATCGACAGTAGAAGACCTAGTTAACGTCTGGTCTAGGTCTATACTATTGGAGGTATTATTCCAATGCGCAGAGCCTATTGGGATAATAAAAACTACACTACATGGCGCCCAACGTTTGGAAAGGCGATAAAACTAACGCAAGACTTTAGAGTAACTCAGTCGTGCTCTTTCACTCAGACCCTTTTCTCCCATAATACTCCAAAGACGTCTGGAGTGGGTGAGAGGTAAAATCCGCCAAACCTCGCAGGAGGGTACTCCTATGTATGGTTCTTGGTTCAATCAACGTTGAAGGATACACTGTTCCAAAATATTGTGCATCTAATCTTTGTTTCCATAAGGAACCTGATCTGCAAACAAACAGAATAACCTTCCTGACAGTAAAATGTCAGAAAGTGATGATGAAAGAGAGAGAGTTAGATTAGCAGCTGAACTAATAGAAGCTGATAATACTATGCAAGAAGCAGACCCGGATATAATACTCATCCCGGTCAACATAAGAAGATCTATAACGTTAAAACTTATAGAAAATGGACTGACACCAAGAGGTGGTACAGTCATATTCGTAATTGAGGCACACGAATATCGGCAGACAGAGGTATTCTATTCATGGATAAACTTTCCAGCAGCAAATGCTGTAACAAAGGACTTCCACTATTATAAAATAGAGGAACCTCCTAATGAGTACACTCCTTTCGAGGAAGTGGAAGTACCACTCAAATTCCAAGAGCACCTGCTCTTGTTTAATGGCGCCCTAAAACACAACAATCACATCACCAGGCTCGGTCCACTAGGTAGACCAGGAGCAACGTGGCCGGTCCTAGCCGGATACACACCACATCCAGACATCGAAAGAATGTCTGCAGTAGATCTTTTAGTACAACTAAAACAATTAATTAAAATATATAGACAATTAGTCCAATATGTAATGCGGACTTCAACTGTCCAACCAGTAATTAAAATTCCACAGCTGACCCCTCATCAGGGGAACACAAATAAAATTACACCACAGAACATACAATCCTGCCTAGGTAAAGTACCAGCTAAACGGGAACAAATACCATTCTGGTTAGCACAAAAAATCACCCAAATAGAGGCGGTATTTCCAGATACCACCCCGGTAGAAAAACACAGGATTCTGACTATCTGTCTTCCAATGGGAATCGCACCACACGTGGAGGACTGTGACACTTGGGGTACAGTCTTTGCTTCCATTTACACAAAAACACATGGAGTTCCATCCATGTCAGTAATACCAGATGTGCTAAAACAAATTCAAGACGAATACCGTCCAGAACCCGCTTTAACTCTCGGTATGAAATTACTAAAAGACTTCAAGCAGGTCTCGGCAATATTACTAGCCAACATAAAAGGAGAAGCAGCGAATGTGGCGATCCGCCAGAGGTTAAAAGAGACAGATATAGCAGACCAACCAGCTGAAATTGCCAGAATTATAGAAAAATCCTATGAAGAACTAGGTAGAGATAGTTTGGGTGGAATACCAGTGAAGCCCCAACTAATTGAAAGTCCTGAAAAAATATTTATTAAAAATAATCTAAACAGTCAAAAGAAGAACTGGGATGGAAACAAACAATCCAATCCAAAAGAAAAAAGATTCCAGTCCAGAGGAAGGTCTCCTCGGCGGAGAGAAAGATCTCCGGACCAAGGACCCAAGTCTCCCCAAAGGGAGCCCTCTGTGAAAAGATACAACCTTAGAAATAGGGATAACATAAAGAAACCTGATAGATATCAAGATTTTGATACACGTCCCTCTCAATCTTTTCAGACTTCCTCGCAGAAATCGGAAAGAAGAGGACGATCGGAACCCAGGGAAGGGCACGTCAAGTCCAAAGACAAGGAACCTGCTCATCCAAATAAAAAATTACAGTTTCCAAAGAAGAAGGTAGCCAGTATTAAAGTATTCAACAATGCCGAGAATACTGAGGACAGAGCTGAAAAACGGAGAGTGGGCTCAGACAATGCTAGACAGCGCAGCAGAAGTGAGCATAGCACGCAAAGTCCTTATGAATCATCTGGAGACAGTGGACACGAATGAATACATTCAAGTGGAAACTGCAGACACCAGAGTTAGCAAACCTCACAAAATATATGAAATAACTTTACGTATAGAAGGGGATAAGACTAGAAAAATAAGGGGCCTTTTTTGGGATAATCTCTCCAAGGGCTATGACATCCTTCTAGCTGAAAAAGACTGGCCACCAGAGTTTGTCAGGGAGTGCCCACATGGCAAAGAAATAATTATGCCTGCCTTCTCAAATCATATTCCAATTCATAAAAAATATACACTTGCAAGAAAGTGGGCAGGAGCTCAAGCTCCTGCTTTATATAAAAATCATGTGGGATGGGATGAGGAATCTCCTCCACACAAAATCCAGTTAAAATCACAACCTACTGCACAAAGGCAGTATCCGATCAAGCAAGAAGCTAAAAAACAGGTAAAAGAAATTCTAGATCAACTAGAATACCAGGGGGTGATTGAAACTTGCACCTCACAAATAAACAACCCTTTGTTTCCTGTCTCCAAACCAGACAATTCATATCGTCTAGTTTTGGATTACAGACACCTTAACTCATGTTGCAAAACTTTTGCAGTACAAAACTCGCATAGTGCTGCACTAATGAATAACATAGTGCGCAAAAAATATAAAACAACATTAGACATCTCTAATGGATTCTTTTGTCAAAATATAGCACCAGAGAGCAGATACTTGTCAGCGTTCTCAATAAATGGCGCTCAAAAAGAATTCTGTCGGTTACCCCAGGGGTACAAGAACAGCCCAGGATTATTCTCAGCGAGAGTAACAGAGTTACTACAAACATATGATGACGAAGCATTATCTTATGTCGATGACATATACCTAACAGATGATGACTTGGATACTCACTTGAAGAGAGTGAACACCATAATACTTGGGTTCGCAGCAGAGGGTTACAAATTCAACTTTAAAAAATCTAGAATTGCCCATCTAACAGTCCTATTCTTAGGATATGAATTATCAAGTGAAGGCAAAAGCCTGGCTGACAATTTCCTAGAGAAATGTGCCGTACTCCAAGCACCTAGAACACTAAAAAACCTACAGTCAATTCTAGGCTTCCTAAATTTCGGAAGAACATACATTGCAAATTACGCAGAAAGGGTCAAACCCCTTTATGATCTAATAAAACCAGATTTTAAAAAAACCAATTGGACTCAAATACACACAGAAATTCTGAGATCCTTACAAACAGATATGTTAATTAAAACAAAATTAGAAACACGTGATAACACACGCAACCTTGTGATTCGAGTCATCCCAGGAAGATGCGGATTCACATACCTGACCTCTAACGAGGGAGAAAAGGTACCAATTGCATTCAAATCACACTTGTACACAGAAGCTGAAAAGAAATTCAGCATTAAAGAAAACATTGTTCATGCAGTTCAAACCGCAATAGCTAGAGAAAAAGATAAAGCTGACGGTAGACACATCACAGTCAGAACAGCAGAATCAGCCTCTGAGGCATTAACAACCCCATGTAATTTACCAACAACAGCATTGAATCCGGAATGGATACAATGGGTGAATCACATTACAATGGACAAAGTAAAATACTACTTTGATCCGGAACTAAAGGAACTAAAATATCTAGAATATGAAAGAACATTCCCTCTGCCAATCGACATTCTGCCATTACGACAGTACGCTTGTGTAATCTATACAGACGGACATGCTCAACCCTCCGTTTGGGGAGAACAAGCATACAATCCCACATGTGAGATTACAAAAGAAGTGTGGCGCGGAGGTATACTAAGACCTCTATTAACAAAGACACACTCAGTAGAAACTAATTCAGAATAACAGACTGAAATAATAGCATTGAAAATGGCGCTAGATAATGCAGATCGCGAATTCCCGACATTTATAGTGTCCGATTCATATTACTGCGTCAAATCATATAACAGCTATTTGCAGAAATGGATTCAAAACGGTTACAAAGATGACACAGGTGCAACAATAAAGCAAAAACTGCTTTGGGAACAAATAGTTCTGTTAAAAAGAGAACTACCAAAGACTCACGTGATACACTCACTGAGTCATCAGCGTGATGGCGTTCACGTTGCAGGGAATTCATTGGCTGATGAGGCCGCAAAGGCAGCTGTGCAAACGGCTTCCGTAGCTGCCATCACCCGGTCAAAAACAAAAATAGACAGCGATATATTACAAGCTGTCAGCGCTACAGTAAAAGATGCGATAGAAACACTCCCGAAAGGCTTTCCAGTAAAGTACTCATATATAACTGATGCGAATAATGTTCCATTTGCTCAAATCCCTGGAGTGGGGGATAGAGTAATTCCAAACATGGAACATAGGTTAGGACTCATCATAGCGGCACACGAAGGGCTTGCTTCTGTACATGCTGGCGTCTCAGCCACAGTATCGTTATTAAAACAGAGATACTGGTGGCCACAAATGAGAAGACAAACCAGGAACTATGTTCTAGAATGTGAAATATGTCAAAAAATGAAAGTATCAACAGTGAGACGACCAGCACAGACGCCCCTTCTAATCTCGGATAAACCATTAGCCTGTGTTTACCCGGACCACTGTGGTCCCTTACAAAGGGATGGTAACTATAAATATATCTTGGTCGCAGTGGATTCATGCACGAGATTCATATGGATGTGGCCCCAGCGATCGGCTGATGCCAGAACTGTTATAAAAGATTTGCGAGTCTTTATCGGCACATACGCAATTGGCATGCTGCATTCTGACCAGGGTCCTGCTTTTAGCTCTAGAGCTTATAAGGAGGCCATGACCAGCATGGGCATTGCATTGCGGTATTCTTGTCCATTTCATCCCGAGGGAAACGGAATTGTTGAAAGAAAAAACCGTGACATAAAGCAATCTATAACAGCAAAGGTATTAGGTTCGGGAGCTGGGTGGGTCAAACATCTAATAAGTGTCCAACGTAGTCTAAACAACCTGCCAAGAAATTCTCTGAAGGGATTCAGTCCGTACGAATTATTGTTTGGGACTAGGATGTTAGTCTTAGATCTTGACAGTCAGACTTCAGTGGTGAAAGAAAAAAGCTTTGATATCAAAGATCGTTTGGCTATTTTGCAGGACTTAAACGAAACAAGAAAAGACCTGAGCAACATAAAGTTGAAACAACAGCCAACAACCACTAAAGAAACACCGCCTGTCCCAGCAAGACCTGTCTGGATTCCAAAAATCGGGGATCTAGTCAGAGAAAAGATCGCGGTAAAGAAGGAATTTGGGCCTTCTTACAGAAAAGCAGTTCCTGTCTTGTCCATCAACGGGACAAGATCAGTTGTACTACCGCCGCTTGCTGGTAAAAAGGAGAACTGAGTTGTATCCATCGACCTGGTAAAACCACAATCATGTGGCCGATAACAAACAGTAGGCCAAGTGGACTCCCGATAAGTAGTAGAACACCGAGGTTTGCTACAAGTACAGAGGTGCTAACTAAAAGGCTAATCACATTCGAAACGCCTACAGAACAACAACAAGGACTATGCAACAATGCAATGGAACTCACACCTCTGAAAACCCAAATAAAAACGTTTAGTAGAGACACACCAACCTACAATGAAGTAACAAATGAATATGCAAGAAACAGTAATCCTGAAGCAATTGGAACAATTGATAGAACAGCATCCGGCTACTTCATAAACTTCAATGATTCCTCTGAAGATCTCAGTGAATCAAAGACACAGCCATCAACAAAAACCCTTAAAGACAAAGCTAAGGAACTTTTGAAACAACTGAAAGAAACCTATCTGATTTCTCCATGGATTGAATTTTGGGTGTCCTTTGGTGTATTTATCCTCATACTTTGGCTCATCATGGTACTATGCTTGGGACGCTTCATTGAGGGAAAATATGCAAAAATGGACACCGCAAGCCAGAAAATCAACTTGATCCTCAAGCCACACACGTCTTCACACGTCGAGAAAAGAGAACTTTCTTCAGTCAACTTCACAGCCAATCCTTTACCGGGTGGGGTAGCATGGGACAATACTGACTATGAAATTTTTGGTCCGGTTGAAATCCTCAAATATCTACACCAAATCAAGATCTCTTTGAGTGACTTTGTAAAACCAAACTCATTTGCTGATGATTGGGACTTTGAAAGTATTAATGACATGATGTCTGACCTAGTGATGTCTGCTAAATTTACCAAACATGATTATTTGCAGGGTTCGTCTAATTATGATAGTATGTACTGCTACAACCACTATGGTAACCATTTTCTACATAAATCTGCACAACCTAGAAATGTTTTAAATTATAATCAATGGGAACATTGTGCAACCCCTCCAAAACGAAGCTCAAGACCCTTTTATGACAAATAATCATATTTTTCAGGGTTCAATACAAGTAAAGCTGAAACATTTTATTTTAAATTGTCAAATAAGACAGGAACAAAAACCATGCTTACAAACACAAAATTGATATATTCGGACTCATTTTTTGAACAAATGAATACATTTGGTTTTGATTATTGGGACAAAAATGTGGAAGTAAAAAGTGTTTGGGGTACAAGAGAATGGCAAGTTCAGGGTATAGAATCATTATTTAGAGCCTGCATGATCCCAGAACAAATTATATTCTTGAATGATACTATTCAACAAACTACCTGTCTTGGATTAGCCAAAATCAAAGACTTAACTAAACTGTCTATTCCAAAACCAACAATGAACAGCAATAACTCTGCAGATGAAGAGATAGACGTAAACTATGTATTAAACCAAAACAGAACAAATCCTGATTGGAAACAATGGTTAATCTGGCCCACAGATACTAATAACTATCAAGACAGATTCCTGAACAAAACACAGGGGTTCACATTGACCAGGCCAGACCCTAGATATTCCCAAAGACAACACCCAGGGATAATCACCACCTACAGTGTGGGCAAACTCTGCCTTCAATGGCTACAAACTTCCACACTGACAGAAATTAAGCAACACCTAACTTTACTTACTGATGGTGCTGACTTGCGTGATTTCATTATGGGACCGATCAAACAGCGTCAAAAACGCTTCATAGCAGCCTCTATATATGCAGCTTACAACGAGGCCTGGAAGATAACTCAAATTGAGACAGCAGAAAGTATACGGGAAATTGACCGTATTAATTTGGAAAAATCGCTTTCTGTAGTGGACAATGGGTTAATGACTCTGTCCTCCAGAATTTTTTCATTGGACAGCATTGTGTCTTCAGCAATCGACATAATATCGCAAGACTTACTGTTGTTACAACACGGCCAGTCGCAATTGCGTTCTATTATACAGCTTGGATGGACGTTACAAAATCTGCGTTCAGGCTATGTGCCTTGGCGTTTAATCAACACAACGTCACTATTCAATATCTTTAACCTTACTGATAAACAAATCAGTATGGCACAAAAGGGTGCTGATTATACAATCCTGAGCATTGAGAAACTCGAGAGATTACCATTGACAATGTCAGAACGACCTGTCATTGAATGGATAATACATGGGATAATTAATATTCCGATATCTACTTTCAGGTTTCAATACTGCCAAAAATATATACAGGCTGGCATGTACGAAAAATTAGGAAAAGGGTACATTAAGTCAACATGGAACTTGCCCTATTCACATGCATGTGTCAGTAATAAAGGACAGAAAGTGTTCCTTAGTGGCAATAATTGTGCAATGTCACTAAGCGGTACACTTCTGTGTAATGGAATTAGTTTGCATGGAGCCTGTGAAGGGAACTCAAATAACCTTTCATGTCACCAGCTAGGCACACCTGCAACACAGATAGAACCATTCTTTAAAAGACTCTATAACGGGAGTTACATCCTAATTGTGGATCGCAGATGTTGTAGTCTACTGCCCGGGGTTCCTTATCTCATAAGTACGACTGCGAAGGTCATGTGCTGTGGACGCTTATTGTTCCCCAGCTCCTTTCCAGACAGGGAGGCAAGGACATGGCCTAACTTGAAAATTACTTCTATTCGAATTGATACTTTAAGCAGAATGAAAACAGTGCTTCTTCAGACGCCGACCAGGCTCACGTCATCAAAAGAAACGTATGATCTCCTAGTCGCAAGGACGACTGCAGAGATTCACTCATTGTTATCAACTAATTCCCCCATACATTTCGCAGAAATCCTGAATGAAATCTTAAATATTTCTGATACCAGTGGAGTCTCAAATGTATTTAAGACATTGTTTTCAGGGGCAATAACACCATTCAAAGCCATACTGGGTATTTTTCCAGACCTTGTCCATTCGATTTTTGGAGGAGTTCCCCTAATTTTGGGACTAATTGCAGGAATCCTATTCTTGGTCCTTATATTTCGTTATGGCAAACCATGTCACAGACAAAACACCTGCGACAAGGGAAGAAACAATCCGAGCCATTGGATACCGGGACCGGATATCAAAAATCCTGGGACTAACCCGGCTTAGAGACCTGAACATGACTTGGTTTCTTTCATTTCGGCCGATATGGCAAAGATGTGTTTTACCTGTATTAAGGTGCATGCTGTGCGGAGAAGAATGCGTGTTGGACACCTGTCTGACGCTACAATCGGATGCGCCAATGGATGCAGAAACATTGTTGGGTCCGGTAACGGCTCATGCATTGTGCTGCCCTCAACGGCTGCCAATCCTGATGACGGCATTCGTGGAAACTTCACCACTACGATTGAGGGGTAGTGAAGATCAAGATGAAAGCAGCATCGATCAGGTACGACCTTCTGTCAGCAATACTACTCAAAACGTCAATGGAGACAATCATGCACATGAATGCATGGTTACATCTTATTCCGAGTTAGTGGAACTCTCACAGGAAGCTGTTGACAGCTTTTTCAGCAGTCTCAATGATATGATGTTCTCACCAGAGCAGAAATAACGACTCATGAGCAAGCTAGCACACGGCGTTCCCGACACCTTGAATTTGGCCTTGAACTTTAAGAATAAAGTAGCAAGAACAATTTTTTCCTCCAGTTCACGGACAGCAATTTTTTAGCAGCCCCAAAATATTTTTATAATTTTTTCGGGACACTTATCTTCTGCTTAAAGTAAGAACTATACTTAGAGAACTAATTTCTATTTTTAAAAAACTTCATAGACATTAGCTGCCCGCTGGTATGTTCATAAATATTTTTGAACTGTGATGAAGTGGTCTCGAACTTTTCTTCTGTATTAAGAGCCATTTCATGTGTAATTCTCATATTCAATTACTAATAATGTATACATATGCGTGATTAATTTAGCATTATTCTACTGCTTGAGTGCATATAGTACATGTGACTATTTTTTTCCCGTATATTACATAATTTTAAAATGCATTATGTGTATTTTGGGGTGGTAAGGTATACACGATACTCTACAGTATGTTTTACTATGCCTAGATTCGTAAATATGGCCATAGTTAGCGTGGAGTGGGTGTGATGTATTCCTATAGGTTCTGTATAGATCCCCCTATTCCTGACCCTATTCTGGTTAACAAATTAACTAGCAGCCATCCCATGATGCAGAAACCGTTATCTGATTAAGCCAGACCACGGCACAGGAGCGCGTTATCTGATTAGGTCATAATGCTTGCCATCTAATTAGGCAAGCAATATTCCTCCAGCCCCTGATAAGGCATACGGAGTTCTCAAAACAAATCAAACCTATGACAACCTGGGAAAATCCCTGCGGCCATTGTTTTTTTATTTCTCAAAGAACTTCAGTAAAAGAATGTGCTAACGACCAGCTCGTATGACATCCTTATTGACGTATCTATGTCCATCCTTACGTCAATCTCGGCACCTTACAGGTATAAATATTACCGACATTGCCTTAAGCAAACACACGCGGTGGTGACGAGATCGGAGCAGCAAGACTTGCCGAAGCCCAGCAGAGAGCGAAGCCCACTGGCGCTGCCCCGCCTTCCTGACGCGCTGAGAACGAGACGCTGCCTTTCTCCTGCCGAGAAATCCAGCTCCGGCGCTTCCGAGCAGCCCTTGCAGGCAGCTTGGAATATCGAGACCACAGACGAGAGATACCATCCCTCAACCATCCTAGATCTCAGGTACATAACTGAATAACCCCTTGCAGAGAATTCTTGAGTCAGTCACTTGGCAAAACAAACTTAACTCAAAACTGCTACTTTCTACTCCAGCCCACGTATTAGGCTTAGGTCAGGTACACCGGGGTAGGCGTGGTTAGAAGCACCAGTTGAGTACGATTAGTCGAAAGTATATGTGTATGTATATATTCTATCCATTTTAAATAGCATATGGCTTAGAAACCATATCAATGCTTTTACAGTATTATTTCATAATTCTGCTTTTATTGTATGCACTTTACTTAACCATAAGTATTGCAATAATATCGATCCATTTCTCTTGTACGAGAAAAGAGACTGATCAATAAACAACATCTTTTATTGAACACGCCCGTCTCTTCCTTTTCTCTACAAACTGGTGAAACTAAGAATGCACGTACTGACTGAGTAAAATAAGTTGTCTTTTGTTTTCACACGACTCTAGAGATACACTCTTGATTAGGGGAGAGCAAAGTTGTCATGTTCTATGGTTGTCAGAAACTAAATCCCTTCTTGTCTATCCAGGGAGGTTCAACTCCTCCTTGCCTATTCGAGAAAGTTTCTAGTGAACTCTGAGCTAGCTGGCAAACCCAAAACTTTAAGTCTAATATCGACAGTAGAAGACCTAGTTAACGTCTGGTCTAGGTCTATACTATTGGAGGTATTATTCCAATGCGCAGAGCCTATTGGGATAATAAAAACTACACTACAATTTGATATACAATTTGGATATATAAAAAGAGACGAAGTGTGATGTGCAGATCATTTATAGCAAATCCGCCTTCTTGCATGTTCATGTAAAGATTTTTTGCTGATCTTGCACTCATTAATCTCAGAACTATTGCTATTTTGGTCGTATATAAAAAGATTGAGATACGTGAGTAATTGAAGACAAGGTTATTGAAATATCGAAGTAGTAGAATTGTATGTAGGATATAAAAAACAGGACACAAAACGAATATGGTCACCTTTGATGACAACAGAGAGGGTCTGTTGGAGGATTTATTTAACCCCTTCCGCGCTCATGACGAGCTGAGCTCGTCATGAGTTGTGCCGCTCGCACGCTCATGACGAGCTCAGCTCGTCATGTAACGCGGCTTTTTGAAAAAAGCCGCGCAGCGCAAAAATAGCCGCCGCACGCATGCGGTTAATGAGACCCCCGGAAAAAGCTTAGCCAATCCCAAACTGTTGACTAAAGAGGGACTACAACAGAAATTTATGAGGTTAGAGAAAATTAAGAAACAAGAACTTTCCCGATGGTGGGATGCCACTGTCTTGCGGAAATACATTGATAAGGAACCGGTCCCTAGAGGTCTAAGGGAGCTAATTTTCCCCTCATTTGAGGATTTGAATAAAGGGCATCTCAAAGAGTGGGAAAAGTTGTTACTACATTCCTCAATGGGAATGATGGACATACTCATAAGAGATGCTGAGTCAAAACGCGAAAGCTTCTCTTGGAAATTGCACATTTGGAAAAAGAAATAGAAGAAATGAACCTACCTGAAGTGGCCAAAACGAACAGGGCCATTTTAAAAGAAGAATTGCAAAAATATCAGATGTATTTACGAGAAAAGAAATCTCAGAAAATCAAACGTGATGAACGTGATTACAAGAACGGTAGGGTGTACACGTTCGCGAGAAAGTTTGATAACATTAAACCTTACATTAACAAAGAGGGATCTGAATGTACATCCCAGTCAGCTGAATCAACAAGCATGTCAGACATATCAAGCATAAGTAGCTTGACAAGTAATGAATCAGCTAGAATGCCTAGTGGTGCCATGGGTCCTACCCCTGATCCGTTTTTTTAGAAATACAGCACTTCAGAAAGGGCATCAAGGAAGCGTTCAGCAAAGATCTGAATATAAAAGAACAAGGAGGGGTAACAAAAGAGCAAGATCCAAAAGAAAAAGTGGGTGTCACAACAAGATCAGGGACTCGCAATCAAAAAACATGAAAGATGTAACAAATATGGAAATGTGTGACAATATTACCATTGTTAATCTGTCTGATCATGTGTTGTCGAATACTGAAATACATTTACTGAGTAAAGGACTTGGTTTCTGTCCCACTGCTATTCCAGATTTTTCTTTGTTTCATATGAGTTGTTTTAAATTTACTAGAAATATCAACTTGTTTAAACATTTTCAGGACAAGCCACAAAGGATGGGTGTAGGTTTGCGAACAAACATCAATGAGGTCAATCCATCCATTAAAGAAATCAAAGACATACATCTACTTTTGAGTTTGGATGATGGGGAAGAAGTTCTAAGTTTGGAAACAGTGGCGTCTGACTTGGATCTTAATACCTATACAGACATAGATAGTGGTCTTAAAGTCAGATCAAGATTTACACCTCAACTACAGGGAGGAAATAATATCGATAGATTTCAACATAATGTAATGACAGATCTGTATAAATTAGAAGACAAATATCAAACAAGGCAGAGTTTTAAAAAACAGAACATCACGATGGAAGAACGTAGGGCAGTGGCAAATCTTAAGAGGATGGACTCCCTTGTCATCCGAGAGGCTGACAAGGGAGGCAACATAGTCCTGATGAACCATGGGGACTATGTCGCAGAAATTGACAGACAATTGGGAGACACCAATACATATATTAACTTGAGTGGTAATCCCATAAAATACAATAAAGACTTGATACTCAACCATTTAAAATCTTGGAATACAAAATGCATGATTTCCGATATAGAGATGAAATATCTATACAATGATGTACCTACCTATCCATGTATCTACTGCTACCGAAAGTGCACAAAGGGGGCAAGTTTCCGCCCGGGAGACCAATTATAGCTGGAATTGGGTCTCCTACTGAAAAAAATTTCAGAGTATATAGATCTATTTTTGCAGCCTCTGGTTATCAATTTGCCCTCATTCATTCAAGATACGGGTGACGTCCTCAACAAAATCGGGGACGTTGCCTGGGTACCAGGCCATTATTTGGTCACGATGGACGTATGCTCATTGTATACGAGTATACCTTGCGATATGGGCTTGAAAGCAGTATGTCATTTTTTAGATACCAGACCTATTTAAACACTAGAACACTCTACAATGTTGATGGCAATGATTGAGCTCGTTTTGGGTAACAACATCTTTCTACACAATGGAGAATGGCTTCACCAAATAAAAGGTGTGGCCATGGGGGCAACATTTTCTCCCTCATTGGCCAACCTATATATGGGGTATTTCGAGCTCATACATATATGGCGTAAGGGTCCGGTGAATCTGTTGAACAACATATTATATCTAGGTAGATACGTAGATACATAGATGATATGTTAATGTTTTGGGCAGGATTTAAGGAAGAACTAGACCAGTTATATATATATTATGGAATATTTGAATGACAATCCTTTCAATTTAAGTTTTACGAAGGAACAAAGCTTGTCCAGTATTAACTTCTTGGACATCACCATTGTGACAAGGAATGAGAAACTGCTTGCTGTACCATACAGAAAAGCTATTGCATGCAACTCTTTGTTGCATGCTAACAGCGCGCATCCTACTTCACAAATTAAGGCAATCCCCTATGGAGAAATGATAGGAACTAAGAGGAACTGTAGCGATGAAGGAAGGTTGGAGGAGAAATTGCAATTGGTAGAAAGGACATTTTTATCGCAAGGCTATGGGAGGAACATCATCTCAAAGGCTCGGCTCAAAATTGACAAAGTGAGTGGGAGTTCATTACTCCAACGTAAAAAACAAAAACCGACTACCAGTAGTAAAATACGATTTATTACACCATATAGTCCAGCGAGTACAGACTTATACAGGATACTTAAGAAGCAATGGCACCTTTTGATTGAGGATGTCAGTCTACATGATAAGATAGGCACCAAACCCTCAATCACATTTAGCAAAGGGAGAACTTTAAGATAGGAGTTATGTCCAAGCTATATTGCTCCTAAAAGATTGGGGACTTGGTTACGGAAAGGCCCAAAGGGATTTTACAAATGTGGAGTGTGTTGCATTTGTTGTTTTGCGATGAATAAAATCAAGAAATTCCAATACAATAGTTCTAAAGTGCACAACATAAATCCTTTTATAAATTTCAATACTACACATACGTTGTACTGTCTCAAGTGTATATGCAACCTAATATACATAGGGAGCACTACAAGACCCTTGAAAGAAAGGATCCAAGAGCACATCCGAGCCATTAGAAATAACAACCAGCAATATCCGTTTGCAGTCCACTTCAATTTGAAACATGCACATAATGAATTACATAGAATAGGATTCCATGGCATTGATGTAGCGGTGGTGGGTTCAAGAGGAGGAAACAGGATCCAAAAACTGCGGCAAATGGAGAGCAAATGGATTATTTCTCTCCGGGCAGTTGAACAGGGGTCAACATCGATAAAGAGATGTTTGGATTCCTATAATGGTATGGTAAGTGTATATGGGGATTTCTGTTGATCGAGATAGGAAAAAATATCAGACTTATGGTATTGCTTTAAAGATCTAGGTAATACAGTATACTAATGATGCATTAGGAATAAATAACGGGAGATATCAAGGAGAATGATATATGAAATAGACAAAAGGGAAAGTTAAGTTCAGTGAAAGAAGGGGGCATTATTTATACACACAAAAAAACTTACATTGAGGAGTAAATAAAAAAATGTTTTTGATATATATATTGATTGGTAGCACCTTGACTTATTCTCAAAATGAAGAACATGTGATGAAGTTAAAGTTTTTAAGAATTGAAATGAATGCATTTTTAATGTTTCGTAAGCATATTGTATTTGACCACTATGTGTACATATCTATTAGAAGACATTTAAAACAGTAGTCAGGCGAATTATGAAAGAGGTCAAAAATTATTATCACGTAAATGCCTATTTATATTAATGAACACTATTGTTTTGTTTGTAGGCTGAGATAAAATGATGTGAAGTACTTATATTTTTTATGAATTGTGAATCAAGATTACTCTTTACAAAAATTGATTGACTGATTAAAGCAGTAGAGATGGGGACGGCTACCAAGTGTAAATATCAACACAAGTATGGTTAACAATACACGATATAAAAAATATTAGGAACAAGCCCAAGATGGCCGCCATGGACTCTCCGGGTTATGCTAGTGCGGTGCCGTTTTGTCCGTCGTCTTTGTTGAGGATTAGAAGGAAGTGCCGATATAATATTGTTTGCAAAAACAACAATTGATGGACAGAATGCAGAACAATGTCATACATTCACCCCAGTACAGAGATCTGGGCCTAAATCCATCGTTTTTTTGCACTCCACACCACCCAAGGTCAGACATGGCCATATGCAAATCAGCCTTGACCCTGTCCCTCATGGGAACAGTCCAGCCCGAACTGCCAAGCCATGTCTTTCCTGGACCGGAATCAAGCATCCAAGACCGGTTTCTGGCTATCAGCCTTCATCAGCCTGGATAGCTTGACTCCAGTGGTGTGACATTGATCCACATTCTGTCCATCATTGTTGTGTTTGCAATTACCGCTCCAGTGGTGTGGAGAGCATGGGATTCACGTCTGAGCATACCCATCCCACTCGGGGTGACAAATGCAAAAACAACAATCGATGGACAGAATGCAGACCAATGTCATACATTCACCCCAGTACAGAGATCTGGGCCTAAATCCATCGTTTTTTTGCACTCCACACCACCCCAGGTCAGACATGGCCATATGCAAATCAGCCTTGACCCTGTGCCTCATGGGAACAGTCCAGCCCGAACTGCCAAGCCATGGACCTGGACCGGAATCAAGCATCCAAGGACCGGTGGGAACATGCAATAGTTTAATATCCAATACCCTCAGAAGTCATTTGCCATATATGATCATGTCCCCACAAGTTAAAGTCACTATACATCTAGTGGCTCTAAGGAACTAAATAGATATAGAGTCACCATATAATTAAAGCCCTGAAATATAATTAGGAGGTCAGTATAGATCTATCTCACGTTTTAATTATAAAACGATATGCATAGAGAACGTTTAACATTTCTCCTTTCTTTCCCCCAATAAACAAAATGTTAATGAATAAACCATAGAGATTCCTTCTCTATATACGTTTTTTAGTCTGTAATAGATTACACGAGACTATTACAAATCTTCTTATTGCCTCTCCCAAAATATGATATTATAACCAACAAAGAGCTATGCTCCATCTGAAATACCATTTATAATAACAGCCAATAAATGATTCATCGCTATCCAATGTATACATACATGCGTCTGTCTATCTGATATTTCGCATTAAATTATACGAGGCTAATATAATCTAACGATTGTCCCGTTTATAACTTACACATGAAAACTAATTCATAGCATTGCTCTATCAGATATAATACATTTAGCGAAAGCTATTATAAATAGAAATCCGTGTCTATTAATTTGGACCTTAATATTTTGAGCGTGAAAGATAAGGAAAAAGTATCTGACCAATATTAGATCTAAATAGCAAATATGTCAAATAAATAGTCTACAACTTATAAATACAACTACCTATATATCATCTTATGTATTCCGGGCAAAGAAGAAAACACATCCTAATGTTACGTGGTCTCGACCAATGCCGCCGTTTGTATACATCAAAGGAACCAATAACTGGGTCGCTGTGTATAAGTTTACCACCAATACCGACTTGAGTAGATATCTAATGAGCCAATAGGAAGGCCATGTTAAACACACATCCAACCAGGGGTCGACTTACAAAACCTCGCCTGACTCAATCTGAACACTCCGCTAACTTCGCGCCAAAGAGCCGAATAGAAAGGGGGAAAAAAATAGTTAAAGTACAGGTGTAAGGAATCACAAACAATTAGATGACGTTGTGAACTCCAATATAAACCCCACCAACGAGCAGTCGTTCACCAGTATTCGCCGCGCTCAGCATCTGACGAGACGTACCGCCCGCCACCGGACATAGGGAGCCCTGCTAATCATTCTTTGGTAAGACTCTACCCCTGAAAACTTGGTAAAACTTAACAGTAAGAAGCAGGAAAGGAAACTTTACTATGCGCTGCTTACCTATACCGTTTCTCCTATCACAGGCAGGGAGATCTTTTAATCACCCGAACTCAGCGCCATTGGGAATCAAGAAATCCTTTCCTTAGAAACCAGTAAAGAGAAGCACCAACTTTGCAAGTAAGATCAGCAGGGATACAAATAAAAACCATACTTGTATAAAATAACTAAGATATAGCGGTAGCTTGAATATATTTCTGATATGTCTCCTTTAAAGGGTTCATACCGGCGTCACAAAAGAAACAACAGACCGAGAAACCAGGTTAAACCTAGTATAGGTAAGAGGAGCACAGTTGCCATTAATAACACAGATCCCAGAGCGTTATGTGTATAAGTAGTATTTTTAAAGCGTTGAACTAGGTGAAGTAGTAATAAATAGACGTTAAACTTCCCTTTGCATCTCTCCTCTTCGCCAGAATAAAGGTCCCCAAACTAGACCACCAAGGACAAACCTTACCAAGCACCTATCTATCCTAAAGGGTTCCGGTTGGCGGGCGTTAAATCCAAATAAGTCTATTTTATCAGGTAACAACAGTGACAACTGATATTTTTACTTATAGAAATACACATCTATTCCTGTACACTAATAAACATTTTTTATTGTGCTCATTATCTTTCACCACTAGCCATATCCGATTTGAAATTGAAAAGGCTTTCAAAAAAAGACAGAATCTGAATATCATTTCTATAAAAAACTGTCTTCTACTAACCATCTGCTAAGATTACTACTTAGTAAGTATCAGACCTACGCTATAAAAATGAATGTTTTTTATTGTGCCAGATTAAAATATCATACTTCCATTTAAGAAGACTCCTTACTTAGACTGAGTCAAAGTTATCCTCACAATCAAGTTTCCCTGACTTATTCTTTTGACAAATAGATTATTTGCTGTACATCATAGTGCAGTTAAATAGTCGGCATTAAAAAACTTGTTTGATAAATTCCCTACCTCTCATTTGAAATAACTGAATTGAACTCCCGTAAGGAAATGACAATACTATATGCAACTTAAAAAGGAATTTCTATCAACCTATAGCTGCTGCTTAAATTGTTTTCTCTTAATTTTTATGTTTTGTCGAACTACATGCAATTACAAGTTCCATAAGCAAGAAACGATATAACTATATATATCTTCACCTTTAGATATTGTGTGGCTGCTCCAGGAAGAAGGCGCTGGCCGCCGAAACGCGCGTAGAGATCGAATTTTCATGCCACCTGCTTTAATTAAGTTTTTTAATGAGATCGAATTTTCATGCCACCTGCTTTAATTAAGTTTTTTAATGTCTAGAAAATGTTAATTTATGTCTGTCAATTGTACCCTATGGAATTTTTACATTTGTATTGTTATTTTAATGTGATATTATAAGTTCTCATTTTTAACTTATGTTAATTAATTAATAAAAACATGTTTTTTAAGCAGCTTTAGTCTATTGCTATATATCTCTTGATCCTGTGGAAAACTATTGTGCTCAATTGCCTAGGGTGTTACTTTTCAAATATCTCTGTTTCCCTGACCTAGGAATTACGATTTCATTTTTTCAGGGGGTCCTTGTTACATATACAATTGTTTACCCACAGCTTGACTGTGTAGGGCTATTATTATTACTCCATTGGTTGTCTATTACAATATCCTGTTCCTCACTGTCATTTCCTTACAGAAAATCTTCCATTTATACCCATCTTGAGATTAAATTCACATTATTATTAATATGGCACTCCAAAAAACGTTCGGCTTCTCAGACGAGGACTTTGAAACACTCGTAGGTATATCATCCTCATTTAGTGCCACCACTTCGAATTCCAGTCTACACAACGATGACACCAAAAAACTTCTAGACCTAAAGAAGAAATTAAAAAGAATTGAGGCGCATGGTGAATTCATGCTGGCCTACCTCAGGCTAGGTATTATTCCTATGGGCCTAAGAGTAAGAAACATCCCCGGCTTATTCGTTCACCATCGGGCGTTTTTAGATAAATGGAGCAGAATAGCTAGCCGATGCTCCAGAGACCTGATGATGCTCATTGTTGAGACCGCGAAAGAATTAGCTATAGAAGTCAGGTCCGAAGTAGAGGAATTAGAAACTAAATTAAAAAGAATGGGCAACATAGATGAAGCCATAAAGAAAATAGAGGAATGCAATAAAGAAATAGAATCCTTCACATGCTATTTAGAAAAAAGGAAAAACGACAAACTAATGAAAGACAAGAGATATGCTACCATTGAAAACACATATCCCTACTTAAGACCAGATTTTTACCAACAGAACCATTACATTACTGACACTAGAGAAAACCAACAACAGAACCAACGAGTAAATACCTTTTCAGAAACCTCTGATTCTGAAAATGAAAACAATGAGGGGTATTATGACTCCGAACCACTTTATAACCAGACCCCCAATAGAGGCACTCGTAGACAGCCTTTTTTAGGGAACCGCAGGGGAGGACGGGGGCGCCCCAGAGTCCATTTCCAGGGTCAACCAAGGGGCAATTACCAACCTCAACACCACCACCATCAAGAAGAACCGCAATTTGTACGAGAAACACGAAGCAGACAATATTGGAAGCAGGGAACATAATTCCAATTTTCAATCTAACCAAAATAGAGTTAGACAATCATAGTACTAACCTGCTCTCCAAAGGACTATCATATGTTCCACACTCTACCATAAATCTGTTTGAATTATACTGTGATGTCATTTCATTTTTTCGCAAAATCCGTTTAAAGAAATTTTTCTCTCAAAACATAGCCATTGAAACTGATAATCCTTCTATTAAACCACTTTGTCTCCCATCTACCTTCTGCCCAGGCCTTGAACAACTAGGACCGGAGGTAGCCACTTTTGAATTAGTGGTACTGAAAAAATTAGATCAAACTCTCAGATACATTCCCAAACCCATCTACAACTTAGAGAGGGAAGAACATAAGGCCTTAACATCCCTCTCCAAAAATAAAGATCTTACCATCAAAGGATGCGATAAAGGTGGTGGAATCGTAATCGTTGATACTGTAGAATATGAAACAAATATGCTCAAAATGTTGAATGACCCTACCTTCTATGTTCCACTCAAACAACATTCCGCAATTAATCTATCCAAAAGAATCTTGTGCCTAACTAAATCTGCTCTAGAAGATGGTTTGATCAACCCTAAAGAGTTCGATTTTCTGAACCACAACCAGGGTAAAATTGCCTGCATTTATGGCTTACCGAAGATACATAAGGATGCCATAAACCCCCCCTATAGACCGATAGTCTCCACAATAGGAACAGCCACTGAGCCACTTTCTAAATACGTGGACAATTACCTACGTCCCTTTGTCCCCAGAATAGAATCATACATTCGCGACACAGGTCATATAATACAGAAGATCGAAGGAATTGCCTTCAACTCCAACAATGACCTACTGGTCACAATGGACGTAGAGTCGCTATATAGCAACATCCCTTTGATAGACGCACTAGAGACCACTAGTTGGTTCATAGACCTACATCAAATTCCCTGTCCAAAAAGGTTCCTGCTTGCATGTCTTGAAATTGTACTCACAGAGAACGTATTCGAATTCGGCAACCATTTATTCCGCCAAATAAAAGGCGTAAGCATGGGTGCTTCAGTGGCTCCGTCCGTGGCTAACATTTTCATGGCATCATTTGAAAAAGAATTTGTACACAATGAAGTTGCGCCTTTCTACGAGTCAATCTCCCATTGGTCCAGATACATTGATGACATCTTTTTTATCTGGACTGATGGGAGAGAAACTCTACTGGAATTCCTTGAATGGATAAATGGAGCTAATCCCAACCTTAAATTCACCTCTCATGTTAACAACAAGAAAGTTGAATTTCTAGACATAGAAATTTTAGACAATGCAGGGACCCTGGAAGTTGACCTCCACATAAAGCCCACAGCAAGAAACACCTTACTTCATTATCAAAGCTTTCACCCGCGTACTCAGAAAGATAGTATCCCATTCTCACAGTTTTTACGTGTGAGGCGCAATTGTACAAATATAAAAGATTTCGATAAACAAGCGGCAGTAATGAGAACTAAATTCATCGAGAGAGGTTACCCTCATCGATTAATAAGAGAATCTTACAAACGAGCCCGATACTACGACAGAGACTGTCTTTTAAAAACCAAACCAACTAAACCGAACGATCAACTTGTTTGCATTACGCGACACTCAACAATAAATGAAAAAATAAGACATGTCATTAATTCGAACTGGCACATCCTAAATAGCAATTGTGCAAACGATGAAAAACTGTTGAAACCGATTTATGCACACAGGAGAAACAAGAACATAAAAGAGTTTATTGTTCACTCCCGATTTGCCAAGAATGCTACGCTGAGTCAACGTTCAATCTCGACCAATCATCCCCTAAGAGGTACTTTCCCTTGCTCTTCATGTAAATCATGTAGTAACATTTTGCTAGGTGAGGATTTCGAATATAATGGCCACAAAACGAAAGCACAAGAGATGTGGAATTGTAAAACTAATAATGTAATCTACTTTATTCAATGTCCATGTTCTCAAGGATATGTAGGTGAGACCTCTAGAGCAATTCAAACACGCTTGAACGAACACCGTTCAGCAATAAAAACCAAAAAAACCGTATGTCCAATGGTCAAACATTTTTTGGATAAAGGACACCAAGCTGAGGACTTCAAATGGAGGATTTTAGAGAAAATCCACGTTCCAGATTCAAAAGGAGGCATGTCCATTCGAAAGAAAAGAGAAGTCTTTTGGATTTTTGTTTTTAACTCATTCAGACAGGGCCTTAATAGCGAAATTCCGTGGGAACATGCAATAGTTTAATATCCAATACCCTCAGAAGTCATTTGCCATATATGATCATGTCCCCACAAGTTAAAGTCACTATACATCTAGTGGCTCTAAGGAACTAAATAGATATAGAGTCACCATATAATTAAAGCCCTGAAATATAATTAGGAGGTCAGTATAGATCTATCTCACGTTTTAATTATAAAACGATATGCATAGAGAACGTTTAACATTTCTCCTTTCTTTCCCCCAATAAACAAAATGTTAATGAATAAACCATAGAGATTCCTTCTCTATATACGTTTTTTAGTCTGTAATAGATTACACGAGACTATTACAAATCTTCTTATTGCCTCTCCCAAAATATGATATTATAACCAACAAAGAGCTATGCTCCATCTGAAATACCATTTATAATAACAGCCAATAAATGATTCATCGCTATCCAATGTATACATACATGCGTCTGTCTATCTGATATTTCGCATTAAATTATACGAGGCTAATATAATCTAACGATTGTCCCGTTTATAACTTACACATGAAAACTAATTCATAGCATTGCTCTATCAGATATAATACATTTAGCGAAAGCTATTATAAATAGAAATCCGTGTCTATTAATTTGGACCTTAATATTTTGAGCGTGAAAGATAAGGAAAAAGTATCTGACCAATATTAGATCTAAATAGCAAATATGTCAAATAAATAGTCTACAACTTATAAATACAACTACCTATATATCATCTTATGTATTCCGGGCAAAGAAGAAAACACATCCTAATGTTACGTGGTCTCGACCAATGCCGCCGTTTGTATACATCAAAGGAACCAATAACTGGGTCGCTGTGTATAAGTTTACCACCAATACCGACTTGAGTAGATATCTAATGAGCCAATAGGAAGGCCATGTTAAACACACATCCAACCAGGGGTCGACTTACAAAACCTCGCCTGACTCAATCTGAACACTCCGCTAACTTCGCGCCAAAGAGCCGAATAGAAAGGGGGAAAAAAATAGTTAAAGTACAGGTGTAAGGAATCACAAACAATTAGATGACGTTGTGAACTCCAATATAAACCCCACCAACGAGCAGTCGTTCACCAGTATTCGCCGCGCTCAGCATCTGACGAGACGTACCGCCCGCCACCGGACATAGGGAGCCCTGCTAATCATTCTTTGGTAAGACTCTACCCCTGAAAACTTGGTAAAACTTAACAGTAAGAAGCAGGAAAGGAAACTTTACTATGCGCTGCTTACCTATACCGTTTCTCCTATCACAGGCAGGGAGATCTTTTAATCACCCGAACTCAGCGCCATTGGGAATCAAGAAATCCTTTCCTTAGAAACCAGTAAAGAGAAGCACCAACTTTGCAAGTAAGATCAGCAGGGATACAAATAAAAACCATACTTGTATAAAATAACTAAGATATAGCGGTAGCTTGAATATATTTCTGATATGTCTCCTTTAAAGGGTTCATACCGGCGTCACAAAAGAAACAACAGACCGAGAAACCAGGTTAAACCTAGTATAGGTAAGAGGAGCACAGTTGCCATTAATAACACAGATCCCAGAGCGTTATGTGTATAAGTAGTATTTTTAAAGCGTTGAACTAGGTGAAGTAGTAATAAATAGACGTTAAACTTCCCTTTGCATCTCTCCTCTTCGCCAGAATAAAGGTCCCCAAACTAGACCACCAAGGACAAACCTTACCAAGCACCTATCTATCCTAAAGGGTTCCGGTTGGCGGGCGTTAAATCCAAATAAGTCTATTTTATCAGGTAACAACAGTGACAACTGATATTTTTACTTATAGAAATACACATCTATTCCTGTACACTAATAAACATTTTTTATTGTGCTCATTATCTTTCACCACTAGCCATATCCGATTTGAAATTGAAAAGGCTTTCAAAAAAAGACAGAATCTGAATATCATTTCTATAAAAAACTGTCTTCTACTAACCATCTGCTAAGATTACTACTTAGTAAGTATCAGACCTACGCTATAAAAATGAATGTTTTTTATTGTGCCAGATTAAAATATCATACTTCCATTTAAGAAGACTCCTTACTTAGACTGAGTCAAAGTTATCCTCACAATCAAGTTTCCCTGACTTATTCTTTTGACAAATAGATTATTTGCTGTACATCATAGTGCAGTTAAATAGTCGGCATTAAAAAACTTGTTTGATAAATTCCCTACCTCTCATTTGAAATAACTGAATTGAACTCCCGTAAGGAAATGACAATACTATATGCAACTTAAAAAGGAATTTCTATCAACCTATAGCTGCTGCTTAAATTGTTTTCTCTTAATTTTTATGTTTTGTCGAACTACATGCAATTACAAGTTCCATAAGCAAGAAACGATATAACTATATATATCTTCACCTTTAGATATTGTGTGGCTGCTCCAGGAAGAAGGCGCTGGCCGCCGAAACGCGCGTAGAGATCGAATTTTCATGCCACCTGCTTTAATTAAGTTTTTTAATGAGATCGAATTTTCATGCCACCTGCTTTAATTAAGTTTTTTAATGTCTAGAAAATGTTAATTTATGTCTGTCAATTGTACCCTATGGAATTTTTACATTTGTATTGTTATTTTAATGTGATATTATAAGTTCTCATTTTTAACTTATGTTAATTAATTAATAAAAACATGTTTTTTAAGCAGCTTTAGTCTATTGCTATATATCTCTTGATCCTGTGGAAAACTATTGTGCTCAATTGCCTAGGGTGTTACTTTTCAAATATCTCTGTTTCCCTGACCTAGGAATTACGATTTCATTTTTTCAGGGGGTCCTTGTTACATATACAATAACGTAGATGATGACATACTTAGAAAGTTACGATTGGGAGAAATTAAAGGTGTGGCAGTATGTTTGGGAGTAAGAAAAGGATCTCCTGTCCTATTTCACAATGGCTTTTATGTAATTTGTTTGTAACCACAAGAGTCCTGAAGGGCCCGATTTGGGCAACCAAAACAAGCATTAGTATTCTCGGAAATAATGAAGGTGCAATTATTTTTATATAAAACGTGGGTCGTACATCAGATGACCACAAGAGATTTGAAGGGTTTATTGGGGTGATATAAATGGTCTTTTGTATTTTGACTAATGAAAGATCAGTTGATTATATTAAAAGCGGGTTGTATACGCGAGATTTATAATGATAACGATGAAGTTAAACTAAGCGATTAATAGACTGAACATAGATAAGGGTGTAAATTATTGTTTGAACATCACTAATATGAGTAGAAATATGGGGCCTGGGTCGCGCATGACAACTGTGCCTCTGTGTTTTAAACAGATGGAACTTACCATGGCTCCAGAGTGACAATATTGGAAGGACTACATCTACTATCTTGTTTTTTGGAAACGTTGGATTTAATAAGCAGACGAATCATACTTTTAGGTAAGAGTGAATATCATGGTTATCCTCTTTATGGAAGAGGAGCTTAAAAGAGACACAATTGCACAGTAGAATAAGAAAATACTTTGGTACTCTTAGGAGTCTAATATTCATATAATTTTTTGACAGAGTGGTGTACTTTGACAAACGTTAAGAAACATATAGTGCTAAGATCGTTGGAAATCTGGTGAGATACTGATTGGATCTTTTAATGGTGATGCATGCGGTACAAACACACTGTAGGTGAGGCTTTGGGTCTTCTTTATTTAAGACTCTATACTTTGATGTTTTTGTTTGAGTCACTGGTGGACTACTACAACTCGCTCACGGGGTCATGGTGGCTGTCCTATCGTCTTTCTGTTAAGTCCATGCTTCTTGAGATGAGACCTGCGGCTAGCAGGATATGAAGCATGCACTAATGCATGTGATATTATTGTTCTTGCCAAGGGTGGCAATATGTTTGGTTGGATTGTTATGGGACACAATGAGGTGTTGATAATGAAAACATCACGGATTATGTATTGTGTAATTATGTTTTTTTTTAAAAATATAATATAGAAAAATGGATTGTAAACTATATATATATTTTTTATATATGACTTGCAGCCTTGAGGAAGCCCGGAAAGGGCGAAACGCGCGTCGGCTGTGAAGCACTTGATTTGTTAAAAAGAAATAAAGTAATTTGTCTACACTACGTGATTCCTTTGGATTGAGAAGGAGTGTCTGGAAAAAGAACTTGCATTGAAGCTTTGTGCACAAGGCACTGGGATAAAAGTGATTTGATGTGATGTGCATGGGTGCTTTTTGTATTTTATGGATATGATATTCTGTTACACCATTGGTGAACAGTTTGTCTAATTGTCAATGCTTTAGGTGGATAAGCATTTCGCACCAAATTTGCACTCAATAGTTGGATGATATGATATACAATTTGGATATATAAAAAGAGACGAAGTGTGATGTGCAGATCATTTATAGCAAATCCGCCTCCTTGTATGTTCTTTGACGTCGTGTCGACGGCGACATTCGACATCGTGGCAAAGAAGATTGCTCTCGACGTCGTCTTGGAGTCGACCTCCTCGACGTCGAGTGGTGGGATCTAGATGATCCTCTCGACGGCGGCACGCCAGCCGGCGGTAATGAGGGAGCCGTCATGACTCTCGACGCTGACCCCGTCCGGGGTGGCGGAGAGTGTCTCGACGTCGACGGAAGCCTCAACGTCGATGGAGACTTTGAAACAGCAGCAGCCACAGACTTCGAGCCCGAAGTGTGGCGTCTCGACATCGACTTACTTGGCTGCGACGGAGATCTTCGACGTCGTGATGGTGATCCAGAAGAGCGTCTGGGTCTCTTCGACGGCGACTTCGACGTTGACGGAGATTTTCTTCCTTTCTTCCTTTTTCTGAAGGCAGGAGATGTAGAACGTCGCCGTTTTTGAGGATGCTTGCTTGAAGAAGACGGTCTGGGGCCTCCATCTCCAACCATCTGATGACTTTTGTCTTTCTCCAAGAGAGCATGAAGTCTGATGCGCTTTCTTTCGCGAAGAGTTCTATTAGAGAACTTCTGACAGTGATGGCACTGGTCAGGGTCATGTGAAGCTGGAAGGCAAACGATGCACACAGAGTGTGGGTCAGCCAGATCCATCTTCTTGTCACAAGAAGGACATTTTCGGAAAAGAGCAGGCTTTCTGACAGAAATCTTTTTGTGAACCACCACAAAAAATAAAGCAGAAGCCGTAACAAACCAGAAAATGTCAAGTTTTCTGAGAAAACCTCACAAAAAACAATAATTTCAGTCAAAAACTGAAGAGCTCAAGCTCCAGGATCCTCACAGAAGGAGCCAGAAAAAAAGAACTGACCCAACTGCCACCTGTGGTGCATCATGGGAGCAGGGGGTCGCCTTCAGGTCTTAAAGGCACGGTACCCTCACTCCAATGCCTTAAAGGCAAGGTGTCAGTTTTTCTTTGTTTCTTTATACTCTACTGCAGCCTACTAGCAAATGCCTGCCATTACAGGTTTTTCCTATGGCAATAAAGCATTGTTGTGTGCAAATGTTTACTGCTCTCTTTCTCTTACTTAGGGGTTGTGAGAGTACTACTGTGTTTATGCTAATTTCTGTAATTTTGTGGCAGTTATGCCAGTTGTGAGATGTTTAGGCTGCAAATATATGTTTTTACATATATATATATACATATATATTTATATGTATTTTCTATATGCGCCGGGATCCTGCACATGGGCGGGGATTATTCATAGAATATGACTATTGATGAGTATCCCCTGGATGAGAACCAGGTGGACAAGCACACACGGCAGCAAAGTGTACAAAGACACAGAAACAATGTGTGCGTAGGGATCCGGTGGTAGGGAGAGGAATGGCCATGCACGTGTGTATGTACATATGAATGTAAGGTTAGAGGAAGGCACACGCAGTCAGAAACACACTTACAAACACACATACAAACAATCACAGACGCACAGAAACACAAGCACACACACACAGACAAGCGGCTATGGCTGCCTGTAAGTGCGGCATAGGCAGCTCACTCTGGTATGTACTGTTTCCATAAAGCAGTCATATAGGTACCTCTGTTTCCAGAAGGAGGCAGGCACGGTGCGCCCGCGGGTTTATTTGTGTGTAGTCTAGAGTGAACAAGCAATGCGCGCTCTGTGCTGGGGGAGGAGGAGGGCCATTTAAGGAAAGGGCGGATAGGAGCCTGTAAAAACTCGTGGCGGAGATCAAAGGAAGGGCGAGTGAGCATATGGGGGTGAGGGGGTGCGCAGCCTGGTGAGCTGAATGCGTGTTGCAGCAGAGGCGGAGCGCAGCACGCGCGCACGAAGTGGCTGGTGGCAAATGGAAGCTGTGCACAATGCGCGTGGTTGTGCTCACATGCCCTGTACCTGATCCGCACTTTGGGTGCACTTTTGAAAGCCCTTACTTTAATCTCTCCAAGCATTTCTAAAGCAATGCCTTAGACGAGACCTAAAAATGTAACAGATAAGGGGAAGCAGATCTGAACTACAGCTGCAGGAATGTCTTCAGATTTAATTTAGGAAAAATATCAAACCTGCAAAAATATCTCATGACATCTCCACAACCCTCAGTGAAATTTTATGATAATATTTCCCAATTTAACACCAAAAAAATATAGGAATAAAGTACATCAAACTACAACAATTTGCCCTTTCATTAGACGATAGCATGCTTAAATTGAACCTTGAATATGTAAGCCCCTTCAATTACAAGTGCAAATGTACAAAAAGTGGATAGGCATTTTTTTAACACACAGAAAGCAGGTTATTCTCATAGGATGCAGAATTCATGTTATTGTGAGATGAGCATGAGTTTCTGGCCATGTTTATAGGTGAGAACCACTGAATGGAAAAGTAAAGAAACCAAGGGCTTTAGTTAGCTGACAAACTATTAGGGACTTGTACCAGCTACATAATTAAGAAAATGTTCTACCAACTTCATTGCTTGTGTGACATGAGACTCAACTCCACACATAAAATTGGCACTATCTTGGAGGCGACTGTCCAAGAGGCACTCGATGGCTCGCGGATAATGGAACTCTTCATTAGTCAGGAGCACAATGACAATTTGCGAAGTGGCCTACTAGGAGGTTTGGATATAAACAAAGGGTACATCACAGTGCGACACATATATCGAACTAAGCTAAGATACGATTGGTAATGGTAGACATGGCTGAGACCAATTGAGTTCATCTGCAGCTGGGTAGGGATCGAATAATTGAAAGGTTGGTCTGATATGGTGAGTAGTTTCCTATGTACCTCTCTGCAGCTTGTGGGCATCACTGTTTCGGTTTGTTGTTGTAAAAGCAATAAAAAAATATTAAGTTCTTGTGTGTTTTCTTTCAATGATGAAAAGTACAAAGAGCCAGATGGGGCTGGTTTACCGCAATGCTTTCACCAGGAACCTAGCCTAGAAATTATTACTACAACTGCAGTTTGCTTAAATTACCCCAGGGGATTTTTTAATCTGACCTAAAAGAAACGGTTGTATCCCTAGCTTTTCTTGAAGGCTTCAGCGACTTCAAATTGAGGCCTGCGTCACATTCAAAATGGTCTACTAAACACACATATAAGTCCTGGAGTTTGGTTTACAGTACTTTTCGAAGAAGGTGTATGCTCCTTCACACCCGTGGGATCTGAGGAATATTGTTCTTGCAGATGCCATAATTAGAATCTTTTAACTATACAGATATGGAGCTCTAGGGTTCAAGCATCCCAGATCTCCAACAACGTCTCTCTCAGCTTCAGCTTGCAGGAGAAGCAGAAAAATGCTGATGTAGGCGTTGCTCGAAGAGTTCACAGCAGGATGGGTTCCCTGTGAAGACAAAGGCTGCAAAAAAAGCATTGGCAAAGTAAATATGTCTCGCCTATATAAAAGCTATAGGCTTTGGCAATATATTTTTGCCATGTTGTACACCAGTGTGGCTGCTGTTCAACATGGTTACATTTTAGTGGTGTTGAGTATCTAGGAGTTCAATGGAGTAGTAGAGTGTCATAGACAGAATTTGTTGAAGTAGAGTGTCGTAGCGTGGAATGGGGGTAGAATGTCAGTTGAGTAGAGGGGAGTAGGGTTCAGTGGAAGATAGTGTCATAGAGTGCGGTGTTATAGAGTGCGCAGTCATCGTGGCGTGGCTTAGAGTGGAGTGGTGTAGAGTGGCATGGAGTGGGGTGGAATAGGGTGGAGTGGGTTGGAGTGGATTTAGGAAGTGGAGTGGATTGAATTGGATTGGAGTAGATTGGGTTGGATTGGGGTAGAGTGGGTTGGATTGAGTGGAGTGGGTGGATTGGAGTGAGTGGGCTGGATTGGATTGGAGCGGGGTGGATTGAAATGGTGTGAGGTGGATTATATTGTTTTGGGGTGGATTGGATTGGGGTGGGTTGAATTTGATTAGAGTAGAGAACGGGTGATTTGGCCTGGGATGAATTAGAATGGAGCGGACTGGACAGGAGGGGGGTGAATTGGACCTGGGTGGGGTGAAGGGGTGGCTTGAATTGAACTAGAGTAGGGTGGTTTGGAGTTGGGTGAATTAGAATGGATTGGAGTGGGGTGGATTGGACTGTGGTGGGCTGGGGCATTGGATTGAGTGGGGTGGACTGAACTGGGTGCTGTAGGGTGAATTGGATTGGGGACAGTTGGAGTGGACTGGAGTAGAGTTGGGTGATTGGACTGCAGTGGAGTGGGGTGGATTAGATTGGAGTGGGGTGTATTCGATTGGAGTGGAGTGGGGTGGATCGAAATGGGGAGGGGTAGGTTGAATTGGATTGGGGTGGTGAGGACTGGGGAGGGGTGGATTGGAATGGGGTGGACTGGAGTGGAGTGGGTGGATTGGAATTGGGTTGATTGGAGGGGAGAGGGTGGATTGGAATGGGGTGGTTTGGAGTGGGGTGGATTGGAGTGGTGTAAATTGGATTGCAGTGGGGTGGATTGGATTGGAGTGAGGTGTTTGTGATTGATTGGGGTGAATTGGATTGGGTAGATTGGATTGAGGTCGATTGGATTGGGGTGGGCTGGAATGGAGTGGGGTAACGTGGATTTGACCAGATTGGGTTGGATTTGATTGGGTTGAGGTGGACTGGATAGGAGTGGGGTGGATTGGACTGGGGTGATTGTTTTGGATTGGAGTGGGGCAGATTGTTTTGAAATGGAGTGGAGCAGATTGAAGTGGGCCAGATTATTTTGGATTGGAGTGGGTCAGATTGTTTTGGGTTAGAGTGGGACTGATTGGAGTGGGGCAATTAATTAATTATTAAATTGATATTTGTATAAATTGTGTAATTTGTTTTTTGTTATATTTGAGGTGTGTGTTCTTGGGTTTGTAGGGGCATAGGGTGGGACGTTAATTAGGTAACAATTAGTTAGTGATTAATTATTACTTTTTATTAATTAGCTAATTGATAATTTATGTATATAGTGTAATTATTATAATTTTTTAAGTAATATTTTAGGTGCGGGTTGTTGGGTTTGTAGGGGTATAGGTTGGGAAGTTTAATTAGAAAAATATTACATTTTAAATAATTATTAATTGCAATTAAAATCTGTAATTTACTTATATTGATGCAAATTATTTATAAAATATATATGTATGTTATGTATTAGGTGCGTGGTGCTTTTCTAGGGGGATAGGGTAGGAAGTTATTAATTTATTATTAATTACCTCATTTATTATTTAATATGTTAATTGTGATAATTTTTTTATTTTAATTATATTTTAAATTTGGATTGCTAGGCATGTGAGTATAGTGTGGGAATTTAATTAAATAATCCATAAATAGCTTTTTGTATTTGTTATAAATGATAAAAACATGTATAATTAAGTAAATCGTTTAATTGTTTATAAAATGTATATATGCAAAGGAAGAAATATCAGGAGGAAATGTCAGCAAGACTAAACAAGGAAGAAGAAAAGATAAAACAAAGGAAGACTTACAAGTTCCAAAGAGATAAAGACGATTACGCCAACGGACAGATATTTAAGTTCGCACGGAAATATGATGCCTTTAGAGCAATATCAATGAGGGGCAATAGATTCCAACAAGAGCACAATGAGGAATATGGGGGAGCATCATCAACTTCAGCATCTGATCTCAGCTCTGCCATCAAGAGTGAAACTGAGGACAGGAGGAGCTACGCTAGCAACCAAGATGGCCGCATAAGCTCCCGGCTCCGCCGACCTCCGCCGGAGGCTCATGAATCCTGACTCCCATCCTGATTTCCCACCGGACTCCCGTGCAGCTGAAGTGCGCCTGACTCTACAGGTGCAATCCCGGAATCTCTAGCTGCTCGGATTGTGAAGATACGTCGTGTGTCATTCTTGGCCTAACCCAGAGTTGAAGCCGGGGCCTCAAGTTCTAACCCGGCCGGGTTGGAGTTGAACAACATCGGCCGCGCGACGTGGGTGGTTCCGGTCTCCTGAAGTGACATCTTTCCTTTTCGTTTCGGATGGTGACCTGGTGGCGGCTTTCTTTTGCAACTACGGCGGCTTTCCATATCGGCTGCTTGGACCGGGGATCCGCCGCCCGGATGCCCCGTTGAGCTCCCAGGGTTGATGGGCTTGGTTCCTCGTTGGCGGCGACGGTGCTGCGATCGTGCTTGGTAGCACCCACAGTTGTCATCTGCATTGCTTCTGCCTTGTGCCCCGGAGAAGTCGACCTCCGGGGCTCTGATACCCGCCTGGTCGCTCACTGAGGGGCGATGGAGCGGGCCGCAATTACACCGTCGCTGCACAATGTAATGGCCGCCATTGAGGAGCTCCGCAAACGAGTCACCGCCACTTTCCAGAGGATGATCGTAACGGTCGATCACATCTGCCGGAGACCGGACTCCGATCCTTTGTTGGTTATGAGCCGGGATGCCTTACCCGCGGCGCAAGCTTCGATTGCTACCGAGGACCCTGGGCGGCTGTCGGACTTGGAAATTTCTCGCGACCCTAAGATGGCGGCGAACGAGCCCGAAAGTACTGGCTGTGTGTTTGGCCCTCTATCGATGCCGCCAGGGATGGATGTGACTATTTCTATACTTCAGTTTGTCTTTTCCACAGACTATCGGATTTATACCTTGCCTCTTTCAGAGAATGCTCAAAAACGCTGTGCTGACTTATCGTTGTTGGGCAGTGGACCTGGTTTGACTTTTGAACTTTGTCAGCGTTTATCCTGGTATCACTCCTTCTGTGGTGTCTTTGATCCGTTTCTGTCTTTGGATGCTCTTGTTGTGATGGCGGTTCGAATGGTCAGGGCTCGCATGAAGACTCGCAGCGGCCTGATAGTATTTGATGGGGTCTGCGTAATTGATCGTCGGGGCCAGGGCTGACTTTCCTATGTTTTCTTTTGGCTCTGACGGGTGGTGTCTGTGGGAGCGAGGGCTAGACGGGATTCTGATTGTCTGAGTATTGTGTAACTGCTATGTTCGAAACGGGATTTGCTACCTCTGTGATGCCCGGGGCTTTGCGGGATGGTCCATTTTCTGTTTGTGGCTCCCCTATTGAATTTTATTGCTATAACTTGCTCAATGCTGCGATAGGGGATGTCTGCCTCTGGTGGGGAGATGGGAATCTGGGAGCCCGTATCGTTTTGTACCTTTCTCCTCCTCCAGCTTTTCCCTTCCTTGGGGTGTAGTTTAGTGGGCGACAGGCACGCTGCTAGTGGGGTTAGGTCGTAGCCATCAGCAGGGGTGTAGGGTGGGGGGTTGTGTTTTTTTTTTTATTTTTCCTTTATTTTTTTCTATGACCTTCCTATTCCCTTTTCCTCTCTTCACAAGAACTGTGGCATATTCTCCTGATCTTTTGTCCATCATATCTGAGTGTCATATGTTCAAGTCGTATATCCTTTATTTCTGGTGGGCGGGTGCTGTTGCGATGTACTTGTGGTCATTTGTATCTTACTGTTCTGCTTCAGCTTTAAGCTGGTATTGATCCTCTTTTCGGTGCCTATGATCGTAGTGTATTTCTTCGACTTATTTGCCCGTCCCCAGCTGGAATGTATTTCCCCTAATGACACCTGATGTGTATATTTATTTCTTGTGTTATACTCAATAAAAAAAAATTCAACAAAAAAAAAAGAGTGAAACTGAGGCAGAAAACACAAGGGGTAGACCTATCCCGAGAGCAAATAAACCATCTCTGGGAGAAGAATTGGACTGCTTTAGAAGAAGCCACAGGGAAACTCTCAGACCTCGGGCTGCCAAAACATCAAAAAATGACGGACAAAGAGCAGGCGGCAACGAAGGAGGGTTGCCAGAGAAAGGTGGCAGCAGTGAAAACAGAAAACAAGTGAGAGGAAGGGGCCGTTAGAGGAAGAAATAGTACCCAGCTCAGACAGTCAAGGGGCTATTGAACCAGATGGAGCATCCAGCACCAACAATACTATTATCAACTTAACAGATGTTCATCTTGACCCCTCAGAACAACAGATCCTCTCACTAGGTTTGTCATATTGCCCCGCAACCAATTTTGATTTCACAAATACCCGTGCAGACATTTACAAGTTCGTAAGAAAATTTAAACTTCAAAAGTTTCATTAATTGCAGACAAGGTCTCAAGGGATGTCACAGTCAATGAATGAACTCAGCCAACCGGCAATAGGGACTGGAGAAAGCAGTCTAAGAGTGGCTGATCTTGGAGTACTTAAGGACTTGCACTATTTGGGCAATGAATGCACAACAGGTGATGGCCCAAACACAGATGAAGGTGAATATTCGGAACTTGCAACTCAGGAACTTCTTTCACCTAGCTATGAGACATGTGCAAAACCAATAACGAACTTCAAGGAATAATCCAAATTCATACCCATAATGCCCCGTGACTCCCTAGATCTATTTGATGAACATGTGGTGGCGGAAATCAAACATCTATATGTGGAGACCAACAAAACCAAACGCCACATCAACAAACAGGAACAGAAATACCATCAACTGATAGAGAAAATCAACAAGAACAAACAGGTTGTAGTGAGGAATGCAGACAAAGGGGGAAATGTGGTTCTATGGTCACTCAAAGATTACACAGAAGAAGCAGCAAAACAACTGAATGATACGGACTGCTACCGTAAAAGTTCCATGCATAAGTTTAAACAAGAACAGGATAAATTCTTCGGGAAACTACTTGCATGGAAAAGCACGGGCTTACTGAACCTACAGGAATACAAATACCACATTTGTCCTGAAGGTACATAAATCAGTGGAAAAACCTCCAGGCAGGCCAATTATTTCAGCCTTTGATGGACCATTAGAGAATATGTCTGTTTACATTGACTAATTTTTACAAAACCATGTGAAGAACCTTGACTCATATGTGCAAGACACAAGTGACTTCATCAGAAAAACCGAGGAAATCAGATGGCAGGAGGGATATTGTCTTATAGCCCTGGATGTAACAGTCCTATATACCTGCATAAGAAACAGCGATCGGGTCAAAATAGTGGATCACTTTCTGGCCAACAGACCTATTAAATACGCCACACATAACAAAATGTTGATAGACTTATTAACATTCTGTCTGGAGAATAACTTGTTTTTATACAAAAAACAAGTATATCAGCAAATACAAGGTGTGGCAATGGGGGCCAGCTTCTCCTCTAGGTATGCCTGTCTCTTTATGGGATGATGGTGGGAGGAGCTGGTCCTCATGAAACAATATGCCCATATATTCTCCGATAACATAATTGTTTGGTCACGATTTATCGATGATCTCTTTGTTGTCTGGAATGGGTCAAAACAAAGTGCACATGAGTTTATTGCACAGATTAACATTAACTACCTAAATCTAAAGTTCACATATAACATCCGTAGTGAAACCATCACTTTCTTAGATACAGAGGTATACATCTCCCACAATGGTCTGGCAACCTTACTTTACAGAAAACCCACAGCGGGAAATTCGATATTACATGCAACAAGTGCACACCCGCCTCACCTAATACACAGCATCCCCTATGGGGAGATGCTGAGAATAAGAAGAATCCGTAGAGAAGAAGAGGATACCCAAGTTAAACAGTCAGAAAGTAAAAAACGATTCCTACAGAGAGGGTACAAGACTCACACTATTGAAGCAGCAATATCAAAATCGAAATCCAGGGCAAGGCAGGATTTACTTCAATATAAATCCAAGCCCCATGCTGCAATGGGTACAACTCCGACTGAACCCACAAGGCTGACACTAGGGTACAATAGATAGGAAGGACAGATAAGAGCGATTATACGCCGCAATTGGCCAATAGTACTGGGGGATCCCGTCATAGGTGGAACAATGCCTAAAAAAAATAGCAATCAACTTTAGAAGAACTGCAACTATGGGTAATGCCTTAGTGAAAAACAACCCAGTACATGGCTTGCGCCTAGGACAGGCTTTTATAAATGTGCCAAGTGCAAGGCGTGCCAATATGGTATTAATACCAAGACTTACCAAACGTCATTCAGCCCTGAGGTACATACCATCACTAAATATCTGTCTTGTAGAACTGAATTTGCCGTGTATGCACTTGTATGCAGCTGCAATCTATTATATATAGGCAGTACTAAACTTGCAGTGCATAAAAGAATTTTGCAACACACACGTGCCATTGTAAATAATGACCCCAGCTACCCGGTGGCAAGGCCATCAAAGTAGCCTCAAATATTTTAAATACTGTGTGCTGGACACAGTCACTATCAACAAGAGAGGTGGTAACAGGGAGCCAGACTGCGGCGCTTGGAGACCAGAAACATTTTAGAACTGGATACCAAGCAGCCAGCGGGTCTAAATACCAGCGAGGACATGTATACTTACCTTTGACAATATTGAGTTATTGAAATTGTCACGGAATATTTATATAAATATTTATTTATTTATTTATTTATTTAAGTGACTATTTGGCTTCAGTTCAGATTGACTACCGGTCTGGTTATGGGTTCCTGTCATTTCCCATATCTTTCTAATTTATCCACTGTGTAGGGTTGAGATGGCCCCCAGGAACGTGTAATAAGCTTTATCCTGTGATATACATTGTCAATAGGGCTGCAATTTACACACGAGTCATCAATTTTAGAATGATATGATGTATCAATTTTAAGATGGGACTTTAGGCTGAAATGATTTTATAACAAGTTTTATATTGTGTTTTTTCATTTGTGAGAATCAACCTTATGACCCTCTCCATTATTAGCGTATTGATTTAATCTCCTTTACATAATCTACCATGTCTTGAATATTTGTTTGTGATTTTGCAATATTTGGTCAGATATAAGGTAACACGCATTAGCCAGTACCAGTTAGGCTGCTACCTAACTTTTGCACACATGGCATTATTTTGCACATAATTTTTGCACTTTTGCACATATTGGTATCTATAAGGGGCTCACACATCAGGATGATGGGGGTTACAAACTTTGCACTTAGTCACTTTTTATAATATACAGCAGCAAGATTTAACAATTTTAACTAGGATACAAAAGCATGTATTAATAAGGGATCTATACAAATGTATTTAGACTAAAACACACCCCTCAACTATCAGTATCATAGTTAAAGTTATCATGCAGGTCATTTATCTATATATTTAGGTGTATTTTACAGTTATTTGCCACCCTGGTTTAAATTTTAATTTTATACACACACTGAACATGATTTTAGCATTAGGCTTTTTAAAAATGTAATAGTAATGTGTGGTATTTCTACTATGTCTACTGCTGCTGCACTTGCACTTTAAATAGAGTTAATCCCGCCGAGGCGCTGACATGTGATCAAGGCCGTCTCTACCGGCCGAAAAGCGTCATGGCGACATGGTGATTGCTGACTAAACATCACTATTGAAGAATACGGGTCTACACTTGCCTCTTTTCAATGGATATGAAGTGGTGGGCAAGCGCACGCCACTGATCCCCTAGGCATGCTTAGGGCATCTCAGGAGAACACCCAGGGCCAAAGAAAGCATTTTTATATAAAAATAAATTGGCACAATTCGCGCTGGGGTCGCGGGTTCCCGCGATTTAGTTTAATGAGACCCCGGGGTGGGCTAGGTCCCGGGGGCATTTCTTAAAAAATAGTGGGAGCTTGCTGGGGCTGCGGGGGCCCGCTGGGGTCCCCGCAGTACCGGGGCTTTACTCATGTTGGGAGGGGTGTTGTGTGTCCCCTCTCCTGGAGCCCTGTATGTGCTTATAACTTTGGTGTCGTTTGACAAATGTTTATGAAATTTTCCAAAAAGTTTCTCCTTCAGGCGTGCTTATGGGGTCTCAGAAGGACCCCTAGGGCCAAAGAAAACATTTTTATAAAAAAAAAAAATCGGCGCAATTCGCGCTGGGGTCCCGGGTTCCCGCGTTTTATTTTAATGAGACCCCGGGGTGGGCTAGGTCTCGGGGCATTTCTTAAAAATTAATAGCAGGGGCTCGCTGGGTCTGTGGGGAACCACTGGGGTCCCCGTAGTTCCGGGGCTTCACTCATGTTGGGAGGGGTGTTCTGTGGCCCCTCTCCTGGAGCCCTCCATGTACTTATAACTTTGGCGTCGTTTGACGAACATTCATGACATTTTCCAAAAAGTTTCTCTTTTTTGATCTGCTCCTATCTTGAAAGTTTAGGGGTGATTGGTTAAGGGGGGGAGTTGAGAAAAAAGGGGGGTCCCAAAATGTGTTCTCTCAAGGCATTTTCAATAGGAAACTTTAGACAAGGCTACCGGTCAAACGGCTGAACGGAATTAGGCCAAATTTGGCAGGGAGAAAGTCTTGGTCCAGAAAGCGCGCTTATGTAGAAATGGTGTAAATCCGTTCAGTAGTTTTTGAGAAATTAAAGGAAAATATATATATATATATATATATATATATATATATATATATATATATATATATATATATATATATCTGGTCGGTGTCTAACTCCTGAGCATGAGCTTGCCTCTGATTGGCTGCTAACACTTCAAAGCAGGAAGTGTCCTCTGATTGGCTGCTAACACTTCAAACCAGGAAGTGTTAGCAGCCGTCTTGTGCCTCGCATCGAGTGAAAATATAAAAGAAAGGTCCCGGGGGCAATTTAATATAACGGATTGGATTAGAAGTGACAGGCGACGTGTCACCTCATTTTTCAGAATATCAATTCCGTCACTTTCTTAGAGTCCATTGTCTCTAACATTCGAACAACGAAGCTTCCTCAGGTTGCAACATTTTCTTGAATAAAATTGTCATCATGTCATTTGGCTTCCTCGGATGCAAAGTTATCAAATGTTCCTCCTGCCGGTTCCTGGCCTTGGCCTTGTCCAACAAGGAAATTGTCAGAGCCACATAGCATTCACCAAACGTTGATACAGTGATGGAAACTTTTTCTCAGAATGGACTTTTTCTCGCTCCGTGCAGAAATTATTTGCAAACTCGAGTAAACTAGGCCAAAAACAGTCAATTTATCGTCCACTAATGTATAAACAAACACAAAAGAATAATTAATGTAAGAAATATTATTTGTTCTCTTGCCACCCACCATTGCTAATAATTAACCCATTAGTCTAAATTACCTAGCTAAAGCAAACAAATAAAGCAGCATTTTATATCTACCAGTCTTCATTAATCCATCGAAATTCTTTATGCACCTATAGAGAATAGAATGACACCACATACACAGGGAAAGCAAAACAAGCACATGCTACTTTTAAAACAGCCGCAATTAGTTATAACATGACAAATGGACAGTATTAATTTATTATTTTGCACGAACCAAAGATGCAACAATAATGCACATTTATGAGCACACATGTTAATATCCCGCGTGTAGTGTAACTTTAATCTAGGTTGAATTAATACAAACACAGCACCAAACGTTAGTAGAATTATTTTTCATTATGGAAGTGTGACTTCACGAGTTGAAATAAAATTATTTCTAAATCTCGCTCCATCAACTCCCTCATCTGGTGATTAACAAATCACCACACCACACCACCCCACACCCAAAATTTTGAAAAATGTAACTAACCGAAAATGGTTCGAATTCATTAGTATTAGTATTTCTAAAAATATGTCTCTGCAAAATCCTTGCAACTTTCATATTGAACTCTACGTAATTCTTGTAACTCAATTTCCTTTTCCTGTTCCTTTTTGATCTTATAAATTCGTTTCTTTTCCTTCATGTGTTTCTTTCTCTTGTGTAACATACAACTGATTTTTGTCAAAACTACTATAAATATTATTACAAACAAAGGTGTTAGAATCTTGCCAAGGACTGAACCACCAATTTCTTGAAACTAGGTCTTAATAGCTTGAAATCTTTTTGAAAGTCCCTCTGAAAAATTATCTTCTTCTAATGGAACTATTTCTGAGTGCATTTCTGTGATGTTTTTGATATACATCTCAATATTCTTACTTTCATCAGGGATGTAAGTACAGCAGTGCTGAACATGTAAAATACCACAGACTCCTCCCTCTTTTGCCAGGAGTATGTCTAAAGCAAGGCGATCTTGCATCACCATAGATCTAATTGCAATGACCTCAACATTCACTAACTGGAAACCATCCGCTGTGTCAGTTGACAATCCGTCAACAATTGTGGATAATTTTCTGATCCTTCCTGCATTCAAGGTTATACCTACTAAAGGTATTACTGCTTCAAAAATATCTCCTAAAATTTCTGAAAAGCTTTCTCTTTTATACCTATTTACATGATTACTAATTTTGAACAGTCCTTCTTCATTTCTGTCAACATGAAACACCTTTGGGAAAACAAGCCCAACAAAACATGTCCCGTACCAATGGTCTGGAAGATTATAATAAGCTTTGTCACCACAAATAAAATAAATCTCAGGAAAAATTGGATCTTTACCACCTTTGAATCCCCAACCTCCCATGATTTGATAAGTGTCCTCACAGTTGCTAGCTCCTACAAAATAATTATCAAAAAGTGTATTATCCCTTCTAATGCAAAGCTTACCACTAATTGGTTTGTCTATGTGAATTGCAACATTATCAAAAGTCTTGCCATTAAGCTTCTCATCCTCTTTTTGCCAGAATTTTGATTTAGTCTGTTTGACTATTTCATTTCTCCTATAGATTGCTCCTCTCTCTTCAACAAGATTCAGGAAAGATTTTTCTTCAGCTCTTAATTTGCAGGTTAAATTATTCTTATAAGCATACTCATAGGTGAGTTCGTTAGTAACTAAAAAGAATTCCCTCATCTGTTTAGCTTTTTTATGTTTATTCAAAGCACTCTCAATTTTTAAATTCGCAAAAATCTCATCGAAATTTGAATAATAATATTCTAAACGACCAGTCTGATAAAATAAGCTAGCTAACACACTACAAGTTATTCCATATGTGAGAGGAAGCATATTGTATGTCACTCCCTCAGAAACAGAGGCAGGTCATTTTACACAGATGTAGCAATCTTTGACGCCCATTACTTTAACATATTCTCCTAAAAGCCTTGAAAATGAATTGCTTGAAAAATCACTAACAGATTTATCTTGATGAATTTCAGGTTTGTGATCAATTACTTTGTTAGTTATATCTGTTGCACTATGTTTGTTTTGACTAACAAAAGCTTTGCTTGTCATGTTAACTTTATACAAATCTTTACTAATTTCAAAAGGAATGACAACAGCCAAAACTAACCAAAGCAGAATTAACATGAGCACACACACCAGAGTCATCTTACAGCATTTCTTGAAAATGGAACATTTTGAAGTACTCCGTTCCATAACATAAGGCATCTTTGAAAAGGAAATTTTTATCTCAAAGAGGTAATTAAAAAGAAAACAAAATTTTAAAATTATCTAAATTTCAAAAATAAATATACCCCCCTTTTTAAAATCTTTTTTTTTTATATCCTCTAACAACTTTTCTTCGACCTTATGTCACAAGTTAATTTCCATCTAAACAAATTTTCTTCAACCTTGTGTCACCTAACACAATATCTTCAGCCTTATGCCAAAAACAAAAAACCAATACATTTTTACCAGATTAGTACTTCAATCATTGTCACTAATTTCCTCAACCTCCTCCTGACTACTGCTGTTTATTTCAATAACAGGAGGAATAATCAGATATGTCCACTCAGGAGATCTACATTTCTGATTAGGTCTCAAAATTATTTTTGTTTTTCTAGTCACTACTTCTATTTTCCTCCCTTTTTCAACTTTCTTTTCAGGGTCTTTTTGACTAGTGATTTCGTTCACCTGCTCCTTTGACTTTTTAATTAACCTAACTCTCAATCCTCCATTTTCACTTGCCCATGATTCTCCTTTTCTCAAGATCTTTCTTCTCGGTTCGGCTACGTTTGTTTCAGTCTTCCAAGATCTTTTTCTCACTCTTCCTTCTTAACCATCTACATCACTTTCTTCGGAATTACTGTCAGAAATTTCTATTCTTGACTCAGGAACTTTTCTAATCGGCAGTCTCACTCTGTTAGGAACTATACTCAGTCTTCCATCACTGGTACTTGGCAATTCATCTTCATTCTCTTCTTCAATTACCTTCAGCTTCCCAGTTTCTGGTACCCTGTTCCTTCTTCCAGAGTTTGTTTTCTGCTTTTCGATACTCTCCTGGTCAGAAATTCCTATTAATTCTGTCTTCAAAATTTTCAGTAGTCTCTATTCCATTTACTTTTCTGACAGACTCTTCTGCTGATTTCCTTTTTAGCAGGTCTTCATCACTTTCACAGTCTATTTCAATGATTTCCAAATCTTTTCTACTCAAGTCTCCATTCACTTGCAAATTTTCCAGATGTCGACCTCTTTGTCGATCTTCAGAATCTGGAATTCTTTCACCTTCTACTTCAGAATCTGAATCATCTGTAGAATCACTCTCTTCATCAGAGTTTTCAGGAGTAGGAATTGGAATAGTGTGACTGGGATGTATCCACCTTTTCAATCCTCTACACTTCACTGCATTCGTCGTTACCAGAATTATCTGTCTAGGTTTCTGCCATCTTGGAACTAGACAATTTCTTCTTCGATGTACTTTTGTTCTGACCCAATCTCCAGGTCTCAGATCATGAGTCTGTAATTTGTCATTGGATTGTACTTCAGTTCCCACCTGATTAGACACAGAAGTTACTACGTCAGACAGTCTTTTGCAATACTCCAAAATAGCACTGTCATTAATGCTCAACAATTTTCCCACTGGTACAAAAGCTTGTCTCATGACTCTGCCCATAAGAATTTCATGAGGACTCAGACCTGTCTTTTTATCAGGTATACTTCTCAGAGACATTAAAACAAGTGGAAGAGCATCTGTCCACTTCATACCTGTATCTGGACACATTTTTCCAATCCTGTTTTTAATCGTTCCATTAATTTGCTCAACTACTCCAGATGCCTCTAGTCTGTATGCACAGTGTATTTTCTGCTCAATATGCAAAGCTTCACAGATCAATTTCAAAAGTTTATTATCAAAATGTCCCCCTCCATCACTCTCAATAGTGACAGGGAAACCGTATCTTGGGATAATTTCTCGAAGAAGCAATTTTGCCACTGTAATTGAATCACGATGACGTGTTGGAAATGCCTCTACCCATCTTGAAAACAAACATACAATTACTAAAACATATTTTAAACAATTATGTAAGGGCATTTCAATAAAATCCATCTGTAATCTGGTGAAAGGGCCACCCTCCCGACCAATTATTCCTGTACCTACAACTGATTTCCTGTTTGGGTTCATTTGTTGGCAAGTTAAACACCTCTGACAAAGAGACTCTGCAATTGTTCTGAATTTGGTATTAAACCATGTCTCTTTAAAAAGTCTGATCATAGAATCTCTTCCAATATGACCAGGGCCATGATACAATCTGGCCATATCAGCAATCATACAATTAGGTAAAACTACTCTGCCATCTTTGTAGGTCCAAACTCCATCCTCATCTCGTGGTCTACATTCTGCCTTTAACCACTTGGCTGCTAAGGCACATGATGCACTTCCATTGACTTTCCATTGAAATCAATGGAAACTCCATGACGAGTTACCCTTGTCATTAGCACTGAAGGGGTTAACCATGTGTCTTTCTCCTCATCATCAGCTTCATTTTGCAAATCCCTGATTTCTTGCCATGTTTCAACCACTGTTGTTAGCATTAATGAATTCGAATCACGTTCTTTACTCTTTTCCCGATTAAATGCACGACCATTTCTTGCGCAATACTTTGCCGTCTCATCTGCATAAGCATTGCCTTTGGTGATATAATCCTCACCTTTTTTGTGAGCTGCGCACTTCACGACAGCAATTTCCTTTGGTAACTGTATGCCATCAATTAGTCTTTTAATAAATACTGCATTTTTAATTTGAGATCCTGCTGAAGTTAAATAACCTCTCTGAGACCAGAGCTGTCCATAATCATGCACAACTCCGTACCCATACTGGCTATCAGTTATTATGGTAACTCTCAAATCCTTTGATATTTCACCAGCACGAATTAAAGCAATCAATTCAGCCACCTGTGCTGAACGAATTCCTTCAAGACATGATGCTTCTTTAACATCTGCAACTGTACAGACTGAATATGCTGCTTTTAAGACACCTCCCTCTGATCTTAAACAGGAGCCATCTACAAAGTAGACAAAATCTGATTCAGGCAAAGGTTCATCTTTAATATCTTGCCTTGGCTTTGAACAGTATTCCATAACATCCAAGCATTCATGATCCACATCATTTTCATCAATAATTTCAGAATCAGGTAATAATGTAGAAGGATTCAAATTCACACATCTTGCAATAGAAACATTATCTGCTCCTAAAATGATTTTTTCGTATTTTGTCAACCTATTACTGGTCAGATGTTGTGTTTTACTCCTTGTTAGGAGTATTTCAACTGAATGAGGAACATATACTTTTACAGGAAACCCCATTATGATTCCTTCACTCTGCTCTAAACTAACACTTGTTGCTGCAACTGCTTTTAAGCAACCTGGTAAGGCTTTTGCAACAGGATCAAGAACTGCTGAAAAGTATGCAATGGGTTTTCTCAGATTCCCATGCCTTTGAATTAACACAGACAATGCACATCCTTCTCTTTCACTGCAATACAGTTCAAAATCTTTTTCGTAATTTGGCATACCTAGAGCTGGAGCTTCACACAAACTTCTCTTTAAATTTTCAAAAGCTTCTAACTCAGATTCATTAAGAACAATTGGATCCTTTACATCTGACTTAGTCAATTTCTGTAGAGGTTTCGCAATTACTGAAAAACCACTTATCCATTGTCGACAGTAACCAACCATTCCTAGAAACATTCTGACCTGTCTTTGTGTTCTTGGAGGTTGCATTGCTTGAATCGTTTTAATTCTTTCAATTGTCACCTGTCTTATTCCTTTTGCAATTCTATGACCAAGATATTTCACTTCCTGTTTACAAAACTGCAATTTCGCAGGAGACACTTTATGTCCCTCATCTGCTAGATGATTTAAAAGAACAATTGTGTCTGTTACACAATTTTCTCTTGACTTTGCTGCAATTAGTAGATCGTCAATGTATTGCACTAATGTCGATCTGCCAGGTAGATTTAGATCTTCTAAAGATCTCTTCAACAACTCATTAAAAATAGAAGGACTCTCTGTATACCCTTGAGGAATTCTGCACCATGCGAGGGTCCTATTTTGGAACCTGAAAGCAAACATTTCCTGACTCTCTGGATGCAATGGAACAGTAAAGAATGCATTGCAAAGATCAATGACAGTATACCACTCAGCATCATGTGGAATCTGGTATAAAATGACTGCTGGGTTTGGAACAACTGGACAGCATGGAACAACAATTTGATTAATCTTTCTCAAATCCTGAACAATTCTATATGTTCCATTTGATTTTTTAATTCCCATAATCGGTGAATTACAAGGGCTGCTCTCAATTTCTTTTAAAACACCTTGTTTAATGAATTTTTCAATCACTGGAATAACACCCTCTATGGTTTCTGCTTTCAATTTGTACTGAGGAATGTTTGGAAATTCTATTCCCTGCTTCACTGAAACTTTGACTGGATCGATATGTTTCATCAGACCCATCTCATTTCCAGTCAAATCCCACATCTCAGCTTTAACTGTATCTTTTAGTTCTTCAGGTAAATTTTCTTTTTCAAATGCAGGAAACAATTAAGTTTCTTCTGTTTCCACTAACATCATTGTCATTCTATATAAACCATCTTCCTCCATTGTTTGTAATTCGACTCCCTCAGGAGAACAATATATTCTACAATTCATCTTGCACAATATATCTCTTCCTAGCAAATTCACTGGACTGCTATTACAAACCACAAATCTGTGTTTGTCTTTAAAATTTCCAATCTCAACTTGCACTGGATCTGTTAAATCAGTTTTAATTTGTTGATTACTTACTCCAACTACTTGGATGGTTTCCCCAGAGAGAGGCAGGTTTTCAATTTCCACTGATCTAACAGTAGAACGGGTAGCACCAGTGTCCACTAGAAAAGTGATGTCTACATCATTAACTTTCCCACTTACAAATGGACCAGACTGGTCAACCTCAAGAGTGGCTCCAATCACACACTCTTCCCCCTCTCTCAGGCACCGTCAGAAGTAGTCATCAGAATCACTTCCTTGATTTTCTGTTAACAAAAATTGTCCTGAAGCATTTTGCAAATTTTGTCTTTGAGTCCTTATTACCTGATCATCTCCTTCAAATCCCACACCTGGATTATATTTTTGACTTCCCCCAGAATTAGGAAAGGGAGGTTGTGGAATTTGATTTTGCTGCTGAATATATTGATTTTGTAGCTGTCGCTGAAGACTCAGGTCATTTAGTTTACGCTGCAACCGTAGCTGTTGCTGCAGATCAACATCGTTCTGCAACTGTGGGTTTAACAATGGATTTTTAAAATTCCTGGGTGGGTTTTTACACTCACTTTTCCAGTGTCCAATTTCGCCGCAATTAAAACAAGGCAATTTCTGTTTCAAATCTTCAACTTTAGCATTATACCTTTTATTATTATTAAATTTAAATTTTCCTTGTCCTTGATTTTGATTCTGATTTTGAATAAAATTTGCATTTTTATTTTCAAGGCTGGCAATTTGTTGCTCAGCTACTTTCACTTGTGCCCACATCGCTTTCTCTTTCAACTTCTTTTGTTTGACCTCTAATTCATCACTACAGTATTTTGCCTTTCTCAGAATATCGTCAACTGAAAGCGATTGCCATCCGACAATACTATTCCTGATCATTTCTCCAACTTCTGGTCTAAGACCATAAACAAATCTATAGATAAAATGGCTCATATCCTTTTCATCTAATTTTTCATAGCCACTGTATTGTTTGAAAACTAATAGTAACCTTTCATAAAATGAATGAACTGACTCTTTTGGTTCCTGATTCGTTCGGTCTATTTTAACCCAGTCAACTTCTTTAGGGGCAATTTTTTGTTTTAACCAGTAAATCACTTTTCCATAAAAGTCCATCACTATTGGAGCTGTAGCACCTGTTTCTTTAATTCGCTCCGGTTCCTCTTTTGGCCAACCTATAGCAATTTTACATTCTGTCCAGAGATCTGATGGAACAACAATATCAAAAAATCCATCCAGATCAATCCATAGAACTTTTGAGACTTTGATAAACCTGTCTACCTGTCGATACCATTCAACAGGCTTCTCAATTAGTCTTGGAAAATCATTAGTGAAAAGTAAAATATCCTGTCTCGACCAAGGGACATGAACATAACCTCCACCAGCAATTTCTCTCATAGGAAACTGTTTGGATAATTTCTCTAATTTTTCATCCTCCTTCTTTCTTGTCCACTTCAATCTCCATTTGCTCAATTCACCTAGTTTTTTGATGTAAACAATTAAATCCTTTATGTGCATTATCCTTCCCATTGAGTTCAAGTTCTCAATGTCTTTTTCTGTAAAATCTAATCTGTAATGCTTTCCAAAATTCTTTTGTCTGCTTAAATCAATTTCAAGTTCTGCTGCCAGTTCTTCCAACTGATCATATTTATTTTTTGTTTTTCACTGAATACTCTTGCAGATGAACAGTAGTTCATCATCACGATAAAATTTTAAACTGTCAGAACCAATAGTGCCAATCATTAATTCCTCTAAATTTGCTTTTAATTTTGCAACATCAAGTTTTGGACTTCTTTCAGAAGTTTCAGCATCAGATTCTGCACCCAATGGAGATTTGTTAAAAGAACCTTCATTGAAAGTTAAATCAGGCATTTTTGTTTTCTCATGATTAATTTCAGATAAATCCGAATAAAAATTTTCAGCAACTTTTTGAACTTCCGCATTTAAAGGAATAGTTAAACTTGTCCTGTTATTTTCTTTCTGATCAAAAACAGGCTGAACAGGACCAATCGTCACTGGAACTGTAACAGCTTCCATGCCTTTAGTAATTTGTCGAATTAATTCTTCCTTTGATCGTAAATATTCTGAAGTATTTACAACTTCCTCATCTCTAATTTCTCTTATTAATTTTTTTGGAGCTTCCCTTTCCTTTGGAATTATCAAAAAATATTTACCTCCAATATAAACATCAGCATTAGTTCCTGTTTCTAATCTTTATGGAGTTTCAAATGATTCAGAATTATTTGGGTACAATTTGGAAGATTCATTAATCGGAGGTGCACTTGGTGTGGTTTCAGTAGAAACCATCGGAGTAGACCATGATCGAGGAGGTCTCAAAGGTTCATTCCTTTTATTAGAAGTAAAAATTTCTTCTAAAACTGCATCTTCAGATTCACTTTCTGTGACTAAGTTATTTTTCTTTTCAGATCTTTTTTCACCAGGAGATCCTAAAACCATTTCTCTAATTAAGTAGAGACCATCACACATGTCTCCCTGTCTCCACATTTGCATTCTATCTTCATGCGTCTCTCGTCTATAGCTTGGTATTTTCGGAGGTCTTTTAATACCACTCGTTTCTCTTTGTAGTTGAAACATTTCATCCTCCCATTCAACTAAAGCTTCAAATTGAGTAGGTCTTGGTTTTGGTACAAGAGCGTTCATTTTTTCTCTCAAATTTCTTAAAATTTTTACATTAAATGAACCATCTTCTGGCCAAAACAAAACACCGTCATCCTTTGTATAATGCTTCCAGACATCAAACCACAAAACCGTATGATAACCATATTCACCTTCCACATACGCTGCAGGTGTTTTGTATTTATGAAGTAATTTACCACCTCGCGTTTTTATTTTCTTGTCAGGTGAAATAAAAATGTTTAACTTCTTAAACATTGTAGGCTTTTTCTCAACATGTTTAAAATAATAACTCATTTTCCAGATCAAATCCAATTAGTAGAAATTATCGTAAAATTGTTTCCTGGATGTTCCGTAACTCTAGCCAATCCGTGCGCGAAACACACCAACAAGCCAATCAGAGTTGAGCTATGTCACTACCTTGCTCAACGAATAGAAATTGTTCTTTCTCAAAGAACCAATCAGCTTACAGCACGTCAGAGTTACGAGAGTCAATCAGAATACAGCCTGTGACGTATGCTATCCAATCACTGCGCGAACCGTGTGACGTACACAGCTGCTGCGGTTTCTCGTGTCTCACTCCCAGCGCTCACCCCTCCTTCACAAAAACTTTTCACAGCGCCATTTTAAGAACGCTTTTTCAATGAAAATTAATTCAACAACCACAAGAAAGACTCATCTGTCTGTTTCTCTAATAAAGTGATAGAATTTCGATCATACAAGAATTCTATGCGTGAAATAGACGACGCTATTCTCACAGAATATACATCTGCCGATAAAGTAATCCTTTTACTCTACCCTTCTAACAAGTAATAATGAACTCGTTTCCCTCCGAATCCACATCCAAGTGACAATTCAAAGTTTAACTTGAACACCATTACAAATCAATTACACACTTTCAAACGGAAAGTATCCCTAATCAAACACACATGAAATCCGTACAGGACTCTCACCTGTTTATAGATATCATGCACCGTTAGTAAAATAAGCGGCGTTATTTTACCCTTCACTCAAGTTTGAATATATATACTATTACTTTTATCACAGTGAGTTTTACAACAGGCTCATTGTCCCTATACTCATGCTGCTCAAATTTCTTAGATAATCCTCACTATGTAACACTCACTCCTAACCCTAACTTGTGTTGCACGGCGACAACACTTGTGATACATGGCGATACCACTACTCTGAAACAGATCAAATGTGCTGTGTGACTACCTTCTCATCACACTATTTTGTACCGGTACATCAAGGAATTTTCACGCTGCTGGAAAAAACCTTACATATAGCACGAAAACGGACTTAACATATGTTAGACATCGATCCTATGTAACTACCATATTATATGTTGGTTACCATAGCAATCATCAAATCTGCTACCAAGGTAATTGATCCAGCGGCCTATAGGGAAATATGTCGTAAACTACACTACCCAACTCCGTAGTATACCCAATGAAATATAAATCAAACCCAAGGCCCATTAATCATACATGACATTTTTTGACCAACTGAATCATGTGGCCTAATAAACCTATCCACAAATTATATACTTTTATATAAAACCGCGGTAAATGAAAATCATTATTCAACAAACCTCACTAACTATTAAGCCACTTATGGCGATTGGATCTAACTAATGATAACCTGAACTCATGAAATAACAAGGCCAGCTTGATTTCAAAAGTAAGATTTTATTAGCTATTTATTTTGTATTTGTAATTTAAAATTCTTTATTAATGCATTTTTATTAGAATCATTGCAAGTAAATCAATAGCATCATGATATTTAAAATTTATTATTGCAATTGAAATTATTAGTTTGGCATTTTCCGAAACCTAAGTCCCTAACTATACTAAATAAATGGAAATAGAGGGTAAAGTCTATAAGGGTTCTTACGTGCTCCAAGAGAAGTCCGTCAGCACGACACCCTCATCCAAAGGTCAGCAAAAGCAGCAGCAAGCATTACCCTTCCACGGGGAAAGGGTTTTTATACCTTTCTACGCTAAGCTAATCTTAGTAAAAGAAATTCTTTTCTGCAAACTCGGAGTCCCATTGGATTAGAAGTGACAGGCGAAGTGTCACCTAATTTTTCAAAATATCAATTCCGTCACTTTCTTAGAGTCCATTGTCTCTAACATTCGAACAACGAAGCTTCCTCAGGTTGCAACATTTTCTTGCATAAAATAGTCATCATGTCATTTGGCTTCCTCGGATGCAAAGTTATCAAATGTTCCTCCTGCCGGTTCCTGGCCTTGGCCTTGTCCAACAAGGAAATTGTCAGAGCCACATAGCATTCACCAAACGTTGATACAGTGATGGAAACTTTTTCTCAGAATGGACATTTTCTCGCTCCGTGCAGAAATTATTTGCAAACTCGAGTAAACTAGGCCCAAAGCAGTCAATTTATCGTCCACTAATGTATAAACAAACACAAAAGAATAATTAATGTAAGAAATATTATTTGTTCTGTTGCCACCCACCATTGCTAATAATTAACCCATTAGTCTAAATTACCTAGCTAAAGCAAACAAATAAAGCAGCATTTTATATCTACCAGTCTTCATTAATCCATCGAAATTCTTTATGCACCTATAGAGAATAGAATGACACCACATACACAGGGAAAGCAAAACAAGCACATGCTACTTTTAAAACAGCCACAATTAGTTACAACATGACAAATGGACAGTATTAATTTATTATTTTGCACGAACAAAAAGATGCAACAATAATGCACATTTATGAGCACACATGTTAATATCCCGCGTGTAGTGTAACTTTAATCTAGGTTGAATTAATACAAACACAGCACCAAACGTTAGTAGAATTATTTTTCATTATGGAAGTGTGACTTCACGAGTTGAAATAAAATTATTTCTAAATCTCGCTCCATCACCGTCACCCGGGTTGCAAAAGCCAAAGTGTCACTCTGTGAGCCAAGTCCCACAACATGGCCAACATGGAAGGTATGGGGAATCACTGACCCTACATTCATCCATTGTTCCACACAAGAAAGATGGTGGACATGAGACATCTGTGTGGATATGAATGTTGATTGCAAATTCAGTGGAGTGTTGCAGCTGTAGCAATACAGAGATATGGAAAGTTGAAGTTTCAGTTTTTGGCACATGGAGGGCAGCCAATTAGAGACAAGCTCGTTGTCGGGGTTAGGCTGCGCCAACATATGTACTTATACAATCACTCCGCCAATCCCCACGCACTCATAAATTTACTATACACTCTCCTTGCAGTACCCTAATGATTCAGTCCCAACGTACGTACTTGTACAATGATATATCAAAAGGATGGTGCACCAAAATAAGAAGTCCGGAGAAGTTGTAGTATTTAGAACAAGTTCCTTTAATATTGTGAATCTTTAAAAGGCCTCAGCCAACGCGTTTTGTTCCCGTAGGAACTTCGTCAGGGCTATATTGCTTAGCAGCCTCCCATGGAGTAGCCAAGGAAACGTAAGTCACAAATACCATCCACGTTGTGGGTAAGTAAACTTCTTCTAACTATTGAAGGAGACGTGGTCAGTCAGGTAGCAGCGAGTCAAAAAGGCATCAAATAAGGGTGAAGGCAGTCACAGTCCAATTAGGTAAAGAGAAAAATAATATTCCAAAGCAGCTAGTCGTTAAATCAACATAATAAGTAGGTTGATCAGTGGGCCATATAATGAGGGCACAACTGCTGTTAAGTAAAGTGGATACTCAGCATGGACTGCAACCATATCAAACACGAAAGGATCAATACAATAAAACCGGGGGTAAGCACTGCAAATAAGCAAAGATCAAAGTGGGATAGGGCATGTATAACCCCTTATCACCACGTGGGTAAGGTCCTCCCCGTCTTGTGGGTATTTACTGATTTCTACGCGGTCACGTCCGGAAAAGCGGTGCTTCAAAGAAAAGATGACAAAGTTACATACCAAAGTTTTCCCCCACTGTCAAAGGTAAGAAGGTTGCATATGCTATCCAGAGCCTATGTAATGTGGTAGGGTCCAGGGGCAGCATGTTGCATACATAATGAACACACGGACACAGATAGATAATGGAAATGGGTACGGGCACATGCGCTCGACTCCACGACTCCTTTTTATTACCATGTTCACATGTCCAGTGACGTCTGTGCTGAATGCATGTGGGGTGATTGTAAGCCAACCCTCCAGGAATGGCTGGTGCTGACAACAAGTACAACAGTAATCATTGGATCAGACACAGAGATCAATCATAAAGGGTCAATGATTTATGCTGCACTAAGGTACGGGCATCAGATGTGAAATAATACAGAAAAGAGTCTATCGTAAAGGGTTCATGACTTGTGGTACACTGAGGTAGGACAGCTGATGTGAAATTATACACAAAATATTATATCAGAAAGGGTCCATGAGTTGTGCTGCACTGAGATAGGGGCATCAGAAGCATTTAGTGCCTGCGCAGCCAGCGATGATGCGTGGTGCGGGCGAGCCACACTGAAAGCAATGCCTGTTGCCTACTGGACTGCATTATCTGCAAACGCAACTCGATGTGAATTGTGAGCCTTGCTATCGGTAGTGTACATGGAAGACTGTAGTCATCACAGACATCGAAGAATGTTTTTAGTCACTTCCTCTTAACAAAATTCAAGGACATAGAGTACAATTCTCTCTGTAATAAAGAAATCATGTTTCAATTTAAATTGTGAGCTCTGCTGACCGCAGTGTAGGTGTATGGAACAAAAGATGAAACATTTATGGAATACACTGAGCAAATCTTGGTTCTTCTGAATACAGTTGTAAAGTACGGCATTCTGAAGCTAGAATCTGAACTGGTCGTTCATCATATCATCCACCTTTTACAGTAGGGAACAGCTGTGGAAAACAACGAGCTTCCAAACTTGCTTTCCACACACTCATGGGAGTTCCTTTTGCTTTTTTCATCTGGACCAATTCAATAGTTTCTTCTATCAGTTCTTTTGAATGTAGAGGGTGTATAGTATAATGTTCATAAATTTCTTCTTTTCTTGAATTGTACACTTTTTCTATTTGGCCACTTGAAACATGTGTTTCATCTTCTAAAGTCATTTCTTTTTCTTCATTTATAATTTTATAGTAAATATTGTTTTGCACCAGATATAATGTAGCCTTTTGGACTTTCGTGACATGTACTAACTTTTGCCATATTTTCCGACTCTTTGTGGGTCCACCATTAACAAGAATGACTACAGGTTCAGTATCCTCTCTTTCTACATCAACAGTTTCAACATTTTCTTAAAATCTAAAGGAAAATACACAACTCTTTCTTTTATACCTCTTTGTAGACCTGTTGGAGGCAGCTTACCTGTTTTAGGCTGCATAGGAAGTATAGCCTGAAAAGGGTTCAGAGATTGTATAAGGATGACCTCATATGTATTTAAATTTGTAAGTTTAGGAGGTATAGCAACTAATTTTAAGTCATTATGGACAGCTCTAGCTGGCATTTTGTTTTCTTCTAATTTATTGTAACAATATTTACAAATACATTGTACAGTACGTAACTCAAAACGATCTTCCACAAACAGATAAGCAGCAAATTATTTTTATTTATCATTGTTTTCCATTTCACCTTTGAAAAACACATCTACATTCCTAGTTTGAATTTTATAATGACTACGTGAAGAATAAATACAAACATAGTTGGGATTTTCACCAGAAACTACTATTTCTTTTTCAAATTCAGATCAGTACTATCTTCTATCTCTTCTTCAACACGTACACTTATCAAACTCTTATTTTCTGTACACTCCTCTTGACTAGCAAAGAAATGTAACTCTATATCATCACAAACTTGTTTGCATCCAACACTGAACCATGCAAAAGACCTGATTTAATTTAATTTAGACATAATGCAGGAGTTTTTACGTAGTATAATCTTCTAACTAACTTTCGCATTTTGGAATTATGTACTGCTAACATTGTTAAATGATGAAAACGACTTTGACACACTTTCCTAGAAAGACAAGCCAGAGAATGACCTTGCAACCTTGTATTTTTTCTCACTTTGGAAGGATCTAGTTCTTGTAATTCTATATTATTTTAGGAAATTTAGTAAAATATCAATAGATTGTTGACGTATACTACTACAATCCCATGTAAACACTGGAGCCTGGGTACGTCTCCCTTGAAGTTCTTCAGCTATTACTTGTTCAACATTTCTAGGAACTATCTTTTCTTTTTCAATCGGAGAGAAATGTTTCGCTTCATAAGAAAGACCACAGGTATCAACTGGATCCAGTAATTTATTTTGCTGAAAATAATAAAATATTGTATCATAAAGGGTCGATGAGGTGTGCTGCACTGAGGTAGTGGCTCCTGAAGCACTCAGTGTGTGTGCACCCTGCAATTATGCTATAATTGATATAAAAAAAGTTCTTGAAGCAAGTATACTAAAAGGATATTATGTAGGTTTTAGGGATGTTGTAGTTAGTTGCCTACTCCACTCTGTAATTACTGACTGAAAATTAAATTTTAATTGTGAACCCTGAGGACTGCAGTGCAGACAGGAAGCAGCGGTGAGCAAGGGCGCACAGCCACGTGACCTTGAGTAGAGCTGCACAGTATTGGAAATTCAGCGTGTGTGCAACCCGCGATGATAAGTGGTGCACTGAGTTAGTGGCACCTAAAGCAACCAGTGTATGGGCACCCTGCGATGATGCATGGTGCAGGCGCGCTACACTGGGAGCAATGTCTTTTGTCTATTGAATTCTGCCTTAATAAGGCCACGTGGCGATGACTTATGGTGCACTGAGTTAGTAGTACCTTTGGCACTCAGCGTGTACATACCTGCCATGATGCGGGGTCGGGGGGGCTGCACTGGAAGCATGTCTTTTGTCTATTTAATTCTGCCTTAATAAGGCCACGTGGCGATGACTTATGGTGCACTGAGTTAGTAGTACCTTTGGCGCTCAGTGTGTACATACCCTGCGATGATGCGTGGTCCGAGGGGGGCCGCACTCTGAGCAATGTTTTTTGTCTATTGAATTCTGCCTTAATAAAGCCACGTGGCGATAACTTATGGTGCAGTGAGTTAGTGGCACCTCAAGCACTCAGCGTGCGTGCACCCTGCAATGATGCGTGGTCCAGACAGGCCGCACTGGGAGCAATGTCTTTTGTCTATTGAATTCTGCCTCAATAAGGCCACGTGGTGATGACTTTTGGTGCAGTGAGTTAGAGGCACCTCAAGCACTCAGCGTGTGCGCACCCTGCGATGATGCGTGGTCCGGGCGTGCCGCACTGGGAGCAATGTCTTTTGTGTATTGAATTCTGCCTTAATAAGGCCATGTGGTGCTGACTACTGATACACTGAGTTAGTAGTACCTTTGGCGCTCAGCTTGTACGCTGCCTTAATAAAGCCATGTTGCGATGACTTATGGTGCAGTGAGTTTGTGGCACCTGAAGCACTCAGCATGTGTGCATCCTGCGATGATATGTGGTCCATGGGGGCCGCACTGCTAGCAATGTGTCTTGCGTACTGGACTGCATCATCTGCAATCGGCACTCCATCTGAATTGTGAGGTCTGCTGTCCGCTGTGTAGATCAAAGGCAGTAGTCTGTACAGACATACGTCTGTGGTGCTGTGCCACTGGGTTCGCAGGGGGCCTGTGTCAAGGAGGCCCAAGGTCATGGTGGCAGCCACGTGGCAGGTTGAGGCCTGCCGCTCTGGCAGACTCGTTGGCCTTCACACAAGTGAACCACACCCAGAGCCCCGGCTTATTTATTCATACTCCTATGCTGGAGTGGCGTACGTTGGACCAGCCGACTGCGCTTCTGCTTGCAGGGGGGGGACACAGCTACATGACCGAGATCTTCCCCACTGCATAAGGTAACAAGGTTGTGCCTATTGTCCACAACACTACAAGCACCAGCAGTATATGTACACATGGAGAGGTCTGTGCTCTGCATAGTGAGGTCTGTCCAGCACATCACCACTACACTTGGTATTGTGTGCATTATTATTATTGAAGGTTGACTTGCGTCCTTCACACATACTTGGTTGCCATATCTGCCAACATTCAATTATTGTGTGGCTGAGGGACCATGCTGTATTTGGAAGGTCCGCTGTCCTGTACTGCGCTGCCTCGGTGGTAGTAGGGATGGGGGTGGTCCGGGTGGGACGCCGTGAGGCTGGTGGCAGTGGGTGTAGTGGCCTTCATGGGGGTCTGAGCTGCATGATCAGTAACTCTATGACATGTGTTGGTCTTCAGATGTGATTCTGGGATGGGCTCCCTTTCACACTGTAGGTAGTCATCCTGGTTTACCCCAGTAAAAGGAATATATTAGATTTCTACTGCTAATGTGGCTTATTGCCTGTTTTTGGATCACACCCCAGATTTGGCTGCTTGTTGAAAATATCGGGAAGTGGTGTTTTTGTGTTAATTTTGCACGGGATCGTCTACTCTGCATATATTTACCATTAGTTGTTGCTCTCATTTGTGGCGAATATTTTTTGTGGAAGCTATTGCTGGAAAACTGGGGATATCGGCTGTTTTCACAAGGTTGAGAATGGAGTGATAAATTAAAATCACAGAATAAACTATAGGTTTAAAGAAGATTATAGATAGAAATTAGCATTTTAAAAAAACATTGACATTCACTGAAAAAAACCATAGGTTTCAGGGACGTTATAATAAGTTGGACATTTCACTCATACAAAACCATTGAAATTCCACTGTTATAGTTAGTTGAGCTGACAATAACTCACGCCCCCGCAATGTACTGCTGGTGACGTCACATATTACATATTTTATGACATGGTCAGTGACATCACTGATGACATGATGCCATCACTGATGACATCGGAAATGACATCACTGATGACATCACTGATGATATCACTGATGGCATCATCCACGTGAAAATCTGATGCACCTCCTCATACCTTACTAAAACCTTTGATACACCCACTCTAAAATACAGACTACCATTTTCGAAAGATACCAGTTACTACGTACGCATTCACGGATTCCTAGGTCTACACACACATCATCTTATTCATCCATACAGTCACTCATAGATGCAGTGAATCATCAATACAACACTATAATAGGCACTCATACACCTATACAAACACTCACACACCACCACTCATCCAGAGTTACTCAAACACCTAGTCAGTCATGCAAAGAATCAATCACACTTCTATGTACTCACCTATACAGTTATGCACACACAACCTCACTTATTCATACAGATACTAACATATACTTACTCTCTTATACAATATCTGATACAAGTGCACACTGATCAAATACAGCCACTCTCACAACCACTGGCTCTCATGTATAGTAATTTATATTCTCCAACTCTCACATGCACTGTTTTACATATGTACTTACTTGGACATGTAGCACTGAGATATGCCTTCATTCACCAACACACCCATACACACACTCACCCACTCACACAGGTGTTTCCACATGCACTCTTGAACCCATACACCCAGTGAATGAAGCACTCACACATCTATGCACAGTCACATACCTTCCATCCACCCACACATAAACTCAGACACCCATACAAATACTCACGCAACCAATCAATAATCCATGTAGACACCCATGTAGCTACTCACCAACCAATGCAGCAGCTTACACAGCAATAGATATACTGATACAGACATTCACACAGTTTAGTCACTAACCCATGCATTCACTAAAATACATTTAATCACTCACTTGTAAAGCCAGTCACACACCTACTAAATCCTCCATCCAGACACTTATACACCCACTCATTCTTCAATACATCTTGGCATATATATATATATAAAACATATTTAAATTTTTCCGAAACACACAGTCACTGGATGATGTTATCAGTGATGTCATCTGTGATGTCATCAGTGATGTCACTGACCATGTCATGAATGATGTAATATGTTACATCATCAGCTGTGCATTGCGGGGGGCATGAGTTATAGTTAGCTCAACTAACTATAACGGCGGAATTTCAATGGTATTGTATGAGTGAAATGTCCAACTATTTATAACCCTGAAAGCTATGTTTTTTTCAGTGAATACACACATATATATATATATATGATTTTAATAATAATAGTTTATGTTTTTGTTCAATTAATTCATGCACTAAAATATGATATGTGTTTGAAGAGAAGTACTTTCCCTACTGTTACACAGAGTAGAGTAGGAATAGTCCATTTTACCCCTACCCAGTCAAAGGTTTTCTCTATATTTGCACCGACTGGAGTGAGAATAGTAGATATAACCCTCCTAAGTCTACGATTACCTGCTGTTGCACCGACTGGAGTGGTAATAGTACGTTTTTAGCATCCTGAGTCCAACGCTTTCCCTAGTATTGCACCGATTGAAGTGGAAAAAGTAAATTTTACCCCTCCTGAGTCCACCGCTTTTACTACTGCTGCACAAGCTGGAATGGAAATAGTATGTGTTACTCCTCCGCAGTTCAAAGCTTTCCCTACTGTTGCACAGACTGGAGTGGGAATAGTAAATCTAAACCTCCTGAGTCCAACACTTTCCCTACTGTTGCACAGACTGGTGAATTTTGCTGGTGTTGCACAGACTACTAAATTGTACCCCTCCTGAGTTCAATGCTTTCTCTACTGTTGCACAGACTGGAGTGGGTTTAGTGAATTTTGCCTCTCATGAGTCCAACGCTTTCCCTACTGTTGCACCGACTGCCTTGGGAATAGTGAGTTTTACCCCTCCTGAATCCAACGCTTTCCCTACTATTGTACAGACTGGAGTGGGATTAGTCCATTTTACCACTCTGCAGTCCAATGCTTTCCCTACTGTTGCACAGAATAGAGTCAGAATAGTAGATTTTACCCCTCATGAGTCCAAGGCTTTCCATACTATTGCACCAACTGGAGTGGAAAAAGTAAGTTTTACCCCTCCAGAGAGAATAATGCTTTCCCAACTGCTGCACAAACTGGAGTGGGAATAGTACATTTTACCCATCTGCAGTTCAACTCTTTCCCTACTGTTGCACAGACTGGAGTGAGAATAGTAAATTGTATATATATATATATGTATATTCACAGTTGCAAATAGTAAGAATGCGCACTCGGAGGGGAAGTTTCAATCACCAGGTTTAATCCATAATACCGTTACGAGTTTCGACACTCAGCGGTGTCTTGGTCACATTATCGCATGACCAAGACACCGCTGAGTGTCGAAATGCGTAACGGTATTATGGATTAAACCTGGTGATTGAAACTTCCCCTCCGAGTGCGCATTCTTATTCTTTGCAACTGTGAACATTTCGTACCGGCGTTGGTTCCTTCGGAATTGCGCCAACTGACTAAGGGCTTGATCGTGGAAGGACCTACATTCTACATTGTGCATTGATATATATATATATATATATATATACAGCAACCACCTCTACTTTTCGAAAAAAAGATTAACAGGACACTCCAGGATGCTTCTGTGATTTTATTGACAACAAGAAGTCACAAACCGACGCGTTTCGCCGTTAAGGCTTGTTCACGGTAAAGCTGCTTTTCTTCGAAAAGAAGAGGTGGTTGCTGTATATTTAGAAAACACCTGTTTTCAAAACGGACTGCCGCGGAGCAAAGCCTTGAGCTACTGGCATCCTTTTGGTTGATATATATATATACGAGACACCAAACCCCTGGATGATGGCGGAATGGGGGGAGTGTAACCTGGAAGGCTTTTCGAGATTTTGGTCAAATATGCAGAAAAATTGAGCTAATGGAGAAGGAGCTAGAACAGATGGGGAAACCCCAGACCAAGCAAAAGTTTAACGATGAAATGATCAATCGTCTACAGAAGGAGTAGGAGAAAATCAAAACTCGCAAAACCTATACATTTCAACAAGATTGCGATGACTATGCGAATGGACTCATTTATACTTTCGCAAGGCGTTATGATTCGATGAGAAGTGCTACTGTCAGTAAACAGGTAGCTAAGGCTGATAAATTGCGGAAGGGATACAAACCTACGGAGTCAACATCATGTCAGAACTAAGCTCCGTGGTTGACAGCGCGTCGGAATCTGACAATCCCGATACGAGGCCGCAGCTTAGAAATGTTAAATTAACCTTGGGGGAAGAGTTGGAAATTTTAAAGCGCAGTCGAAGAGAATCTTTGAGACCATGCAACAAAGCCTCTGCCCAAATAGGAACACCCGTAGAAGAAGGGAGCACAGGAAGGCAAGGAGAAGATGCCGGGAAGCGCGGAAGAGGCAGGGGGAAAAGCAGATAATATCAGATGAAATGAGCGTGATCAATCATGAAACCAACACCGAGGAATCTTAACACCATCATAAATTTGGCGGGCATTGAATTAACGGCTGCTGAAAAACAACTTCTGTCACTAACTATACAAGGACAAGAAAGGACATTTATAGATTTATACGGAAGCTCAAGCTTAAAAAATTCCATCTTCAAAAAAGCAAACAGGGGGACAACAATGAAGATGCTGTCCCATATCAAGAATCTAGCATGCCTGGGTTATCAAACTTGGATTATGAATTACTTAGGGACATGCACAGCCTGGCGCAAAGTGAGCGGATGGAACCTGAAGCTGGAAGTCAAAGTGGCATGGAAACTTTGGAAAACACGCAGCAGCAGCCACTGAGTTCATTAATTTGTTGAATGTTAATTCAATCAACTTACAGTTTACCAGTAACATCAGTAGGGACATGGTTACATTTCTTGATGTCCAAATACAAGTGATCGATAATAAATTGTCTACAACCCTCTTCAGGAAACGAACTGCTGGGAATACCCTTCATGCGACTAGTGCGCATCCTCCCCATTTAATTAAAAGTATCCGTTATGGGGAAATGTTACACATTAGGCGTATTTATAGTGAGGAAGAGGACTGCAATCAGAAGCAGGAGGAAAGCCGCAGGAGGTTCCTGAATAGGGGGTATGGATCCCAGGTTATTGATGCAGCAATTGTCAAATCCAAAAACTTGGCACATGTTGATTTGTTGCAAAGCAGGGATAAAAGAATCGCTAAGACTGGTACTGCGGAACCCACTAGATTGATTTTGTCTTTCTCTCGACAGGAGAAACAAATTAGGTCCATTGTAAGAAGAAATTGGGCAATTGTGAGAGGAGACCCAGTGATTGGTAAGCTGTTACCTACTTTTCCGGCTGTCACATTCAGAAAGACTAACAGTATGGGCAGCTTGCTTACCAGTAGCAATCTAGAGACCAGGATGAAAGGCACGTGGCTAACAGCAAGGAAGTTTTTTTTTAATGTGCGGCATGCAAAACTTGCCAATATGGTATCAACACAACCAGCTATACTACGGCATTTAATACCAAGTTGCGCAGCAAAGAGCAAAATCTTACGTTCAAATTGGAATATGCTGTGTATGTATTGACATGTAGCTGTGATTTGAAATATATTGGCAGTACTAAGCTACAAGCACATAAGAGAGTCCTACAGCATATGCGTGCAATTGTAAATAGCGATGATAGCTATCCTGTGGCCAGACATTTTAAACTGATTCACAATAATGAACTCAAACACCTAAGATACTATGTCATAGATGCGATAGGCCCCCAGAAAAGAGAGGGGACAGAGAATCAAAACTTAGATGGCTGGAGACATCGTATATCTTGGAATTTGATTCTAAGCACCCCAGGGGCCTTAACAATAGTGAAGATCTATATATGTTTCTATGACAGGATTATAAGGTGCATGTTTGGACATCAGAGGGAAAACTGGGTTTTGTGAAGTGATTTTCTATATATCTCCTTTTGTAGCACTGTTTTTCATACATGAGAGAAATCAAGTAATTTTTAGAGGCAAATTTTAGGACTATTTATATATGTATTTTGTATATTTATGTGTGATATCTATGGTTAGATTTTAGACATGATTTTTTAGAAAGTATATTTAATATTTCTATTTATAATGGTCTGGGGTCCTGAATCTTTATTATTAATGATATATATCATATATTTATCGTCCTTTGCGCATTTGCACTTTATAAAATTAAGTTCTTCAAGATTCTTGCTTGGTGAAAGGATACATGAATTGATTCCATTAATTTGAGGCAAGTGAATATGCATGAACAAGTAAGGGGAATGCTCAAATGGATTACGTTAGAGTTATGTAATGCTGGAAATTGTATTAGATTTATCAGGGTGTTTTATCAAAATATTTATGGGTTTATTAGTTTAAGTTTGGCACATAAGAATATCATAGGTTTGCACAAAAAACATGTAGGCTCTTTATAGGGAATGGTCGATGATTTTAACATGGTGATTGCTGCCAGTTTATTCATGCATTTAAGCTGATACTTAACTTATATTTGATAAGTAATCATGAAATGTAATGATCAGGGATTTAACTGTTGAATGTATATATTTATGCATTGTGGCAAAATAGGCAGTATTTTTTCCATGTTTATGTAAGGACCATATGCACCTACACTAAGCGGTGAAAAAGTCAGAAGAGTTGTCATGTGATCAAGGGCGGGATCGCCCAAAACGCATATTGGCAGAGGTGGCTGAATAAAAAATCTGCACAAATACTTGGGTCCACGCTCGTCTTTTCTGGGTAAGATCGAAGGTGTGTTAGACCTGCAATTTACGTGTTGGAATGTCCTTGCCGACTAAAATATGTGGGAAGTACGGTATGCATGGTCAAGAAAAGGGTACAAGAACACCTCCGTGCCATCACTAACATTGATTTACACTATCGCATTGCACGCCATTTCCAAGCTGTACATCAGTCCAACAATTCCCTCCTTAAATATTACTCCATTGAACAGGTGAATATAGGTAAGAGAGGAGGCAATAGGGAATAAGCTCTGAGGAAGAGAGAGTCCAAGTGGATTATGGAGCTCGAGACTAGATTCCCGGGTGGGCATAACCTGGATGAAGAACTAGCCACCCACCTCCATGAAAATTAGAAAATTAGTAAACCAGAAGGTTAATACTATGATGTTATGGGATTACAATCTGCTATACTTTAAATCAGATGATATGTTTTTAATGCATTGATTTTAACTCATGAATAATTATTTTTCTCTGTTTGTTTATTTACAGGAGGAAAGGAAGGGACCCTTCACTTTTACTTTTGATGCTACACGGGTTCCCTACCATTTTCTTCATCGGATGGACAATGCACATTTTTTGAGATAAGAGACTCTTTCTTTATTTAGGGATGGACACTTTTGCACTTTAGCTATTATAGAGTTTTTAACTGTGTTATACTTCGGATCATGAAGTAATTAGAGGCTTTTTTCTATTCAGGGCCACTTGGCTATAATATAATGCCTGTTTGTTAAACTGTGAACAGGTTAAATCTAAATGGGGCACTAGTCCTCCAGAAATAGATACGCGAAATATGTGGGGTGTATGGCACTACAATGATAATATCAGCATCTGCATGGCAGACTCTTGGTTTCACGCCCCCTTTTTGAAAATACATCACAAATATATTGTCGGAACGTCTTTTATAGACGTGGTACAATAAAGTTTCCATTGCGTAAAAAATCGCGAACTTAACGTGTGAGCAGAAATTCGCCCGTGTATTTGGGGTTAGTTTTTTCACAAAACAGTGCTTAGTCCCTGCTCCACAGAGAGGAACGAAATTATGTTAGGCCTGCCTTGAATTACAAGACTGTAAAAAAGAGTGCCACACAAGGCAACAAATAGGTAAACAACAGGCGGGCTTCAAGTCCTTTTTGCAGTGGCGGCTTGCAGTGGGAGTTCTGCGAGGCGTGGGAGGGGCAGGTTGGGGGACAGTGGATTCATACTTATGACATCCACGAGTAACGTGAGTAAATAAATAAATAAACTATTTACCTTGAGCTTGTCCTTTCCAAAAGATGTTTTCTGCTTTGCTTTTTAGATGTTCAGCACACTCTTCAGCTCTACGGTGCTTCATTTTGCATTGATGCCTGCACTAGTGTTATATATTTGTAACAAAACACAATTTGTTGTTTCCTGCTTTGGCACGTAGCACCATGACTTGCATAGGTCTAATTCTTGTGCTACATTTATATAACATTGCCCTCCTATCCAAAACACTTTTTTTCAACACGAGTTGACATTTTGTTTTCTAGGAATAGTTCCTGGCTTTCCTCTCCAAAGGATATATCGTCCAGCTGGACGGATCTGTGAGCTAAACAGCATGAGAGTAAATCCCTTAGACTGAAAATGAAGTGACCTTTTTACTTTTCCCGACTGAAACTTTCAAAGCTACTCTCTTCTTCAAACATCTGCTTATTTTCAGGCTCACAAAGACGGCCTTGGCAAGCTTGCCACGATTTCTTTCCAGGTATTCCATGACTTGCATTTCTCCCGGGCTTTCATCAGGGTGAAGGAGCCTGTTATACCCTAGAGAACCGCATAACCTAGCAAAGGGAAGTTCAGCAAGATTTTCCGAAATCCTGTTCAGGTCAAGCCTGGATTTAGGAAATAAGAAAATTCAACCTGCTTAAAGTCGATCCATTTTTTAAGCGGGGAATCACCTTTGATCACGTGGCCATCCTGAAATTGTATGTTTTCCCCAATAGGTTGCAAAAATACCTGGACCTGCAAACTTTTTATTTCTCAAGCAAAGCTATGCAAAGTTAGAAGGGATGCTCGCTTTGCATTTGCTTTCGATCTGCATTGGAGATCATTTTCAGCACAAAGCAAAAACAATGTTCTCCTCAGCTGATGCCAGCAGAGCACGAATATGCACGCATAGGTTTAAACTCCTGCAGACTTTTCTACGCATAGAGCATGAAAACTGAGTGAAAAGTCCTGATGGAATGTAGTTCAGCAAAAAAAACGCTAAATTCAGACGTTTCCCATAGACGTCAGTGGAGATGGATAAAAAGATTCACAATTTTGCAAACGCTTAATAATAAATAGTTTTTTTAAGGACCTCTGCTATTTCAATGCGATGTAAACAAGCCGTCTGCAATTTCCCAATCTAGAGGTACTCAACTTTTCGACCTCAGAAGTTTGAAAGGCTGAGTTAGCCTGGCTGGGATTTGAATTCATGACCTGAAGTCCAGAGCAGTAGTAGCAGCAATCCTTTATCTCACAGTGGCATCTTAGCATCTCAAATATGAACAGTTCTACAGATAATGTGATGTATTACAGAAACCAGGATTTAATATAGATTAGGTTTGGGATTCTTTTCTTAAGAAAGCACATTAGAATACTGAAAAAAATGTTTTCATTTACACATCATGCAGAGGATTTTAAGGAGGGATGAAATGAGTTACCTGCCTGTAACTCCCCTTCTCCAGCATTTGTATCTTTCATATATTCACATGCTTGAGTCATTCCCTGTTGTCAGGCTGGGAACCCCCAGGTAACCTTTAAAAGAAGTAAAAAAGATTAAATTGGCAAAAATGCCTCAACAACAGTGTTTGTTTAGTAGCACACCCACCTCATTTGAAGCACTTTCAGCCAATGAGGTGTAAGTGCCAGCCTCCCTAAAGGCCATAATAGCTCAGGTTTCATAGCACAAGTGTGAGAAGAGTATGCAATAGGAGGCAGGGTTGCATGTGAATATATGAAAGATACCAATGGTGGAGAATCGGAGTTGCAGTTAAGTAACTCATTTCTTCCTTGGCATTAGATCTTTCATATGCTTGAATCAGACCAGTAAGCAGTTCGTGAGCGGCGCCACCGGCACCTAGGGGCGTGGCGCCCTCAGTGGCATCTCGTGCGGCAGCCAGCACGGTTTTCTTCGAGGCAGAAAGGGGGCAGGGAGGAGGCAGCAATTGATGACGCCGGATTCTTGTCCAGATTTTTTTCCTCTATCTTACCAATTCTTAGAATCCTCGGTCGACTGAATCTTTGTTACAGTGGAGTTACAGGCAGGTAACTCATTTCATCCCTAAGAAGTGTATAGGGAAGAAAACCCAATTAATGTATAACCTTATATAATACCAATTCAATTTAATTTAAAAGAACCACTGACTACGAAATAAAAGTTTCGAAGATTTATTACAAAGCCAAAAACAATTGAACATACAGGCACCTCAGCAAGAGGTTAAGAAAATAAACGGGCACTAATACAAACATAATCCTACGCAAGAGTCTCAGGTGACTCAAAATAATACTCTTTCTAAAAGCATGAGGCACAAAATGACAGTCCCTACTTGAGGCTTGGACTGCATTTACCTAAAAGAAAGAATACTAGTCAGTCCCTACACTAACTCTAAAGTGGCATCCCTACTTAGCATCTTACCCAGACAAGAGAAAAAGGTGTCAGCAGTGAAGGCTTCCTCAGAAGTACACTCATTTTGCATAGGTAATTAGCCAAAGCTACAGAGCTCATTCTAAGATGCCCTTTCTTGCTTCCCCTCTAGACCTCCTCTGCTCCACCCTCGGGGGTACTGTCCCTAATACAAAATCCAAAAAACAGTAGGCACTTTGTGGGCACACCTCTTCAGTCAGGTCTTCTTTCTGTAACTTTTCATTGAAACTACAACTTCGTCCAAAAACCGTTGGTTGGGTCTCAGGCACCTTCTCGGCTAAAAGTATCATCTCGACATTCCTGTATACTCCCATGGCGCCTGCCTCTACCATCCTAACTCCTAAAACAAAGAGTTATTCTGCCTAACATCACATGTGTCCTTGCCCCTGCAACAGAAAGCATGTGAGCAAATCAACCTTGCACGCACACCATTCTACAGTCTACAATTCGACTAAGAAATGGAGCCTTCCTAAGGAAAATACATTTTTCGGCCTACAATATTCAGCTAACATAAGAAATCACTATTAGGCCTCTACTGATACTTGTATGCAATCAGGCCTTTACACATTTAAACACATTTTCTAATATCACGTTATAAACATTGCATCTACGGTCATTTAATGCATTAACTTTCATTACATGAATAAGCAACCTACACGTGCAACTTTAATATGGTGCACGTTTAATCCTAATGCATCACCTTATACGTAAACAAATACATTTTTCATTACCTAAGGTACATTCTCGGTTAAACACTACATTAGTCTTCAAATGATATGGATACACTCCTAAACACTCTAATATAAATTGATTTAATAATACATTTCTAATGATCACACGTTAATATATTCCTCTAAATACGTGGGTGCTAACTACCCATGATTATGATGCACCCCTACAAATTTCAGATAACATGGCGCTCTATCAGTTAGGTGTGCCCCCGTAAGCACATCGTCATCAAAGAGCGCAGGGTCGACCTCCCCTCCTCGGTGGGTATAAAAGAGTTGGGAGAGGCAGATTAATCCTCTTTGCCCTCTCCAGGCAGCTCCGGTGGTAGCAGACCAGCGAGGAGTTAAACGCAATGGTGGAAGCTGGGTCGCTGCACATGGGGGGAAGGAGAGGGCCTCATAGCGTAGTCAGGTCTTGGTGAGTTGATAGAATATGTTGGTGTGTTTTCTTCGCATGCATTTCTCACCGTGCACCAGCCTGGATAAATGTTCATAAGTTGTTGGAATATTTTCGTTTGCACCAAACTATTTGTTCTTATTTTCTCTTCACTACGAGGGATATTTCGCTAAATGGCGACACTGTTGTCTGAGCAGTCATGGAGAAAAGTTCCTGGTCCGTCACCTTGCGGGGAGAGCGGCAGAGTAGCCCCAGTAATATCACCCGTGAACTTTCGGAAGATAGTCACATTGCCTGCTGTAATGGCGGAGGACCCATGGCTCATGCATTGACTTGATACGTAGAATGTGAGTGGCGGGTCTGCCATGGTTTAAAAGCAAGGTTTGCTACAGTTATAAGGCACGGCAGTTGTTAAGAAGCCGCATTTGCAAAAAAACAAGAGAAGGTCAGTCTATTGTTATGACAAGAAAACCTGGTCAGCTCCAAGAGAACCGCCCACCAGAATCAAATAACCTGCCCAATACTTGGCTAGGGAGAAGTCTCCATCAGCCCACCCATTTGGCGGAACTTCGTCATTTGGAAGACTATGAGAGAAAGGTCAAGTATAACCCAATGCTGCACTCAGGCTAACGTAGGTAAGTACCCGGCCAAATACTCTCACTGTTCTCAGCCAAAGTAGTTGTTCAAGGTAAGAGACAACTGATGGAGTGCAGTGCTCGTGAAAAATAGGTGCAATTTAAAAATGACTATGGGGACAAAAAATAAAGTTTATTAGGTATTGTCCACATGTCATGGGATAAAAATAGATCGCCTGATAGTGTATAGCAAATTTACTATCTCCCGGCGAGTAGTGAGGTCGACATGTTTCAGCCGTGTGGCAGCCTTGCCCGGCTTTCTTCAGGACCTAATGATTGTTAAAAATGCTACTGCAAGGAAAGCAATCAATATAGAAATATATACATAGTGATTTGCACAAGAAAAGGAAAATAAATCAGTGGTTTGTTACCACCCTACCCGACATGATTCTCATGTATATGTAGGTGAGACCATTTTTTTCATTCCTGAAACACAAAACCTTTGTGAGTGCAAGGGTCAAGCTAACTCTTGTGGAAAGAAAAACTAGGAGCTTAAAGGTTCAAAAGTCAAGACAAGTCGATTTTGAATTGTAATCAACCGTGCCAGTTCATTATTGTAACTTTGTTAAGGCATTTGTATATTTTAACAATTTGTTGGTACTCACCCAGCTTTCTGTGGGAGTGTGCCTCACCTCAACCGGCGACTGCTCGGTGAACGAGGCCCCGCTCTATTCGTGGGCAAAACAAGGAAAAAGAGGTGAATGTCTCATCTTCCTTATATCCAAATGTTTATACTCATAAAATCGAAAATTAAAAGAAACCTTAATCAAAAAGACTAAAAACATGGCGCTCTACACCATGAGTGATAATTGGCTGGCAACTGACAAGTGTGGTTGGATCACATTCAATTGTGTCTCAATCTAAATTTAGACAGGTGCTGTACATCTATAATTATGAGTTTTGTCTAGCTTCAATGTCTAGCAGAGCGATGAGCCTATAGTTTGATGGCTTTAAACCATCCCCTTTTTAGGTCTCGCTAGAGCCAGCGCATGCGCTGCTCTGCGAGACATTTAGTAGGGGCTTTCAAACGTGTTACAAGCTGCTTTGGTTGGCCTAGCGCTTGCATTCACGCAGCCGCCATCTGCCACCCTTCCAGCCTCCATTTTAATATTCCACCCCAGCCTCAGGCTCCTCGGTTGCTCACCCGCCCACTCAACATTGTGACCAAATGTTTTACACAGATTCTGAAACAAAGACTTGTTTTTCTGGCACATAGAAATGGGAAAGGTACCCCAACGCTGCTGCTAAATGTTGCCTTTCTTTGGGGGTTGGTTTGTAAGGCTCAAAGCGCCTGGGGCTTTGTTATACTGCTTGATCATGTATATCAGAGACCCGCCTGCCATCCTGTAAATACTTTTTGGAATCATATCGGCCACTTTGAATTAACCCTTTATTCCTGTATTCATTTAAGAGCCCCAATACCTTCAACAATGGTGTCCTACTTCCTGGGGCTTGGGATCAGATATGCATCAGCTTCCCGAAGAATAATTTATTATTGTGGGCAAATGCATATGTCTGTAGTTCCTAACATCCAACAATTTACCAAGGATTAAGCAATAATTAAGGGTGGCACTCCTGCGTTGTGTAGCATGCAACTTTAATAGAAGATTCTGTCAGTCAAATGACTTGTGCAGGTGGAATTGTTTTTAGGACTTGATAAAAACACGATGTCTCGCATGAATAAGTAGACTGTACCATTTTAGAATTTATACAGTTTTTGTTGCCAAATGAAATTGTTCACAAAATGCCTGAAAGTTAAGGGTTAAAACAGCCTATCTCCTCAATTATAATATAAATTTTTCTGTTGTGATGTCATGAATTGATGGGTCTTTCATGGTTTATGATGTCACTTAGCACATATTACCGAAAGACATACAATCTTTAATTATTTATGCAACTTCAGGGATTGTTTTTGAGTGATTACTTGGTGGTTTTTGCTAATTGAGTTCTTACTAGCAATCTTGAGCGCTACCTGCTTTTGGTCATTGTCATATTGCACACAGGCTTTCCATCTATTACTGTAAATTAAATCCTGACCCTACTCGCCACTAAAGAGCCTCTCACTATCACAGACACTCTCTCACAGACATTCTCTCACAGACACTCTCACAGACGCTCTCTCACAGACACTCTCACAAACTCACTCTCACAGACTCTCTCTCACAGACATTCTCTCAGACACTCACTCACAAGCACTCTCACACACAGACTCTCACACAGACACTCTCACACAGACACTCTCTCACAGACACTCTCTCACAGACTCACTCTCACAGACACTTTCACACACTCTCTAACAGACACTCTCACAGACTCTCTCTCACAGACTCTCTCTCACAGACACTCTCACAGACTCTTTCACAGACACTCTCTCACAGACACTCTCTCACAGACACACTCTCACAGACACTCTCTCACATTCACTCTCTCATAGACACTCTCTCACAGACTTTCACAGACACTCTCTCACAGACTCTCACAAACACTCTCTCACAGATGCTCACAGACACTCTCTCACAGAAATTCACAGACACTCTCTCACAGACTCTCTCACAAACACTCTTTGACAGACACTCTCTCGCAGACTCTCTCTCACAGACTCACTCTCACAGACACTCTCTGACAGACACTCTCTCACAGGCACTCCCACAGACACTCTCCAGACACTCACTCACAGACTCTCACAGGCACTTTCTCACACTCTCACACACTCTCTCACAGACACACTCACAGACTCTCACAGACACTCTCACAGACACTCTCTCACACTCACACTCTCTCACAGACTTTCACAGACACTCTCTCACAGACTCTTACAGACACTCTCTCACAGACGCTCCCAGACACTCTCTCACAGACACTCTCTCACAGGCACTCTCACAGACACTCTCACAGATACTCACTCACTGACTCTCACAGACACTTTCTCACACTCTCACACACTCTCTCACAGACACACTCACAGACTCTCACAGACACTCTCTGACAGAAACTCTCTCACAGACACACTCTCACAGACACTCTCTCACAGTCACTCTCTCACAGACACTCTCTCACAGACTTCCACAGACACTCTCTCACAGACTCTCACAGACACTCTCTCACAGACGCTCACAGACACTCTCTCACAGAAATTCACAGACACTCTCTCACAGACTCTCTCACAAACAGTCTTTGACAGACACTCTCTGACAGACACTCTCTCACAGACTCTCTCTCACAGACTCACTCTCACAGGCTCACTCTCACAGACACTCTCTCACAGACACTCTCTCAGAGGCACTCTCACAGACACTCTAACAGACACTCACTCACAGACTCTCACAGACACTTTCTCACACTCTCATACACTCTCTCACAGACATACTCACAGACTCTCACAGACACTCTCACAGACACTCTCACACACTCACACTCTCTCACAGACACTCTCACAGATACTCTCTCACACACTCCCACTCACAGACTCTCTCTCACAGACACTCTCTCACAGACTCTCACAGACACTCTCTCACTCTGACAGACACTCACTCCCTCTCACAGACTCCCTCTCACAGACTCGCTCTCCCACTCTCTCTCACTGAGTGACTCACTCTCACTAACTGACTGACTCTCTCGCACTGACTGACTCTCTCTCACTGACTGACTCTCTCTCACTGACTCTCTCTCTGACGGACTCTCTCTCACGAACTGTCTCTCACGGACCCCCTCACTGACTGACTCTCTCACTGACTCTCTCTCTCACGGACTCTCTCTCACAAACTCTCTCTCAAGGATTCTCTCACTGACTGACTCTCACTGACTGACTCTCACTGATTGACTCTCTCTCAATGTCTGACTCTCTCTCACTGACTGACACTTTTCACTGACTGATACTCTCTCTCACTGACTGACTGACTCTCGCTAAAAGACTGACTCTCGCTAAAACACTGACTCCCGCTAAAACACTGACTCTTGCTAAAAGACTGACTCACTCTCACTGACTGACTATCTCACTGACTCACTCTCTTTCACTCACTGACTGACTCACTCTCTCACTCTCAATAACTCTCACTGACTCTCACTCTCACTGACTCTCTCACTCGCTCACTGACTATCACTCTTTTACCGACTAACTCTCTCACTGACTGACTGACTCTCTCTCACATTCTCACTGACTGACTGACTGACCTTCACCCTCCTGTTATTTATGCCCCCCATAACAAAATAAAACACAACAAACAACCATTAGGACAGGCAGATACAAGTTGCTAGCATCTTTAATGATGGTTTGTGCTGGATTGACATAGCAGTTGATTACTAGGAGGCACATTGTTTGTAGTGTGTGTTTCAGGCCTTCAATTTGTAAGGCTTGCAGCCCAGGTGAATTTAGGTTTATTCCTATCACTATGAGGGGGGTTGCGTGTTTTATGTAACTGATAGACTGCCAGACGGGCGACCAAAAAGGTTCTTTTTTATTGCTGGAACGTAATGTTCGTAGAACCCTGCCAATAGTGTGCTAGATAATGCCCAGGTCTCTTGAAGGAAGAGTATGTCTCCTGTTTCCAGGAATCGCCTCAGGTTTTTGTTCTCGCCGATCTTGCTGCTCCCGGCGATATTCCATGAGATTAATGTTAGGTTTTTTTAAAGAAAAGGTCCTCCCTTGGCCTCGCACCTACGAGACCTGGTCTTGCTGTACTTCCCGAGGTTCCGGATTGATCCAAGAGGGAGGGGATGGCACTAATTACCCTTTGATTGTTTTGGCATGCAATTGTGATTCCTGTATAGTCCTTATATCTCTTCCTTCTGTTCTCGGGGAGTACTGAGCTATTTGTCCCCTGCAGGACTGACCAAGGGCCCGTGTCCCCCTTGTCTGGTGCTAGGATGTATGGGTATTTTGGGTTGGGTAGATTCTGAGCATCGATGCCCCACTTTGCGAGTTGTGTAGAATTGTTCAAAATGTCTTGTATGGTTTCCTTTTTCTTCAAACACAGTACTGTTGAATTGCCATGTGTGTCCCCCTTCATACTTTAGAATCTCACCCATTAAATGTCACCTGTTTGTAGCTGGTCTAAAACAGAAAAGTGCTTTAAATGACGGAGAATGTTACACCTATTCAAAATGTCATGCTGACCCATGCTATAGAATCTCGAGGTGAGGACTACCTTGTGAATGGTGGTTACTGTTCCTGACGAATGGCTCGTTTTGTTCCGTCCTAAATCTTGTGCCACCTGGGTTAATCCGATGGTGGGCTTCCTTGTTTGCTTATGGCTGATCCTGCTTTGGAATTCGAGCTCTGGCTATGAGTGTACCTGATGCTGAGCTGATGCCCGTGGCTTTGCTGTAGTGGTTTTAGATCCTCTGGCAGCAGTGGTGCTATTGACCTTGATTGCAGTGTTTTTTTTCAGCTGGTGCATGGCTTGTGTCCTCTGTCGTTTGGCTCCCTGGAGAGAGTCCTGTTCTTGTTTGCGACTTTTGACCTGTCCCAGGTGGATTACTTGTTATGATTTGCTGTTCTATTGGGGCGGGACCATGTCAAAAGCCTTTTTGCCCCAGTTTTTATTTATGAAAATTGGGTAAAGCTGACCAGCTTTGGGGTCCCCTTGTGATGGTCTGCCATCAGTTTGCCTGAAGTGCAGTTGCCTACCTCTTAACTTGTTTTTTTTCTGTTGTTTCTTAATCTTCTTTTTTTCTCTTCTTGACAACGGGCGTTCCGGCACACTGATTTTGCAGGGAGTAGGTTATTTTAAGTCAGTTTCCATGACATCCGGGGCTTCATTGCACTCTGTTGCCCTGCTTTTTGGGCTTTGTGTTCCTTGTGCCGTTTTGGCATTGTGGGCAGAGGCCTTGCTCCTTTGTGCTCCTTTTTGATCCAGTCCTGCTGGTAACATTAAGCAGAGATCGATTACTTCCATTTGTCTCACTGCCGAAAGGTGGCCGCTTCTTTTAGTCCAGCCGTCTGTGCTGCTCGCGAGCCGTATTTCTCTGCTTTCTTGGGCTGTCTGTACTATACCGGCTGGGATCTCGGGAAGTAGTGCCCATTTTTCCATGAGTGTTGAGCAGGAACCTCGGTTGGATAGCAAGTGCTGGTCGATCCTATTTTCCAGCTCTTCCACTCCGTAGCTTATGTTGACTAGGCGGTCAGCAATCGATTGCAGAAGACCAATTTGGACTTGCATTTTGGTTGACTGCCGCAATAGAGCTTTGTTGGTGTCACTATTTGATTCCAACATCAGTGTTCTCCGGAAGTTTGCTTCTGGGCTGTCATGAAAGATGCAATGATCTACTTTTGCGTTGGTAGCCCGTGGAGATCCTGTTTGTCCTGTTTGCCCCCACGCTAGCAGGTTTGGGGTCAGTTCTAGTGTTCTCTCGATTTTATCGCCTAATTTTTGAAGAAACGAAGGTGTAAGCTCCCCTGTTGCTGGAGAGTCTAAGTGCTGAACAATTGGTTGCTGTCGGCTGCTTGTGGGTGATGGAGCTGGTACTATGCTCTCCATGAACTTACTGGCCAAGCTGGGATCGTGATATTTTGCCCAATGGATTTACACCTTTGTCACTGTGACATCAGCAGCTCCACTTGGAGCAATTGCGTGGTCCAAGACATTGATGGCGTTGTTAACTTTATCTGTGAGTGTAAAAGAGTGTTGTGCGGTGGGTAGTCCATTTAGTAGTGTGGCTTCGAGTTGTTTGCAATCTGGATTGGTAATTTCCTGTTTATTGCTGGATTCCAGGTGAGGAGGTGTGCCTCCGCTGGGTACGGCGGTGTGAATTAGAGGCTGTTTAGTGCTATTTTCTTGCGTAATGCTCGTGCCGTCCCCTTTCCATGGTGTGTTCTCGGTTGCCTGCCTGCCCTGGCCAGTGTTGGCAGCACACTCTGTCCTGAAGTAGTATCTAATCAACCCCATTGGTTCTGCATCTTGAAGCAGTTCATTTAGACTTTCCGAGAGTGATTAACTCCTGGTGATCCTTTTAATAGGCGGGTGCCTGTTGGTGGGGTCCTCTGAGGTCGTGTGTTGTCTGTCCTTTGGGTCCCATTTTGCTAAGTTTTACTCAAAGACGCTGGTAAAGCTTGGCTAGCTTGACTATTATGTTGGTTATCTTTGTTCGGGTTTATCGCTATAAACCTATTGTAATAAAAAACTGGTGATTAGGGGGCGATATGTTCGTTGACTTCGTTTGCTGGATTTGCCCAATTTAATTGTTGTGATCGTGCGGAGTTTTGACAATCCCCTTCAACTTATATCGGCTGCGGTTGACCGCCTGTTGTTCTGGGCGCTGATGGTGCCTGGTGATTGTACTTGTGGTTGAACTTATCAGTGCTGCTAGGTCGGGCTGGGCCGGCTGGGGCGAAACCGATGCCTTATTTCTGTGGCTTGTCCTTGGAGAGCTTGATGTGCCCCGGGGGACCCCTCCAGCTACCTCGCTGGTATGAGTTGCCCTCTTCCTGCTTATCTGCTTTGTACTTTCTGCTGCCCACTCTATGTGGCTTTATTTGGCTCTGCAGCAGGGGGCCACAAATAAAAACTGTTCCCCACTGTTTTGTTGCTGCTGAGTATTAGATGAAAAGTCTTTGCACTGTTCCCTGTTGATATAAAAAAAAAGTTGCCCCTTGCTGGGTGGCAGGAGATTGAGGTGCCAGGGGGCGGTGCGAGGAGCCGGGATCTTGTGGGAGCTAATGGGAGCTAGTGGGGCCTTACCTGTGTTACCCTGGAGTTCCCTTTTAGGATGGGAGCTGCCTGGAGATTGGCCACAACATAGGCATCATGACGGACGGTGTGTTAGGTGGCTCCTTGGAAGCGCTTGTTGGTGGCCTAGTAGTTGCCATCAGCCGGTAAGTAGCTGGAGGGCGCGGGGCCGGTGGGAGAGGGGGCTGACCCACTGGCAGGGCTGGGTTTCTGGACATACCCGAATTGGTAAGTGCTTCAGGGGTGGCACCAAAGCAGTTAAGCAGGATATAGGTTGGGTGGAGGGTGAGAGCGCAAGTAAGCGCCTCGCCCTGTGGCGGGGTCCCAGGCAAGAAAAGGGTGTGGACTTCCTTTTTTGGCATGGACTGGCTGACCATGGATAGGTCAAGCATTCATTGGGGGACTCTGGGCTGGTGGGAGGGGGGACTGACATGCTGATGGTCCTGGAATCTCCTGCCCTACCCAGGATGCCTGTGTGTATGTTTAAGAAACATTGGAGGGGGTATACCCCGGTCCGGTGGGGTCAAGGCGGTAGCAGTGCCCTTGTGGTAGTGCCTCTCTCTGGAAAGGGGGACTAACACGGAAAGTTACAACTAGAAAACAGTGCGAGTTCGGGCCTGCTAGAGCAATGAGCACAGGGTTCCATGATGAAGATGTATGGCCATGATTGGAATGTAAATAATATTGTTTGAATAATGTATTCCTTGGAATGGAAATAATCTAACGCCTCTGATAACAAGCATGTTGTGTGTCAAGTACCTTAATCAAAGATGAATAAAGGATTACTCTGCTTTAAGATTTAATAAAAGACTACGCAGTGATCGAGAACAACCTGCCTCATGTCTTTTAGGTGGCCATTGGAATTTTGGAGGTGGGATAAACGATGTTTGGTCTTCAGGGGGGGCGATTCGCACGCTGTATGCCTACTATGAGCAGCGCCAATCGCAGCTAGGGGCGTGGCGCCCTTAGTGGCTTCTTGTGCGGGAGCCAGCATGGTTTTCTTTGAGGCAGAAAGGGGGCAGGGAGGAGGCGGCAAGGTAGAAGGTTAGGCTTGCCCCCGTGAGCGCAACGTCATCAAACGGCGCAGGGTTGACCTCTCCTCCTCGGTGGGTATAAAAGAGTTTGGAGAAGCAGATTAATCCTCTTTGTCCTCTCCAGGAAATTCCGGTGGTAGCAGACCAGCGACAAGTTACCCACCCACCCATCCCTAGAAATAAGGAGGAGAACGACGGGGTCCCAGGCAAGAAAAGGGTGTGGACTTCCTTTTTTGGTATAGACTGGCTGACTCTCGGCAGGGCAAGCATTCATTGGGGTGCTCTGGCCCGGAGGGAGGGTGGACTGACCTGCTGGTGGTCCTGGACTCTCCTGCCCTACCCAGGATGCCCGTGTGTATGTTTAGGAAACATTGGAGGGGGTATACCCCGGTCCGGTGGGGCCAAGGCAGAAGCAGTGCCCTGGTGGTAGTACCTCTCTCTGGGAGGAGGACTAACACGGAAAGTTACAACTGGAATACAGTGTGAGTTGGGGCCTGCTGGCGCAACAAGCACAGGGGGCCATGATGAAATGTATGGCCATGATTGGAATGTAAATATTATCATTTGAATAATGTATTCCTTGGAATGGAAATAATCTAACGCCTCTGATAACAAGCGTGTTGTGTGTATAACTATGCCTTGAAGAAATGGTCGAGTACCTTAATCAAAAATGAATAAAGGATTACTCTGCTTTAAGATTTAATAAGACTACGCAGTGATCAACAACAACCTGCTTCATGTCTTTTATGTGGCCATTGGAATTTGGGAGGAGGGATAAAAGATGTTTGGTCTTCAGGGGGGGCGACTCGCACGCTGTATGCACACTATAACATATATACTATAGTTCGTAACAATTACAATAAATATGAGAAAGCTGGAAAGAGTTGGCCAGATTAACCTTTTTTTGTCAATGTTCAACTTCATGTACCTCTGAACATCTAAGTAATGTAATAATATTTCTGCTAATGTTGGATTTATGAAGAATGAACATAATATGATACATTTGAGTGAAAGTGATTAGGAACTTTGGGTATAAATTTAGGGATGATTTAAAGGATGATTTTGTCTCTTGTGAATCATAGAAAGGGTTCCTTGATAGTGAGTGCTTGCTTCTCTCCTACCCTCCTTGCTGGCCTAAGCAACTAGAAGAATTGCTTTTTCCATGAAATTAACTTTAGTTGCACTTTGTAGATCAGGTCAAAGGGAGGCAATATCAGATGACTAATGACAGTATTGAGGTGTCACAACACCTGAGGGCGCCATACAGGTTCAAGCAATCAAAAGAGTCCCTTCATAAAATATTTTAAAGTTTCTCTGAGTGAAGAGAATGGATGAGGTGACTTCTATTCTAAATCTTGACACTGCCGCCAGATGGACTTGCACAGATGAATACTTCAAACACTTTTCAGAAAAATCCAATAAGTATGGGAGAATTCAGTGAGTTTGAATGTATATTACATTAAACCCCTGGTCTCTGCACAAGACACAGAAATACTGCATTTGCGATGTACGTCTTTATAGTAGCAGGAGCTTGTGCTTGGTCTTGGACGCTCCTACATCATTCCCCCAGACAAGTCCAAGCAGCCAAACTCTAGGTGACTATGTACCATGATGTCAGGTTCAATGACTTGGGGTCGAGATGGAGTATGCGGTGTCTAGAAAAGAGCTTGGAGTACGGTCTCAGTGGTATCACTGGAAGGGCAGATAATTGTAGGTGTTCACTTTACGACTACTGGCTTGGTCATCCAGGAGCAAGGGGGATCAGTGTGCAGTGATCTGTCTTCACATTCCTCAAATCCCTTGGGATCAAGGGAAATGAAGGAACGTCCTATGTACTGTCTTTTTTTGTTTCTCTGGGTGATGAAGAGTTCGATTGTTGGCTGACCTTGTTGTCAGAAGATGTAATCAACTTAGTACTGGTGGATTTTCCCACTTGTACAGTCTGCTAGCTGTCGACTGAGAGTGTCTGCATGATCGTTTTGGCATCCTGGCAAGTGTGACACAGTAATGTCGATTTTGTGAGAAACTGCCCAGTCCCATAGAAGGGAAGTCTCTTCCAAGAGAGACTGAGACTGAATTCCCTATTGCTTAGCTGTGTAAAACACAGATGTTGCACTAATCTCATAGGGACTGCTTGACCTATTCGTTTTGGTAGGAATGCTTGTAGGCCCAGTCGTACAGCTTGGAGCTCTTTACTGTTGGTGTGAAATATCTTTTCTGCATCTGACTAGAGATCTATGGTAGACAGCTCTTCCAGGTGAGCTCCCCAGCCTTCCATGGACGTATACATTGTTAATACCATTCTGTATGATAAAGAATGAATACATGATATCAGGTATGAGCGGTATCTCTGCCACAATAGTACTTGTTTCAGTTGTTGTCTTGTATTCCACGTTGAAAAACAATCTGAAATCCTGAGTGGAGGTCAATGCATCATCGATATAATGGAGAGCAGTCAGATCTGTAGTGTCTGTGTTGAGTGGTTCTTTCTTGTCGTCTCCTGATGAAAGCAGAGTCCATGGTTCTCCGTTTTACATACTCTAAGGATGCAAATGTCCGAAATCCAAAATGTCACTCACAGACACACCCAGCCGTATCAATATTAGTCAGCAGATATTTTGTAGAAAACATGGTTAACTGATCGTCATATTCTTGCTGACTCCCAAGCATGGTTAGGGAAGGGGTCAGCACTCTTGATCAAGTATTACTCTTCCAAATTTTGTGTTAGAACTATATTACCCTGAGGCGGGAACATCTCTATGCCGCCTTTATTAATTTAAGGGCAGCATTTGACCTGGTCCAGAGGGAGGAGTTGTTGTGGGTTCTTGAATCCTACAAGATCCCAGATGACTTGATCAAGATGCTGAGACTTATACACACTGACATATATGCTAAAGTGAGGTGGAACCGGTTGGTGGAATTTTACGAGCCAGATCCCTATAAAGCGTGGTGTCAGACAGGATTGTGTGCTGGCTCCCACTCTATTCAGTATCTATCTTAATGGAGCAGTAGACTGTCTTGCACAGAGCAATCATGATACACCCAAACTATGTGGTCTCCCCGTCCCAATTCTAAAGATTGCAGACTATACCCTCCTTATATCAAGAACCGGAATGGGTCTGCAGACTGAGGTGGATTATTGTGCAGCCTTTTGTGGAATCAGGGGACTTGAAATCCCTCTAAATCGAAATTCATGGCAATGAACCCACACAAATCTTTTCAGGGCAAAATGGTCTTAGGGGGCAGTTATCATAGAGTAAGTAAAGCACTTGGTTTATCTAGGGATAAGTTTGATGTATAATATGGTCTGGGCCCCACAAATTGGAAAAAGTAAAATCAGACTCCCCCTAAGGGTCTCAGCCATTGGAAGGAAGTATAAGGCTTCTTCGGGGAGACCTATTTCACTAGCCCCACTGTTTACAAAGCCACAGCAGTGGCAGCGGCGATGTATAGTGCTGAAGTTTGGGGGTCTACCAATTGTCAAGTACATACACTGGTTGGAAACAAATTAGTTAGGTCCCTGCTCAACTTACTCCAAGTACCCCTCTTACACCACTAAGATTTGACACGGCCTTTAAGAATATCCAAACCGAAATAGGCACGTGCTTTACGCACCAACCCGTTGCATTGCAAAAAAGGGATATGACCCTGACATTAAATCAATCATTCTTACTCCATGTAGAACAGTTAATACGCCAATTTAGTCATAATTCATCCGAACAATTTAATCCACTCTCTCAAAATTACTGCAAGGACAGCGAGATTCCTCCGTAGTTTTTTATTCAAATTTTCAACTGTCTTCAGCGTGCCCATCCGGCCTTCAAACTGAAAAATGTAGAGGTGAACAGTCCATACTCCATAACTTCACACAATTCCACGCAATGCATTTCGGCCTCTCTTAGACCTTTGTCAGGGGTAACTAGAAGAAACAGAAATAAACTTCTTAAATCATCTGTTACAGACCAACGTACATTTAACACTCTCATACTGATGTTGTTCTATCAACACGTGTTCAATCGTTACCCAACCCCATTCTCAAAGTTTACAGGTTACAGTTAGCACATAAAACATTTTCAAATGTAAAAATTTACTGACAAAACAAAGGTTGCAGGGACGTTATAGTTAGGCTCAGATTTCACTTGAACAAAACCATAGAAATTCAGCAGTTATAATGACCTGAGCTAAGTATAATTTACATTCCCGCAATGCACTGCTTATAACCTCACATATAACATCACTCATGACATTGACAAGGATGAGTCTGGCTGCAGCGTTCTGTATGGTGTGGAGATTTCTGTGGAGCTATGTGGAGATTCCGGTGTAGAGGGTGTTGCCGTAGTCGAGGTGGATGGTGAGGAGGGCCTGAGTGATGATTTTTCTGGTGTTGGCTGTGATACAACTGAAGATACTGCAGAGCTTACAAAGTGTATGGAAGCAGGAGGAGGCAACTGCGTAGACTTGTTGTTTCATGGTCAGTTGGCATGTCAGATGATGATCCAGAGGTTGCGTGTGGAGTTGGTCATGTGGGTGTAGGTCTGAGTTCTGCAGGCCACCAGTGTGGTCCCATGCTGAAGTGCTGAGTTGGAGGCAGTTGTCTCTCATTTGTGATGGTTACGTTGATCATGGCATCACAGGAGTAGGTTTTGGTGTTGAAGGTGTGCTAGGTGAGCTAGAGGATCAGTTGAGTGTTATTTCTGAAGGAGATTTGTTTGAGTCCATGTCATCTGACTGCATCTGCGAGTGGGGTCATGTAGATGTTGAACAGGGTGGGGCTGAGGGATGATCGTTGTGGTACGCCGCATATAATGACTTTGGGTGCAGAAGTGAAGGTAGGAGGATGGATGCTCTGTGTGCATCCTGTAAGTAAGGAGGTGATCTACTTGAGGGCGTCCTGCTGTATGCCTATGTTGTAGTGTCTGTTGATGAGGGTGTTGTGGGAGATGGTGTTCAACGCCACCTAGAGGTTGAGGAGGATCAGGGCTACCATTTCTCCATGGTCGAGAAGTTTTCTGATATGATCTGTGATGGCGATCAGCGTGGCCTAAGTGCTGTGGTTGGCATAGCATCCTTTTGTTTTGATTTGATTGTGAGGCATCCAGTAGGTGGTTTTGTTCCAGGAATTCTGTGAGCTGCTGGTTAATGGCTTTCCCGAGTACTTTGGCCAGATAGGGGAGCAGAGAGATAGGATGATATTTTTTTAGATGGCTGTGGTTGGCGAAGGCTTTCTTTAGGAGAGATCTACTATCTGTGTGTTTCCATCTGTCCTGAAAGGTTGCTGTGGAGATGGAGGTGTTGAGGATGCTGGTGAGTTGCGTGCTGATTGGGTTTCTTGCAAGGTTGTAGAGGTGGTGGGGGCAGGGGTCGGTGGGAGCTCCGGAGTGGAAGGAAAACATGATGGCCGAGGTGGTCAGGGTGGTGAGCGGGGACCAGGTGGTAATGGTTTGTCATTAGGGTTGAGGGCGGCAGGTTGGAGGTTGGAATTGTTAAAGATGTTACTGATCTTGCTGTGGAAGTAGTCTGAGAAGATGTCACAGAGTTCTTGGGAGGGGTAGATGGAGTACTCTATGGCTTTCAGGTTGGATAATTCTTTTGAGTATTTTGAAGAGTTCTTTTGTGTGGTGGGCACTGAGTTGATGGACGTGGTGATGTCTGCTTTCTTGACTTCTTTGATGTTCCGGTTATAGTTGCTGGGGGCTGTTTTGTGAGCTGCTTTGTTGCCGGGGTTCTTGCTGGCACGCCATTCTTTCTCCAGTTGGTGGCAGTTGTGTTTCATGGTCCTGAGTGCAGCGGGTGAGCCAGCTGACACATTTGAAGATCTTGTTAGATTTTGTAGGTTTCAGTGGGGTGATTCTGTTGGTACGGTCAGTAATCCAGGTGGCGAAGTTCTTGACAGCCTGGTTGAGGTCTGTTGAGGCCTCGGGTTGGCAGGTGTGAGGGCCTGAGACCACTGAGTTTCAATGACTGTGCTCCAGCGGCGGTGGGAGGGGATCTGACAACTGGTGATGGTATGCTGTGCATCTATGATGGTCAAGTGTACGATGGTGTGATCATTCCAGGTGAGTTCTGTGGTGTGGCTGAATTTCATTCTGTCTCTGGAGGTGAAAATAGAGTTGAGTGTGTCCGGCTTTGTGCATGGATTCTGTCACCAGTTGGATGAGGCTGATGTTGTTCAGGTTCTCCAGGAGGGTGATGGAGGGTGATGGAGTTGTATGTGGAAGTTGAAGTTGCAGAGTAGGACGTAAAGGTGAGAGTCAATTCCTAGGGGGGCGATGAGATTGGGGATGGTGTGGCAGAATGCTGATTGTGGGTCCCGGGATCTGTAGGCGAGGGTGCCTCTAATTGTGGTCTTCATGTCAGTTGATAGTAGGAAGTTGAGATATTCCATGGGCGACGTGGGGTCGTTGTTGGTGATGGTGCATCTGATGGTTCCTTGAAGATAATGGTGATTCCTCCACCATATTTGTTGGCTTTTTCTTATAGGAATCTGGTCTGACGTTTCTGAAAGTCTTTGTCCTGTTCATATAGAATTTTAAGCAGCATATGACATCCAGAGAATGTATAGCCGTTTCCGCTCTAGATGAAGGTTTTAAAAATATCCTAACAGTACAATGGATTAATTTACTGAAACAAAGTGGAGACCTTCGGAATGAACTTAAGATCAGTTCTTAAAATCACTCTGTCATCTTTGAATTACAAGAAGTGTCCCATAACTGTAAAAGCATGAATTTCACTGATATGTCTTGCTAACGTGAGGGCCACGAGAAGGGCCGTTTTCCAGGATGCATTTTTGTATCAGCCGTATGAATAGGTTCAAAAGGGCCTTTCATGAGCTATGATAAGACTGCATTTAACAGCCAGGATACCGGAGGGGGTTTTACTTGAGGAAAAAACTCTGAATAATCCTTTCCTGGATACCTTAAATTAGTCTAGTTGACTACAAGGAGAATTCACATTTCTTGCTTTGAAATCTTTAAAATGCAGTCAACGCACTTTTATTAAAGAATGTGTCAGGCTGGGTGAAAAAGGTAAGGCAGCAACTGCTCTGGAGGATGCCAATTGTTATTCATACACAATTAGCAAAATCTTTTCCATTTTGCGCTGCAAGATTTACATGTAGACATGGCACGTAACTGCTCAATTATTGATTTACATCCATGTGGGATTTCAACAATCTGAACTCATGGTCGTAAGGAGCCATGCTGATAAATTGAACGACTTTATTTGAAGATGTGACCGTTGTTTATGGAAATGAGATTCTCCAGCGGTTTGAGTGGGGGCACTCTGATAGTAGAAGAAGTTCTGTTTACCAATATTGCCTTGGCCACATTGGAGCTATGAGAATGAGACGGCACAGTTTCTACTTCATCTTGAGAATAGCTTTGAGGATGAGAGGAAAGGCTGGAACCGAGTAAGAAAACATTCCTGTCCGGGCTATCAGAAATGCATTCTCCAAGACCTTTTCTCAAGAAATCTGCTTGTGTACATTTAGCATGTCTTGTTTTGAAGAGTTGCAAGCAGATCCAGATTTGGGGTACCCCACTGTCTGAAGACTTGAAATAACTGCTTCTGATTCATTTCCCATTCATTTCACTGTTTTGTAGTTCTGCTTAGAGAGTCAGCTCATTCGTTGTCCACCTCTGGTATGTGTTTCACTTGCAAAGAGATGTTATGGGTGAGTAAGCAACTCCATATTTGCTGTGCTTGAGAAGACAGAATCTTTATCCTGATTCCTCCTTGCTTGGCGAGATAGAACATGGATGTGGTATTGTCTGTCATCACCAAAACGGATGAATAGAGGATTCTGGGTAGAAAGGATTGTAGGCCCAGGAACACAGCCTTTAGCTCTAGAAGATGGATGTGCCTCTTTGACTCTTGAACTTACCATTTCCTGTGAATTTCCAGTTCCTGAAGGTGAGCTCCCAAACCTTCAAAGGAATTGTCCATTGTCATTACTAAGTGGGGATGCACTGTTATGAATGAGAGACCAAGAGAGATATTTTCCTTTTTCCCAATCACAACATTGCTTGTTTCATAGCTGGGGTGATGTTGATTAGGTCTATGGATGCACCCTGAACATATATCCATTGTACGTCTAATTGTTCTTGCAATGGTCTCATGTCAAACTAACAATTTGGGATCAAAGGAAAGAGAAGACATAATTCCCAACATTGAGTTGAACGTAAGCACAGAAGTGGACTCTTTTCTTGAAAGGGAAGCTGTTTTTCCATTATCTGCTGAATTCTCTCTATAAGCATTGGAGAAGTTTGTGTCCAGAATTGCTCCCAGAAACACCAAAGATTGGGATGGTATTAGAGAAGACTTTTCTCTGTTCAGTTTCAGAGCCAAACTCCTGAACAGCCGAAGACAGGCCAAATTAGATCTTCTTGCTGAGTGGATTGTGGACCCTTGACCAAAAAGTCGTCCAGATATGCGAACACCTCGTCACCATTTCTACTTAAGAACGCCACCACTGGAGCCAGGCATTTTATGAACACCCAGGGAGCCGACTGTAGCCCAAGAGGAAGGACCTTGAATAGGTAATGGCACCCCACCACCCTGAGTCCCAGGAACTGTCGAGTTTCACATGAATGGGGATTAGGAAGCACGTGCCTAAGAGGTCAAGAGATGTCATGAAATCCCCCATGTTTATAAGCAGTAAAATGTCTTGCAGTGACAGCATTCTGAAAGGATGTTTCTTTATGTACTTGTTCAGCAGCCTTAGATCTATAACCTGACTCTATTTTCTAGACTTTTTCTTTGTGAGGAAGACATTTGAATAGAATCCTTTGCTGCAGCACATGACATGAACTTCCTCTATTGTATCCTTGGAAAGAAGCAATAGGAGAGCAAAATGTTGATGCGTCCTCTTGGGAGGATGATGATTGGGAGGCTTTTGAACGAATTCCAGGGTGTGACCATGATGTCTAATACCCATCTGTCTGAAGAGATGCTCTTCCAATGATCATAAGCATTAGATGAAACCACACACTGCAAGCCTTCAGGAAGAGCCTCAAAACCTGGCTCTTTGGATGACAGGTGCTGCCGAAAACCCCCCTTCCCCAGCGCTTTGAGACCCTCACGGATGAGTAGAGCGCCCTACAAATCCCTGATTGATTAATAGTAAGAGTTAGAGAGATGTTGGCTCAGGGGCTTTTGGTGAGATTGTGAGGTGACCAATGCTTGGAAATTGTCACTGTCATCTAGCAGCTTCCTAGCTGCTTTTTTAGGGTTTTTTAGGGCACATTGTCTGCTTTGAAAAGGTAGAAGTTGAGGAGGCCCTGTATTGCTGATGTACAGTGTATTGAGGCCGAGATCCCTAATGAGAATAGGGTTGATATCTATACGATTGGTATGAAGCTCTAGGTAAGAATAGGCTCTTCCACTGCCTCCATGAAAGGACTGAAAAAGTCTTTGCTACCACGTCCCCAGAGAATGTGCAGTATCAGTATCTGATCTAATGGCTTGTAGAGCATCATCGACATGCATTCCAAATAAAATTTCACCATTGAAAGGTATGTCCTGAATCTTTGCTTGAACTTCGGGGCAGAAGGATGACGCCTTTAACCAACCCTGTCAGCGTAACACAAACTGCACCTGCCATTAGTCTAAACGCTGTGGAGGATTTATCCATAGCCATATCAATATTTTCAGAGGAAGCCCCTTAACCTTACTATTGAATTTCCTTAGTCTCTTTCTTTTTGTGTTCTGACAAAAAATCAATGAAGGCTGATGAGTGTGACCACATATGTATATCCTAATGTCCCAAGATGGCTAATGCATTTGAAGCTCTTATAGATGTGACTGCCATAGATGAAAAACACTTACCCATTTTATCTAGTCGTCTTCCTTCTTTATCCGGTGGTGCTGAACATGGGGCAGAAGTGTTTCTGGAGTGGTTCTGTGCTGCCTGCATGACCGTAAAGTCAGGGCGAGAATTACATATTAGACAAGTAGGTAAAGTATTGGATGCTTTACATTTTTTATCTAGTTGAGGCACGACTGCTGTGACAAATGCTGGAGTTTTCATCAGTTTTAGGCCTTCTTCCCAAAAATAATCAATTAAGGGTAAGAGACTTATAGATTTCCAAGTGGAATCCTTAAAATCATAAAGAGAACATTCTGTTTGCTTTACAGGTAGAGGTAAATAAAAACGTTTGGAGGCACGTTCAAAGAGCTCATGGAAACCTCCTATGTTTTCAGGAAGAGAGCTTGTTGGTGATGGTGACGGCAATGGAGACGAAGGGGCAATATAGTCGTCCCAGTCCTGACCAGATGCTGCTGGATCCTGAGGAAATTGTCCATCCTCCAGTTCATCGTCCACATCACTATCGATGTAGTCATCCCCGATAGTGATAAGAGGCAGAACACCATTTTCTCCTTTTCACTGAAGACCCATAGGGTTCTTACAAAGGGATGGTGCGCCAGGTGCATCAGACCGTCCCATAGTGAGTGGTAATGGAGCACTTGCTTCACGGAATAGTTTGTAACAGTCATTGAACATATTACTTAAGTCTGACACCAAAGATATAGTCATTGATATTGTGTCATCACGTAAACCCTGCTGTTCTTAATAAGGTTAATCATAGAGATAGTGGTCTTGGAAAGAGTTGTAGCGGTGAGGCGCTGACTGTTGTTGGTCTGAAAAAGAATAATCGCCCTCCTAATATGTGGAAGTTTCTCTACCAGGGTCAGCCATCAGTAGCCTAACACTGCATAGTCAGCTTTGTGGGATTGCAGGCTGGTTCGTAAAAAGTGCTTCATCTCCTGACTCTTCTGTCTTGAGGAGATGTGCAGGAGGCGATGAAGAAACTTTGTTAGGAGATGTCTAATCCGGGCACAGGGTCACTGGCACCGCTCTTTGAAAATAAGAATAGCTTGTTTTTGTTCCGTTGACAGGCTCGTCGATGCTGTCACCGATGAAGGGGTCTGTTTCTGACAAACCCCTGGAGATTTGAAAGTTCCCATCAGCAGGATGACTGTCTATGACGTTGTCGATGAGGTGGTGGCCATCAATCTATATGTCATCAAGGACAAGGTTATGGGGTTGAGTGCGCTACAAAGGTGTAAGCGCATCCCTGTGGTGGGCACACTTGTGTGGACCTGTGTGTAACAACAACACAATGGTTCCAGAAAGAATGTAAAGTTCCAAACTTCAAGGAATTTTCAAAGTTTTAATTTGAGTTTTCATGAGAATGTTTCATATTGTCTTCATATGAACATGTTGGCAGTGGTTAATATCATCATTAAACGTTAAAGAAGCTCCAACAAGCTCCAATGCATTTCGGACGGATGTCCTTTCTCAAGGAGCACTGCAACAAAGAATATACGAAAAAACACAATAAATGTTGCGTCTTGTAATCATGATCAATCAATAAAGTAACTGCACAAAAAATTATTATGAATTGGTGAAAACAACCTCATGCAAGGGTGAAAGTGATGCCGTGAAGGCGAAGTGATTCGAAAGTGGGACAGGAGACCTGAATGGTGAATGACATGTGAGTGATAGCAGTTATTTAGGCGTTTACCGGTGAAAGGTGAGCATGCCAACTAACAAGCGTGGTTCTTAACGTGGGACAGGTACCGTTCAAGATCGATGAGTCGAGTAAAGTCAAGGGCGGCTACCAAGAGCGTGCACAATGGAAACTGAGTTTAAACGGTGAGATTAACGCAGGCGCGACTTACTTAGCAAAGCGCGGGTTAAAGCGCATAGAGCTCCGGTTCAGGTTGTGACGACCTTCGCGAAGTGTGCGCGGAGTTTTGCCGAACTAATACCAAAGTGGTAGAAAGAGAAAAGGGGTTAAAGTGAAGGAAGTGCAAAGCGTGGCCATCTTAGAGTGGTGTTTGAGTGCAAAACGGTTTCTGAGATTGCAATCTGTACATCCATGATGTTTCGCGTTGTAGGAGGGTTTTGTTGTTGTCTCTCCCTTCAATCTTGGGGACAATTTCCAACACTAGGTATTAAGTTGTGCCACATTATGATTAGCTTCATTGAAGTGGATGGCGATGTTAGATTTGATGTTTAACAAGATTGAAGGGAGAGACAACAACAAAACCCTCCTACAACGCGAAACATCATGGATGTACAGATTGCAATCTCAGAAACCGTTCGGTCTTAATGACCGCACTGAACTAAGCTGCTATTTATGAATGCCCCCTTGGGCATCTTTTGATGCACTCAATCCTGCTTTTTCTGTATGCTTTTTATAAACTGCACGTTTATTTATTCATTTTTTCAAGTACATAGGACCCGTTTTGCACTCAAACACCACTCTAAGATGGCTACGCTTTGCACTTCCTTCACTTTAACCCCTTTTCTCTTTCTACCACTTTGGTATTAGTTCGGCAAAACTCCGCGCACACTTCGCGAAGGTCGTCACAACCTGAACCGGAGCTCTATGCGCTTTAACCCGCGCTTTGCTAAGTAAGTCGCGCCTGCGTTAATCTCACCGTTTAAACTCAGTTTCCATTGTGCACGCTCTTGGTAGCCGCCCTTGACTTTACTCGACTCATCGATCTTGAACGGTACCTGTCCCACGTTAAGAACCACGCTTGTTAGTTGGCATGCTCACCTTTCACCGGTAAACGCCTAAATAACTGCTATCACTCACATGTCATTCACCATTCAGGTCTCCTGTCCCACTTTCGAATCACTTCGCCTTCACGGCATCACTTTCACCCTTGCATGAGGTTGTTTTCACCAATTCATAATAATTTTTTGTGCAGTTACTTTATTGATTGATCATGATTACAAGACGCAACATTTATTGTGTTTTTTCGTATATTCTTTGTTGCAGTGCTCCTTGAGAAAGGGCATCCGTCCGAAATGCATTGGAGCTTGTTGGAGCTTCTTTAACGTTTAATGATGATATTAACCACTGCCAACATGTTCATATGAAGACAATATGAAACATTCTCATGAAAACTCAAATTAAAACTTTGAAAATTCCTTGAAGTTTGGAACTTTACATTCTTTCTGGAACCATTGTGTTGTTGTTACACACAGGTCCACACAAGTGTGCCCACCACAGGGATGCGCTTACACCTTTGTAGCGCACTCAACCCCATAATCATATCGGACGCATCTGAACAGTTACGTCACCTGTACGGAGCACCTTAAATTGATTAACCTTCCTCCATTTTTTTCAACAAACTTTCTACTTCAATAACAGTTGTGCGCCGTGCTCACATTCGCTTTTGTTATTATCAAGGACAAGGTCCCATAGACGCAGCAGCCGCCCGATCCATCGGCGAGCAGATTTTTGTAGGCGAAGGCTCCTTTAGAGTCGTCACGAGTACAGAAGAAGATGAAGACATTTTGTGAGCGGAGCTCCAAGCTAAATTCTTACTGGCAGTTTTGACTGACCCAAATTCTTTACTCAGAGATCTGAATTTTTTATGGTCCTTGTCGCTCGAGGTAGAGCACTCATTTTTACATTTTCGCTCAGTTGGTTGGGGAGTAACTCTGCCCCTTGTCATCATTAGATCCTGAATCTGTATGAGTCTTCTTCTTTTGAAGCCAAAGTAGTAGTGTGGCTTCCAGATCCTTAAAAAGACTTAGCAGAAAAGGCTCTGCAATGCTTACAATCCTTTAGTTTATGATGAGGATCTAAGCAATGTAGGCATTCTTTATAGGGATCATCAGAGAAAAGTCTTGACTTTCCACAAGACTTACAGAGCTTGAAAAAATCCCTCTGACATGGTGACAAACCTGGGAAACAGTACCTCAGAGTTGAATGCAGATCAAATGTTTCACTTCTGGAAGAAGGCAAGGATCAAAAGTTGACTGAAGCATAAAAACTTAGCAGAGCTCAGGTAGACTCCTTCACACACAACATGTGGTTAGAAATTTGAGTTATGGAGGCCCTGCAGGGGGAGAGTGTTTCAGGGTCTGATCTCTGATTGGCTGAAGTTTAGTTCTATTAATACAGTGTGAGCTAATTGCTTTCTCTATGGCTGTTAATGTTTATCTATACCACTACTTGTTATGATTACTGAGGGACTCCCACCATAACAACGGGGAGGATACAAGCATGTGAATCTATGAAAGATTCAGCACTGCAGAACTGTAACATCAGTTTAATCTTTCTTTTTTTCAGTAATATATATATATGTATATATATATATATATATATATATATATATATATATATATATATATATATATATATATATATTACCTACTGGCGGTCGCCAGTAGGTATATATAGTTAGGATTTTTTCTCTATGGGATTTTTGAAAATTCTATGTCTAATAACTTTGGCGTTTGTGGACGGAATTGGCTGAAATTTTCAGGAAAATGGCACATTTTGTTTCTGAGCAGCCCTTGAAAATTTGGGGGGGGTTCGTCAAGGGGGGGCCGAGAAAAAAGGGGGGTCCCAAAACGTGTTTTTAACATTGAGTTTTCCATAGGGCGGTTGGCCTCACTTTTAGCCCGAACGGCTGAATGGATTTGCACGAAACTTGGCAAAATTGTAGGGACTGGTAGCCCGATGTGCCTTTTGTAGGTCTCAATATATGTGCTCCAGTGGATTTTGAGAAATTAACGTTTAAAAAAAGATATATATCTGTAACAGCGGACCTGGCAGCGTCCCAGGACGCGTACTTTACGCGCAACGGAGCTTTGTGAAGCGAAGCTGATTGGTTCTCCGGCGTCTGTCAACATTCCAAACAGTCCGTAGCGGCCGCCATCTTGTCTCTCGGTAGGATCGAGAGACAAGAGGAGGCCAAAGCGAAGGGGCAAATGACCATAAGGGGGCATAGTACATTGTCGCTCACCCCCTAGGTTTGATGTGGAGGTTTTAAAAGGGCCCCGCGGGGCAAAAAAAAATAAAAATAATAATAATCGAACAGCTGAATGGATTTGCACGAAACTTGGCAAAATTGTAGGGACTGGTAGCCCGATGTGCCTTTGCTAGATCTCAATATATGTGCTCCAGTGGATTTTGAGAAATTAACGTTCAAAAAAAGATATATATCTGTAACAGCGCACCGCTTCGCGTACTTTTCGCGTTACGGAGCTTTGCGAAGCGAAGCTGATTGGCTCTCCGGTGTCTGTAAACATTCCAAACAGTCCGTAGCGGCCGCCATCTTGTCTCTCGGTAGGATCGAACAGCTGAATGGATTTGCACGAAACTTGGCAAAATTGTAGGGACTGGTAGCCCGATGTGCCTTTGCTAGGTCTCAATATATGTGCTTCAGTGCATTTTGAGAAATTAACGTTCAGAAACAAGATATATATCTGTAACAGCGCTCCGCTTCGCGGAGATAAAATTATATGTGTATTACCTAGCTGTTGCTAACACCAGTTAGCGACGGCTAGTAGAATATAGCGACCATCTTGGGCCCCACTTTGCATGTGAGTGATATTTATCACTAATGACATGCAAAGTGGGCATGCCAAGATGTTAGCGACTGGAAACAGTCGCTAACATCGCTATCTCCTATTATCAACTTTTGGAAATATTCGAGATAAGCGCGAATATCTCCAAAAGCTACCACCTGCCCTGAGCAGTTCTTAGCCATGTTATCCAATGGGAGGTGGATAACATGGCTAAGAGCATTAGCTCGGTAATGCATGAATATCGCTGAGTTTTCAGCGATATTAATGCATTGCGGTCGTTTTTTATCGTATTTCCGATAAACCTTGATAATAGCAAGGTTTATCTGCGATAATTTCTGACGGTAAAAAAATCGTTGCTAAGCATCGTTAGGGATAAATATCGCTTAACTTTGGTAATATGCCCCAACGTCTGTTAACGTTCGATTCGAAGGAAATCAGGAAGTGTTGAAAAACATTGTCTGCACCATCTTGTCTTTTTTCAAATGCCACACTTTTGTCGTGCACGGCAGCCATTTTAGATGCCTTGACCAGACCCACTCTGTGCACGCTGTCGATCCTTAGCATGGCTCCCCACCCTCGCAAGCATCTCCCCCAGGCAGTGGTCACCCCCGCTCTCTGTCTTATGCATGGGTAATAAACCTCCCCCCATCTGCGCTGCTCTTCCCTGAGAATCACACCCTGTGCCCGCCCGACACCTCCCTTTCGCCCTATTCACTACCGCACCCTCTGACACTCCTTTTCCTCTGTGTCCGATTGTCCAGGCTGGTCCTAGGGTATCAGCTAGCCCTGCAGATGTAGTTTATGGCCACAGCTGTAAAGAATCACCCCTCTTCAAAGGAGTTATAGTAGATCAAGGCCCACACTCGATGAGATCCGTCACAGCAGAAGCGTTGCTATTATCTGAAAACCATCCTGTATTGTGATTGGGGAGGGGACCGAGCCTGAAGCGGAAGATTCCAGGGATGACTCTTTGTACATCAAAGTTTTTACAATTATGTGTCACATTAAAAATATATAGCACTCCGACAAAGTAGTAAGATTATAAAACTTTAATAATTTATAAATATATACAAGAAAACAAAAATAGTAATAACATATAAACATTTTTAGGGAAAAACAACGAAGTAGCGGTCGGCTGTGCGAATAGTCCCAACGCAGCACAACGTCCAGATTTCCGGCGTGGGGCGTCGCGGGGGGTGGGTCATCAGTAGCAAACTGTTGTGCGAATAGTTTCAAGGCAGCAGAACGCGCTGAAATCTAGATGACACGAAAGTGATGTCTAGTAAGTTGCCACCCAGCAAATAACGGCATGGGGCGTCGCGGGGGGTGGGTCATCAGTAGCAAACTGTTGCGCGAATAGTTCCAAGGCAGCAGAACGATGGCACCAAGGTGATGTCCAGTAAGTTGCCGCACTGGTTTTGGTATCCTACAATGCTGCTCCGAATAACGGCGTGGGGCGCTCCGGGGGAGGCGGCGTGAACGGGCCTCTCCAGGTGGAGTGTCATCTGTTGTAGTGGGGCGCCCCTTTACCGTTTCAGTTGCCATTCCGTCCGTTTTTGGTCCACTGTGTCAAAAGCCGCAATTCAGCTGAGTTGCGCCCACTCTTGCGGTGCAGCGATAGGCGGCTGTCACAGGACTCTCAAAATGGCGGCAGGCTGTTTCCTTTTTGGGCCTGGTCCACTGAAATGGCCCTGGGACACCTTGGAAATCGGACGCTTGTCTGCTAGGTCTTGGACCCCATTCTCGAAAGCGTCCCCTCCGCCTTGAGAATTCATCAAAAGTTTTGGGGGCTCCGACTCCTGCAGGCTTCTGGTGGGGAGCGGCTGCCATGATTGCTCGCGGAATGACCACGACTGAGCTACGAGATGGTGGTGCTCTCATGCTGACGCCAGCTTCAGTCTGAAACATCCAGAAACAAGGTGGGGCTTTCATCGTTTGGGAAAAAAAAAAAAGTTTTCATCCAATGAAAAGTGTTGTTTTTAGGTCACATGATCAAGCCTTCCATCATTAGGAAACCAAAAGTAAAATGAACCAATGAAAAGTTTTATAAACAAGTCACATGACCTGTTATGCGGCATAGGGTGTAAAATGCGGAGAAAATACGTTGGCACGTGAGGCGGCGTCAGTAGCGGACCGATGTGCGAATAGGCCGAAGGCAACACAACGCGCCAAGATCCGGATGGCACCGAGGTGGTGTCCAGCAAGTTGCAGCACTGGTGTGGCCATCCTACAATGCTGAAAGTCGGCGTGGGGCGCCCCGTTGGCCTGTGAGTTTGCATCAGTAGCGGACCGATGTGCGAATAGGCCGAAGGCAGCACAACGCGCCAAGATCCGGATGGCACCGAGGTGGTGTCTAGTAAGTTGCCGCACTGGTGTGGCCATCCAACAATGCTGAAAGTCGGCGTGGGGCGCCCCGTTGGCCTGTGAGTTTGCGTCAGTAGCGGACCGATGTGCGAATAGGCCGAAGGCAGCACAACGCGCCAAGATCCGGATGGCACCGAGGTGGTGTCTAGTAAGTTGCCGCACTGGTGTGGCCATCCTACAATGCTGAAAGTCGGCGTGGGGCGCCCCGTTGGACTGTGAGATGGCGTCAGTAGCGGACCGATGTGTGAATGGGGCCGAAGGCAGCGCAACAATATTTTCGGAATAGAAGACACCACTAGGCGCTGAGATTCCAAGATCCGGATGGCACCGAGGTGGTGTGTAGCAAGTTGCCGCACTGGTGTGGCCATCCTACAATGCTGAAAGTCGGCGTGGGGCGCCCCGTTGGCCTGTGAGTTTGCGTCAGTAGCGGACCGATGTGCGAATAGGCCGAAGGCAGCACAACGCGCCAAGATCCGGATGGCACCGAGGTGGTGTCTAGTAAGTTGTCGCACTTCTGTGGCCATCCTACAATGTTGAAAGTCGGCGTGGGGCGCCCCGTTGGCCTGTGAGATGGCGTCAGTAGCGGACCGATGTGCGAATGGGGCCAAAGGCAGCGCAACAATATTTTCTGATTTGAAGACACCACAAGGCGCTGAGATGCCAAGATCCGGATGGCACCGAGGTGGTGTCTAGCAAGTTGTGGCACTGGTGTGGCCATCGTACAATGGTAAAAGTCGGCGTGGGGCGCCCTGTTGGCCTGTGAGATGGTGTCATTAGCGGACTGATGTGTGAATGGGGCCAAAGGCAGCGCAACAATATTTTCTACAATATTTTCGGAGTAGAAGACACCACAAGGCGCTGAGATGCCAAGATCCGGATGGCACCGAGGTGATGTCTAAGTTGCGGACCGATGTGCGAATGGGGCCAAAGGCAGCTCAACAATATTTTCTGAAGAGAATGCACCACAAGGCGCTGAGATGCCAAGATCCGGATGGCACCGAGGTGATGTCTAAGTTGCGGACCGATGTGCGAATGGGGCCAAAGGTAGCGTAACAAGATTTTCTGTATGGAAGATACCACTAGGCGTTGAGATGCCAAGATTCGGATGGCACCGAGGTGATGTCTAGCAAGTTGTGCCACTGGTGTGGCCATCGTACAATGGTAAAAGTCGGCGTGGGGCGCCCTATTGGCCTGTGAGATGGTGTCAGTAGCGGACTGATGTGCGAATGGGGCCAAAGGCAGCGCAACAATATTTTCTGACTGACACCACAAGGCGCTGAGATGCCAAGATCCGGATGGCACCGAGGTGATGTCTAAGTTGCGGACTGATGTGCGAATGGGGCCAAAGGCAGCGTAACAATATTTTCTGTATGGAAGATACCACTAGGCTTTGAGATGCCAAGATTCGGATGGCACCGAGGTGATGTCTAGCAAGTTGGTGTGGTCATCCTACAATGCTGAAACTCGGCGTGGGTCATCCCATTAGCCTGTGAGATGGCGTCAGTAGCGGACCGATGTGCGAATAGGCCGAAGGCAGCACAACGCGCCAAGATCCGGATGTCACCGTGGTGGTTTCATAGTTGAGAGGCACTTCATCTGCAGTGGGGCGCCGAGATCCGGATGGCACCGAGGTGATGTCTAGCAAGTTGCTGTACTGGTGTGGTCATCCTACAATGCTGAAATGTAGTGGGGCGCCCATTTACCGTTTCAGTTGCCATTCAGCTGAGTTTCGGCTGCTCTTGATGCTACAGCGACAGGCGGCTGCAAGAGGACTCTCAAAATGGCGGCCTGTTCTTTGGATTTGGGCCTGGTCCACTAAAATGGCCCTGGGACACCTTAGAACTTGGACGCTCGATTTTTTTTTCCTTTCCTGTACATGCAAAAAAAGGTAAATGCCCGGTACGTTACACGCTTCATCTGCCACGATGAACTCTCCAGAGGAACCGAAAAAAAATATAGTTGTGGTAACTATACCATGCATCGTCATATGGAGAGGTGGCACCAATTAATTATAGTGCTGCATAAAAGAGAGATTTGGAGGAGAACCCCTGACCTGCTAGTACATTCATCAAAGAAGTGGCACTGAGAGCTTCAGAGGCAAGGGAAACGGTCCCAAATATTTAGAAGAACTTTGGAAAGATTAAAATGACATGTTTAGATTGTGGTAAATTAATTTCATGTGGACAGATGAGTGTTACTCTAATAAATACAGCATATGAACATCATCATAGTCGATGGTTGGTAGAGACATTTTGACTATATCCTGGACCTGCCCGTCCTCGCCCAAAATGGCGCCGGAATAAATGGGACTCGTAACTCCTTGTTGTGTACTGGTTGCAGAACCTTGAAATCACGAGATACGTATGCAGTTTTGAAGCACATGGCGGGCGGGGACGAGAATTGATTGAATATTTCGACATCCCTATTGATATTAAGTTCTGATGTGTTATTGATTACTGTACTGTTGAAAGTTCGAATTAACGTCACCCATGGTACTTGCCCGCAAATGTATATCTAGATAATTTTATTGTAACTGGCCCTGTCGTATTTTAATTATAAAATGTACGTCCACCGATTCCGTAACTGTTAGACACCTTAGTTCTTGCAACCTAATGGCCCGCCCGTTACGTTCCTCTACAGTGTAAATGTCTATTCATCATATATGATTACAGTTTGCTCCGTGGCAGGCCCACGTGGTTATAGGCTCGTATTTGTATAATGAAATTTTCACAATAAAGGTTTTTAAAAGAAAACATGGTAGTAGTATATACATTGGTAAAGTTTTTAATAATAGTCACTGTTTTAGAATCATTAAAAGGCAAGTGAAATAAAGCAGACCAATTACATGAAGGGTAAAAGGTATAATACGAAGGAACGCAGTAAAGATAAATGGTCAAGGGCTGTTGTGTTTTCTATTCCTGCAACATAAAGTGATCGCTAAGAATCTCATATTCAGGCGTATCGGCGACTAAGACAGCAGGTCGACCCTCTTTTGCTCAACGGCTCCGTCATGGGACGAAGAAACGCTCTTTTTCTCGAAAAAAGAATATATTTTACTTGCAGGACAGTTGTAAAATTTCCGGGAAAGTACATTAGCCTGGAACATTATAACATATATTTAAGAAAAAATAATGTTCGGAAGTAATTAAAAGCGTAATTTTTAGGTGATATGACCAAGGCTTTCATCATTAGAATAAGAAAAGTAAAATGAACCAATGAAAAGTTTTATTAACAAGTCACATGACTTGTTATGCTTACGTTACGCGCTGCGCGCCCCGGATGACTTCCGGATGCGCTAACGCGGTGCGTCATATGACGCATTACGCGACAACGCAGGTCCAGAATATAGTCAAAATGTCTCCACCAACCAGCGGTCGAAACACAACCCCTTTCAGCAGGCTAAATAGTTCTGTTAAATGACAACAGAAGGGACAGGCAACAAGAACCATCAGTCAAAGAGGGGAGGGCTAGTTCTTCTCTACCGGGTTACATTGGGGCGCTACCGGAACTGATCGAATTGGTAGTCTACAGTGTTTCTGGATGTTTCAGACTGAAGCTGGGGTTAGCATGAGAGCACCACCATTTCGTAGCTCCGTTGTGGCCATTCCGCAACCAATCATGGCAGCCGCTCTTTATCGTTATTTTGGGCGGGGTGGGTGGCGGAGCCGAGCTGTTTTGCAGCCATCATTGTGTGGAGTTCAGTTCATCTCACTAGTTTTGTATTTGTCATGAGGGGTTGTTCCTAATGTTTCTATTTTAGCGAGGTCAAAAAGAGATCCCATTAGTGGCCTACTGATTTTGCTCGATTCCTTTTCTTTTTTTTTACACGATTTTTCGTTATCTGCAAAGACTAAACAGAGTATTGCGACTCTGTGTTTGTTTGTAAATAGAGAATGAACCAAAGAGAACTAATTCTAAAACAGTAAATACTTGGATAACAATCAATCAAATGGAGAGAGAAGCAGGCACGACGGATTACAACGGGGGCAAAGGCCTGCGTTAACTACCTTTCACTATCTGCAAAGAGAGAGTACTCCTAATAGAAATGAGGGGGGGGGGCACCATTCAAAGCAGATCAGTGTGCATAAACACGAAAATGTTTTCACTTACCACGTACTTGACATTCGACAGCTTATGATATTTGCTATTAAAAAACCATTGAAATTCACTGAAAAAACCATAGGTTATAGACCATATATAGTTAGGAATTAGCATTTACAAAACCTTGAAAATTCACTGAAAAAACCATAGGTTATAGACCATATATAGTTAGGAATTAGCATTTAAAAAACCTTATTTTACTCACACAAAACCATTGAAATTCCATATATAGTTAGTTGCACTAACTATATATCGCGCACCCGCAATCCACTGCTGATCATGTCACATATTACATCATTCATGACATGGTCAGTGACATCACTGATGACATCACTGATGACAACATCCAGTGATTATGTGTTTCTGTAAAGTTAAAATATGTTTTACATATTGAAGAATGAGTGGATGTATAAGTGTCTGAATGAAGGTTTTAGTAGGTGCGTGATTGACTGTATGAGTGAGTGATTAAATGCGTCTTACTGAATGCACGGGTTAGTGACTAAACTGTCTAAAAGTGTGCATCAGTATGTCTGTTGTTGTGCAAGCTGCTGCACGTGTTGATCAGTAGCTATATAAGTAGCTATATGGGTTATTGATTGGTTGCACAAGTATTTGTATGGGAGACTGAGTGTGTGTATGGCTGGCTGGGAGGTGTGTGACTCTGTGCAGATCAATGTGTACTTGTATCAGTGATTCTATAAGAGAGTAACTATGTGTTAGTATATGTTTCAAAAATGTAAGGTGTTCTGTGTTTAACTGTATAGATGAGAAAATGGAAGTGTGATTGATTCTTTTCAGGACTGACTAGGTGTGTGAGTAACTCCATGGATGAGTGGCAGAGTGTGAGTGTCTGTATAGGTGTATGAGTGCATATGATAGTGTTGTAAAGATGAGTGATTGTATGTATGAATGATTGTATGAGTGAATGTGTGTGTAGACATAGGAATCAGTGAGTGCGTATGTAGTAACTAGTATTGGTGTGTCAATGGTTTCAAAAATGATACTCTCTATTTAACACTGGGTGTAACGGAGGTTATATTAGAGTGTGAGGAGATGCATTGTATTATCACATGAATGATATCATCAGTGATGTGATCATTGATGTCAAGTGAGATGTCATCAGTGATGTCATTTGAGATGTCATCAGTGATGTCATCAGTGATGTCACTGACCATGTCATGAATGATGTAATATGTGACATGATCAGCAGTGGATTGCGGGTGCGCGATATATAGTTAGTGCAACTAACTATATATGGAATTTCAATGGTTTTGTGTGAGTAAAATAAGGTTTTTTAAATGCTAATTCCTAACTATATATGGTCTATAACCTATGGTTTTTTCAGTGAATATATATATATATATATATATATATATTACTAAGCTTAAAAACTGCTAGAAAAACTGATATTTGAGATGATCAGATTCAGAGTGTCCGAGGTGTTGTAGGGTGCTCCATATAAAGGAGCTGCTCTCCACCTAACATTGTGAACTACCCAGAGTTCCCTACTTCCTTTTTAAATATACATATAATAGTTTTAGCTGGGTTCTAGTTACTGTGGGAAATTGTTGTTTTGGTTTGCTAATACCTTAGGCTGCACTTGATGAATCATGACAAAACTTTCCAAAAAACAGCTTTATCCACCAGAACTCCTTCCAGGAAAGTTTCAGCATGATCTGTTAAGTGAGGGCAAAGATGAAACGGGGTCCCAAAGTGCAATTTTCCCATGCAATTTCCATAAGGATTTCCGAGCATTGCTAAAGCTAAACGGCTGAGTGGAATTAAACCATTTGACAGAAAGCTAGAGCTTTACCCAGAAAGTGAGCTTTTTAAGGCTCAAAATGTATAGTTATCTGGACGGTTGGGTACTTGGGCATTCAAAGTCAAAAAGTAGACAGATCGGATTGGCCCAGGGGCCTTTGTTTCCATCAGCTGCCTTGCTCCCACAGGAGTGAGAAGCTCCTGTGTGTCACACAGGAGCTCACACACTGATTGTCTGGCTGCATCATCAAAAGAAATGTTGTAGCCAGCCATTACAAGACACTGGGGCTTGGTATCTGTGTCCTAAAAAGGAAAAATTCAAATAAAGTCTATGGGGATGTACGCGGCCAAAAAAACACCTAGAAATTCACTGAAAAAAGCTGTTAAAATGAAGTTATAAAACCTTAGATGAGATCCGGTTTTGTTTTAAAAAACTTCGAAATTAACTGGAAAAAACCATGGTTAAAGTGACATTATAGTTATGTAGTGCCAACATAATATTTCGAGCTCAAGAAACCACAGAAATTCACCAGTTAACTTACAGAGCTAACAATAATTTGTGCCCCGCCATGCTTTGCTTGTGAACTCACATGATACTTCACTCATGATAAATGTGGTCCCTGGGGCTATGCACAGTTGGCTGCAGGCTTTCAGGAAAACACACCTTTGACCATGCAGTGCGTGCGGATGGCCGAAGGGCCTGGCCTAAAGTCAGGCCCTGCAAAGGACCCTCTGCAGACAACCAACTCCAGGCATGCGCTGCGCAAGGTTTTTTTTTTTTTTTGCAGAGTTTTATATAGCACGAACTAGACCCGAACCGAATCAGGTATCAGAGTGCTTTACATATTTTCCATTTGCGTTATATGAGGACACACTTTCATTTTTAGGCACGGGGAGATTAACTGCTTTGCCCAGAATCACAAGAGGTTTTGGCGTCGTTACCGAGACTCGAAGCCCAGATCCCCAGGTGCGAGGTCGAGCGCCCTAGCCGTTAGGCCAACTCCTCTCCCCTTGTTGGCCACAGGCAGCCAGCCCCCTACGGGGGAGGAGGTTACGCGGCTCCCTGTGCCCAAGCCAATATTGGCCCTGGGATCCCAGCTCCCAGGGTCAAAAACATTTATATTAGGGGAGGGACACACTGCCTCCAAGCCCAAATCCGATACGGGGACCCCCATCCTCCATGACAATACACTAATTATAGGGGAGGTGAGCACAAGGCTCGCTTTCCAAATCCCAAATGGGCCCAGAGACCCCATCTCCCAAGCCTAAAGAATAAAAATTGCAGAGAGGCGAATGGGGTCCCCTTCCTTAAGCCTTCAGAGGCACTGGGGACTCCAACCCTGGGGTCAAAAATTTATTTTAGGGCAGGGGCATGTGGCCCCTTCTCAATCCCAAAAGGGCCCTGGGACCTCATTCCCGGGGGCCAAGCACTAACAATAGGGGAGGGTATGTGCTGCTCCCCTCCTGAGATTTATTAGGCCCCGGGGACCCTATCTCCCAGGGCCAAATTGCATAAAACAGGGCATGAGGAATGCGGCCTTCCTCCCAGAGCCTTATTAGGCCCCAGGGACCCCATTCCCAGAAGCCAATTACCATAATTAAGGGGAGAGGGGCCACACCGCCTCCCTCCCCTAGCCGATTGTGACCCAAGGAATCCAACCCAGGGCCAAATGTCATAAAAGAATGGAAGGAGGGGCACGCAGTCCTGTTCCTCAAACCTTATTAGTACCCTGGGGCCCATCCAGTGGTGCCAGATTCAATTTTTAAGGGGAGGAAGGCCACATGCCCCCTCCCTAAGCCTTAATAGGCCTGGGGACCCCATCCTTCAGGACTGAATTCAATGTGGAAGGGGGGAGGGGGCGTTTAGTCTACCTCCCTGAGCCTATTGTGTCTTCAGGGATACCATTCCCCAGAGCATTTCTAAATATAGATGGGCGTGCCGTGCTCACAAAGCCAACTACCAAGAACTACATTGTAGGCCAAATGGGGAGTCTCAGGGCCCTCATGGCCCTAGCTGCCCCCTTCATGGTGCAAGAGCCGGCATAGTTACAGCTTGGAGGAAGCAGCTATCTATGCTTGCACCCTTTGGGCAAGAGCAATATATGTGCTGTTTCCTGGCCTGCAGGACTGCGGGCAGGGAAACAGAACAGAAGTCTGCTCCCAGATGGCGGAAGCATGTTTAAATCTCTTGACGGCTGGGAGCAGGCAAGGCTTCCCTGCGTGATTCGTTTGGCGGGAGATTTACAAATGCTCCCACCAAGCAGGAGAAAACACGTTTCCCTGCCTGTGCTAGTTTGGGCAGTGAAACGACTGTGTCCCGGGTGTGGGCTCTCCGAGACACAGTAGCTCATCCCGCCCAGGGGGACGGGGTCTCTGTGGCATTTAAAGGCTCTGGGGGGGGGGCTGCATAGCCCCTTCCTTTAAAGGTAATTTTGACCTGGAGGAAAGGGTTCCCCGGGGCCCGCAAAGGCTTGGGGAGGGCCCCCTTCCCACACCTCCCCTCCTCTTTTTCTATATCAATCAGACCCAGGGAACGGGGTTCCCGAGGTTGCCATCTGCTTCAGAAAGGGTCTGCCATTTTCTTTTGTATTGACTGTGATATTGCTGCAAAAACTGCTTTTTTTAAACATTTCAGCTTTGGGGACTAAGGAGAAGTCCCTCTCACAGGGCCTACGAGGGCAGGGGGTATTCCCTACACTGCCCCCTTATTATATTTTTTTAAACTTCAGGACAGTGGACTAAGTCCTCAAGTCCTGTAATGCTACCACCAACATTTTTATCATGTTGCTTCCAGTCAATCTTAAGGTTGGCTCCCTCTGGAGTCTCACTTCTGCGGGGCCAAATTAGCCCAGTGGAAAAAAGCTCCCTAGGCCAATCAGAACGCTCTATTTTTTTTTTAATGGCTTTGAGGGACTCAATCCAACCATCCAGATATGCAAATATATTTCCACCTTCATTTCTTAAAAACTACTGACCAGATTAATACCAGATCACAAAAAGTACAGTCTGTGAACCAGGATCTAGCTACTTATCAAATTTGGTGCATTTCTGTTCAGCACTTAGCGCTGTCTAAAGAAGTCTATGAACACCTTTTTTCTCACAAACTAGGGAAAAAAGAACACTCTTTTGGAAAGTTTTCATTAGCAAATCAAAAAAGGCATAGCCTGTGGAAACGCTGATCGAACAGGTGCTCTGAGCGGGAGCAGAGCAGTCTCCTCTACGTGCATGTCAGTTACTCCAGCCATCAAAGAACAAATGGGTACCGGCACATGAGGGTATGCAGATGATGTGCAAAATGTTAATTATTGTTAAAAAAATGTGATTCTTGTAAAGTAAACAGTGGGCAAACCCTGATAGCTGTGATTTGTGAACTGGTGTCTGGATTTTGAGCCAGGTTGAGAACAGCACCTCATCTCTGCCAGCCCTTCCACCATCCCCGATTTTAACCCCTGACTGGGCTTCCTTGCAAATAGGCCAGTATAAAGAATTGTGAATCATTTTACATTAGAAGGGCAAACGATTCTTTTGGAAAGATGCAGCTATACGGTGTGATTTGGGTGAATTATGCCTATGTAAATGAAATGGGAAACAGCGTTTACAACCCTGTTGTTTCAACGTGGTTCCTTTACAACGCGGTCAGTACAACGACCACGTTGTTACCACTCATACTATTACATCGCAAGTCGCTTCAGCGACTTGCTGTAGGGGGCCTGCTGGTGTTGGGTTTCCAATCCAACACCTTTCCTGAAGTTGCACAAACTGGAGTAGGAATAGTAAATAGCACTATTCCTAATCCAGCGCGCCCCCCTACAGCAAGACGTTGAAACGATTCGCGATCTAAACGTTGTAACAACCGCGTTGTAATGGAATGCATGAAAAGCACATTCGTTGTAAAGAGTCCTATTCAATGAAATACTTTCATTTCAATACTAAAATAAATGTAATTACATTTACTTCTAGGGGTCAACGGAACAAGACGTGAGTTGGAGAAGGTGTGGCAGGAAGAGCTGGACCCTCTAGCCCTCTTATTATCTTACTCTAGCCACTCTCCACTTGTCCAGTCCACTTTCTGTAATGAAATATGCACTTCTATGAAGTAGTCAGCCTTGAGCTGCAAATTCAATTTGGCAGTGCTTAATTTGAGCCGGTGGTTTCTGGTGCTCAGCACCAGCACTTAATTGATTTCTGCTGCTCAGCACCGGAATTTAACTATCAATACCACACTTATGACAGTGTGCCACATGATGGTGCTGCTCATCTACTTTATAGAGGAGCAGAACAACTATTGTTTAGGTATACAATATACATTATACATTAAACATTACTAAAAGCTGCCTCCCCGGCAATTCCTTTAGCTTTGGAGGACCTGGAATGATCTTAATTGTCGCACTTCAAGGTGAGAGAGATGGTTAGTAGTTGGTTTGGTATCGCCATTGGCAGTGATGTGAGGGGCAATGGGTGGTGCAAACTGCAGTGGCCTCCTGGTCAGGGCCTTTGCACTGTTATATAGCGTTCACAAGTCAGTCTTGGCAAGTTTTGGAACAGAAAACTCTGCCTTTGCAAACCATGTCTGGAAGTAAAAGAGCATGATTCTCCCAAAAATAAATATTGTAAATCTTCATCCGTAGACATACACCATCAACACCATGATCTGGGTGCCCATTTACATATTTTTAGCATTCACAAAGATTTTCCAGAGTGCTTCTGGAAAATTATGCAGTTTCAAGCTTCCAGGAGTACACCTAGAAAAGGTTTGGGATTTCTAAATTAAATGTATGAGAAGTGAATTGTGAATGCACACGTATGCATAGTATGCAACTACAAACGAATCTGCATTAGTTCAATTGCAATTTTTTATTCCCCCATAAGGAAAATATTTTTTCTTATGTAGGACCACTTCTCCTCACCTCTCTCCTCTTCCAGTTCTGGAGGTGATCCTTTCACATTTCAGATTTGAAAAGGGATGTACATCTGACCGTGACATAAGTACATTTCTGACTACATCGAGGGAAGGGACAGGTTATGGAGAAGTTTGTGACAAGCCACATCCTCATAGCTTTGTAGGTACTCCATAACATTTCAGAGCAGACGTCATGGAAAGCCAAGTCCCTCCCCTGGGAGGAGACTTACACAGGTATAATATTGTACCTAACTAGGGTAATAAAGTGTGTGTGTATGACTCCCTGTATGACTGAAAATCAATGGAGTTTGAATAAACAAAATGCACGCACAAGTCAAGGACATTTGTCCAAATAAACTGAACTTAGACATGCAAATTGCAGTGGCATACCCAGCAGAAGACCAGATGACTGAATGTTGTCACAGGATGTCACGTCATCAATTTATTGTATTGGTTGAGGATGTGCCTAAAGCTGTAAATCATTGGACTGAACGTAGTTGCCTGGCTTCGCATTGCATTCCCATTATGTAATGATAAGACTTGTCAATCTCATAAATGTTAGGCAAAAATACACATTCCTTAGAGTTAAAGAGAATGCACATAATAATATTTAGAAAGAAGAAATATGCATATTCATAGCTGCAAGCAAAGATCCTGAAAGACGTCCTGGTTCTTTCTGCATTTAATTTTCCAGAGTGCAATACGCTGTTGTATGAATGTGGCTGAATGACTGATAGACACACGCAAGGGTTCATGGAGCAGACCCAACCACATGTGCTTATGATCAGTGCGCATTTCACCCAGAGTTAGGAAACGTCCTGTCTGAACCATGGATTTCAACACTATGTCCAGCCTGGCTGAGAAAATGCTCTTGGCACAGTCTTAATATCCGTGCAAAAAAGGCATATATTGTAAGGCAGGGTGAAGTCCGCATTGATCGCAGGGCCTACTTACAACTAGGTATTGGGCGATGCATTGTGCTGGCTCTATAATGACACGGAAGCCCGTGGGTATATTAACCTCTGTGAAACTAATGGTATTTTGTCCTCGCTGCTTACTGCTGATATATTCCTGGTTTTGAGTTGCGTGTTAATGGAGAATTTTTCAATTTCGGTAAGAAAGGCTGAATTAGAAACATAAGCCACTGTTTATGTGTTGTTCGGTAAAGTATGATAAAGGGAGTTTCACCTGTGGATATTTCTCTGATTTTAGCATTACCCTCAAAATTCAAGAGATTTAGCATTATCGCCTAACTCCCCAACTCCCTCGTGTTGATGTCCACATCTCCACATCCCTTCCTTCAAGGAGTGCCCTCTGAAATTTAAAGGCCTTGCTACTTTCCATATATATACAAACGGTGCCAAAAATATATTGGTAAAAGAAAAAAACTTTTTTTGAAGAGAAACAGGGTCCTAACTATAACTATACAAAACCAAGTGAGTGGAGGATCTAAGGGAAGAGTTTTAAAGACCTGCACATGCGATTGGCTGATTTTAATCATTAGCACTGCAAAGCGCATTGCAGACGCAATACTCATTGAGATCCAAACACTGGAGGGGCAAATCAAAGCCACACTATCGAAACTAACAAGTCAAACAAGGAGTTTAAAAACAGCATCCTTCTCACTAAGATTGAAAAGTTTAAGAAATATCTGGACCGTATCTCTTTAGAAAAAGTGTATCTGTATACTCAAGAGAGCTATGTACCACTGGCGTATAACAAGAAAGGAAAACTTTACGGATCCAACTACTCCTCTTCAGGGTCAGAGGGACGGTCTAGTGATTCAGACTCCACAGAGCAATTTGCATAACGCAGCAAAGGTCAAGGACGTAACAACAGAAGAAAGTGGAGAGGTCATCAACAGGCCCAATGGTGGCAACCTGCCCCTTGGGATTTTCAGAATATACCTTTTCATCCACAGATGCTGCCCTTCAACCCTCAACCACAGTTTTTCCAAAACCAGCCTTTTTTAGGGCAGGGTCGAGGACGACCCAGAGGAAGGAGAAGGGGACAGCAAGTGCAAGTCCATTGGAGTCCACCATCATCACAGCAGAGCATGTGCAAGGCCCACAGGGGGGCAGGCCAGAGCACCGACTAGTGGTGAACTTGAGTAAACATACTTTGACGGACAATGAAGAAGCTGTCCTGAACAAAGGGCTCGGTTTCGTTCCAACTAATAACGGGGATCCGTTTATGATTCAATGTGAGTTGGCCAAATTCTTTAGAAAAGTAAGACTCCATTTCTTCTTCAAAGATAAACTGAGAGATGACACTTTGTTTGACAGTGAGGATATTGATAGTGGTTTAAGAGCTAAATCCACCTTAAGCCCGCCTAGCCACAAAGTACCAGACAAGGGCCTGACTTTTAAAAAGGCTGTGATTCTCAATTTCTAAGAGATGAGCACGAGAGCTAGTAATCATTATCACAACTTACCATCTATTGAAAAGAAAGCACTGGTTTCCCTTATCAAAGACACCACTCTTACAATCAATCCAGCTGATAAAGGCAGTGCGATTGTCATTATTAATACTTCTGACTACCGTGCTGAATGTCTCAGGCAACTCATGGATGAGTGGTCTTATTGTCTCTTAACAATAGATCGCACTGAAAGGCTCATGAAAGAAATAGGCAACATGGTGTAAGAAGCAAGAACTGAGGGCTGGGTGTCAGCTCATGAAGCCAGCTTTCTTATAACGGCACACCCTGTTATGGCATATTTTTATGCCTTACATAAGGTGCAGAAACCTCAACGTCTGCCACTGGGGAGACCTATTATATCAGGACTGGGATCGCTTTTGGACTCTATCAGGCAGATTCATCATTCTCCCGTTTTGCGAGCCCCTAATAGCGATTCATAAGGAATCGCTATTAAGGACTTGCAAAACGGGATTCATGTAGGAATTGCAAAAAATATTGCGATTCCTACATGTTCCTTATTTGCGATTAGCAAATTGCTAATCGCAAATAAGGAATAACTCCCCATGCATTCCTATGGGCCTACAGGCCCATAGGAATGCATGGGGAGTTATTCCTTATTAGCGATTAGCAATTAGCTAATCGCAAATAAGGATGCGATTTCAAGGGTGCAGGGGTGTCCAAAGGACACCCTGTAGCACCCCTGAAATGTAATCTACATTGGTGTTGCGCACACACATGTCCAAAGGACATGTGTGTGTGTAACATGCAACTTAGAAAAATGCATTTAAATGCATTTTTCTAAGTTTTTGCTATTTACCACGAGGTCTGACCTCTCGGTAAATAGCGGCCCAAAATTGCAATTTCGCAATTTTAAAATGATTCATGAATTGCATTTAGATAATCTCAAACAGAGATTCCTTAAATGCAATTCTTCGCAAATGTGCGAATTCTTTAATAGCGAATTTTGCATTTGGGATGATGAATCCCAAATGCAAAAATTGCACTCGCAAAAGGCAAGATTCTGAGAATCTTGCCCTTTGCAAGTGCAATTTAGCTTGATGAATCAGGCTGTATATACCTATATACACCTTTGTGGATCATTTTCTTTGACTCCTAGTAAAAGCAATGCCCACATAACTGAAAGATACGAAGGATGTTTTACAACTGCTCCCTGAGATTGATTTCAACATTGATATGGATTTCCTCATCAGTTTTGACGTCAAATCCCTATACACATGCATCCCTCAGGATGAGACTCTGGATGCTGTTAGATCACTCCTGGACCAGAGTCCCATAGAAACGAGTACACCAGCAGTTCCTTTTATCATGGAATGTGCCAGGCTGGCGATGACTGAAAACTTCTTTAAATTCGAAGACAAAATCATTCTCCAAACATCAGGCACTTCGATGGGAGTGTTTTTACCCCCAGCCTGGTGAATTTGTCTGTACACCTGTTTGAGCAACAACATGTACTCACTGAGAACAACCCATTCTGCAAACACACAACAAGTGGAGAGGCTATTTGGATGATATTCTCGTCATTGGGAGAGGAGATGCAGTGATGATAAACAAATTTCACACATGGCTTAACATGCAGAATAACTTTCTCAATTTCACAGTGGATTTCAGCAGAGAAAGTCTGCCATTTCTGGACCTACACATATTTCCTTCACAAGGGGTCTGGAAAGTGAACTGAACACCAAACCCATGGCGAGAAAATCGCTATTGACATTCAATAGTTTTCATCCAAAATCCCTGCGTCAAGGGTTGCCTTTTGGTCAGTTCCTTCGGATTAGAAGGAACTGCTCTACCAAAGAAAACTACGAACAACATGCACATGTGTTGTCTTAGAACCTCCAGGAGAGAAAGTACCCTAAAAAACTGATACGCCAGTCCTACAAAAGAGCTTCAAACAACAACTGCGAAGCATCGTTAGAACCTGCAGGTCCCAAACTACCGTTAACCAGGCTCACATGTGATAACACATTCAGTACAGTCTAATCAGATCCAAAATATTGTGTGCAAACACTGGCGCATTCTGAATGTAGGAAAAGACAAAGTACCTCTCCCCCTTTTTTCATTTAAAAGGGGTACAAACTTGCACCACTGCCTAGTGCACACAAGACCAAGAGGTGAGGCACCTTCGAGACAAGAAACGCTCTGGAACATGCCAGCTGTCCAAGGACATTTTCCATGCAGCACATGCGTGGTTTGTCCGCAAACTAGACACAACACTGAGCTAGATATTGGTACCAACAGGCCCTGGAGGCAAGTAAAACATACCATTTGTAACAGTGAGAGGGTGATTTACTTAATAACGTGTCCATGCCTGAAGAAATATGTTGGCATGACGACCAGAAAGGTCAAACAGAGAATTATGGAACATAAGAGCACCATTCGGTGCAAAAAACAATCGACGAGATTGACAAACCATTTCTTAGAGAAGAGACATAAACCAGAAGATATGGTTTGGACTATTCTCGAACAACCACACATACCGGCACATGTCACTGATATTTCCAAATTTTTGTTCAGGAAAGAACAACGTTGGGTTTTTAAACTCCGTAGCGATTCAGAGGGGCTCAACGACGATATTCCGCGGACCTCATTGTAAGCCAGTTCTGTGGCTTGCATCCATGTATCTAACATTATGTCCAACTATCATTGAAATTACCTTTTTAACAACCTGTCCAGCTGTTAATAAAACCCATTTTTCTAATAACAGTAACATCCCTTTTAGAGGGACACCATTCACAACACCATACTTCTTTTTCAAGCTAATAATCTTCGCAATAGTGAGGACTTTGGGCCATATGTACGGCCTTTGCGAATGCGAATTAGCAAAATGAAATGTATGAAGTAAAATCTGGTGCAAAATAAGGAATCGCAAAATTTGCGATTCCTTATTTTACAATTGCATTTAAGGAATCGCATATTTTGCGATTCACAATTTGCTAATCGCAATTAAGGAATACTAAGAATTCGCCAAAAAAAGCGATTTTGTACATACATACCAATTTGCGATTCTGAAATAGCGATTTCTTAAAAATCGCTATTTCAGATTCACAAATCGGTACCTTCATACATATGGCCCTTAATCTTTGTTCATTCAGGTGGGACCCACAACAGCTACATAACCCTATATTCTGTATTTCTAGGGTACATATCTGGGTTACCTCTCTGGTTGGTACACTGGCTTCATAAATGGTTTTAATAATGGGGTTTTCCTTATTGTTCCAATTTTCTTGTTGGGATGCGCTTTGCAATCCTAGTACAATAACAGTTTGTTCAGCCCAACCATTGTATATTGTAGTGTTGCTGCCAGTGGGGTGTACCACTGTAGCACACGCCCCCTCCCACTGTTATTGCATGGTTTACCCCTGGAGCGTAAGGGGTCGTTGGTTCAGTCCAGGCGTATGCGTGGACACGCAAGTTGAGTAATAAAAGGCCCAGGGAGCTGGCCGTGGTCAAATGAGTTACTGCCACCAACTGCAATCCATGTGTCCCGTGTCGTCTCTCCTTAGGCCTTAACCGGGACACTACACTGGCAACGACGGTGGTCTTAGTTCCACCCCAGAGCGTGCCCTGCCGCACCACCGCGACCCAGGCGTCCTCTGCTGCCTACCGCCGTGCAAGCCTGCACGTGGCGCACCGCCCGGCACACCCGGCACTCCACTCACCAGTGCCGACTGACACGTCCGGCCTGCCTCCTGTGCCGTCCTGCGTCACCCGCAGCTCCGCGGACCTGGTCGTCACCCTCAGGTACCCCCGGGTGCCCCCGCTGCCCCACGCTGCCTCCAGCCCTCCGGCTGCACCGCTGTACTCGGCCCCGGCCCCCGGTCGGCTCATCGGCCTTCCCGCGCATGCGCTGTGAGATCACGCTCCTCACTCCTGGCGCGCGACGCGGCCGATCCACCATTTCTCACGCTTCTCGCATGAGCACGGACCCTGCCATCCCTCACGCATCTCGCGGAACTGGACCTCAGAACCCTCCACACCGCTGGTTTCCATTCCCAGACGTCTGCAGCAACCCACGGTGGTTCTTGAAGCCCCTCCTGTCACCCACTCGGCAGTGCCTCAGCCATCATGGCCACCGTGCCGCATCTAGAGCCTTTTGCTGTCACAGGGAGCCCCCCCTCTCAGGCTGCCCGATGGAAAAAGTGGGTAGAGCGGCTTGAAAATTACTTCGTCGCAGCGAATATTGCGGTGGGGCGTCAACTCGCAATGCTGTTACACCTAGGGGGTGAAGCCATCCACGACATCTCCAAGGACGTCACAGAGGGTGCCCCGCCCCACACGTATGCGACCCTACGAGACGCCATCACGAGGTACTTTGAGCCGTTTACTAGTGCGGATTACGAACGCTTTCTCCTACGCCAGGCACGCCAGCTCCCAGAGGAGTCCGTAGATGTATTCTACGCTCGGCTCAAGAAATTAGCCAGCACGTGTACCCTCCCGGATGCGGCGGATGAAATTCGCGCCCAGTTCATACAGGGATGCGCCTCCCCGAAGCTGCGTGAGAGAGTGCTTGAAACGGACGCGATGCCCATGCGCGACATCCTGGCCCTGGGGCGGTCCAAAGAGCTCTCCAAAGCACGTGCCGCCCACATGGAACCGACTACAACAGTAACAATCAAGACGGAACCCGTGTGTGCCATCAGGTCGCAACCAATAGACGGCCGGATGAGAACCCCCAAGAAAGGGCGGCCGAAACCAAGCCAGTCCTCCCACGACCAACCCTGCATGTGGTGCGGAGGTGTCACCCCCCACAAGGGCGCCTGCCCAGCCCAGGGCAAAATCAGCATTGCGTGTGGAAAAGCAAATCATTTTGCAAGTGTCTGCTTATCGTCCCAACGGAAGAAGCAGAGTGGCCCGCCCAGGAGAGTGCGACAAGTGGCACCAATACAGAACACGTCGAACAGCAGCGACATGGACGACGACGAAGAAGACGCCGTGTCAGTCCACGTGGTGCGCATGCTCAACGCCCTAGCAGCCGCGTCGTCGACCGAACCGATGTGCACCGTCCAAGTGCATGGCCAAGCGGTCAGAGCCCTCATCGACACCGGCGCCACAATAAACCTCATGGCTGCCAGCGTGTATCAATGCCTCGAAGACGCCCCCACGCTTCACCCCACAAGAGTGCAAGTGTTTGCCTACGGAACTCGGCGCCCGTTGCGCCTGTGCCGAGTATTCCAGACGACTGTGACCCACGACTGTGCGGAGTATTCCAGACGACTGTGACCCACGACTCAACGCAAAGATCTACGTATCCCAAGAAGGCTCAGGGTTCCTTCTTGGTTGCAAGACAGCACGGGAACTCGGGCTCATACATTTTGCCCTAACAGTACAAGCACAAGGTTTGGACCATCTGGTTACAGAGCATTCCTCGCTATTTGAGGGCATCGGATGCCTACGAGGGCCCCCCGTCCGACTCCACATTGACCAGTCGATAGCCCCGGTAGCCCTCCGACACAGACGGATCGCTTTTCACCTCCGGCCCAAAGTCGAAGCTGAGTTGAGGATGCTTGAACACGCTGGTATCATCGAACGAGTGACTGGACCCACGCCGTGGGTGTCCCCCATCGTTGTAGCCAAAAAGCCGAAGCAACCCGAGGCTGTGAGGATATGTGTGGACATGCGCCTCCCCAACCTAGCAATTAAGAGGGAACGTCACCTGACGCCGACCATTGACGACATCATCGGGGAGCTTGCAGGGTCTAAGTGGTTCTCCAAGATGGACCTGCGGTCGGGGTATCATCAGATCCCTCTTCACCCAGACTCGCGCCCAATAACAACCTTCTCCACCCACGCAGGCCTGTGGAGATATACAAGACTAAACTTCGGCATTTCGAGTGCGGCGGAGGTGTTTCAGAACATCATTCACAATGTCCTCCAAGGCCTCGACGGTGTGCTCAATGTGAGCGATGACATTTGGTTCATGCCCCAACCTTGGAAGAGCACATCACACGCCTCCAAGCAGTGTTCAACCGGCTAAAGGAAAGAGGACTAACTCTCCACAAGGACAAATGCGAGTTCCTACGCAAAGACATCAGCTTCTTCGGATACAGGTTCTCCGACCAAGGAGTTGGCCCCGACCCGGACAAGGTCAAAGACATCCACGACGCGCCAGCCCCCACGTCTGTGACAGCCGTCCGCAGCTTCCTAGGTATGGTGACATACTGCGGGCGTTTCATCCAAGATTTGTCGGACTTAACGGGACCCCTCCGCGACCTTACTAAGTCAAATGCCGCCTGGATGTGGGGCCCAGAACAGCAGGAGTCGTTCATGAACACCAAAGCAGCCCTGTCGGCCGACACGACCCTGGCCTACTTCAACCCGCAGCACGAGTCACAACTGCTGGTGGATGCCAGCCCCACTGGCCTGGGAGCAGTCCTATCGCAGCGTCAGGCGTGCGGAGAGTGGGCCCCCGTAGCGTACGCCAGCCGCACGCTGACACCGACCGAACAACGGTACTCGCAAATTGAACGTGAGGCGATTGCCATCCTATGGGGATGCCGCCATTTCCATATCTACCTCTATGGACATCCCTTCTCAGTAATCACCGATCATAAGCCCCTAATACCACTGTTCCAAGGTTCATCCTCTCGCCCACCACCGAGAATCGAGAAATGGGTGCTGCAACTGCAGGAGTTCCACTTCACCATAGAATACCGGCCCGGCACGCGGAACCCCACGGATTATCTGTCAAGACACGCCCGTCCAGTCACTGACGCGGAAGCAGCTGAAGCAGCAGCCACGGAAGAGTACGTCCGGCTAGTCATTGAAAGGTCAAAGCCACGTCCAATGTCCCTGGAGGAGGTAGTGAGAGCCACTAAGGATGATGACTGCCTCCAGATCGCGATCCAAGCCATAGAATCCGGCGACTGGAAGGCGCTGCAAAGCCCGGCATCCTTTCGCACGCAGGACGCCCAAACTGTTCTGAAGGCCCTGTATCAAGTCAAACAGGAACAGTCCGTCTCAGCCGAAGGATGTCTCCTGAGAGGCCTGCGCCTTGTACTGCCCAGCAGCCTCACCCAACAGGCTGCCTTGCTGGCTCACGGATCGCACCAAGGGATCGTCAAGTCCAAAAAGAGACCCCGAAGCAAGTTGTGGTTCCCCGGACTCGACAGAGCCGTCGAGGAAGTGGTTCATAGCTGTCCGGTATGCCTAGCGACAAGCCTACCAAACCCTCCAGCACCGGTAATCACCGAAGAAGGGCCGACATCCCCGTGGGTACGAGTAAGCGCAGACTTTGGCAGCCTCCCCGGAGGAAAGTACATGCTTGTTGTGGTGGATGACTTTTCCCGCTACCCCGAAGTAGAAATTGTGACATCGACAGCAGCATCTGAGGTGATCCCAAAGTTCGAAAAGATCATCGCCACCCACGGGATCATGAAGGAAGTCCGCACAGACAATGGACCCCCGTTCAATGGCAGCGAGTTTACAGAGTACCTGCAGAGCCATGGCGTCAAACACAAACGGATAACACCAAGATGGCCGCAAGCCAATGGAGAGGTCGAAAGGCTAATGAGAACTCTGAACAAAACAATCCAAATTGCAGTCGCCGATGGCCACTATCTGGAGCTGGCCATCTACCAATTCCTCCGAGAATATCGCCAGACCCCCCACTGCACTACAGGAGTCGCCCCGAACAGACTTTCCTTCAACCGAGCTATTGCTGACACCATCCCGCACCACCCCATGTGGGAGCTGGCCCCTAGCCCCAGTAACCGGTCCATGGAACAGCGCACCAAGAACAACCAGGAAGCATCCCGAAGACGGAGGGCCGCAGACAGGCCCATTCAAGTCGGAGACACAGTTCTTGTGAAAGACCGCCATCCCGGTGGGAAGTTCCGCCTGCCTTTCGAGCTGGACCCCTGGAGGGTCACCGAGGTAAATGGAACAATGATCACGGCTATCAGAAATGGGGAATTGGTCACAAGAAACATTTCGTTTTTCAAGCAAGTACCCGAGAGAGGAGAAGGCCCGGAACCGGATGACTGGCACCTGTGCCCACCGCGCAGATCATCAAGACCAACCGAAACAAGCACCACGACACACCTAACAGGTGGCCTCGCCCTGAGCAACAGTGAGCCAGAAAGATCAACTGAAGTCCCCAGCGCCGCTGAGACTAGAGAGGCAGAAGAACCTCCCCCAGGCGCAGCAGAAGGTCGCAGCCAAGCAGAATACAGCCTACGTCCGTGCCCCAAACCTTCCCAGAGGTACCGAGACTTTGTGGCCCAGTGCTGGCGGTGAAATAATCCAGATGGCTGACCCCGCCGAGAATAAAGTAAGACTGTTCTATTTTGTGTCTGATATGTTATGGTTTTTGTCAGTAAATTCAGAGACTGCACCAAAGACTATTTAGCGGACTTTGTCAAATATAGCAGAGTTACCGGTCACAGCGCCTCCGCTGACCAGAGAGACTTTTGTGTGCCATCGTGTTTTCCAGTTTGTTTTATCCCTAGGTAAAGGAGGAATGTAGTGTTGCTGCCAGTGGGGTGTACCACTGTAGCACACGCCCCCTCCCACTGTTATTGCATGGTTTACCCCTGGAGCGTAAGGGGTCGTTGGTTCAGTCCAGGCGTATGCGTGGACACGCAAGTTGAGTAATAAAAGGCCCAGGGAGCTGGGCGTGGTCAAATGAGTTACTGCCACCAACTGCAATCCATGTGTCCCGTGTCGTCTCTCCTTAGGCCTTAACCGGGACACTACATATATGTTCTTGTTTTTAACTAATATCAGGCCATTGCAGCCTTACTTAGCATTTTGGCAATGTGAGCAGTAAACAATTTCTCCTGCTAAGTTGCCTCTTTAATGCTCTTGCCTCAATGTTAGGCGAGCAATAGTCTGGGACCACATTTCCCTTTAAGCTTAGCAGTTTGCTGTAGTTAAATGATATTATGGCGGTGAGATAGCATGCAACATGCGTGATTGCCGTCCTTACATTGCCATCTGCAAAGTGATTGGAGATCGCTTTCGAAACTACGTTTCCCATCTATACTAGGGTAATGTGGACGGCATTTCGCGGGTGCCTAGCCATCTATTACGCACCTTCAGTGCGGCGAGGGGGGTTCACAGACAGGTGTTCGGCATTTACCCCAATTATGCACTTAATAAAATCCGCGCACATCACTGTCGAATACCGCTCGTGACAACCGGATGTTGGTCCGAGGTAGCGATGGATAGGTGAGTGTAGTGGGATGCTGAGGAGCTCATTTTAATGACACACATTCGTTTTTCTTATGCTACTTTATGAAGATGGACCAAATAGAAGCATAGATCAACAGTAAATTTGTCCTATCTGCTCCCAGTAGCCCTTAGTGCCTGTTCTTCTCTAACTTCATTTTTATTGGAAGTGTCTGTGAAATCTGTTCGGCCTATATGGCAAATTATATTTACATATACATTCTTGACACATGAAGTCCTAATACATATGGCTTTTGAATATTGTACAGACTTTTTCAGTAGGCCATCAACTCAAATTCCTAAAGACTATGCCAATGTTTGGGTTCTTAAAAACCGAGATGTGTGTTTGTTAAGTGATTCTAGCACTAGTGGTGGGTCCAATTAGGTCCACTGATTTTAGTCTTTGTTCTTTTTCTCTGTCTACAGAGCGTTGCCTCATCCCCTGAGTTGTTACCAGGAGTGGTGAGCAGTCCACCCGTGTTCCTATGGGTAAAGATATTATTTAATTTTGAACTCCAGCATACTGTTGTATAATGCGCAGGACAACTCATTTATTGTGGATGTTCTTTTAAAGTACAGACAGTACATTTGCATATCATTCTATTTTGGATCATGTTATATGATCATCCCTGTCTCTTTCTTTTCTTTTTCAACAGGTATCAACAAACATCCCTGTAGTGCCTACTCACAAGTATTACATAGGTAATTGTAGGTTGTATCGTTTCCATTTTTTTACTTTTTCACTCCCGATTGATTTTTTGCAGTAGTAGTAATATCTAGGTGCTGAGGAAGGCCACGATCACTTTATGATCACGATTGGCTGAAACATGTAGAGTTCCTCTCCTGATTTGACCAGCGCGCTCATAAATTTAATCAGACCACGCTTGCACTGTTTTTTACCCCTTGACACCATGAGATACCAAATAAAAATTATTTTCTCCTCATAGCCAATTTTAATATTTCACATCGTACACTTCATAATGCACATTCACTCACACTTTTTCATGCGCCATTGATCTTACGAGATCTAGCCTTTGGATCACAGTAAAACATCCGCAAGCTCCTCCAACACGGTAAAGGAGTTGTAGCTCCTTGACTACACTAGGCTTGTAGCCAAGAGGAGATCCCAGATGATGAAGCATGCCACTTCGGTGGGTGAGGGGATTCTGTCCTCTTAAATAGGACTTTCATATATATATATATATATATATAAATATATATATATATATATATCCAAACACGAAGGTTGCCCCAAGTAGAGACGCCACTCACAGTGAGTTAAAACCTTTAATTGCAGACTCCAGCACAGCAGCGTAAATGTATTCCCTTCCTAATCTATACAATAGCCCAACGCATTTCAAACACCATGTGTCATTGCTCACGGGCAAAGCAAAGAGCGTCAGCAGTCCATCATAGGGAACACCTGATAAATGTACAAGTCCCGCCCCAGTGGGCCTATGCCAACGAGCATGATGGTACTTGTTCCTTATGTTTTTACCACAGTGGGTGTCGCGATGCCTTTTGCAATAGTCCCAGTATTACCCAAGTGGGTCAGAAAGGAACTGCTACCACCACTGGGCTCTTCATTATGATGTCCGTCAACACGGACCCACCGTTCCGTTATGCTGAAGAATTCCAACATTGGATCTGCACACGAGCAGCGGGGCGTCTCCGCGGCCGAGCAAAGCCGCAAAAATCCAAACACGAAGGTTGCCCCAAGTAGAGACGCCACTCACAGTGAATTAAAACCTTTAATTGCGGCCTCCCACATAACGGAACGGTGGGTCCGTGTTGACGGACATCATAATGAAGAGCCCAGCGGTGGTAGCAGTTCCTTTCTGACCCACTTGGGTAATACTGAGACTATTGCAAAATGCATCGCGACACCCACTGTGGTAAAAAACATAAGGAACAACAAGTACCATCATGCTCGTTGGCATACACCCACTGGGGCGGGACTTGTACATTTATCAGGTGTTCCCAATGATGGACTGCTGATGCTCTTTCCTTTGCCCGTGAACAAGGACACATGGTGTTTGAAACGCTTTGGGCTATTGTATGGATTTGGAAGGGAATACAGTTACGCTGCTGTGCTGGAGTCCGCAATTAAAGGTTTTAACTCACCGTGAGCGGCGTCTCTACTTGGGGCAACCTTCGTGTTTGGATTTTTGTGGCTTTGCTCGGCCGCGGAGAAGCCCCGCTGCTCGTGTGCAGATCCAATGTTGGGATTCTTCAGAATGAAGAGCCCAGCGGTGGTAGCAGTTCCTTTCTGACCCACTTGGGTAATACTGGGACTATTGCAAAAGACATTGCGACACCCAATGTGGTAAAAACATAAGTGAACAACAAGTACCATCATGCTCGTTGGCATACGGCCACTGGGGCGGGACTTGATCATTTATCAGGTGTTCCCAATGATGGACTGCTGATGCTCTTTCCTTTGCCGGTGAACAAGGACACATGGTGTTTGAAACGCGTTGGGCTATTGTATGGATGTGGAAGGGAATACAGTTACGCTGCTGTGCTGGAGTCCGCAATTAAAGGTTTTAACTCACCATGAGTGGCGTCTCTACTTGGGGCAACCTTCGTGTTTGGATATATATATATATACATATATTATTATAGGAGACGGAGACACCATCATCTGTTAAAAATGGGAAATTGATAAGAAGCCAGTGTTGCCAAATACAGTTATAAGCCCACAGGGGCAGAATTGTAAATACTGTAATATTATAAATATTGCAAGACATAAAATGAGAATATTCGTAATTGTGCTTAGGAACTATAACCAGTTAGCCCACTGGGGCAGAATTGTCGAAGAAGTGAAAATTAATATTGATTTAATTTGAAAAGCTATTTTTAGGAATATAATATGGAACTGAATTATGAAATATCAAATAATAATTATATAACAGTTTCTAACAATATAAAAACATTGTAATACACGAGCTCCCTATGAAAGAAGCAATATTATTATGGATTTGTATAACACTACAAAATCGCTGTTATTTTAACTGAACCATTGATGTGGTGTAAGTAGTCCTATGTCTATGTCTAAAGTTTTTGGTGATGTCTTTCACTTACTTTTTGTTTATATACTTTATTGAAACAAATGAAATTGACCCGTGACAAAGGAGCTCGGCTCCGAAACGCATCGGGCAAGGATTTGCCGATGATGGAAAAGAAATAAAAACTTTCACGCATATGGAGTTTGGGCTCGGTTCTTCCGCAAATACACACAAATGATTTGTGAAATTTGGGAGGTTCGCTACCTCACCGGAAGCCACCGCCGGCAGAGGCAGAGTAACTGCGACTTGATTGTTTGTTCATCCCTTTGGGAAAATTACTCTGCCCGCAGAATGTATACGGCGTCTCAGGAGAAGGAGAATCAACGAAGTCAGAGAGTATCGAGCAGTGGGACTACAAGCGGGACCGGAGGGTCACCACGGTAAATCTCAAAGCAAGAGACAATATCTGACTGTTTGGACGGTGAGATCATAGAGTGAGCGTGAATCGTTTTGCAGGCGGAACCGGCGGAGCGGCTGCTCTTTGCCGAGGAAGTGCGTGAAGGCGCTAAAACAATACAAGCGCTTAAGATTTCAATAAAACGGGATCATTATAATTGACAAAATGTTATCAGCAGATCGAGAAGCTACGAGAAGGCAGGTGGCAGAAATGCTGTTTGTCCAAACAGACAACAGTGCAAGCGGCGCAGCGGGGCACAGTGAGATAGCAGAAAGTGCCTCGCATAGTAAAAAAGTAGTATGGGACAAACTATGTAGAGCGGCGAAGCTGGAACAAATTAAATGTTGGGAAGCTACAGCCCTCCAAAAATATGTGGACGCTAAGATGGTCCCGAGAGGACTGAGAATTTTTGTAACACCAACTTTTACAGACCCTGTTCCAGAGTTAATAGAAGAGTGGCGCAAAACAACCACAAGTGCTCCACCGTGATGCTCAAATTGATGATTAAGTATGCCACGAAGGGGGCGGAGTTAGCCAGCGTCGGAGATGGCCGCCTGAATCGTTTGTTCCTCCGCCTAAGCAACTATCCACACAATTATCCTACTGGTGCCGGTGCCCAAGACTGTTAAAACAACACCCTATTTGAGCTATGTTGTGAGGAGCAGACGCTGTCTTGGGCGCGACCGGCTCCGATCCCGGGAAGCACTGTTTCTAGACCGCCACGGTGGGAAGCGACTGGGGCAGAGCCGAGGCCTACTCGGGAGCCACATGATTGAGCTGCCGTACCCCGGAGACCTGCTGTGAGGAAAGAACATCGGATGGCGGTGACGGCGGTGCACCGCAGTGCTGCAGAGCCGTAGCCGATCGCGTGTGGATCAGGTGGAGAGACTGTTTGGGAGAGTGACGCCCGGCCTCAGGATCCTGCTGTGACGCCGGCCCTTCACGCGAGCGCCCGGCTGCAACTGTTCTGCCGGGCCTGTCCCTCCTGCTGGAGCCCGGTGCTGACTGCGGTGGCGCCAATTACTACGAGACCTGCCCCCGGGATGGCGAACCGGCGGAGACACCCCGTAGAGAGGCGGCATTTGCACACGCCGGGGGAGCTACAACTCTTACCCCCACTGAGTCCAGATAACGGGCCACGGCCTGCCAGAGTGGCCCATGGGATGCACTGACAAAGAGTGGGAAGGTCGCTCTGGGTCTGGACCCTCCACTTTTCCCCCCCACCCTCCCTCTACAACGCTGAACCGGAGCGCCACTGTGGCAGAGCAGACAGGGGGTCTGTGATCTGGCCCATGATAGTGATTTCCCTGCTATGCCATTTTGAGACGTGGGGAGTGCACCCTGGAGAAAAGAGTAAACCCCTCCACTGCCTGCAGCTAGGTCGGCCTTGCTAGTGGGGATATATCAACCCCCTTCATGCTACATCAACATCGCATTAGCAGACGCTGATGGTACATGCCCTGTGGACTGAGAGCTCTCGTGCCGAGGGGGACGGACGAGTAACTGCTCTGAACGCCATTCAACACCCGGGGATAGCTGCGGACGCGTCCAGGCCTGACAACTCACACACCTCTGTAGGCCTTGGACTAGTGGAACAGCATAGATAACACAACTCCTTGATGTTGCGGCTGGGTGTAGAGATTGTGTGTAATGTGGCTTGGGCGCAGCTGGAGGTGGAGGTGCGGCCCCAGGAAATCGAGATGGGTCGCCCTGATAGAACACAACCTAAGATATCATTTGACTCCAGCAAAAAGCCAAATACCACTGAAAACCCGCCCCGTGAAGAGGACGCTGGACAAGGAAAAGCTACAGTGGGTGAGGATACCGGTGCCGGATCTACGCCACATATTGCTCGCCATGGAAAAGAATTTACAGGGCGGCATTGCGTCTTTGGGAACCAAGATGGACGCCTTAACGTTACGCATGGACCGCATGGCGGAGCGGCTAGATAAGCATGCGGAACGCCTGGACATGTCAGAGCGACGCATTGATGAAGTGGAGGAGGCTCAAACAACCCTGGACACTGAGCACAAACAGCTAGGTAAAGTGATCCAACTACTACAAGATAAGGCAGAGGATTTGGAAGCGAGGTCACGAAGATGTAATATATGTATCACTGGCCTGCCGGAGAGTACTCCTACTGGCAACATGGAACTCTTCGTGGAGGCCCTACTAAAGAAATTGTTGGGTGAAGCTGTATTTTCCGGGATGTTTGTGGTGGAGAAAGCACACCGTATGTTAGGCCCGAGACCAAAGCCAGGGGCCCCACCTCGCCCAATTGTAGCAAAACTATTGAATTACAGAGACCGTGACGTTGCTCTAACCCTGGCCAGAGAGAAGCAACCTCTGCAATACGAGGGAAGCACTATTTCCCTGTTTCCCGACTTCACGGCCAGAGTACAGGAGGCACGACGCCAATTTGTCCCCATGAAGCGCCAACTGAGAGAGCTCGGGGTCGACTATGCGATGCTTTACCCGGCCAAGCTGCGGATCAACAGGCAGGGGAGGTCTACAATCTTCACAGATCCAAAAGCACTTCAGAAAACTATGAGAGACTGGCGGAAGGACCGGCAACGCTTTGCGGAAGATGATCTATCGGAAGAGGCCTCGGGAGGGCCCATGGAGGAACAGGAATGACCCTAAGACCCACTCACACGTGTGCTATTTAACCGCAGCGACTGCGGTGTGAACTGATCTTTTTCTGTAGCTTATGGCGTTGCCTCACAGTAGCGGGAAAGTACCTTGGTCGCATTGAGGTAACATCGTGGACTGCTGAGGAACCGCAGGGTAACAGTGAGTTGAGAGTCAAATGGGGGGGGTACATTCTCATTTTCAATTTTGGGGTAAGTTATTGAGTTTTATCGATGTGTGAATTATATGCCTTCTATTGTACCAGATATAGTCTAACCATGACCCTACAACAGATAGAAATTTGGTAGTTAGTCTCCTGTTATGAGGATATTTGCTTATTTTACATACTGTATGTAGGGAAGGGGTCGTACTGTTAGTTGTGATGCCCACGGCACATAGGCGGCGATCATTACGGACGCTGGACACATACTGAACATTCCAGCGAGCACCGATTCTCACCTAATAATAGATCTGTTTGGGCGGAGGGGCAGAGCGAGGCGGAGAGTTTCTTTATCATCTGTTATTACGGACTATTTGAGAGCAGGCTACCTACGCCCCTGAGTTTTGCACACCTTCCTTGCCTGCCTTCCTTGTTGAGGGCATTTTTCTTTCTAGTGCAGCTTGCATTGTTTGCTTTTGGCTTTGAATTGGGAATGCGGGTAGCGGGGTGGAGGGTGGTGGGGATACTTCTTGGTTGTTTGGGAACGGGGAGGAGGGATGGGGGAACCGGGAAGTTGGAGCGCGGCCATGTTGGGGATGGGCATGCGTGGGTGGGGGGAAGGGCACTGTTGCAGGATTTTTTCTTGTTGACGTTTATGCAATTGATTGAATGCATATTTGTTAAGGATGTACTAGTAACTTCTATTGGCGGTGATGTTGAGGGATACATGCGTTGCTCTTTCACAAGGTATGAAGCACTTGCTGACATGCATCCAAACTGCCCCCACTATGACCAGTCTCTTACGGGGCGATGACATGAACCCTCCTTGCCCACCATCCCCTGTCATGACACAACGACCACAAGACAATGACACTATCACTTTGTTGACTTGGAACGTTAGGGGACTGAACAACCACAGGAAGGTCCGGAAGGTCCTTTAGTACCTTTCGAGGCATGCGATTGACATTGCACTATTGCAAGAGACCCATTTACGGACAGACAGCTCGATACTACGTTACAGGGGACTCCATAACCGCGTCCACGCCGCTGACTTCACATCGAGCGCCAGGGGAGTGCTGACTTGGGTGAATCCGAGGTCCCCTATTACACTTCAGCCGATTGATACGGACCCTAAAGGGAGATACGTGATTACGAAATGTATTGGTAAAGGCATGACATTTCACGTGATCAACACGTATGGCCCCAACTTTGACAGCCCCTCGTTTTATGTAACTCTAGCTAGGAAAATTAGAGATTTGGGAGAGGGACAGGTCCTGTGGGGTGGCGACCTAAACTTGACGAGGAACCCGGCCCTGGACCGATCGGACGAACCTAGCAGACGCCCTTCGGCCTCCACTCGCGTCCTTGATGCTGAGATGACCCGATTGGGATTACAGGACGTTTGGAGGACTAAATACCCTTCACAAGGGGGGTACACGCACTACTCGTCACAACATAACATACACACCCGCATAGATTATTGGCTCCTCTCTAAGCACCTCCTCTCAGGGGTATAGGCGTGTAAGACACTACCGCATACCTATTTGGACCACTCCCCGGTACTGGTTGCCCTCCGCGCCCCGGCGCGCCGTCCTCCGCCTTTTTCCTGGAGACTACCTCCATATGCGTTGCTCGATGACACTTTTTGCGAGGAGGTGGCTACCGTAATAGAAGACTTTTTTGGCAGGACCGAGGGCACGGTAAACTCAGCATTACCTGTTCCACTCCTGAGGCGGAAGCCGGGAGCTGTCATTTTCGCGCATGATTTTTTTAAAATAACATTGCAATTATTAAACTAAGAGTTAGTATTACTACTCAGTAAATCGCTACCTGTTTTTAAATTTGCGCCGTATTTCGCCGCCTTTACTGCCCCCACTCAGCCGAGTAGGTGCTGAGTTACTTTTGTCCACGGAGGCTGCCTGTAAAGATTCAGCAGCCATCTTGGGGAGGCATGCTGGTTGGCGGACTAGGTTATCTGGCGCGCGCTGAGACTGTATAAATCAAGACGTCATGCCTCCGTGCAGCGGACGCGAACAGCGGGCGCGCCTCCCTCGTGCCGAAGGAGCGCCAAAGGAAAGCCCGTCTGCACCCGTCCACGACAGGACGGGACAAGGGGCCGATACGCTGGGATCTAACATGACTGGTAATTACATATATAGTGAGGAGCAGCTCCGGAGTTGGAGAGGAGATCTAACAGCTTCATGCGCCCACTCTATATCCCCGGAAGAGATACTGACCCCTTGCCCTTATTGCAAATTTGTTATCGGCCCATTAGATACTCTTCCTCGCAAAGATGGAAGAGTTAAACCATACTCCCTAGCGCTTCTCAACTGTCGCTCTCTTCCTAAACATGCGAGTGAAAATTGCATGCTGTTGGAAGATCGAGACCCCAACATTCTCTTTTTACCTGAAACCTGGCTGAATGAGGTCTCGGACTCTGATGTAGTCTGATCCCTGCCGCCAAACTATGCTATGAGCAGGCAGGATCGTCTGGTTGGGCGGGGCAGAGGAGTCGCAATCATTTATAGAAGCACATTTGGATGTCGGACCTCTAGTAGTCCTTTACTAGATTGTGAGAGTATGGCATTTGCCATCTCTTTGTCCCCCACATGTACCTTCTCTGGGATCTTGGTGTACCGGCCCGCAGGAGCACATAATAATTTCTGTAATATTCTCCAAGATAAGATCACCCATATTATTAGTACTGCCCCCAACTGCTCCATCTTGGTCGATTTTAATATTCACCTTGATGAGCCGGAGACTTCCCCGTCGCAAGACCTTATGGAAGAGCTTGCTATGCTACAGCTTAAACAAATTGTAGCCGGTCCCACGCATTCAGCAGGCCATATGATTGACCATTTCTTTACCAACCTAGACAATATCCGTTGGGAACAGTCGTTTTTTGTTCCTTGGTCAGACCATGCTCTCTTATCTTTTAGGTGGTCGCCTCCTGACCAAAATCATCCGGTCAGATTAATGAGGAAGCTGAGCCGGGTCTGGTCTAGACTCTGGATGACTGGGCAGCTAACCTGATTAAATCCCCGCCCCCCTTCTGTGATAATCCTGTAAAGGCCAACTCATCTTTTAATAGTTGGTTAGATGCCTCTCTTGATCTTACTCTTCCCAAAACAGAGGACTGCCATCGTATTGGATCCAATAAAAAACCCTGGTACTCGTGCGAATTAAAACGGCTTAAGCAGAGTTGCAAGCAGTCTGAGAGAAGTTGGAGAAAAGATTTCTCCGATGATAGCAAAGCTAAATACAGATTGGCAGTACGGACATATAAAAACCAAATAAAAACTGCACAATCTGCCTATTACCAAGATAAGATTGGTGCCGCCGTCAATTCCCCTAGGGAAATTTTTAAAATCTTTAAATCTTTGGTCACTCCCCCGAGCCCTCATAACATATGGTTGGACCCCCAGAAACGATGCGATGAGCTTGTTAATTTCTTTGCCTCTAAGGTGGCAACTATCTACTCTTCTTTCCACCCTATGGTAATCAATTCTCCTTCCGCAATCCCTGCATTGCCTTCTATGTTGGAATCCTTTCCCTTGCTTGACTTAGCTACAGTAGAAAGACTTCTTGGGAATCTTAAATCTGGTTCCCCCTCAGATGTAGCGGCCCCATCTGTTCTTAAGCTGGCTTCTGCGATTGTTTCCCCAGTCATCAGGGATGTTATCAACTCCTCACTGGCAGCAGGTTTGGTTCCTCCACTATGGAAGCAAGCTAGAGTCAAGGGACTTTTGAAAAAACCCAGTCTGGACCCTGAAGACTGATCAAACTACCGCCCTATATCCCTGCTGCCGGGGCTGGGTAAAATCGCGGAGAAACATGTAAATATTGTATTATCATCATTTATTGAGACCAACGAAGCCTTGCATCCCACCCAGATGGGCTTTAGAAGTAGGCAGGGCACAGAGACTGCCTTGGTGGCCGTGGTCGAGGAAGCTAGGAATCTTGTCAATTCGGGAGGTTGCGCTGCAGTGGTCCTGTTGGACCTCAGCGCAGCCTTGGACACGGTCAATCACCTGCTCATGATCCAGCGCTTGAGGGAGGTAGGAGTCACAGGGACTGACCTTAACTGGCTCCATTCCTTTCTTACTGACAGAACCTTCGCCGTGTTTGAGGATGAAGCAACCTCTAAACAGATCCCTCTGCAATATGGCGTTCCCCAGGGATCTTCACTGAGCCCCACCATGTTTAACATCTACATGAGGCCTTTGGCTGAGGTGGTTCTTCCCTGGGGAGTTCAGTTGGTCACCTACGCCGATGATACGCAGTTGGTTGTTTCCCTCTCACGCGCCGATGCAGACGAAACAGGGATAAATAATCTTTCCCCCTGTCTTACTAAGGTTCTTGCATGGCTGGACTCCTCCTTCCTAAAGCTCAATGGGTCAAACACCGAAATCATGATGTTAGGGTACAAGGCCCCCATTAATCTAGACCCTTGGTGGCCGGAGTGCCTGGGCCCTCTCCCTCCCCGAAAAATCAAATTAAGAGCCTGGGTGTATCGTTGGACTCTAGTCTGGGTTTTCAAGTACAGGTACGCAAGGTCGCAGCTACATGTTATGGTCTGCTTAGAACTTTAAGGAAGGTCCTGGCCCTGCTTCCCCCCGAGGCTAGACGCCTCCTCGTCCAGACACTCATTCTATCTCGCTTGGACTATGCGAACGCGGTCTATCTGGGTGCACCGCTAGGTACCATCAAAATCCTACAGTCTGTTCAGAACTGTGTGGCCCGACTAATTATGGATGTCCCCAAACGTAGCTCTGCTAAGGCAGCATTGCAATCCCTACATTGGTTGCCGGTGCAGTAAAGGGTATTGTTCAAGGCCATGTCTATGGCCCATAAGTCAACCACTGACAATGGCCCGGCCCTTCTACGCCCCTTGTTTCTTCATCATCAGATCCCTCGATTTCTCAGATCTAACCACAAAAACCTGCTGATAGTCCCCAGGGTCAAACGGACACGTATGGGTGGCCGACGTTTTTCATTTCATGCTGCCAAATTTTGGAATCAGCTTCCTGACTGTATCCGGCTGGAATCTAACCAACTTGCCTTCAGGAAATTGAAGACCTTGCTATTTCAGTGATGGGTGATTGCCTGTTTTGGTCTAAAGCGATGGGATGCCTCCGGGTAGCCATGCGCTATACAAGCATATACTCATTCATTCCTTACGGTGTGGGAGTCCTTTAAGGCATATATCCGTGGCGTCCTTATTTCTAAACACGCTGGAGTCCTCAAATCTATCCGAGATCGACTGTCACTTTTAGAGAACAGACTGAAAGACATCGAGGCGCGTCGTCTTCTGGACTCGAGTGTAGACCTGACGCAGGAACTAGCGCAAACGATTCGTGAATATCACGAAGAGGCAGATGCTGAGGTAAAGCATCTTGAGAAATACTCTATTGCCAGATCTTATGGCGAGAGTGAACGCCCGGGTGCGTTTTTGGCCAAGATGGCTAAACAACGCAGACAAAATGCAACAATGCCCGCTCTGAGCTCCCCCCTCACTGGGGAGGAGATAGACGACGCAGCGGCGGCGGCCCGTTTTCGTGAATACTATGCCGAACTGTACGCCTCAAGAGGCCCGATGTCGGACAAACGCATCATGAATTATCTAACACATATTCAATTGCCTTGGCTCACCAACACACACCGTGTGTTCCTGGCGCGTCCGTTCGAGAGGGAGGAGATTGTCTGGGCGTTGTCATCTATGAGGGCATGCAGTGCACCGGGTAGCGATGGTTTTCCAGCCTCGTTTTATAAGACGTTCTCTGAGCTACTGCTCCCTAAACTGTTGAAGCTTGTTGAACAGATCGCAGAAGGCAGACGTATGCCCCCAACAATGCGTGAAGCAGTTATTATAGCTCTCCTAAAACCGGGTAAGCCCCCGTAGTACTGTGCCTCCTATCGACCACTATCTCTTATTAATGTAGATGCAAAGATCTTTGCAAAAATAATTGTGAATCGTATTAGTCCTTTGTACCGACTCTGCTGCCCCCGAACAGGCGGGATTTGTTCCCAGCCGTACTTTGACCTATAATTTGCGAACTGTGTTCGCAGCATTCCAGCACACGAGACAGGAAGTGCCAGCAGTATCGGTATTCCTGGATATGGAAAAGGCGTTTGATTCTGTCGAATGGCCTTTCCTACGAGTGGTGCTGCAACGCATGGGTGCTGGGGAACTTTTCATACAACTGCTAAACACGCTATACACATCACCAACAGCGCGTGTCCGTATAGGATCATTTACGTCGGAACCCTTCGGTTTTGGGCGCGGCACTAGACAGGGCTGCCCCCTCTCCCCTCTCCTTTACGCCCTGGTGGCAGAGCCCCTCACGTGCGCCTTGCGGGAGTACCATGGACACCGTGGTATCCGTTTCCCTGGGTACAATCTGATAGTATCCACGTACGCGGACGACACCTTACTTTATGTGCGAGACCCGGACACTAATCTATCGAGAGTGCTGAGGGAGGTGGTCTTGTTTGGGTCACTATCTGGGATTAAAGTGAACTGGAGCAAAACCGTGATGTTCCCTCTCACCCCTGCCACTAGCAGAGTAGATTCGGATTACCCTATACATTGGTCCACAGATCCGATCAGATACCTGGGCATAAGGCTCTACACGGACGCGGAGGTGGTCCTAAGGGAAAATTACGGTGTTGCTGTCTCCAAATTGGATGACGATGTAGAGAAATGGATCGGACTTCCTCTTTCCTTAATGGGCCGCATCTCACTATTGAAAATGATCGTACTCCCCCGTTTCTTATTCCTTTTTAGCAATATCCCCATGGTGTTGTCTAGCACGTTTTTTAAGCAACTGCATACCCTGATATTACGGCTGGTATGGGCCGGCAAACAACCCAGGGTAGCATGGGATATTCTTATCCGACCTTATGAGGACGGAGGCCTGCCGGCACCTGATCTGGAACTATATTATCGAGCCGCTCAGGGCGCACACGCGTATTGCTGGATGCATGGTCCCGCTAACGCCCCCTACATACTTATCGAGGGAATAGTAGCTGACCCAACTTCGTTACCGACACTCATGGCTCATTCCCGAGACAGACGTACGGGCCTATTAGATTCCCTTAACGCGGTCACGCACGCTTGGCACCATCTTAAGGATGCTCAAGCCTGCTCGCTACTGTATGCGCCGGTGGACAAACTAGAATGGTGCTCATGGCTAGGCAGAGGTGTTCTATCGGCACTTGCAAAATTAAACTTAACCACCATGGGAGATCTTTTTCTTAAAGGCAGGGCTCGCACGTGGGAAGAGGTGGACGCAGGAGACGGTCCAGGCGCACAGCCTCTTGCTCGGTTCCAGTTCCACAGGGTGAGGATTGCCCTGAGAGAACTACTTGGGGAAGATATGGAAGAACCACCGTCGGTACAGACATACGACTATGTAGTCATGGATAAATCTCCGGTGCGTCGAATATCATGACTCTATCGTGACACATTGATGGAGAAAACAGCACATTACGCTAAACCCAGGCTAGCGTGGCAGACGGATTTAGAGATTGATCTTCCTGAGGACAAATGGAGATATTGCTGCGCCAACGTCAGGAGAGTATCCCTTAACGGCCGCCACCGGCTACTGCATTTTAAATTCCTTAATAGGGTGTACTACTCCCCTGAGCGCTTGCACAGATATGGGTTACGAGATACTCCCAGCTGTGAAAGATGCTCAGCACGCTCAGCGGATTTCTTACACCTTGCCTGGCTATGCCCGAAAGTTGCAGATTTTTGGCGCGCGGTTTACTCAGAGGTGAACAGGGTCACTGACTTATCGTTATCCCCCGAACCGCTGCTTGTGCTGCTGGGATATTCCAAAGATATAGCGCTGGAATTTCGTCGCCTGGTTGATATTGCCTTCCTAGTGGCCAAGCAATGCGTAGCGCTCACTTGGATGAGAGGGCCCGTTCCGACACTAAATAGGTGGACTAGAGATGTGGTATATTGCTGCACACAAACAGGATTGTACAGCGAATTGTTACCTCCTCGTAATCCGCCGAAGAACTACTGGGCGCTGTACCTGGAGAGGAGGCCTGTGGCGGAAGATGACGACTCTGACGACACACAAACTGACTTGGAGGCGGGGAGGGCGCGGGAGTGCACGCCGTAGTGCAACGGGAGGACAACACAAGACATGTACTCAACATACTTGCATCGACGATGTAGGAGCGTGACTAGGTAACAATAGCATTTGATGTCTCTCACTGTATGGCGAGATGTCGTACTGTCCGTTATTGGTCGCACTTGTTTTGAGACAACGGACTGATGGACTGGCTGCGGATGGACAGGCAGGTGAGCTACGCACTGACAATGTGCATATTCCATTCCACATGAAGAATTGATGTGTGGGGAGTTGCTACGTATATCAGGAGGGGAATAATGGTTATTGCTGAGAGTAATGTATGCAGTCTACAATGTATAGCAATCTCAGTCTGATGTGTCTGTCAATGTCATTGCCAAATTTACTGTAATCCTTTTTCTTTTTCCTTTTTTGATATGCCAATAAATAAATAATTTAAAAAAAAATTATGCCACGAAGGAGAAGGAACATCTGGCACAAGAAATCGAAAGATTATCCTTCCTACTAAAAGCGCAATACTCTGACATTGAGTTTGAAGCTGAAATTAAAAAAGTTAATCTCCGCTTACAAAAAGCAGAGGAAGAGATCAAGATAAAGAAACAGCGCAAATTTTATAGAGATCAACAAGATTATGATTTGGGACAGATATTTACTTTTGGAAAACGATTTGATCATTTAAGAACATCTTACCAAAAAGGGGGAAATAATGTCACAGCAGCAGGAAATGTAGCAATGGTGGAAGAAACTGAAGTAAGAAACTCTGGGCCACAAATACCCAATAATCAAACTATTCGTAACTCCATGAACGAAGAAGATGCAGATACAAGTGGACAAACTGGAGTAAAATCCAAAATTTTAAAGGAATTCGACCTTATGGCAATAGCGAGACAAGGTCTAAATCCAGGAAGTCCTGGACCCCGAGGGAAAAAACGACGCGGTTGAGGCGCCAGAGGAGGAAAAAGTCGAGGCACCAAAAAACAAGGGAACTTAGACGCGAACGTGGGAATGAAAACACGAGGAAAAGCAGCAACCAAATGATGAAAGAACTAACAGTGGTAAATCTATCTGATATTTTACTTACTGACATTCAAACTAATGTTTTATCCCTTGGTTTAACTTTTTGTCCGACCAGAAAATTTGATTATACTAGTGGTAGAATAGATATCTTCTATTCTACAAGAAAACTTAAGCTTAGGAAATGGTATGAATATAAGAAATCTATACAGGTTCCAGTTGTCGGTGACTATACTGATTTGATGATCGAGGATCTAACCACGTTACAATTGTTACATGAGCTAAGAGATGAGGAAGCACAAAGCTATAATCCCATCATGGTGGCAGCTGAGGAAGAGCTAAGTATTGATCACTGCAGTGGCAGCGGTTTTAAACCTCAGTCTGTATTTATGCCCCAAATCCATTGCGATGCTATTGATATTTTTGAAAAAGGTGAAAAAGAAGAATTTAGAAAATTGAGCCAAAGTAAGAAAATGAAGCAATTTTAGAGCTGAAAAATAACACTTCAATAGTGATAAAGAAATCCGACAAAGGTGGAAACGTTGTGGTGTGGCCCTTGAAAATATATCTGGAAGAAGGGTTAAAACAGTTGGGGGATGAGGAAAACTATTGTGTAACCACTAAGATATGTTATGAAGAGAGTAATGAGCAATTTAAAAATTGTTTAAGAAAATGGAAAACTGAAATATTGATCACCGAAGATGAGTTCAAATTTTTACATTGCGAGCATCCCAAGTTATCTACCTTATACTTGTTGCCTAAGCTTCATAAAGATAGTGAGAAACCACCGGGGCGACCCATAGTATCGTCTATAGGGAGCTTATATGAAATGACTTCTAAGTATATTGATTACTTTTTAAGACCCTATGCTCAGTCTCTACCCTCATACGTACATGATACGGGGCATTTTTTAAGACTGATTGATAACATCATATGGGATGATGGAATGCTGTTGATAACACTAGATGTAAACAGTTTGTATACATGCATACCTCATTCATTAGGTATAGAGGCCAGTCGAGATTTTCTGAAAAAGAGAAAGTTGTCCTATTTTAAACACACGGCCATGTTGCTGGACATGATGCAAGCTTGTTTAAGCAACAACTTTTTTCTATTCAATCATGTGATCTATCGCCAAACCCAGGGGACGGCGATGGGAACCTGCTAAGCCCCCAGTTACGCAGGATTATTCCTGGGCTGGTGGGAGGAGCAGGTGGCGAGTAAGATCAATGCCTTTTCCCATAATGTCGTCCTCTGGGCCAGATACATCGACGATGTTTTCTGTATTTGGCGAGGTTCTGAACCAGAAGCATTAGAATTCATTCAAACTCTGAACAATAATGAGTTAAATCTCAAGTTCACGAGTACTATTGATAAAAAAAATTGAATTCCTGGACGTAGAGATATCAGTAAATGAAGAGAAATTAGAAAGTAGGCTGTTTAGAAAGAAGACATCAGGTAACAGACTACTTCATTCTGATAGTTGTCATCCAAGGAACCTGGTGAACAGCATCCCTTATGGAGAGCTGTTACGTGAAAAACGTAATTGCAGTACGGAGAAAGGTTTTTAGGATGAAATGAAAACAATGTCTGAGCGCTTCAGAAATAGAGGATATTCAGAAAAGATAATAAAGCAGGCATGTGACAAAATTCAACTAATAGATCGGAAGGATCTGTTAGTAGATAAAGATGAAGACATCAAATCCTGCACTCAAGCACGTTTTATTACAACGTTTAGTAACCAGGCTTGGGAAGTACGACGTTGTTTAAAAACGTTTTGGAATGTCTTGAAAACCGACAGTACCTTAAAAGAGTATGTTGGTGCGAATCCGAAAATCACCTATAGAAAATGCACAGCTCTAGGAGATATGCTATGTAGTAGCGAGTTGAGGGACACAAGTGAGAAACTATTAGTAAAGGGATTCTTTGACTGTAGGGCTTGTAAAGCGTGCAAAAACAGCAACACCATGAAACAAATAGATTTATCTATACATCAGAAACCATTTATAATTGATAAACATTTAACATGCAAATCTGATTTTTGTGTTTATGCCCTGATCTGTCCCTGCCCGAGAATTTACATAGGAAGCATCATACATCAGGTGAAAAAACCTGTTCTCGAGCATAGACAAGCTTTCATAAATGAGGATAAACAGTATCCGATAGCGAGCATTTCAAAGAAATGCACAATAAAAATTTAGGTCTTTTGAAGTATTGTGCATTAGACAGGATTCCGAAAGGGGAAAGAGGAGGGAATCGCCTCAAAGAACGCGCCGTGAATCTAAAATGATTATAAAGTACGAGACGAGGTATCCCCTAGGGTTAAATAAGGATGAAGAACTTGCAGGCCATTTGGGATAATCGTGTACACTGTCTTATAAATTGAAGTAGCTTGTAAATTGTTTGTATAGAATTTTTATGGATGAATACTGATTACTTGTGTATGTATATATTTTTTATTATAGGAGACGGAGACACCATCATCTGTTTAAAAATGGGAAATTGATAAGAAGCCAGTGTTGCCAAATACAGTTATAAGCCCACAGGGGCAAAATTGTAAATACTGTAATATTATAAATATTGCAAGACATAAAATGAGAATACTCGTAATTTTGCTCAGGAACTATAACCAGATAGCCCACTGGGGCAGAATTGTCGAAAAAGTGAAAATGAATATTGATTTAATTTGAAAAATTTATTTTTAGGAATATAATATGGAACTGAATTATGAAATATCAAATAATAATGATATAACAGTTTCTAACAATATAAAAACATTGTAATACACGAACTCTCTATGAAAGAAGCAATATTATTATGGATTTGTATAACACTACAAAATGGCTGCTATTTTAACTGAACCATTGATGTGGTGTAAGTAGTCCTATGTCTATGTCTAAAGTTTTTGGTGAGGTCTTTTACTTACTTTATGTTTATATACTTTATTGAAACAAATGAAATTGACCCATGACAAAGGAGCTGGGCTCCGAAACGCTTCGGGCAATGATTTGCCGATGATGGAAAAGAAATAAAAACTTTCACGCATATGGAGTTTGGGCTCGGTTCTTTCGAAAATACACACAAAAGATTTGTGCAATATATATATATTTGTCGTTTGGAAAGGCACCAGAATTCAGGCCCTACAATTTGTTAATGCCATCAACAACAATCAACTGAATCTACAATTTACAGCACACATTGATCAGAGTACAGTCAACTTTCTTGACATTACAGTGTATATTGAAAACGGAAGGTTAGAAACACGTTGTTTCGGAAGCCAACGGCAGGTAACACACCTTTTCACGCCACAAGTTTTCATCCTCAGCACACAATAACTAGTTTACCATATGGTGAGTTTCTGAGGATACACAGAGCATGTAGTACTTCTGAGTCATTTAATGCAGCACAGGAAGCAGCGAGAAATAGGTTTCTCCAAAGAGGCTATAGAGCCAAATTGCTTGATGCTGCCCTTAAAAAAGCCAACACACACGACAGACTAGCTTTGCTGCAAACTCATTCTATATCGGCTATGCCAGCGACACAATCGCTCTCCACCACTAGACAGATTGAAAGCCATACCGTAGTGATTTGGTCACTTGCAGGTTTATCTCGACGTACAGTAGGCAGGCCAATAGGATCAAGGGCATTATTAATGCCCAGTGGCCTAGAGTACAAAGATGTCCCCCGCTCCACCGAGGAGGTGGCGGGTTTTAACAGCGCCTCTGGGCGCGGAAGTGGGCGTGTGCCGGACCCCCAAGGTGTTCTGGGAACTGTAGTTCCCCTCCCGACAGCGGCCGCTTGGAGATGTGAATTGCGGCGACAGGAGGGAACAGGAGCACCCGTGGAAACGCGCTGGGTAGCGCGATGACAGCAGCAAGAAAGGTAGGGTCAGCCAAGATCCACATGTTTGTGCAAAGATGTCCCTCCGCCTATAGTACTAACTGACACCACCTTGTCTCAGGTTTTACCTATCAAGCCTAACTTCATGTATAGAAGAGCGCGCTCTATGCGCATCGATCTCGTTAAAACCAGTCCTGAACTTGACCAAAAAACAGGGTGGCTATCTTCTAGCAAAGGCTTTCACAAATGCAGCACATGTCGTGCGTGTAAATTCGGCATGAATGTCAAAACCTATATGACTGCTTTCTCAGATGCCCCCGTCCATTTGAAGGAGCATTACACGTGCCGCACTGACCATGTAGTCTACATCTTGCAGTGTGTGTGCGGTTTACGCTACGTAGGCAGCACAAAACTGCCGGCGTATCAGCGAATTTTACAACACATTCGGGCAACTGTGAATTCCGATCCAACATATCCGGTTGCCCTTCACGTCAGCATGAGAATAACCTTAATGTGCTCAAATACTTTGTCATCTATAGTGTCCCCTTCAGCAAAAGAGGAGGAAACAGAGAGAAACAGCTTAGACAGCTAGAGACGAAGTATATAATTGAGCTTGACACTAAGGCTCCGAAAGGGTTGAACATCTGTGAAGATTTACATCACTATCTGTAACTAACCCTTTATTGCAACACCATGGCATCTCACCTACACACTGCAACGTTTTAGTTGCCTGTCCTTTTCTGTATTTGCTGTAGTATTCTTCGCCCACAAATTGGGACCACTCGCTTTCTCATAGCAGAAAAGGCCACTTTATTCAGGATATGTATATTCATAACATTTCCCAACAGATCATCAATCATGTAAATTTGGCAGTTAAACCGAAACCATTTATTTATTTATTTATTTCATTTCATTATAAATTTAGACTTTATACCGAAACCATCAAATAATCTCTTTTCTTGAATTGAACTCATCATAACTTCCCCAACATTTTCTTCCATTTTTTCCCTTCCATTGTTCTGTATAATTCCCCCTATCTAACTAATAACTGGAGGAGCCCGCTCTAGACTTCTCCTCCCTGGGGATTTTATGCCTCAAGCCATCTGTTATGGGCAACGCATCCTGAAGTGGCAAAGCATCTATATATCTATATATACATGCATACTCACTGTGAAATGAACAGGGTCCCTACCTCGCGTACACCGACGCTCCCCTCAAGGTCCCGACATCCGCCACACGATCCAACGGCGTCCCCAGCAACCCGGACTCCATTTCTGTTTCCCTCGTTGCAGGACCCAAACAGGAAGAACGGTAACCTGGAAGGACTCCCGTGTACACCCGGAAGTCCCGCCCCCTGGGCGGAGACGGAAGACGGAAAAGCCGGAAAGGAAGACGACGGGCGGAGCAGAGTTTTCGACTCGTGGCAGGAGACGGCTTGCGGTGACCCAGTGCAGCGGAACGGTGAAGACGGAGAAGAGGAGGAAGTCTGGACGGAGGACTGGTGGAATCCAGTGGAGGACGCTGGAGAGCGGCCGCAACTCGCGGAGAAGAGTTGCGGCGGGGGCGTGTGAGTACCGAACCCCTTTGTTATAGAGTGTGATAGAGTGTACATAGTCCTAGTGTAAATAGACACGGCCTCCCCTCTTCTCACCGACCACTGTAGAAACTGTATAGCACCTTCTCTCAGGCACCGGCACGAGTGTGAAGTTCCCCAGCACTGATACAGTACTTCTTCACCCTTCTCTCTCTACCTATTCTTCTTCGTATCCGCCCCTTACCTCCCTCACGGTCCATTTTCCTTTCGCACTCCTGGTGACGGTATTAGGTGCCGAAGCAGGCAAGAGAGGTCGGACTAACGGCCCCTTTGTTTTTTTTTTCTCTCTCCTTACTCCACCTCCGAGGCACCACCACTCCAGGGAAGAACCGACTCGACCTCGTGGACGACTCCCCAACCGACGCCCATCCCGGATTCATCCCTCCCCGAGGAGCCATCGTGGTGATCTTCACCCAACCACCTTCCCTGGCGGAGTTGCCCCTGTCTTTGTTTACTCCTGTACCCGGATAATTAAAGAGACATAGCCCACTATATACGGCCTCCACGCCTGTTATTCTGGCCCGCACACACCCCACGACCACAGTTGGTGTCAGAAGTGGGATTGTCCGGAAGCATGGAGGCCGCAGTAAAGAAACTCGCCGAGACCCAGGAACAGCTGGGAAAGATGATGGAGCAATTCCTTAAAACCGCTGAGGACGACCGCGGACAGTTGCGCGATGTATTGAAGGGCCAAGGGGCAGCCCAAGATCAAGCCATGGGAAAGCTCACGGACGTGTTAGGCCATCAACGACCAGTCACTTCTCTTCCCTCGGTGGTTCTCCAAAAGTACGTACCGGGAGAAGACCCGGACTTCTTCTTCACTAATTTTGAACGGCTGGCCCAAGCCGCTGCCTGGCCCGCGGATCGTTGGGGACACTATCTAGGTCCTTTACTTACTGGAGAGTTGCAAGCTGCGTACCAACAGGCTAATATCCAGGGACAAACCCCTTATGCTGATATCAAAACTTGCATCCTGGAACGTCTAGGCATAGACGATGAAACCTACAGGGTGAAGCTGCGACAGGCCAAAGAAGGGCCACAAGAAACGCCTAGAGCTCTGTCTTTTCGCATCAGGGATCTGGCCGACCGGTGGTTGCGATCCGCCTCCGCCACAAAAGAAGACATCCTTTCCAAAATATATTTGGAACAGTTTCTAGCCTCCCTGCATCCTTCTATCCAAAAATGGGTGCGCCAACACGCCCGTCTCACCCTGGAGAGTGCGGTAGAAATCGCCAGCGCCTACAGCCGAGCACAAGACTTTCAGAGGCCAAAAGACGACCATTCTCACCGTCCCCCGCCCCATAGCCAGAACTGAATGCCGAGGCCTCCCCTACCCAAGAAACCGAAGCCCGTCCCTCTGTTCCCATATCCAGTTATACCGCGAGCACCCCCACCCGGTCCTCAATGTTATCACTGTGGGGGATATGGGCACATCGCCCGTGTCTGCCCTCAGAAAGAAGAACCAATGGAAATGGGTCTCGCCCGGAACTATGTATGTCTCACGGCCGAACCTAGCCCTCCTAGGTTTCATTGCCCAGTACGGATTGATGGACACCCTGTTCTAGCCCTTGCTGATACTGGCTGCAGACAAAGCGTACTCCGTCCACAAGAACTGCCAAACCCTGTGGGACCAGTGACCGGTACAGTAGCCATCCAGTGTGTACACGGAGACACCAAACTATACCCCACAGCCCGTGTTCAGGTGCAACACCCCACGGATCCGGGAAGCACGCTAACTGTTGGCCTTATACCTAACCTCCCGGAGCAAGTAATACTGGGCAGCGACTACTCGGGACTTCCCCGTCTTCTCCATGAAACCACGACTCCTTAGAAAAGTGGTGGTCAGAGGCCCCGTTTCCACACGACCAATCTTGTCGAGCCATAGCAACCAAACCATACAAATCAAAAACCCAAAAGAAGAAAGAGAAGAGGAGCCACATCACCGTATGTCCCGTCCGAGTGGAAGAACACCCCTTGGAAACCGACCGGGAATTCCGTGCTGCCCAGCAGGAGGATCCCGTCTTGTAAGATGCATGGAGACGGGCCCTCGACAATGAAGACCCACTACAAGTAGGTCCATATTTCTTTAAAAAGAACGGACTGTTATACAGGAAGGGAGGGGCACAACAAACACCCCAATTGATAATTCCGGGACCCTTTCGAGACAAGGTGTTGTTTCTCGCCCACAGTCACTTGCTGGGGGGCTACTTTAGCGACGAGAAGATAGGACAGGCGATTCTCGAACAATTCTACTGGCCAGGTGTCTACCAGCAGATTAAACAGTACTGTCGTGCCTGCCCGATATGCCAAAAAAATAGCAGGCATCGACCCCCCCGAGTACCCCTACAACCTCTACCTGTCATCGACATACCCTTTAGTAGAGTAGGGATGGACATTATAGGCCCTCTGTTGCCCTCCAGAAGCGGATGTCGGTACGCTCTAGTGCTGGTCGATTACGCCACCCGCTTTCCGGACGCCGTCCCTCTCAGACAACCCACAACCCAGAACATAGCCAAAGCCTTGATCTCGATCTTCTCTAGGGTTGGCTTCCCTAGGGAAATCCTCACCGACCAGGGGACCCCCTTTGTGTCCGCCCTTATGAAGCAGGTGTGTTCCCAATTAGGTATCAAGCAGATTAGGACCTCCGCTTACCACCCCCAAACTGATGGGCTTGTTGAGCGCTATAACGCCACCCTAAAGACTACCTTGAAGAAGTTGCTGGCTCTTGAGAGTAGGAGGTGGGAGGAGATGCTGCCCCTAGCACTCTTTGCCATCCGCTGCAAGGTACAGAGCAGCACAGGATATTCGCCCTATGAGCTCCTATATGGGCGACCCCCACGAACTCTGCTAGACATGGCCAAAGAAGCCTGGGAGGCTGAACCAGACAGGACTAGACCCCTCCCTGAATACGTAGAAAACCTCAAGACACATTTGGGGCAAATACGAGATATCGTAAGGCAGAACATGCTGACTGCACAAGCCCACCAGAAACACCAGTACGATAAGGGCACCAAACCACGGTCTTTTGTCCCAGGAGACCTGGTTCTTCTCCTGATCCCCTCGTCAGACCACAAACTACTGGGCCAGTGGCAAGGCCCTTTTCCCATCCTACGGCGAGTAACGCCGGTTACCTATGAGGTAGAAACAGACCCGAACAGACATACCTCACAGATTTACCATGTCCATCTGCTAAAAGCATGGGTAGGTCCTCGTCCTGTACTAGCTAGTTCCGATACTGGAACGGCGTTGTCCTATGAGGTCTGTATGGATCAAGACCTGACAGAAATACAGAGACAGGAACTACGGAAGTTCATAAGACCCCTACAACAGATCTTCTCCTCGTGCCCTGGCCGCACTTCTGTAATCGAACATGCCATTATAACAGAGCCCGGAAAAACAGTACGCCAACGACCCTATCGGGTCCCTGAGGCCCGTAGAGCCGTTATCCAGGAAGAGATAGTCCAGATGATGCGCCTGGGGGTCATAGAACCTTCTATCAGCAGCTGGAATTCACCCATTGTACTAGTCCCAAAGCCGGACGGATCGATCAGATTTTGCATCGACTTCCGGGAGGTGAATAAAATCTCCTCCTTTGACACTTACCCCCTCCCTCGTGTTGACGAGATGATCGAGCGCATAGGGAAGGCCAAGTACATCAGTACGCTCGACTTGTGTAAAGGGTATTGGCAGATCCCGTTGAAAGAAGAGGATAAAAAGAAGACTGCCTTTTCTACCCCCGAAGGACTATATCAGTTCACCATGATGCCCTTCGGCCTTCACGGTGCTCCCGCCACATTCCAGAGAGCCATGAATCATGTGTTACGGCCTCATTCCAGATACGCAGGGGCCTATTTGGATGACATCATCATCTACAGTGATGACTGGGGTCAACACCTACATCACCTGTATGAAGTCATCACCTCCCTGGGTTCTTATGGGTTTACCATTAACCCCGCAAAAACCACCCTTGCTGCCCAAACCGTCAAGTACCTGGGTTATCTATTGGGTGAGGGTGTTATTCGACCCCAGGACAATAAAATCACAGCCATCCAGTCAATCCCCTTTACGCAAACCCGAAAAGAACTCTGTGCATTCTTAGGACTCTTGGGGTATTATAGGCGATTCATCCCACAGACCGCTGTACCGCTAACGGATCTTTTGAAAAAGTCCATGAAGACTGAAGACGTACTGAGGCACCCGGACTCTCGTATGTTACTAGCTTTTGACCAGCTAAAGCAGTCCTTGATGTCCGGTCCTGTGCTTATCAGCCCGGACTATTCCCTACCCTTTATCCTTCAGACCGATGCATCAGAACAGGGTTTGGGGGCTGTGCTATCACAGAGGGACCACAATGGTGAAGAGCGACCCATCCTTTTCCTGAGCAGAAAGTTGTTTCCCAGAGAGATGAACTATGCTGTGGTAGAAAAAGAGGCACTGGCCATCAAATGGGCTGTAGAAAGTCTACGATATTATCTGGAGGGACGAGAATTCGTCTTGTACACCGATCATGCTCCATTGGAATGGATGGCCCGCAACAAGGGACATAATGATCGGGTCCTGCGTTGGTTCTTATCCCTACAACCCTATAGGTTCAAGACATTACACCGGAAAGGCATTGATCAGGGCAATGCCGATTACCTATCCCGGTACCCTCCCCCTTCCACCGGAACAAGAAGGACAGCTAGGGGAAGGGGATGTGAAATGAACAGGGTCCCTACCTCGCGTACACCGACGCTCCCCTCAAGGTCCCGACATCCGCCACACGATCCAACGGCGTCCCCAGCAACCCGGACTCCATTTCTGTTTCCCTCGTTGCAGGACCCAAACAGGAAGAACGGTAACCCGGAAGGACTCCCGTGTACACCCGGAAGTCCCGCCCCCTGGGCGGAGACGGAAGACGGAAAAGCCGGAAAGGAAGACGACGGGCGGAGCAGAGTTTTCGACTCGTGGCAGGAGACGGCTTGCGGTGACCCAGTGCAGCGGAACGGTGAAGACGGAGAAGAGGAGGAAGTCTGGACGGAGGACTGGTGGAATCCAGTGGAGGACGCTGGAGAGCGGCCGCAACTCGCGGAGAAGAGTTGCGGCGGGGGCGTGTGAGTACCGAACCCCTTTGTTATAGAGTGTGATAGAGTGTACATAGTCCTAGTGTAAATAGACACGGCCTCCCCTCTTCTCACCGACCACTGTAGAAACTGTATAGCACCTTCTCTCAGGCACCGGCACGAGTGTGAAGTTCCCCAGCACTGAGACAGTACTTCTTCACCCTTCTCTCTCTACCTATTCTTCTTCGTATCCGCCCCTTACCTCCCTCACGGTCCATTTTCCTTTCGCACTCCTGGTGACGGTATTAGGTGCCGAAGCAGGCAAGAGAGGTCGGACTAACGGCCCCTTTGGTTTTTTTTTCTCTCTCCTTACTCCACCTCCGAGGCACCACCACTCCAGGGAAGAACCGACTCGACCTCGTGGACGACTCCCCCAACCGACGCCCATTCTGGATTCATCCCTCCCGGAGGAGCCATCGTGGTGATCTTCACCCAACCACCTTCCCTGGCGGAGTTGCCCCTGTCTTTGTTTACTCCTGTACCCGGATAATTAAAGAGACATAGCCCACTATATGGCCTCCACGCCTGTTATTCCGGCCCGCACACACCCCACGACCACACTCACCAAAGAAACCGCTCGGAACTTGGCGACATACAAGAGCATATATATATAAATATATACATAAAACCCATAGCACACGTATGTCTATTTCATGAAGTACATCGTGTGTTGCTTTTTTTTTTTTTAAAAGGGGTGGGTGGGTGGGATGTGCTAAAGCTGAAGAAACCCCTTCTCTAAACTCCCTGCGCCTAATCTCCTCAAAGACTACGCACTAATGCCTGCCGTGACGCTCCCTCTCTAACGCGCTCCTGGACCCTACCATTATGAGCGAAATCCGCAGGGGGAGATGTCTCGCGCCGCTCGCCCCTGCGGGGCCATCGCCCACAAATTGAGACCACTCGCTTTCTCATAGCAGAAAAGGCCACTTTATTCAGGATATGTATATTCATAAAATTTCCCAACAGATCATCAATCATGTAAATTTGGCAGTTAAACCGAAACCATTTATTTATTTATTTATTTCATTTCATTATAAATTTAGACTTTATACCGAAACCATCAAATAATCTCTTTTCTTGTATTGAACTCATCATAACTTCCCCAACATTTTCTTCCATTTTTTCCCCTCCATTGTTCTGTATAATTCCCCCTATCTAACTAATAACTGGAGGAGCCCGCTCTAGACTTCTCCTCCCCGGGGATTTTATGCCACCCAGGAAAACCAACGAGTTTTCCTGGCCCCACCCAAAAGAGGACGAATGCCCCTTCATAAGTTTGAATTGCACCATAGATTTACCTGTAATTCTTGTGCAAGCATGTCTCTGATTTCAACCAAATAGTAGGCCATGCCTAACTGAGACAGGTGGACCCCATCATCTCGAAAAAGATGACCCTCACTACTCGAAATGTTGTCGTGTGATAAAACCCCAATCTTCATAACTTTACAAAACACCCTCATAGCTTTGTTTAATTTTCGTCTGGCCTTTTCAACCGCCACATGAGACCTGGCCTGTCGCCAAGATTGTCTGTATATGAACTCTGTCCAAAACAAGCGAGTGGTCGGCCAATTTTCTTTCAGTACCATCAAATCAAGTTGCATCTGCTTGATGAGCGTGAGGCCTGACAATGTAACCAAGTCGTTCTCGCCTAAATGGATGATAAGGTGATCCGGACAACCTCTCATGTGGAACATCTGTGTTAATGTTGGAAACAAATCGGCCCACTTCATGCCTCCTTTACCTTTCCATACTTCTTCGTGCTGAGCGCTAGGAATACCCAGCGATCGTCCATAAATCTGCTTCTCAGCGAACAGGGCTGCCCACTTTACAAACGAATGGCCTACCATCCAGGTCTGCCGTTTAAACTTCGAATTTGCACCCCGCACAGTACCTGAAATGAAATAAAAATTAGACCAACGCAATCCATCCAAGGACCAACACAGCAAAGTTATTTTCGCACATAACGTTTGTAACTGTTAGACTTCCATCTGCCAATGCGTTTCAGTACTTCCAAACCCAAACCCAACCTGCCAGCCTCTGTAGCCGCCCCTATACGAAAAGAGTGTGTGGCAAAAAATTGCGGGTTTTCCCCCACTAATGTCAGTGCCTTTCTCAATACCGCTAAAAATTGGGAACTAGTGATTTTCTCTCCAGATTCATGAATGAAAATATGGCCAGTTTGACACGTATCCCTAGATAAAAATTGAACCCACTCCTGCACGGGGCAACAGTCTGCCCACCCACTACTGTTCAGAAAAACCCACGTACCTCGGCCTAGCTGATCAGTTTTAGACTTCCTTAACCATATCCCCAAACGATGTTCTCTTACTGAAATCTCGGCACTGGAAAGACCTCTGTCACTTCCCACCCCCAACACCTCAGAAAACCTGAACGCCCCAAAGAACATCCAAATCATAGCTAACCTAAAACGCCCAACCTCCCAATGATCATAACAGATCAAACTCAACTGTCCTAATAACTTCTGCAACAACTCAAATGTGATGGGAGCTCGTGGCCGCTGCAAACTAATTGACCCCCTCTGCACACCCTTCAACATTTTTCTGACCAACTGGTCATCCACCGGGTCAAAACCCCACAATAATTGACCATAGAAAGATAAACCAGACAACTTGCCTGCGATGGTGGTGTGAGACAAACCTTTATCTATGAGAGTCAAAACAAAATCGCAAATACTACCTTTTACCTTCCCCACTGACTGTGATCCGCCCAAACTCTGTGTGTAATGCAAAAACTCCTGCCATGCTTGCACATAACTTCTTCTAGTCGAAGGGGCAATGGACTGCTCGACTAGCTGAACGATCCTCACTCCCCTAGGGCCCAAAGGCTGTGTGGCACTTCCGTTTTTTGGAGATCTGCCCCGGGCGCCAATTCGCGGAACTTCTGCCACTGAAATCGGGAAAGAGCATCGGCAATGGAATTATTAATCACTGGGACATGTCTGGCTTTGAACATCATGTTGAAGCGTAAACTTAAAAGCATGAACATTCTCAATAATTGTAAGACTCTAACGTCTTTAGCCTTCTGATTGTTTATCAGATGCACCACTGCCATGTTATCAACATTAAATAACACCGACCTGTTTTGAAATTCTCTGCCCCACACTAGCAATGCTACAATCAGCGGGAAAAGTTCTAGAAAGGCAATGCTCCTACCGTGACTCTTCCAATGTTCTGGCCAACCCTCTGCACACCACCTTCCTTCCCAGAAAATGCCAAAACCATTGGATCCCGCAGCATCAGAATAGATTTGAACTTGCCATACAAAATTGTCATCCCCAAAATGCAAAGGTATGCCATTGAATTCGTCCAAAAAACACAGCCACACACGCAAATCTTCTTTGATGCTTTTAGTCACTCGAACTCTGTGGTGCGGGAGATATGCGCCTGATAACGCCATCCCTAGACGTCTACAAAACGTCCTACCCGCCCTCACCACTCGGCAAGCAAAGTTCAAATAACCCAACAGACGCTGCACCTGCCTCACCTCGATCTTAATGGTGTCCAAAACCGTGAAAAAAAAAAAGCCTTGATCTCACGAATCTTACTCGGTGGGAGGCGTGCTGTCATGTGCGTGGTATCTAATTCAATGCCCAAGAAAGTTATGACTGTTTCGGGCCCTTCGGTCTTGTCTGGTGCTAATGGAACCCCCAAAACCTCAGCAAGCCTTTGGAAATGTGTCAGTGCTTTTTTACATTGTCCCGTGTTTGCCTTTCCAATGAACAGAAAATCGTCCAAATAATGACAACTTACACCCTCTGGACACGTCTGTGAAAAAATCCATTGTATGAATGTGCTGAACATTTCAAAGAGCGCGCAGGAGGCCGCACAGCCCATTGGCAATACCCTGTCAACAAAGTAATGTCCTTGAAAGAACATCCCCAACAATTCAAAATCAGTAGGGTGAATGGGCAACAAACGAAACGCTGATTGAATATCACATTTGGCCTTTTCAGCTCCCTCGTCCATTTTTGTCACAAGCTCCATTGCTTCATCCACTGTGGTGTATGACACTGATGTGTCCAATTCCGATATGAAATCATTTATAGATCCCCCTTCTGGCCAGGATAAATGCTGTATCATTCTATATTCGCCAGCAGCTTTCTTAGGAATGACTCCCAGAGGGGACACTATCAAATTCGGCAAAGGGCAATGCCGGAAAGGGCCCGCTATTCTGCCCGCTTCAATTTCAGTTTCCAGTTTTTTACGGACCACCTCCGGCAATTCCTTGGCCGAACGCAAGTTGTCAGCCCACCTCTTTTGTCTGGGGCCCTGATATCCCAGCTTAAAACCTTCCCGAAACCCCCAGAACAAACGAGTTGCTGCCTCAGTATCGTGATGTCTATTCAACCAGGGTATCAAGCTATTCAGTCTAATTGGAGTAGGAGTCTTTTGGGAAAGTATGGAAAGGGGCACCCCTACCTCTTGCTGCCCAGCCCCCTTGTTCTGGAAACCGCTGTTGGTCAATGACTCTGTGCCCGCTGAAAACCCCCACTGAGGCATTACATTGCGTGAGCGGATGCCGCCCCCCACAATGGGAACAGTCGTGCTTAAAACGGCACAACTCTCTGGTGCACATTCCTCTGTTATAATTCCAACAGGCGCCTGTACCTGATGAAAAACCTCTTCCCCATGTACCCGCTCCAGATTGAGCGGGACGCCATAGAAAGGGCCGGTAGGGGACTGGCAAACCACTTGCTGTGTGTGTCGTAGCCGATGGATGAGACGTGGACATCCATTGAAGCCAAAGCTCCGAATCTACGTCACCCCAAGGCTTCTCCACACAAATGCTAATACGCGCCCGAAACTCCTCGTCATAGTTAAGCCAAGAGTATCCCCCAAAGTGTAATTGCGCCTTCCTGACTATGTCCATATATTTGTAAAGGGCCACAGACCTTTTCGGATACCTTTCACAATAGATGCTTGCGTAGATCAAGAAGGCTGAAGTCCAATTCTCAATCGTACGAGGCACCCTGGGACATCGCGCTAACTCCCATTCCTCCTCTTTCGAACCCTCTTTGGCCTGTACATCTCGGTGAAGCAACTTGAATATGTCTACGAACTCGTGATTCCATATTCGTTGCTTAGTTTTTTCTGACAAGTGCGACCCCAAAGGCATCGCCAGACCCATATAAGGAAGCCGCTGTCTAACCTTAAGAGCCACCTCCTGCTCCGATGCCTCATCCCGAGTATTCCCTCCCGTCACAACTGCCTGAGGTAAAAAACGTGTGCCTATTGCATTAATCAGAGGCAATGTACCAGACACCGCTGAAGTACCTGGCAAAACATTTTTTCTGCCTTCCCCTCCCCCAACAACTTTCACCACAGGCAACTCTCTAAAATCCGCCCTGTCATCCCTTCCCCATCCCACACTGCCCACCATTGCTGCTTACCACTTGGTAGCTGTCCAGCACGTCGCTGTAATTCATTCGGAGACATCCGCTCTTGATAGTCTCTTGGTGTCACATTCACCACAGAAGAGTCCGCACTTGACTTCTGAAACAACAAAGAAGAATTCGTTGCCCCCCCCCAACCCTGACCTCCTTCCCCACAGACCCCCCTGCACTCTGTTTGGAAAGGACGCTCTTTCTACCTTTCTTTGAATTCCCGACCTGACCCTTAGATGTCTGACTAAACTCGCCTCTCTTAACCCCACCATTAGTACCCGGGCAAACTCCATCCCCCACTCCCCCATCCAAATTCGACCAAATCAAATCAGAACTCCGCTCTTGAGGCCCGTCTGATCGCAAAAAATCCGCTCTGGATTCGCTGAAGTATACGTTACCCAGCTCCTCGGTATACCGTGACACGGTAGGAGCAGCCGCCTGAACAGATGGCGCAGGCAAAAAATTAACCATCTGCGCCTCAGCCATGTCGCTCGGTACTCGTGAGGTAGCAACAACCTCCCTGGAAACATGGCGCATATCTTGGTTGTCAGCGAACGTTGGGCGCTCGACCCAAAGAAACTGACCGTCTCCTGTCCTGACCTGTGCTCTCTTCATGTGTGCTGTGTCATACGGTGAAGGGCGGGCACGTGGAAACAGATATTGAGTGTCCCACCGCCTGGCTCCTTGATCCGCTGAAAATGTTCCATGTCCTTGTTCCTGTTCGCACTCTTCGTCCGTGTCATCACCCTCATAATACTCATCCTCTACCTCAGAATCACTCACATCCTGAGTCCCCTGCAATAATTCCACTTGGTTATATGCCTGTGAATCTACCACTACCTCCGAGGGCTGCTCTCGTGCACCAGAATCGATAGTTCTAGCCAGTCTCGGACTATTCTGAGGTAAGTGCATAGGAATCAGTTGAAAAGGAGGGGCGCGGGTCGTTTGATTACCATAAACCACCTCTTCATCGCTGTCGCTGGAATAAGCCACCAACAAACCCGTCCTTCCCCTCATAATGAACTTCTGACTGACCTTGTACTGTCCATGGTCCATGCCTGTTGCGCCACGAACAGGAAGACAATTCAAGGGATGAGGAGGCAATGGAAATCCCTGCCCACCCATCCTGTCCTGCGTAAGGGCCACCTTCTTAATAGCCTTTTCTTTCCCTTTTTTCTTCAAAGCCACCTGCGTAATATTCTTATCTGCTCCTGAAGAAGTTCCCGCCACCAGCACTTTTACCTCAGAGACGCTTGGTCTGTTGTCTAAATCGCTCGCTGTCTTCTGACGTGTGAGGGAAGACGCTCTTCGCACCGCCATGACCTTTCCTGCCTCGCCAGGTCGCAAAGGCGCCTCCACACCAGCGCTCAAAGAACGCGCTCTCCCATTTCTTTTCTTGACAGAAACCGGTTGACAGGCTTCAATAGCATACTTAACCCCTTTTGCCGCTTGTCTCTGTGGCGGGCGCTTCGGGGGAAGCATTTCCTCACGTGCTGCCTGTGTCAGCATGTCTTCTCTCCCTTCCTGCTGGATCACTCGCAAAGCCGCGATCAGCTGTTCACTCATTTCCATTTTGGTAAAATAATTTTTTTTTTTTTAAACTAAATTAACCTTCCCTTCTATAATACCAAAGTGATTAACTCGCCTGAAACTCGAATTTCGCTAAAGTTGAAGAAACCCCTTCTCTAAACTCCCTGCGCCTAATCTCCTCAAAGACTACGCACTAATGCCTGCCGTGACGCTCCCTCTCTAACGCGCTCCTGGACCCTACCATTATGAGCGAAATCCGCAGGGGGAGACGTCTAGCGCCGCTCGCCCCTGCGGGGCCATTTAATAGTTATGGTCCATAGTCTTGCCTGTTTTCGCCTATTTGGATATGTCCTTTGGGACTTTGCCATGCGGGTATTACCCGCTATACTTGGTCCCTGCCCCCAACTTACTACCATCTACGTGGAGGGTTTTTGCTCATGATTTTTTGAACAATTTGTTAAACATCTCGGCTTCTCCTTTTCTCATAGTTGTCACATGTAAATTAATTTTTACATATATATTTCTTTTTGAGTACTAGTCACTTTTTCAGCACACTCTTATTCTTTACCACATATCACGATGAACAACAGCATTGAAGGACCAGTTTTTTACTACATCAAGGGTACTAGGGGGCAACACTTCATTTGTATATGGTCTCATTCTGTTTGCGACAAGAGCCTGAATGAGGTACTGAACACATAGTTGACAGGGAGGATCACTATGAGAATCAATGTCTTTTTTCGATTTGTCAATGGATTTTTGCCATAATCATTTAACAGCGGTGCAAGCATTTGAGCGAGGATATATTCTTTCTCTTTTCCGTTTTGTACATATAATTTTTACATGCATGTCCACATGTTATTAAGCCTATGTGGTATTCGCGCATTTGTGCAGTTAATTTGTGATTTGGATATCACAAGATATGATGTATCCACAGAACATCGAATTGAACAATGTGAGTTATCAAGTGGCTCATGAGGTACTCATATTACATACAGCAGTGGGGATATGGATATATGGATATATTCCTAAATATTTGTATAAACTACACAAAACGTGAATTAAGATTGAGTAGTTGCATCTTAATACTGTCTCATTGCAAAAACATCTATTGAAATGTATATTCATATATGACGATTTTTAAAATGTGTCATTACGTGTTCTGTTGCCCTGTCAATTCTATTTGCATTTAATTTCACGAACAAAATGTAAAAAGTGTGAGGTATTTACTATGGGTACTGTATCGATCCCCCTATTTCTGACCCTTGTCTGGTTAATAATTAACTAGCAGCCATTCAACTGCACAGAAACCCGTTATCTGATTAGCCATACAACGGCACAGAAGCCCGTTATCTGATTAGGTCATAGCGCATGCCATCTCATTAGGCAAGCACTATTTCTCCAGCCCCCTAATAGGCATACGGTGTTCTCAAAACAAATCAAACCTACCACGACCTGGGAAATCCCCACAGCCATTGTTTTGATTTAGCCGAGAACTTCAGTAAAGAATGTGCGAACGACCAGTTCGTATGACATCCTTATTGACGTATTTATGTCCATCCTTACGTCAATCTCGGCACCTTTCAGGTATAAATAATACCGACATTGCCTTAAGCAAACACACGAGGTGGTGACAAGATTGGAGCAGCGATACTTGCCGAGGAGCCCAGCTGACAGCGAAGCCCACAGACGCTGCCCCTCCTTTCTGACGCGCTGAGAGAGAGAGACGCTGCCTTTTCTCCTGCCGAGAAATCCAGCTCCGGCGCTTCCAGCCGCCCTTGCAGGCAGCTGGGATATCAAGCCCTGAGATAGAGATACCAGCCCTCCAGCCTTCTAAATCCCAGGTACTGAACTGAATAACCCTTGCAGAGAATTCTTGAAGCAGACCCTTGGCAAAACAAACTTAACTTAAACTGCTACTTATCTACTCCCGCCCACGTATTAGGCTTAGGTCAGGTACATTGGGGTAGGCGTAGTTAGAAGCACCAGTTGAGTACGATTAGTCAATGTATATATGTATGTATCTATTTTATCCATTTTAAGTATCATATGGCTAAGAAACCATATCAATGCTTTTACAGTATTATTTTATAATTCTGTTATTACTGTATGCACTTTACTTAACTATAAGTATTGCAATAATAGCGATTCATTTCTCTTGTATGAGAAAAGAGACTGATCAATAAATAACATCTTTTTATTGAACACGCCCGTCTCTTCCTTTTCTCTACAATCTGGTGAAACTAAGAATGCACTGAACTGACTGAGTAAAATAAGTTGTCTTTTGTTTTCACACGACTCTAGAGATACACTCTTGATTAGGGGAGAGCAAAGTTGTCATGTTCTATGGTTGTCAGAAACTAAATCCCTTCTTGTCTATCCAGGGAGGTTAAGCTCCTCCTTGTCTATTCGAGAAAGTTTCTAGTGAACTCTGAGCTAGCTGGCAAACACTAAACTTTAAGTCTAATATCGTCAGTAGAAGACCTAGTTAACCTCTGTCCTACGTCTATACTATTGAAGATATTATTCCAATGCGCAGAGCCTATTGGGATAATAGGAACTACACTACATGGCGCCCAACGGTTTGGATAGGCGATAAATCTAACGTAAGACATTAGAGTAACTCAGTCGTGCTTTTTCACACAGACCCCTTTTCCCCATAATACTCCAAAGACGTCTGGAGTGGGTGAAAGGTTAAATCCGCTAAACTTAGTAGGAGGAGACTCCTATGTATGGTTCTTGGTTTATTCAACGTTGAAGGATACACTGTTCCAAAATATTGTGCATCTAATCTTTGTTTCCATAGAAACCTGATCTGCAAATAAACAAAATAACTTTCTTGACAGTAGAATGTCAGAAAATGAAGAAGAAAGAGAGACAGCTAGAATAGCAGCTCAACTCCTAGCGGCTGACAATAGTCTCCTACAGCAAGACCCGGATGCAATACTCATCCCGGTCAACATAAGAAAATCTATAACTTTAAAACTTATAGAAAATGGGCTGACACCGAGAGGTGGTACAGTCATATTCGTAATTGAGGCACACGAATATTGGCAGACAGAGGTATTCTATTCATGGATAAACTTTCCAGCAGCAAACGCTGTAACAAAGGACTTCCACTATTACAAAATAGAGGAACCTCCTAATGAGTACACTCCTTTCGAGGAGGTGGAAATACTACTCAAATACCAAGAGCACCTGCTCTGGTTTAATGGCGCCCTAAAACATAATAATCACATCACCAGGCTCGGTCCACTAGGTAGACCAGGAGCAACGTGGCCGGTCCTATCCGGATACACACCACATCCAGACATTGAAGAAATGTCTGCACCAGATCTTTTAGCACAGCTAAAACAATTAATTAAAATACATAGACAATTAGTCCAATATGTAATGCGGACTTCAACAGTCCAACCAACTATTAAAATTCCACAGCTGATCCCTCATCAGGGGAACACAAATAAAATTACACCACAGAACATACAGTCCTGTCTAGGTAAAGTACCCGCAAAACGGGAACAAATTCCATTCTGGTTAGCACAAAAAATCACTCAAATAGAGGCGGTATTTCCAGATACCACCCCGGTTGAGAAACACAGGATTCTGACTATCTGTCTTCCAATGGGAATCGCACCACATGTGGAGGACTGTGACACTTGGGGTACAGTCTTTGCTTCCATTTACACAAAAACACATGGTGTTCCATCCATGTCAGTAATACCAGATGTGCTAAAACAAATTCAAGATGAATACGGTCCAGAACCTGCTTTAACTCTTGGTATGAAATTACTAAAAGACTTCAAGCAGGTCTCGGCAATATTATTAGCCAATATAAAAGGAGAAGCAGCAAATGTGGCGATCCGCCAGAGGTTGAAAGAGACAGATATAGCAGACCAACCATTTGAAATTGCCAGAATCATAGAAAAATCCTATGAAGAACTAGGAAGAGATAGTTTGGGTGGAAAACCGGTGAAACCCCAACTTATTGAAAATCCTGAAAAGATATTTATTAAAAATAATCTAAACACTCAAAAAAAGAGATGGGATGGAAATAAACAATCCACTCCTAAAGAAAAAAGATTCCAGTCCAGAGGAAGGTCTCCTCGGCGGAGAGAAAGATCTCCGGACCAAGGACGCAAGTCTCCCCAAAGGGAGCCCTCTGAGAAAAAATACAACCTTAGAAATAGGAATAATCTAAAAAAACCTGATAGATATCAAGATATTGATACACGTCCCTCTCAATCTTTTCAGACTTCCTTGCAGAAATCGGAAAGAAGAGGACGATCAGAACACAGGGAAGAGCACGTCAAGTCCAAAGACAAGGAACCTGCTCATCAAAATAAAAAATTGCAGTTTCCAAAAAAGAAGGTAGCCAGTATTAAAGTAATCAGCCATGCCGAGAATACTGAGGACACAGCTGAAAAACGGAGAATGGGCTCAGACAATGCTAGACAGCGCAGCAGAAGTGAGCATAGCTCGCAAGATCCTTATGAATCATCTGGAGACAGTGGACACGAATGAATACATTCAGGTGGAAACTGCAGATACCAGAGTTAGCAAACCTCATAAAATATATGAAATAACATTGCGTATAGAGGGGGATAAGACTAGGAAAATAAGGGGTCTCTTTTGGGATAATCTCTCCAAGGGCTATGATATCCTTCTAGCTGAACGAGACTGGCCACCAGAGTTTGTCAGGGAGTGCCCTCATGGCGAAGAAATAATTATGCCTGCCTTCTCAAATCATATTCCAATTCATAAAAAATATACACTTGCAAGAAAGTGGGCAGTAGCCGAATCTCCTGCATTATATAAAAACCATGTAGGATGGGATGAGGACTCTCCTCCTCACAAAATCCAGTTAAAATCACAACCTACTGCACAGAGGCAGTACCCAATTAAGCAAGAAGCTAGAAAACGGGTAAAAGAGTTCCTAGATCAACTTGAATACCAGGGGGTGATTGAAACTTGCACCTCACAAATGAATAATCCTTTGTTTCCTGTCTCCAAACCAGACAATTCATATCGCCTTGTTTTGGACTACAGACACCTTAACTCATGTTGCAAAACCTTTGCAGTACAAAACTCGCATAGTGCTGCACTAATGAATAACATAGTGCGCAAAAAATACAAAACAACATTAGACATCTCTAATGGATTCTTCTGTCAAAATATAGCACCAGAGAGCAGATATTTAACCGCGTTCTCAATAAATGGCGCGCAAAAAAATTTCTGTCGTTTGCCCCAGGGGTTTAAGAACAGCCCAGGATTATTCTCAGCAAGAGTAACAGAATTACTACAAATATATGATGATGAGGCATTATCTTATGTCGATGACATCTATCTAACAGATGATGACTTGGATACTCACTTGAAGAGAGTGAACACCATAATACTTGGGTTTGCAGCAGAGGGTTACAAATTCAACTTTAAAAAGTCAAGAATTGCCCATCTAACTGTCCTGTTTTTAGGATATGAACTATCAAGTGAAGGCAAAAGCCTGGCTGACAATTTCCTAGAGAAATGTGCTGTAATCCAAGCACCTAGAACACTAAATCAATCAATTCTAGGTTTCCTAAATTTCGGAAGAACTTACATTATAAATTATGCAGAGAGAGTTAAACCTCTCTATGATCTTATAAAACCAGATTTTAAAAGAATCAATTGGACTCAAAAACACACAGAAATTTTGAGATCTCTACAAACAGATATGTTAGTTAAAACAAAATTACAAACACGTGACAACACACGCAACCTTGTGATTCAAGTCATCCCAGGAAGATGCGGATTCACATACCTGACCTCTAATGAAGGAGAGAAGGTACCAATTGCATACAAATCACATTTGTACACAAAAGCTGAAATGAAATTTAGCCCAACGGTACAGACTGCTGTAGCAAAAGAACGAGCCCTAGCACAAGGTAAACGAATAATCATCGTGACACCGATACCCGCCCTGGAGGCGGTAACAAAGGCAAGCATTCCGAATGCTAAAGCACTCCATCCGAGATGGATACAATGGGCTAATTCTCTTGCTGCAACAGACGTGGCATACGAATTTGATCCCAACTTAAAAACACAAGAGTTTCTCCAATATGAATTCGAATGTCCTCCGCCGACCGAAATTCTGCCTCTAGAACATTACGGCTGTATAATATATACAGACGGATCAGCACAACCCGCAGTGGGGGGTAAGCAAGCTTACAGTGCTGCGTGCGCGATTGTTAAAGGTCGCTGGCACGAAGGAAAATTTAAACCAGTGGTCACTAAAACGCAATCTCTAGGAGACTGTACAGCTCAAAGAGCAGAACTACTGGCATTCAAGATGGCGCTTGAAAATACCGATCGAGAATTCCCCACACTCATAGTGTGCGATTCATATTACTGCGTCCAATCTTACAATGAATACTTGCAGATCTGGGTTCAGAATGGTTTTAAAGACGCAAAATGCTTTGGGAACAAGTAGTTCTTTTGCAAAAAGAACTACAAAAGACTCACGTGATACATACACTGAGTCATCAGCGTGATGGCGTTCACGTTGCAGGGAATTCATTGGCTGATGAGGCCGCGAAGGCAGCTGTGCAAACGGCTTCCGTAGCTGCCATCACTCGGTCAAAAACAAAAATAGACAGCGAAATATTACAGGCTGTCAGCGCTACAGTAAAAGATGCGATAGAAACACTGCCGAAAGGCTTTCCAGTAAAGTACTCATACATAACTGATACAAATAATGTTCCGTTTGCTCGAATCCCTGGAGTGGGGGATAGGGCAATTCCAAACATGGAACATAGGTTAGGACTCATCATAGCGGCACACGAAGGGCTTGCTTCTGTACATGCTGGCGTTTCAGCCACAGTATCATTATTAAAACAGAGATACTGGTGGCCACAAATGAGACGACAGACAAGGAACTATGTTCTAGAATGTGAAATATGTCAAAGAATGAAAGTATCAACAGTGAAACGACCAGCACAGACGCCCCTTCTAATCTCAGATAAACCATTAGCCTGTGTTTACCTGGACCACTGTGGTCCCTTACAAAGGGATGGTAACTATAAATATATCTTGGTCGCAGTGGATTCATGCACGAGATTCAAATGGATGTGGCCCCAGCGATCGGCTGACGCCAGAACTGTTATAAAAGATTTGCGAGTCTTTATCGGCACATACGCAATTGGCATGCTACATTCTGACCAGGGTCCTGCTTTTAGCTCTCGAGCTTATAGGGAGGCCATGACCAGCATGGGCATTGCATTGCGGTACTCTTGTCCATTTCATCCTGAGGGAAACGGAATCGTAGAAAGAAAAAACCGTGACATAAAGCAATCTATAACAGCAAAGGTATTAGGTTCAGGAGCTGGGTGGGTCAAACATTTAATAAGTGTCCAATGTAGTCTAAATAACCTGCCAAGAAATTTTCTGAGGGGACTCAGTCCGTACAAACTATTGTTTGGGACTAGAATGTTAATCCAGGACTTAGATAGTCAGACTTCAGTGGTTAAAGAAAAATGCTTTGATATCAAAGATCGCTTGGCTATTTTACAGGACCTAAATGAAACAAGAAAAGACCTGAGCAACAGAAAGTTGAAACAGCGGCCAACAACCACTGAAGAAAAACCACCTGTCCCAGCAAGGCCTGTCTGGATTCCAAAAGTCGGGGATCTGGTCAGAGAGAAGATCGCGGTAAAGAAGGAATTTTGGCCTTCTTACAGAAAAGCAGTTCCTGTCTTGTCTATCAACGGGACAAGATCAGTAGTACTACCGCCCCTTGCTGGTAAAAAGGAGAACCGAGTCATATCCATCGACCTGGTTAAACCACAATCATGTGGCCGATAACAAATAGTAGGCCAAGTGGACTCCCAAGAAGTAGCAGAACACCAAAGTTTGCTACATCAACAGAGGTTCAAACTGAAAGACTGATCACATTTGGAAAATCTACAGTGAAACAACAAGGACTATGCAACAAAGCAATGGAACTTGAACCTCTTAAAACCCAAATCAAAGCTTTTCATCAAGAAACACCGACCTACGATGATGTAACTACTGACTTTTCTAATGAAACAAAGCAAAATCCAAAAGCAAAAAGTAATCCAGAAGCAATTGGAACAATTGACAGAACGGCATCTGGCTACTTCATCAACTTCGATGATTTTTCAGAAGATCAAAGTGAACCAGAAGTACAGCCATCAACAAAAACTTTTAAAGACAAAGCTAAGGAACTTTTTCATCAACTAAAGGGAACCTATCTGACTTCTCCATGGATTGAAATTTGGGTGACATTAGGTGCATTTGTCCTCATACTTTGGCTCATCATGGTACTATGATTGGGACATTTCATTGAGGGAAAATATGCTAAAATGGACACAGCAAGCCAGAAAATCAACTTGGTCCTTAAACCACACACATCTTCACAAGTCAAGAAAAGAGAACTTTCTTCAGTGAACTTCACAGCCAATCCTATACCAGGCGGTGTAGCATGGGACAATACTGATTATGAAATCTATGGCCCGGTTGAAATCCTGAAGTATCCACATCAATTTAAGATCTCGTTAAGTGACTTTGTAAAACCAAGCACATTTGCTGATGATTGGGACTTTGAAAGTATTAATGATATGATGTCTGACCTAGTAATGTCTGCTAAATTTACAGAACATGATTATTTGCAGGGTTCGTCTAATTATGATCAAATGTTCTGCTACAACCACTATGGTAACCATTATCTCCATAAATCTGCACAACCTAGAAATGTTTTAAATTATAACCAATGGGAACATTGTGCTACTCCTCCAAAGGGTAGTTCTAAAACATTTTATGATAAATATTCATATTTTTCAGGGTTTAACACAAGTAATGCAGAAACATTTTATTTCAAATTGTCGAATAAGACAGGTATGAAGACCATGCTTACAAACACGAAATTGATATATTCAGATTCATTTTTGGAGCAAATGAATACATTTGGTTTTGATTTCTGGAACAATAACATTGAAGCAAAAACTATTTGGGGTACAAAAGATTGGCAAGTACAAGGTATAGAATCATTGTTCAGAGCCTGCATGATCCCAGAACAAATTATATTTTTGAATGACACTATTCAACAAACTACCTGTCTTGGCTTAGCCAAAATCAAAGACTTAAACAAACCGTCTATTCCAAAGCCAACAACGAACAGTAATAGCTCTATAGATGTTGAGATAGACGTGAACCATATTTTAAACCAAAACAGAACACATCCTGATTCGAAACAATGGTTGATCTGGCCCACAGACACAAATAACTGTCAAGACAGATTCCTGAACAAAATACAGGGGTTCAAATTGACCAGGCCAGACCCTAGATATTCCCAAAGACAACATCCAGGGATAGTAACTACTTACAGTGTGGGCAAGCTCTGCCTTCAATGGCTACAAACATCCACACTGGCAGAAATTAAGCAACACCTAACTTTACTTCAAGAGGGTGCTGACTTGCGTGATTTCATTATGGGACCACGCAAACAGCGTCAAAAACGTTTCATAGCGGCCTCTATATATGCAGCTTACAATGAAGCTTGGAAAGTAACTCAAAAAATACGGGAAATTGACCGTATTAATTTGGAAAAATCACTTTCTGTTGTGGACAATGGGTTAATGACTCTGTCCTCCAGAATATATTCACTGGACAGTATTGTGTCTTCAGCAATCGATATAATATCGCAAGACTTACTGATGTTACAACACGGTCAGTCCCAATTGCGTTCTATTGTACAACTTGGCTGGACGTTACAAAATCTGCGTTCAGGCTATGTGCCTTGGCGTTTAATCAACACAACGTCACTATTTAATATCTTTAACCTTACTGATAAACAAATCAGTTTGGCACAGAAGGGTGCTGACTATACAATTCTGAGCATTGAAAAACTTGAGAGATTACCATTGACAATGTCAGAACGACCTGTCATTGAATGGATAATACATGGGATAATAAATATTCCGATAACAACTTTCCAGTTTCAATACTGCCAAAAATATATACAGGCAGGCCAGTATGAAAGGTTGGGTAAAGGGTACATTAAGTCAACATGGAACCTGCCCTATACACACACATGTGTTAGTAATAAAGGCCAGAATGTGTTTCTTAGTGGCAATAATTGTGCAAGATCACTAAGCGGTACACTTCTGTGTCAGGGTATTAATTTGCATGGAGCCTGTGAAGGGACTACAAATAACCTTTCATGTCACCAGCTAGGCACACCTGCAACACAAATAGAACCATTCTTTAGGAGACTCCCGAACGGGAGTTACATTCTAATTGTAGATCGCAGATGTTGCAGTCTGCTGCCCGGAAAACCTTATCTCATAACCGTGACTACGAAGGTCATGTGCTGTGAAAGAATATTGTTCCCAAACGATGCTCGAGACAGGGAGGCAAGGTTATGGCCCAGTTTGAAAATTTCTTCTATTCGAATTGATACTTTAAGCAGAATGAAGACTGTGCTCCTACAGACGCCAACCATGTTAACGTCATCAAAAGAAACGTATGATCTCCAAGTTGCAAGGACAACTGCAGAAATTCATTCACTGTTATCAACCAATTCCCCCATACATTTCGCAGAAATACTGAGCGAAATCTTAAATATTTCTGATACAAGTGGAATCTCGATTGTATTTAAGACAGTGTTTTCGGGAGCTTTAACCCCATTCAAAGCCATCCTGGGTATTTTTCCTGATTTTGTCCATTCCATCTTTGGCGGACTTCCTCTCCTTTTGGGACTAGTGGCAGGCATCCTATTTTTGATCCTGTTACTTCGCTATGGCAAACCACGTCACAGACAAGACACCATCGACAATGGAAGAAACGATCCTAGCCATACGCTACAGGGACCGCATAACTAAAGTCCTTGGAATAGCCCGGCTTAGAGACCTGAACATGACTTGGTTTCTTTCATTTAGACCGATGTGGCAAAGTTGTGTTATGCCTGTATTAAGGTGCTTGCTATGCGGCGAAGAATGCGTGTTGGACACCTGTCTGACACTACAATCGGATGTGCCAATGGACGCAGAGACTTTGTTGGGTCCGGTAACGGCTCATGCATTGTACTGTCCCCAGCGGCTACCAATCCTGATGACGGCATTCGTGGAGACTTCACCACTACGATTGAAGAGTTGTGAAGTACAAGATGAAAGAAGCATCGATCAGGTACGACCTTCTGTCAGCTATGCTGATCGAAACATCAATGAAGGCAATCATGCTCATGAATGCATGTTACAAAATTTTTCCGAGTTAGTGGAACTTTCGCAAGAAGCAGTTGACAGTTTTTTCGAAAGTCTCAACAATATGATGTTTTCACCAGAGCAGAAAGAATGACTTTGAGCAAACTAGCACACGGCGTTCCCTACACCCTGAATTTGGCCTTCAACTTTAAAAATAAAACAATAAGAAATTTTCTCACCAGTTTTTACGGAGAGCGGGACATTTTTTTTTTCTTCTTCCCATTTCCAAAAATATTTACGATTTTTTGGGACACTTATCTTCTGCTTAAAGTAAAACTATTCTTAGAGAACAAAATTTCTATTTCTAGCTACTCTAGAGACATTAGCTACCCTCTAGCATGTTCACAAGTATTTATGATTTTGTGATGAAATGGTCTCGAATTTTTTCTTCTGTATTAAGAGCCATTTCATGTGTAATTTCCGCATTTCGTTCATGCTGATTTCATAATATGCGTATTAGATTTAGCATTATTATACTGCTTGAAGTGCATATAGTAACTATACTCATCTTTTCATGTATTTCGCATTTCCAATTTTCAGAATGCATTTGATTGTATTTTGGGGTGGTTCGGTATACACATGCACTACTAGTTTTGTTTACTATGCCTAGATTTGTAAATATGGACATGGATTACGTGGAGTGGGTGTGATGTATTTACTATGGGTACTGTATCGATCCCCCTATTTCTGACCCTTGTCTGGTTAATAATGAACTAGCAGCCATTCAACTGCACAGAAACCCGTTATCTGATTAGCCATACAACGGCACAGAAGCCCGTTATCTGATTAGGTCATAGCGCATGCCATCTCATTAGGCAAGCACTATTTCTCCAGCCCCCTAATAGGCATACGGTGTTCTCAAAACAAATCAAACCTACCACGACCTGGGAAATCCCCACAGCCATTGTTTTGATTTAGCCGAGAACTTCAGTAAAGAATGTGCGAACGACCAGTCGTATGACATCCTTATTGACGTATTTATGTCCATCCTTACGTCAATCTCGGCACCTTTCAGGTATAAATAATACCGACATTGCCTTAAGCAAACACACGAGGTGGTGACAAGATTGGAGCAGCGAGACTTGCCGAGGAGCCCAGCTGACAGCGAAGCCCACAGACGCTGCCCCTCCTTTCTGACGCGCTGAGAGAGAGAGACGCTGCCTTTTCTCCTGCCGAGAAATCCAGCTCCGGCGCTTCCAGACGCCCTTGCAGGCAGCTGGGATATCAAGCCCTGAGATAGAGATACCAGCCCTCCAGCCTTCCAAATCCCAGGTACTGAACTGAATAACCCTTGCAGAGAATTCTTGAAGCAGACCCTTGGCAAAACAAACTTAACTTAAACTGCTACTTATCTACTCCCGCCCACGTATTAGGCTTAGGTCAGGTACATTGGGGTAGGCGTAGTTAGAAGCACCAGTTGAGTACGATTAGTCAATGTATATATGTATGTATCTATTTTATCCATTTTAAGTATCATATGGCTAAGAAACCATATCAATGCTTTTACAGTATTATTTTACAATTCTGTTATTACTGTATGCACTTTACTTAACTATAAGTATTGCAATAATAGCGATTCATTTCTCTTGTATGAGAAAAGAGACTGATCAATAAATAACATCTTTTTATTGAACACGCCCGTCTCTTCCTTTCCTCTACAATCTGGTGAAACTAAGAATGCACTGAACTGACTGAGTAAAATAAGTTGTCTTTTGTTTTCACACGACTCTAGAGATACACTATTGATTAGGGGAGAGCAAAGTTGTCATGTTCTATGGTTGTCAGAAACTAAATCCCTTCTTGTCTATCCAGGGAGGTTAAACTCCTCCTTGTCTATTCGAGAACGTTTCTAGTGAACTCTGAGCTAGCTGGCAAACACTAAACTTTAAGTCTAATATCGTCAGTAGAAGACCTAGTTAACCTCTGTCCTACGTCTATACTATTGAAGATATTATTCCAATGTGCAGAGCCTATTGGGATAATAGGAACTACACTACAAAAGTACCTGATGTATTTAGTCCTTGTCTATACACGAGAGTCTTTCACTGGTAGTCTTTGCACTAGAGCAGTATTTCTTCAGTGTTCATCCAGGTGGTAGTTTTTTATAGTCACGTGATCATGTCACCTTGTGGATTTAAACTTGACAATCTAGCAACGCGGGTATGTGAGCAAGGCCACCTCGTTAGCCAAAACGCGTCATCTGTCCGCATGATTTGCACTTTTATGGATTAGTAAAGGTCACTGTAGCCGGCAGTGCTTGAAATCAACTGAAGAGTCCGTCTCTCTGTTTGATGGGTTCAAGCACCGGAGTGGTAATTGGATATATATATATATATATATATATATATATATATATATATATATATATATATATATATATATATATATAAATCACTGAAAAAAACAGGTTTCAGCGACGGTATAGTTAGAAATTAGCATTTAAAAAACATTCGAAATTCACTAAAAAAAACATAGGTTTCAGGGACGTAAAGTTAGTTGGACACTTCACTCGTACAAAACTAGAGAAACTCACACAACCAATAAATAACCCATATAGACACTCATGTAGCTACTCACCAACCCATACAGCAGCTTACACAACAGGCAGACATTCACACAGTTTAGTCACTAACCCATGCATTCAGTAAGAAACATTTAATCACTCACTTATACGGTCAGTCACACACCTATTAAATCCTCCACCCAGACACTCACTCATTCTTCAATACACTTTGGCATATATATAAAACATATTTAAACTTTATAGAAACACACAGTCACTGGATGATGTCATCAGTGATGTCATCAGCGGGATGTAATATGTGACGTCATCAGCAGTGCATTGCGGGGGCGCAAGTTATAGTTAGCTCTACTAACTATAACAGACAAATTCTCTGGTTTTGTATGAGTGAAATGTCCAACTAACTATAACGTCCCTGAAACCTATGGTATTTTTTGTTGATTTTCAAAGGTTTTTTAAATGCTAGTTTCTAATTATAATGTTCATTATAGCTATGTTTTTTTCAGTAATTTTGAATTTTTTTGAGTGATATTTTGTAACTTTAATATCCTAAAAATATTTTTTATAATTTTTTATGTTTGTTATTAAAAGTATAACATTTCTTCTTTTTTATTAAATTCTAAAATATATTTTGTAAAGAAAAAAGTGGAGTCGCGCAGCCATCGTGTACCTATCTCGGTGGGTGTGCGGCTTCAAACCGCCATATTGGTGAAGTTGTGAAGGATGCGCGTTTCAGCCAGCCTACTCCCCTTACGCTTACAGGGAAGGAACAACAACGCTACATGTCCCATGTCTCTCCTGTAGTGATCTGCTGATCACAGGTCCAGTTATCAGCATGCCACTGCCACTCTCTCAAGGCTGGTGTATACAAACACCACACCCATGCAGCACAGGCATCACGTGACATGTGACCCTGCCAATAAAAAGGACCAGGCGCCTGTGCTGGAGGCCATTTCCATTCTCTCCCATGACTTGAAGTACACAGAGTTGGTGGCAGCCAAGGCACTTTGCCCGACCCGGGCCTCCTGCCACGTGGCGATGACTTGGGTTCCACTGAGTTAGTGCCACCAGAGCTGAGCGGGTGTGTAACCTGAGATGATGCGTAGGCCTCCATACACCATCCTGGCAATGAAGATCCGATTTGAATTGTGAGCTCGGCTGGACCGAATGTACGCACACAAAGATGAATCCTTGGCGTGGTGCATTGATATGTTCTCGGCTATTGCGATATCAAGATACAGAATCAAATGTGCAACCTTTTGGCTGCCAAGGATGTGGGCCCCGGCCTTGGAGCTAGCTTCAGCACGTAGTGGGCCCCCTTGGACACACGCCGGTGGCGGAGGTGAGCAGAGAGGCTTGTTTTTGAGAGCAGCGGGCAGTCACCTCTGGGCGGTGGGAGTGGATGGTGTGCAGCAGCCTGGGTGCGCAGGGGCAGGCAGACACCTCTGGGCGGTGGGAGTGGATGGTGTGCAGCAGCCAGGGTGCGCAGGGGTGGGCAGACACCTCTGGGTGGCGGGAGTGGATGGGGTGCAGCAGCCTGGGTGTGCAGGGGCGGGACAGCGATGAAGGTGTGTGCAGTTGTATGTACTCTGCCATTACTGATGCTGTACTATGTTTGACATTAGTGAGCTTGAGGGCTGCAGTACGTCCTGGCACATGGTTGGAGACACATCGGTGGCGGAAAGGTGAGCTGTGAGGGTTTTGTCTGCAGTGTCGGCACTCATTCTCCCTCTCCATCTCTTCCTTTCTCTCTCTCGCACTCTTTCTCTCTCTCTTCCCCTCTCTCTTTCTCTCTATCTTCCTCTCTCTCTCTCACACTCTTTTTCTCTTTCTCTTTCTCTCGCTCTCACTCTTTCTCTCTCCTTTGATGGGTGCATAACGCACAATCTTATCTTGCTTTTTGTCTTGCAGGCTGTGATTCACAGATTTTCGAGAGATGACACACCATGGCTGTACCAACTTTTATTTTGTTTGTTTTGTTTAAATAAAATGTTTTATATGCAAATCCAATAGATAACTGTGATTCTCATTTGTCCAACCTCATATGCATCTTGTTATAATTGTGCGACATCAGCCGATTTGGTACGCTCCAGATTTCAGAAGGTTGTTGTCACATTTGTTTGTCGGGGGTCAGGGTGGGATGGCGGACCACGGGGTGGTGCCAGGGGGTGTCGGGGCATTCTTGGGTGTCTGAGCTGTATGACCGCTGGCTCTGAGGCATCTGTTGTCGTTCAGGTGTCACTGTGGGCTGGGCTCCCTTTGATGTTGCAGATTGTAGTCTGACTTTACACCAGGTCAGAGCAAGTGTAAACTTCCTGGTGCTACTGGCTCTACTGAGTCACAAGATAGCAGCCAACACTTTCTGGTTTGGAGTGTTGGCAGCCAATTAGAATGAAGCTTGTGGTGTTGAGGGTTTGCGAACCCACCACGCCCCTAGATATCGATATTTTGATTTTTTGATTTTCTCAGCAACTACTGAACAGATTTAAACCATTTTTAAAAAAAAGGTCGCTTCTGAACCAAGAAGTACCTTTTTACCAATTTTAGTGTAATTTCATTCAGCAGTTCAGGCTGTAGCCTTGGCTAAAGTTTCCTATTGAAATTAACATTGAGAAAACACTTTTTGGGACCCCCTTTTTTCTCAGCCCCCGCTTGACGAACCGCCCCTAAACATTGAGGATAGGAGCTGACCTGGACAGACCTTTTTTTTGGAGTTTGGAGAATTTCGAAAAGATTCGTCAAAAGAGGCCAAAGTTATTTATTAGCAAATCAAAAAATGGTTTTCCTATGGAAAATAGGTTCTAACTATAACTACCTACTGGCGACCGCCAGTAGGTAATATAGCATGGGCGGATTTTGCGAATTGGCAATCCGCGAACTTGCGTATTTACGGATTCGCAATCCGCAAAATCCGCGAACTCTTGCGAATTTGCGGATTTTTTTTTTTTTGTGTTCGCAAGGATTTCTGCCAGTTCGCGAGGATTCTGTACCAGTTCGCAATTGCGAACTTACTTGTCGGCTCGCAACGACCGCGACTATGTTGTTTCTACATCTGGTTCATCATCACAGGTTCACAGCACCCTCTGTTTCACCACTGCCACCCTCTGGTACACCCATGCCACCCTCAGGTACATCCCTGCCACCCTCTGGTTGGTTTATCACTGTAGATTATGGGGGTGAAAAAAAGCAAGCACACCTGCCCTGCTTCAACTGACATGAATTAATTTGGGGTTGATTAATGTGTCACTGAATTTAAACTTCCAGTCTGGCTGGCACCTGCTTCCTTATCTGTAATTTTCTGAACTCTGAAGGGGCCCCTCAGGAAGCACTACAGGGAATGGTTACTAATGATAAGATTGAACTTTTGCACCTGCTGAGTGCTTTCAGTATTGTCTGTAATTGCTTTCTGTTGCAGTGTAATTTTTTTAACAGGACCTTTGTTTAATACTCGTAGCTATTCTCTGAGCCTGCTGTGAGGGTCAGAGCAGGGTCATAGAATAGTTGCAAGTAGGCAAATGAACTCTGAAGCGGCCCCTCAGGAAGCACTACAGGGAATGGTTACTAATGATAAGATTGAACTTTTGCACCTGCTGAGTGCTTTCAGTATTGCAAAAATCCAAATATCCAGCAGCATCCACAAAAGTAATCCTTCCAGGTCAAGATCCAAATCAAAGTGACCAGCACATGAAGAAAGCACTGGAAGGAGCCTGGTGGACAGGAACAGGAAGTTGGAGACTGTGGGGCACTTCCTTCCTCCCACCCCCACCACCCAAAATGGACTCCTTGCAAAGAAAAAGTGCAGGCAAATGTCAACCTGAGGAGTTATTCTGATAAAAATCATAATTTTCAAGGTTTATGCTGCCTGCTGGTGGATTTCTTGTGCGAAATTGCAAATCTTGCAATCTCGCAATTGCGAGATTGTCGCTGCCCGCCGCATCTACGTGTTCGCAAGTATTTACTCCCGCGAAATTGTATAGTATTCTAGTTGGCAAGCAAAAAATCCGCTTCGCACGGATTTTACGAATTTTCGGCAAGTTCGCTAGAGTTCGCGGATTGCGAATTTACCGAAAATCCGCAAAATCCGCGAGCGGAACGGATTTTACGCCCATGCTTAATATATATCTCCAACACAATTGTCTGGCAGTACGGGGCTTAAACCATGCGGCGGTCCTGCACGGATTCTGGAAATCCAGGTAATTGCAAACAAAATTCTTCCGATTCAAGAAAGAAAGCGCAGGACACTCCAAGATGCTTAGTGCTCTTTAATGCAGTACAGAAAGCCTCCTACAGATGCTTTTCGCCTGTTACGGCTTGTTCATGTTAAAGCAAATGTTGTTTTACTTCGGTTTACATACAGTGTTTGATAAACATAGAAAGTGGACCATCATACTACTGGTTACAAACTGATAAGCGCCATCTTATAATGTTTTTTTGTTTTTCACAATATTTAGTACAATTCACAATATAAAACAGATGCAAGTGCCAAATTGTCAGAAATATTCTAGATACCATGTATAATACATTCATGTCTAAAAACCAGCCAGTAATGCAAAAATAAATTGCACGTGCAATTCGAATGATAACCATGTCTCTCACTCTCGACATTGCATTATTCATTGTGCTCAATGTGAATGCATTTAAAATGAATCCATCGTTATAATATTAATTCTGCCAAGTCGTATTATAATTGACAAAGCTTCATTGGTGAGTACATTACTGTTGCATTAATTTATAGCATGTTAGAGTCCCACTGTACATAAATAGGTGTCTATTACCGTCTGATGGATTAACACACTGTTGCTACTAGTTCTGCATCACTCAATCATGTTACAGTCCTGCCCAAGTGGGCTTAATATGCAGTACATCAAATATGTATGTTTAATTTGAAGTTCAGCCCAAATGGGCATATGGATGTGTAACATGCATGATCGTAGACTTGTTGGCACTGGTCTCCAGTTGAAGTTTTTACATCCCGTGCCTTGATCTTGCTTAATACAGTTGTCTCCATTGTGTGCATGGTCCTATTTACAACACTCATATAATCCTATGTACAAATAAAATACTATTGAATCTTAGTTACATTTTAGAAAAGATTGGTTAATGCCGCAATCTCCTGTTCAGTATATTTAATCCCCTGCTGAACAACCAAGAATATGGAATTAGCCCAAATGTACTGCTAATTCTTCACTGGAGTTTAAACTCACAGGATATAATGTCTCAAAACCTATGATGTACTTAGATTCCAAAATTCTCAGTTGGCGCTCTCTATCACCGCCCCTCTCCTGTGGTGTTTCCGCACCTAAAATTACAGATGATAAAAGTTTGTCATTCTGGACATGAAATGCTTTAAAATGACGAGCTACTGGATACTGCTCGTTGTTATGGCGTATAGCTCTTTTGTGTTCTAACACTCTCTTTCTTGCTCTGTGCATCGTGCTTCCTACGTAAATATGTTTACAAGGGCATATCAAGCAGTATACACATTACTCAGTATTGCAATCAAAGATCCCCTTGATCACAAAATCTCTTTTGCTATTCTGCCCCTTATTTTGGTGCAAATACTGCTGCTCACACAGGCTTTACAGCGCGTGCAGCACGTAAATCCCATTTTGTTCTGACGTGGGTTGCTAGGTGTTATAGATGTTACTGCATTCCAACTTAATTTGTCTTATAGGGATCTCCCTTTAATAAACGTTATTTGTGGAGTGTCATTTAGATATTTGTCAAGAACGGCATCCGTTTGTAAATGTGCCAGTTCTGGTTTAATATTTTCCTTTCTTTGTATTCTTGGCTGGAATAGGTGGTTATAAACCTAATTGGGTTTCCTGCTGCAGCATCAACCGCCTGCTTGGGGTTTAGTAATTCTGATCTTTCAAGTTTGTCCACTTTCTCCACTGCCTTTTCGATTAAATTTTTTGTGTATCCACGGGCAGCAAATCTCTTGCACATTAATAGTTTTTCTCCCTGAATTCCTCATCAGCACTGCTGTTCCTTTTCGGTTGTATGAGTTCCCCGTAGGGGATACTCTGGATGAGTCTGTATGGATGGGCACTAGAGGCGTACAACAGACTGTTTCTAGCAGTGTCTTTTCTATGAAGTTTAGTCACTAGTTGATTGCCTCGTACTGACAGCACAACATCTAGGAAAACAATCATATTTCAGCTTATATGTAAGGGGAGTTCAATGTTCCAGATGTTATTATTCACAAACAATATGAATGCTGTTACACTTGATTCATCGCCCTTCCAGATTATGAAAATATCGTCTATGAATCTGGTCCATAGTAAGATTTGTTCCCCATACGTCATTGCAATTGGACATCTGCTCCTTCTGCCTGCCCATGAAAAGATTTGCATAGCTGGGTACGAAGCAGGTGCCCATCGCCGTACCCTGTGTCTGCTTGTACAATTTGCAATCAAAGTAGAAAAAATTGTTGGTCAAACAGTATTTCAATAAACACCTCAGTGTGGAGTAACGTTGAAATTGATTTTGCCCGTAGGAAGTGGCGGATCGCTTGGATCCCAAGATCATGCTTGAATGATGTATATAAACTTGTCACATCTAATATGACGAGTAAAAATTCATGTTCCCATGTCAGTCCATTAATAATATTCAGGAAATTCATTGTGTCTCTTAGATATGCCGGTAAGGCAATTATGAATGGTCTCAAATAGAAATCGATTATTTTGGATGTCATTTTAAGTTGTGAGCCCATAGAGGATACTATTGGCCTACCTGGTGGGGAGACTGGGTTTTTATGCAATTTGGGAGAAGATAAAGTGTAGGGGTTTTTCCATGTTTACACCTCAAACTGCAATACTCATCCCACTTTAGTAGCCCCTTATCTCTACATCCACACAACATTTCAATAAATTTAATATTGGAAGCCAATACTTCAGTTTTGGATGACAATTGATAACATGTTGCATCATTGAGTTGTCGTTCTCCTTCTCTCAAATAGTCACTTTTTGCCCAAACCACATCATTGCCCCCTTTATCGGATTGCCTAATAACAATAGATAGATCTTTTTTAAGGCTCTCCAATACTGTGGTTTGGGTTACTGTGAGGTTCCTTTTAGCTAGGTTTTTCCTGGAGTATCTCACCTTTTAAAAATCTTTTACAACACTTCTCTCAAATAACTCTATTGCGTCACAGTGCACTATCAGTATAAACGTGGATTTTGTTTTAAACCCACTTGAACATGCATGATCAACTCGAATACCCAAATTATCTAGATTTACAAATGGGTCTTCATGATGTTCAACATTGTCATCCAATTCCGCTACAGTATGTAAAATTTCCACATCAGATATGCATAAAGTTTCTACTGATGCAGCGCTACTCTGCGATTTATTTCTAGGGGGAATGCAACTGAAACCATTTCTTAAGTTTCAATTTACGTAAAAAACAAAATATATCGATACATGTTTGCATATAATCCATCTTCATAGTGGGGCAAAAAGAAAGACCCAGAGTCAATGCATTTATATCAGTAGTTGTTAACTCACGTTTAGATAGATTTACAAGTGTCATTTCATCCCTCTCTTTGCCCCGGTGACCATCGGCATTGACTTGTTGGAATCTACTCTTGCATCTCCGCCTTGGTTTTTTGTTCCTCTTGAGCCTCTGGTTCTGCCGCCGAAAATTCTGCTCCATAGTTTGATTTTGATGATTCTGTTTGGATTTATTCAACAGCTTTAATTCTTTGAGGAAGTTGCTTCTACTTTGATTACTAGTTACCTGACTGGTAATCGTTTAAGTCCCTGATGAATTTCCTTTGTTTTTTATTTGTCATTTCTTCCTCAGTTTTAGCCAGACGTATTTGTAGTTTATTCCTGAAGTCCTCTAGGTTTTTTTTTAGATACCAGTTTGGATAGTTCTGATAGTATTGTCTCAATGTCTTCCAATATCTTTACATGATCTTTCAGGGCATATTTTAGTAAAATCCGCAACATTATGGTGGAACATTCTTTTGAATTGCCTGCCCATTCGTCCATCTCTGGGTCTGGATTTTCGTATGTCGGGATGGTGTAAATCCGTAATCCTCTGGGGACCCGCCCCACATCGATGTATTTCTGTAGAGATTCCGCCTCCCACCATTTGGACATCTCTTTGCAATGTAATTTTTCCAACTTATCAAAAACAGTTGAGCTTCTAGTTCATTATTAATTATAGAGTGTTCTTTGTTGCCTTGGCCCATTGCGGTATTTCCATGTAATGTCTGTGTACATTTCTTTTCTTTTTGCCTCCATTCGAGAGGCCATCCTGCCGCTTAATATCACGATGTTGTAAACACACATGTACACACATGTGACTGCACCTTGGTGTGGTGTGTGGGCCCTATTTGACTAGACCACACTCTCCCACTCTGCTACCGCAAGCATTCAGAGTCTCAGTGTTGCTCCCGTTATAGTCACTACCCCGAACACAGAAGCGCGTCTGAGCGCCGAAGGATCCTCCGTTCTCCCCGTTTCCCGCTAGCTGCTTCCACAATCACGAGATTCCATTACAGGACTGTTAGAACTGGCTATTTCTGGTAGGCTAAGGCTGACGCCAAAGCCTGGCAGAAACCACCATTCTAGTCAGGGCAATGGAGTCACACGCCAAGATAACCCCTGCTCACCCCCTTGGTAGCTTGGCACGAGCAGTGAGGCTAAACTCAGAGGCAATGTGTAAAGCATTTGCGCCAGCACACAACAGCAACAACATCCTAGGCACACCACAAAAGGAACTCCACACAAGGTTATATTAAAATAACTTTTGCATTGTCAAAACACATCAGATAGAAATCACACATGTACATTGTGCCAACTGGCACGGGCAATATTCATAAGGGATTATTTACAAGACAGGGCCACATAGGCCACTGTCAGAATCAACACTTTTAGAAATAGAAATACTGTCAGAAATTAGAATAAAAGGAAATAAAATAACAGTTACAAATCACATCCAGTGACTACTGGGAACAGGTAAGTACCACCTACGCAACCCTAAACACCTTAGGAGAATGTCACGCAGGGGACCAGGACCTCACTAGGACCACCTGTACTGGAAAGAACAACCACCTAAGAATAAAATACATTTAGGGGTATCAGCAAGAGCACATTACACATGATGCCTAAAACATTCAGAGGTGTAGGGAAAAAGGTAAACACATGATGTATAAAAACACATTCAGCGGTGTAAGGAAAGATAACACATGATGCCTAAAACATTCAGAGGTGCAGGGAAGGAAGGTGTAAAATCCAGGAAGACACATGATACATAAAAACATTCAGAGGTGCCAGAACACAACTCAATAGCGCAAAAACACATGATTCCTAAAAACATTCAGAGGTGTAAGATCAAGGTGCGTAATCATATTAAATGCATTACATTTCCTAGCACCACATCACATTGCGCAAAACTCACGTTAGGCAAATATCATCACATAGATAATCACATTGCGCCTAAATAACATCACATACCAGCCCCCAACTAATAAAGGGACTAAAGAGCTCTGTGTCCAGAATGTCAGGGCGCACTGCCAATGCAGCGCCAGTCAGGGGTGGCCACCGGCGCAAAACCTAAACGGTGCAGGTGCCCACTACTTGCTGGGCACCTGGGAACATCCCAAGACCTAAACGGTGCAGCTGCCCACTAATTACTGGGCAGCTGTGAATCAAAACTGCGACAGGGTCCTCACTGACCCTTAGGCGCGAACTGCGCCCATTGCTGGAGCCACACATGCTCTGAAAACACTCTACACACGTTGGAGCCACACAGGCTCTGGACATCACTTGTGTCCCCCAAGGGCCTCACAGACTCTTAAAACAATGCACAAGGGGGGAGGAGCCAAGCTCGCGAGCGTAATGGTCGCCTTTTAGCTCGGCTCCCGCAGCCCTCCGGCCTGATTGCCTATCCTGTCTTCTATCCTGTCCGGAGACGACACATTATCGGGGAATTGGAAACAGAACACCTTGTTGTACTTACCATTTGGCCAGGAGATCTCAATGTGCAGCGGCTCCGAAGTTGTGCCCTCCGCAAGATCGGGGCCTCCGTGGAATCTAGACCGGGACCTAGCCGGTGGGATCCGACGGCTCTCGGCCCCGGCCGAGAGCGTGAACCAATGATGAGAGCCGTTGTGCGAAAATCCCGGCGATCCTGATCCGGGCCTGCCCTGGTGACCGCGCGGCTGATGTGGGGGAGATACACCGGGGACTGACTCTGTGAAGGGGTCCTCCCCCCGCCGCTGCTTTGTCCGGCGGCCCTGGTCCTCTGCGCCCGCACTCTGCTTGTTGGGGGCGCCGGTGCTGGTGTAGGCGGGGACCCGTACTGGGCGGACATCCTTTCGGCCCCAAGGCTGCCATTGCTGGGACCCCCGGAGCTCTGTAAAGTCCTACATTTTTGAACTGTTTTTCCGGGGGTCGTGGAGGGCGGCGACTGGGCTGACTTCACGAAATGGCGGCCGACCCTCTGGAACAAGAATCAGCCTGTGGCGGCGGGCTTGGGTTGCCTAATTGCGCGGGGATCTGGTCTGGTGAGCGTGAGCTTACGGTCAGAGATATCCTGGAAGCTCTGAGATCCCTGCGCGCATCCCTGGACCCCGAGGTCCCTGTGGGTCCGCCACGATCTGCCGCCATTTTGGGCAGCCGTTTCTTCTTGCCGCCCTCTTGTTTCAGTGACTCCATTGCCTCTCCTCCCTCGATTGCTGCAAGTGTTGCTGCCGCTGATCGAAGATCGTTTTGTGTGCCGGTGACTTTGGAGCTCCCTGTTTTTCGAGGTTCTGACCCCGGGGACTTGGACATTGTGCCGCGGCCCTGTCCGTCAGGGATGCCTGGAACTATTGGTGGACTGCCGCCTGCACCTGCTCCGATGGCTTTGCCTTTGTCTATCATAGAGACCCCCTCGCCCTCTCCAGCGGCGAAACTGAACTCCTGTTTTTCATCATCCGTGCTGCGATTGCTGATACATCTAAACTCTCTGTTTGGACTTCTGCTCCCCTGCGGACCGATTTACCCCCCATGTTGTTATGGTAGTCGCCATTTTTCTCGATTGTATGCTGGTCTTGTATTTAGTATTTCATTTTACACTGTCATGTGGTGGGTGGGATTGGTGGTTCGGAAGGGATGGGGGTGATATGCACGACTCTTGGTTGATTCTTGGTATACGACTTGGTGGCGCGGTTGTTTCTGCCCGTGGAGAGGTGGGAGGTCCCCTTCTCTGTACGTTTTATGGCGCTTGATGGGGTGTCGTCCTGGTCTGTTTTTGCTGTGATTGTTTGGTTGGGCGGGGGGCGGCGGCCGGCCATATTGATTGCTGTTCTTATGCTCCTCCCTCCTGTTTTCTTCTTTCCGTTTCTGTTTCCTTTTTGTCTCGTTCTTCTCTCTTTCCTTCTCGCTATATTTCGGGTTCTGGTTTAGGGCGACAGGCACGCTGTTTGAAGGGTAGGCCATAGCCTTCTACAGGGTTGCAGGGTGGGATGGGTGGGTTGGGTTCTATTTGTTGTTTGTTTTCTGGTTCTATGGCCCTTTTGTATCTCTTTTTCGTAAAGCCGCGTCTGTCCCGGCCTCCCGTGGTGTGTTCGGGGTGGGGTGTGTGGCGTCGTTAACCCTCCTTTTATGATTCGGTTGCTTTTCTTCTCGATCGCTGTACCCTCACTGGTGCTGAAACTCCTGTTGTCTCCTGTATTCCCGCCACGGGACGCCTGTGTCGACGTGTCTTCTTTCTTTCGTTTTTGTATTTCATTTCTTTTTTCCCTTTTTCATTGTTATCCTTGTCCTCCTCCCCTCCCCCTCCTTCCCCCCCTCTTCCCCCTCCTTTCCTCGTCCCCGCCCCCCTCCCTCCTTTTTTCCTAGAGGTCACTATGGCGGGCTGGTTTTGAGGTGCTGTTTCTCCGATCCCTCTGTCCTGGCTTAGCTGTGGTTTGGGTGGTGGGCATGTGACGATGATAATGCTCAGGTGTCGATTATGTCTCAATTATCCTGATCTTCTTGTGTGCATTGTGTTATCTCTCCTGTACTGCGGCCCCTTGCCCCCTTATTGACGCTGAGGCTGGTCCAGGGACATCGGACGTCTCTATATTGAAAGTGAGCCTGTCATACGCCTTATCCCCATATTATAAAATTAACCTTTTTTTGCTCCTGTGTTTTGGCCCTCTGGTTCCTAAGTCTCTTCTCCCCTCTTAACGATTGTACTGCCTCTGTTTCGTGCTGATTGATTCTGTAATGTTTGCCTTGGAACCTCTGATTGCTTTACACTTTGCGGCCGGCCGGTTTGGTTGTAGGCCTAGACTTGTATATCCTTTTGATGCCAATAAAGGTTTTAAAAAAATAAAAAAAAAAACAATGCACAAATACCTCGCAGGCAGGGGGGGCGGGCACCGGCAATGTGCCCCGACGCCCCCTTCTAGCTAAAAATGGCCCCCAGAGCCTTCTCAGGGCTCTGCAACAAATGTGGGTGCCTTCGGTGGAGCCACCCCCTGGGGGACTCGAAAGAACAAATGCCCCCGGAGCCCTCGCAGGGCTCTAAAACAATATTGCGGGCATGGAGACCCTCAGGGCTCTTCAGGAACAACTCTCGCCATGTTGGAGCGGCCCGCTATCAAGTGGGGCCGCTCAGGGTGAAGGCACCAGCAATGTGCCTCCTCACTCCCCCCCTCCCCCCCAGCCGGCTTCGACTCACTGGCTTCGGGGACTTCTCCGGCGATCTTTCACTGGCGGCGGGGGCGGGCACCGGCAATGTGCCCCGCGCCCCCTCCGCCCTCTCCTTACTGCTGGCTGGTGCCTGCGGGGCTCTCCCTCAGCAATGGGAGCCCCGCACCGGCGGCACCGGCCGCCATCTCCCGGACGCCTTCTTCTCTCGGCCGCACTTCCGCCGCGAGCTCTACCAGGCAAACCGGGCTCTCACTCCTCACTGGAGCCCCGGTGATGACGCGTCTCTCTCTCTCCTTTCGGTTGACAGCCAATGGCAGTGCGGCCCACCGATACGAGCCCCTAACAGTGGCCCAATCACCTCGCGGCTCAGAGGACGAGCCTCCCGCAGCCCGCCAAGAGAGCGCGGCGCCTTCGGTTCTTCTGGCGATTCCAAGCCCCGGGCAGCGGCGGCGAATTGAGGGCAAATGTCGGGTGGGCACCGGCTTCTTTAAAATATTTAAATAAAAACGGGGTGGCACCCGTAAATCAAATAAATAAACGGGGAATAACAGCGCTACCAAGCGCTAGAGGACCAACAAGGTCCTAGTGAAAATAAAAGCGCTCCCAGGCGCTTAGAGCAGGAAAATGCAGCTCCTCCATGCTGCCAAAGGTCCCAGAGAGTCCCAGGGGGCAAAGCAAAGTCCCCCCAATCAGCCCAGGCAAGGCAGAGGGGTCCCCCAGAAGTCCTCCAGGCATCCAGGAAAGTCCATCAGGTGTCCAGGGGCTGGGCAGGGCCCAGGGATTCCCTGGGCCCAAGCAGCAGCACGCCCCTGGCAGATTCAAGTCCAAAAACAAGAACATTTTGGAAGGTGACACAGCCCCTTCTTATAAAGAGAAAAGTCTTTGAAGTCTTTGTGCAGGCAGTGTGAGAACCAGCTAGAGCTGGTTATAGGGAAGTCCTTTCAGTAACAGAGACAGAGGTGACAGTCGCCCAGCGGGGAGGTGGAGCCAGCATTGTGGCAGGCAGGTACAGCCTCATTCACTCCCAGGTGCTATCTCCTCCCACTTCCCTGGCAGCAGATGCCGCCTTTCATCCACGGGCTGACTCAGACAACCTCCTGGGGCTCCCCAGCCCCTGTCATCCTCAAACCAGACAGTCAATCCACAAGCAGGCCCAGGCACTCCTGGGCCAGGCTCACCAGCCAATCACATGTAGGTAGGTAAGGTAAGTATACTTGTAAAGCGCACTGTTACTCCATCTCAGAGTGTCCTGGCGCTGTATACCGCTGGGGAACCCGTCCTGGCTTTCCCTGTGAGATGGTCCCTCCAGGGCACCTCCAAGGTGAAGCCAGGCATCCCCGGCGTTGATGGGGCCGTTATGGAGATTAAGCAAGCTATTGCCCAGAGTTGCAGAGTGGGACCCATGGTTAGCGTAGGCACCTCGGCGAGAATTATCGAGTCCACGGACATTGACCCAAGACCCTGCCGCGTCGGGAATTGAACCCTGGTCCCGGGCCGATCTTTGCTTCAGGGTCTGCTGCTTCTAACCAGTGAGCCACACTTCTCCACCAGGCACCATGCCAGGCACAAATTACACAAATATGCCAACTTCTAAAAGTGACACTTCTAGACTAGACACAATCATGCCGCATACACCATTATGCAGCATTCAATCTCACGAGTTCGCACATATCAACCCTGCACTCCCCACACATCAGGAACTGCCATGGGCATACATATTCCCCATTCATTCCTATGGGAGGGCAGATCACTCACCACACATACACAGAGAGCTCACGCACTTTACACTGTACCACAGTGAAAAAAGTGCGCAGAGGCCTAAAATCACCAACACCAGGTTCTAGAAACAGGCTAGGAAAAAGCAAAAAGTTTCGGGGTGAACCTGCCAAAAGGGCCAGGTCCAACAAGGACTTACCGATGGCTTCCATTAATTCTCGCCTCGGTTTCCATGGTATATGCTGGTTCCCTGCTCCTCTTCCAGTCCTCCAGTACCTGACAAGTAAATTAAACACGTCCTTCCTTAATAATGGCTGAAGAGTTACTTGTGGGAAGCCCTGAACTTAGAAGTTTAAATCCAACACAATTGTCTGGTAGTATGGGGTTCAACCATGTGGCGGTCCTGCACAAATTCCTGAAATCAAGGTAATTGCAAATAAAATTTCTTCTGATTCAAGTAAGAAAGTGCAGGACACTCCAAGATGCTTAGTGCTCTTTAATGCAGTACAGAAAGCCTCCTACCGAAGTGTTTCGTATGTTACGGCTTGGTCACGGTAGAGCAAGTGTTGTTTTACTTCTGTTTACATACAGTGTTTGAAAAACATAGAATATGGACCATGATACTACTGGATACAAACTGATAAGCGCCATCTTATAATTATTTCTCTTTTTTCACAATATTTAGTACACTTCACCATATAAAACAGATGCCAGTGCCAAATCGTCAGAAATATTCTAGAAACCATGTAACATACATTTATGTCTAAAAACCAGCCAGTAATGCAAAACTAAAGTGCATGTGCATTCGAATGATAACCATGTCTCTCACTCTCGACATTGCATTACTGATTGTGCTCAATTTGAATATATTTAAAATTATTCTATCTTTATAACGTTAATTCTGCCAAGTCGTATTATAATTGACAACGCTTCATTGGCATGTACATTACTGTTGCATTAATTGGTAGCATGTTAAAGTCCCATTGTACATAAATATGTTTCTATCACTGTCTGATGGAATAATACACTGTTGCCACCAGTTCTGCATCACTCAATCTTGTTACAGTCCTGCCCAAGTGGGCTTAAAACGCAGTACATCAAGTATTTATGTTTAGTTTGAAGTTCAGCCCAAGTGGGCATGTGGGCGTGTAACATGCATGAGCGTAAACTTGTTGCCACTTGTCTCCAGATGAAGTTTTTACATCCTGTCCCTTGCTCTTGCTTAATACAGTTGTCTCCAGTGTGTGCATGGTCCTATTTACAACAAGTGAATAAAGATATTTTTGGTCAAAATAAACACTCAAAAAATCCTATGTACAAATAAAATACTATTCAATCTTTGTTACATTTTAGAAAACATTGGTTAACTGCCGCAATCTCCTGTTCAGTATATTTAATCTCCTGCTGAATCAACAATAATATGGAATTAGCCCAAAAGTACTGCTAATTCTCCACTGGAGTTTAAACCCAGAGGATATAATGGCAGTCACCAACATGTATATATTTGATATTTCTGAATTTTTATAGCGCCGGAATCCCCCCAACAGGGGTATCGATGCGGCAGCGTGCTTCAGCCAGACACACCTCAGAGCAGTTTCCTGAAATGTAGGAGGTTTTGACATTCGTGTAGTTGGCAGGGAATTTCGTTCCAGAGGAAGGGCCAAGGTAAGTAAAAGCTCTGCCACCCATGCGGGCTTTTTTAATTCCCGGGGTGCAGAGAAGTGACTTGGATCCTGACCGGAGAGGCCTAGAGGGAATGTACCTTGACAATTTGTTGGACAGGTATGGAGTCTTTGTAATATTCTACGCTGTAAGGATCAGACAGCGATTCCACTGGAGCACGCTACAGATCATTAAATACCGATTAAAGAGATCAACCGGCCAGTGCAAGTCCTACACACATTCATTGTCAGTTCACAGATTCTGTCCACAGGACTTGGCACGCCACAGTGTACACAATGAATTATGATTCGATCACCAACATGACCGACCTCAAGGCGGACACGTTCGCCTTCACTACGGACGACGCCAGCAAAATCTATGGAATGATCTAAGAAGATATTGCACCTGCTGCGAATATGTGCAGCGCTGAAAGTAACATCAAACAACTACTCTACTTATTAAAGAAAGAGTCCAATCAGAAATTACATGCGAGTACCCTCGTCAGGTACCATCGGGCCCAGCGGATCCCTAGAGGCCTACGGTTCCCATTAAACCACTTTTATGCAAGAACAACGTGAGATTTGTTGAGCGATGGTACGCCATCCTCAACAAATGCTCATTAGATTTAATCCTTCTCATAATAGAGGAACTTTCCAAAACCCTGGATGAACTAGCCACAGATAATAAAAATACACGTACTGAACTGACCAATACCATGGAAGCCACAGAACTAACGAAAATGTTAGAAGACATAAACAATCAATTGGATAAACATACCAGAGAAACGCAAGAGCGCAAGATCCGGAAATTCAAGCGAGACACCATCGATTATAAGCTCGGCGAGGTGTACACTTGGGCAGAAGTGTACGCCCGCCGACGCCCAAACCGATCTTACAATCCATATTCGGAGAATGAAACGTCATCATCGGAAGGAGAGACCAGAACCCAACCCAAAGAGCGGACATCACGACCGGAACAGCAACCACCCAGCACATCTAACACTGCAGTTCATTTTTTTGGAGCTAGGCAAGGCACAACAATCCGACCCAGGCGGGGCAAAACCCGCAGAGGTGGAAAAAACACCAGCAGAACCCGAAAAAAAGAAGGGCAGCCGCAAGAAATAATGAAACAGAACAATCTGGTGATAAATATTTCATCTTACCAACTGACTGAGTAAGAAACACGCACCCTACAAAAAGGACAGTCATTTGTCCCCACCAGCAGGACAAATACATTGGAACTGGAGGTTAGCACATTTAAGTTGTTACGCAATATTCGTTTGCGTCATTATTTTCAGAACGTGGTGCCCACACCCATGCAAGAAGAAGACATATTACGAGATCTCCGACCCCACAGCACATTTATGGCCCCTCAAAGCCACAAGATAATCAAACATGAGATAACAACTCTTCCGTTTCAGCAATCTATCAAACATGGTAACCTCACCAAGAAAGAAAAAAACATCTTGCAGCAACTAGCGAATAACACATCTATCGTATGCCAAACGGCTGATAAAGGGGGAGCACTGGTGATTATGGATGCGGCATACTATCAGGAACAAATTTTGGAACACACTGCAGACAGGAACACATATGCTCCACTCCAAAGGGATCCAACCAGTGAATACTCTACCATCCTACACAGGATCGTGAAACAAGCTTTTGACAATGGCACCATCAATGATAAAACCAGACGATATCTAGCACCAAACAAGCCATCTGCACCAGTCTTCTACATGGTGCCGAAGGTGCACAAACATCCCACCAGACCTCCTCTCCGACCTATAGTGTCTACTAAGGGAAGTATCCATGAGACCATAGGCAAATTTATCGACAAATATTTGCAACCGTTCGTTCTTGCCACTTCATCATACATCAGGGACACCACGGATTTTTTGGCAAAACTCAACGCTTGTACAAACCAATTGGAGAACCAAGATCTATTGTTATGTACGGTAGACGTGTACTCTTTGTACACGTCCATACCCCATGATCTCGGCATAGAGGCAGTAGAACAAGTACTCTCAAGATCCACATTGGACGCAGATTTACAAGTATTACTGATGGAACTAATGATATTCACATTGTATCACAGTTACTTTACCGTCAATGACAACTGGTTTCATCAATTATGCGGAACTTCCATGGGTAATTGTGCAGCACCGTCCTATGCGAACATTTTCATGAAGACATTTGAGGAGACACATGTGTTGAGCCATCCATCCTGGCAGAAGTATGGTAAACTATACCTCAGGTTCATCGATGATATATTCATTTTATGGTCAGGTACCAGCACGACTCTGCTAGAGTTCCTTGACAACTGGAACAAAATCAATGATCGTATTCAATTCACCTGGAACTATGACAGAAAGTGCATCCACTTCTTGGATGTAGAAGTACAAAGGCAAGACGGCAAAATGTCCACCACGATCTTTCGCAAACCGACGGATCGTAATTCTATTTTACATTTCAAAAGCTTTAATCGACCAGGACTCAAACACAACTTACCCTATTCGCAATTATTGAGGGTTAAACGTATATTATCCTCCAACACGGAGAGTCAGAAGGAACAAAACCTAATGTTGGAACGATTCAAGGCCCGAGGATATCCACAAGAGATTCTTTACAAAGAGGCAGCCCGCTGTGAGAAGGTGAACCGAGAAGATTTACTTCGAGTTAAACCTAAAACTGAGAACACACGAATGGTGGTAGTATCCAAGTATTCCATCACAAGCAACCAGTTCAGGAAAATTATTTCCAAGCATTGGCCATTATTGAGCATGGAACCTGACTTTCAAGGCGCATTCGCCCAATTGCCAATGTTTGCGTATACTAGAGGACGGAACCTCAAAGAAATTCTCACTAAATCCAGTGAACAATCACAAACTGTCATATACAAAGGACTTTTGCCATGCTACAATTGCAGCAGTTGTCATAATGCTATACCTGGGAACTATACCAACCATCCGATGAAAGGCCACAAAATCAAATTGAAAGTTAATGCTACATGCAACTCATCAAATGTTATTTTCATGCTGAAGTGCCCATGTGGTTCAAGCTACATAGGGCACACAGAGAGGAAGATACGCGTGCGCATATCAGAACACAAGAGCAACATACGCACCAAAAACATTAGATCTACCATAGCAGCACACTTCCTGGAGAAAAATCATACAGTGGCCCAGCTGAAATACTTGATTTTGGAACAAATCAAACCCACTAGAGACAACAAAAATACTCTCTTGAAAAACCCAGCTGAAAAACGAGTAAGAGAGGCGTGCTGCGCGTCAAGCTGATTTTAAATGCTTTTGTTCACCTTTTGTAAATTGGAGCTTACTTTTAAAACACTGTGTTCGCCACATTTGACACCAATTGTTCCCTGCACTTCCCCGGTCCACCACTGACATTGTCAGCTTGTTGTGGAGGGAAGATATTCAGAGGAGCACAGGGGAAGTGATTGCGACTTTCTCCGTGCATCCAGCACCAATTAGGGGCCCGGCACTACAAAAGACCACAGTCACGATCATACTCTCCAGCTGAAAAACGAGTAAGAGAGGCGTGCTGCGCGTCAAGCTGATTTTAAATACTTTTGTTCACCTTTTGTAAATTGGAGCTTACTTTTAAAACACTGTGTTCGCCGCATTTGACACCAATTGTTCCCTGCACTTCCCCGGTCCACCACTGACATTGTCAGCTTGTTGTGGAGGGAAGATATTCAGAGGAGCACAGGGGAAGAGATTGCGACTTCCTCCGTGCATCCAGCACCAATTAGACGGGTCCCCAGTAGTCTTAAGAGACCTGCGGGGCGGGAGCGCAGCGGACGAGCGCAGCGGGCACGTCCTCAGCACGCCGAAGACAAGCCAAAGACCAGCCCATCTGCGCCCATCCGCGACCGGACGGGGCCAGGGGCCGGAGGCTATGGCAGGACATACAGGTATACCACTAACATACACCTCACAGGTATTACTACAGATCAAAAAGCTTCTACCGAGTAATTGCCAATCCAAGGTGGAACACAACCTAGAGGGCCCTTTCTCATGCTACCATTGCAAAGCGCAATTCCAGGCGAGCTCTGTAGTTAGCAACACTCCGATTACCATTCCTAGGCGTTGCTCCCCCGGCAATGACACAGCGGACCGTAACCCTAAATGTACGGAAAATGAAGTGAATAACACCCCCCTGAAAATTAAAAATCTGCTATGTAATGTCAGATCTCTACCGAAACATACTGTAGAAATATGGGACCTGATCACTTCAGAAAACCCAGATCTATGTTTCCTAACAGAAACATGGCTTAAACCTCATTCAGTCCCCGCCATAACATTGGGAATTCCCACAGAGTACAAAATTGTTAGATTGGATCGTCCCATCAAAGTTGGTGGTGGCCTAGCAATTGTTCACAAACAAGAAATCAATGTCACGGTGTTGGATGAAATATGCACCCCCAATCTAGAACTATTGATCTTTAAAATCCAGACCTCTAATAAACATAGTAGACAGGGAGGACTAGTATACCGCCCCCCTGGACCCTGCTCAAATGTATCTATCACTTTGATGGAAGCATTGGCACCCCATATACAAGACAACTCTGATTTCCTCCTTTTAGGTGATTTTAATATTCACAGTGAGCTAGCGCTCAATAATGAAGCGCAGACTCTACTGTCAGACCTTGGTACCCTGGGTCTAAGACTAATTAATAGCGAACCAACCCATCAGGCAGGACATACGCTAGACCTAGTTCTAACAAACTCTCTACAGATTGAATGTAGATCCCCGCATCAAGTAGAATGGACTGACCATAATGAATTTTACACCCCTACGCCCACCTCACATGACATTGGTAACATCGCCCTAGCACATAAAAGAAGACCTTGGCACAAACTGACCCCACAAGATTTTAACAAAAGGTTTGTAGCACCTAGATCAAATGCCATTGAGAGCATTGACAGTGCCCTATATAAATATGAGGAATCACTGCTCAAAACTATAGATAGCATTATCCCGCTAAATTTTTTTAAAGCCAGACCAGCCCAAAAACAAGAAATTTGGTTTTCAGAGGACCTTAGATTGCTTAAACAGGCCACAAGAAAATTGGAGAAGAAATGGAGGGCTTCTCGCCAAGATAAAGATAAACAACTATTTAAAAACTCTTTGAAAATATATCATAAAGCGAGGAAAAATCACATTGCATCCCAGTTACTGGCAGCTGGCAACAATCCAAAAATACTTTACCAGATCCTACAAACCTTTATTAAACCCACAGCCTGTGAAAGCTCAGAAGTGGCTTCTCAACAACTCTGTGATAACGTCTCCCAGTTTTTTAATCATAAAATTGATGCAATCTATAGCAAAATAACGACATCTAACCAACATAATATTAATGACAATGACCTCATTTTAAACCTGGATACAGAAAATCCGAGTATGCATTCCCTCTCTGCCTTCCCCCTGTCTCTATTGAGGAAGTAATGGGAAGCATTTCTCGGATAAAGAGTGGCTCCCCGACGGATACCATTCCCGCTAGGATTATGCCCACTCTAGCCACGGTCTTGGGACCTACAATCCAGAGACTAATTAACCTCTCACTGAGCACAGGACAGGTCCCAAAAGAATGGAAAAAGGCTTTGGTAAAACCGCTCAGAAAAAACACTGCTACCCCATGGGAAGAGTTAGCCAACCTTAGACCCATATCCCTGCTCCCGTTTTTGGGCAAAATGATTGAAAAACATGTAAATAACACATTGTCCAAATACATTGAATCTGCTGGAGTTCTGGATCTATCTCAGTCTGGTTTCAGGCCCAGACATAGCACAGAGACCGCTCTGATGTCAGTCACAGACGATCTACACATGTACCAGGATAGGGGTCACTCTGTTGTCCTGGTGCTGTTGGATCTGTCTGCGGCATTTGACACTGTCTCCCACTCCATCTTGACTACCAGGCTAGCTAACATCGGCCTGGAGAAGGAAGCCTTGGCATGGCTGAAGAGCTTTCTGACTGACCGCACCCAGCAAATAGCTATGGGTACATATAGGTCAGAGGAGGTTGGAATCTCTAAGGGGGTGCCACAGGGCTCTTGTCTGAGCCCCACCCTCTTCAACATATATGTGGCACCCCTGGCTAACATCATGAGAATATACGGATTCATCCCAATATCTTACGCGGATGACACGCAACTCCTCTTTCCTTTTAAGATCTTTACACCTGAGGTCAGAGAATCCTTCTCCCAGGGCATGAAAGCAGTGGCACGATGGATGTCTTCCAACTACTTACAGTGTAACGTTGGGAAGACAGAAGTCATGTTGTTTGGTAAGGCAAAATTGCTCTGGACCCCAGACTGGTGGCCACAAGATCTCGGCCCAGTGCCCAAGCCTAAACAAACGGTTAAGAATCTGGGTGCCCGTTTAGATCAGGAGCTTACTCTCAAACAACATGGCAACCAGGTGGTGGGAGCTTGCTTTCATGTAATTGGTATGCTACGAAAGGTCTTCCCACTATTACCTGATAGCACTAGGAAGACGCTGGTCCAGGCGCTTGTTCTGAGTCGCCTGGATTATTGCAATGGCCTGCTCCTGTCGGCCAACGAGGGAGTTATGAACAGACTCCAGGTGGCTCAGAACACGGCTGCTCGCTTGGTTCTTAATGTCCCTCCCCGGACGCCGTCTAAACCTCTGCTGACAAAACTACATTGGTTATCTGTCAGACAGAGGGCTAAGTTCAAGGTATGCTGTACCATCCACAAAAGTCTGAATGGAATGGGCCCTGCATATCTGAATACTAAATTTGTACCTTACATACCATCTCGGTCACTTAGATCTAGTGAACAAGGCCTTTTGTGTGTTCCCAGAGCAAAGAAGACCAGACATGGAGCAAAAACATTATCTATAGCCGGACCCTCTCTCTGGAATAGCCTCCCAATATCACTCAGGCTATGTGTGGATCATCTTCCTTTTAGGAAAATGCAAAAAACTTTCTTGTTTAAACAGTAGATTACATCAGCCTCTAGCATCCCTTCCTCTTAACTGTTTGTAGAAGCCAAAAGCGCGGAGATACTCCTTCGGGAGTGAAGCCAGCGGGATACAAAACCACAAATAAATAAATAAATAAATAAATTGGATCCGCTACATGGCCACGATGCAGCCCCACGGGATGAATGACCGGATGGAATTTCTTAGTTACCTTTAACTTGACATTATACACGTTCTATTCAGCATACAGTCAAGTTCGCTGTATTACATCATGCATATTGTGTATTATTTATGTTCACAATCATCATTTTCGTTAATTTTATGTTGTATACACTCTTAATCATCAGCATTCCACTCACTATTCGTTAGCTAGCACCGATCATTCACCACTGCTCTAAGACTAACACTCGCGTTTCACCATTCTAAGATGGCCGCCATAGAGCTGTGAAGTAACCCATCCGTTTTTAGTGTTTACTATCGTCGACACACCGGCATTAATATCACGCTGCTTACGCGGCACACATCACCCCGGTTTCAGAGAGACGACTGCGCGGAACTTTCGCTAAGCCACTTCTGTGACGAAGTAAGTACCTCTTCTGAGGACCGCTTTAGCACCTGAACGCAGTAACAGAGTTTGTATGCAGGCAGTGGCCTCCTGGATGGTGGAGAACTATCTAAAACTCAATGGGGAAAATACTGAGGTTTTAATGTTTGGAAACCATCAGGACATTTGGTCAGTTGCCTGGTGGCTGGACTCGCTTGGTCCTTGCCCCTGCCCTGGACTCAGTGCCAAAAACGTGGGCATCATAATTGATAACTCTATTTCTTTGGACCTTCAAGTTAATAGGAGAGTCTCTACCTGCTTTGGGATGATAAAGATTCTCAGAAAGATCTCTCAATTTCTTTCCTTCTCTGCCCTAAAACAGGCCACTGTAGACCTTGTGTTGTCTAGATTAGACTATTGTAATACCCTTTATTTGGGTATTAACAAAGTGCTAGTGCACCAACTGCAGCTTGAGCAGAATGCTGCTGCAAAGCTGGTGATGGGTCTTCCCAAATATCACTCAGTCTTGGACACTATCAGAAATCTGCACTGGCTTCCGCTTGATCGGAGAATTTAATTCAGAGCCCTCTGCCTGGTTCATAAGTCCTTCTACAACACAGGGTCAGACGGCATCAGGGAACTATTTCAGATATATGTCCCCACCAAGCAATTAAGATCGGCTATTAAGAATTTGCTGATAGTCCCTAGTTTCAGGAAAGCTAGGTGGGGAGGTAGAGCCTTCTACGTCTCTGCAGCCAAACACTGGAACTCCCTCCCTCTTTCAATCTCGGGTCTGGACTCTCGCTCTCTTTTTCACAAAGCCTTGAAGACCTGGCTTTTTACTCTCTCTACTCTGTAAGCTGTATATATATTTGCACCTCTGTTCTCAGCTCTGTTGACCTCTTTCTGCAGCGCCTTGACGCCCCTGGGCTAAGAACGCGCTTTATAAAGCTTATATTCATTCATTCATTTGCATATTCGCAGTGTATTTGCAAATAATATTAAACCCCCAAAAATCTGAGATTTCTGCTAGGAAAAAAAGTATTATAGTTAGGTAGTAGGGTGGCTGTGATAAGAGTATTTGGGGTTCATTTTGAGTATGTTCCAGCTACAGATGAGTCTTAATGCAGAGCTTCAAGCTGCACAGAAATACCCTTTTGCCATCATCTATAAAGTGCACTCCGTCAGTTTTATAGATTTCATTCTTGTCAAAACGCAGATTGTTGTTATATATACAGCCCATGCTCCGGTCTCTGAGAAATGCAGAAACTTTTTTATTAACATGTTTCCTGGCTTCGTCAATTTGTGGACAGAATTCATGTGACCAATTTCATTTCTGTCTTTGGCACATATTAGAGTACACCAACACAGTGTGAGGGAAAAGTGACATAATTTCTGCAAAGCTATCCTTCATTAGTATTTCCAGCCCTTCCCCAGTTAATGTGCTTAGGTCATTTCCACCACAGTGCACAATCATGTGGTAAGGAGCTCAGCAATCCACAATGATTTTAACCAAAGCCAGCAACTGATGAAACTTTAACCCTCTCTGGATGAACTAAGTAATCTACACTTTTGGCAAACCCAAGTTACTGTCAAACTCTCTTCTTTGCAGCCTCTTTAGCCCAATAGATATAGCTGTGGCCAACAATCCACACTCTAAGCATTTTGAGGTGAAGGAGCAATAACAGTCAGGAGAAGGATGTAGCTGGATGAGGTAGTTTTCTAAATGAAAAGCTGTTAAAATGAAGGTTTTAAAGATTGGATGCTGTCAGCATGTAAGTGAATAAAAAAGAAATGTAGTACAGACATGTATATATGTTTGAATCTGTGGAATAGACCACACCTGCTACATGTCATTTGAAAGCAACATGGTTCTCTTAGAATGTGCTGTGAACTTGTGACCTACTGGTTCCACTGGATTGCTCCATACACTTAAGAGTTATGGGGGGAAGGGTGTTAAAGAGACAGACTTTTTTTCAAATTAAAGGAGTAATGACACAATTTAACTAATGATTAACTTTTATTTCCAACTAAGGACTATGTAATTAACTGTTGTGCAGTATTTAGATTTAAAAAAACTGAAGCTAAATATAGGTTTGGACTCCTGTTTGTTTTCGTATTACTCCACGATGATCGAGAAAACATCATAAACAAGCAAAGACAGGAATGTCTTTTTAAAAGAGAGAGAAAGGGTTAACAGATACTAACCATTCACAAGTTGAGATAGAGTAGTCTAAAATGAAAGACATGGTTTCATTTGCTGCCTTTCTCCTGATCACAGAGTGCAAAGTTGAAGAGGTTGCAATTTTACGGTTGCTTTGTATGAGTGGTGTAACATTCTTGTGCTTAGTTTTTACTATCCTAACAGTGTCTAAACAAAGCAAAATGAGCTAAAACAACAATATAATCTAGGAGCTCAATTCACTGATATGTACATAACCTTTTAAACATTGAAAACATTATATTACAAATGAAGCTATGTGAGTTTGATAAAAAAGAGTATCACTATGCTATGTAAAAAAATTATCAGATAACTGTATCTGGCAGAGGGTATGTTTTTATGATGTTAGTGCCAAATGTTTTAGGAAGGAAGAGGGACATTAATTAGTGCCCCTTTATTGCATTGTGTATTTTAAAGAAAAACAACAGTATAGTATTGTTGAAAGTTACAATGAGGAATGTATTAAAACCAAGAAGCTTTTGCAGGATAGATACATCTATGTTATTTGCAGTCTGGTAGTTGTAGTACTTTTAGTCACATTATTAAACAGGTGTAGTGTAGTCACAAATACAAAATGTGTTGTACCTGTATGTGAATTATAAAGTAGTAAAACGTGTTAAGTATGTATTAGGAAGTGTTTGTCAATGTGGTTTTTAACTTATATGACCGGTTTGCATATGCTTATATTGTGAGATATGTTTTTGTGGTTGCAGATAGTTATATGTACGATGAGACTTTCGAGTTTGATGCCGAGAACTATACATTTTCGGGAAGATGGCCTGAAGGTGTATATCTATTATGAAATCACATATATGTTTACATGGTGATCTATGTTCTTTAAGGGTTTTTAAACATTTCATATATATGGTGAGGGTGGTGCATTTCTTTAAACATGCTCTGTTTAAAATTGAGGCGGGTTAGTAGGGCAGAATGTCTCCTGAGAGTTCTTGTGCTAGCTTCACTTGGGGGTCGATTCCGATTCGGGAAAAAAAGCGTCCGTCCGAATCATATCCGGAGCCCTCTCCGTACGAATCGTACACGTCCGTCCGAATTGCGTAGTATCCCGTCAATCCGTCTGAATCACCGCGAACTGTACGAATTGCAAGGCTGAAACCGTACGACATGGACCCTCACAGTGAACCGTACGATTCGTAAACACGCCGTACGACCCGACGAGTACGATCCGGACTGGGTTATGAGGCCGCGATTCGTACAGTCCACGTCAGGTAAGGGCGATTTGCACAGACAACCACACAATCACATACACACCGTACGGTGCGTACACCCCATGATTACAGGAGTACGCACCGTACCCCTGCGATCATGGGGTGTACGCGCTGTACCCCATGATCGCAGGGTGTATGCCCCGTACACCCTGCGATCATGGGGTACGGTGCGTACACCCCATGATCGTGGGGTACGGTGCGTACACCCCATGATCGCAGGGGTAGGCACCGTACCCCTGCGATCATGGGGTGTACGCACCGTACCCGGGGGGGGCGTTCTGTACCTCTTACGAGGCGTACTCTGCTTCTCCGGATGTTTTGGGCTCCCGTAAATAAAGCGTCGTACGGTGCTTACCCGACACAAATCGTACTTGCTGGGTCGGGAAAACCTGCTTCGAACCGTACGGATGTCGTGTACAGCGGGTTCCGAGGGAGAATCGTACGGAAATTGGAGTCGTACGGTCTTTGTACGATTCGTATGGAGTCCTACTCCTGGTACAAATCGTATGTACGGGGGAGGCTGCAGGGTACGATTCGTACGGGAAAAATGCTCTGTACGGCTATTCAGAGTGGTTTTTCCAGAATCGGATTGACCTCTTGGTGTGTAACTTTTCCTTGAGAAATGCTGAATATATACGTTTTAAACACACCATGATTATTTGAGAAATGGATAAGTGGGTTAGCGGTTGGGCACACCGCTTCCGTTAAAGCCCCTGAAGAGAAGCATATGGAGCTTCGAAGCGCGTCGGGCAGATCCATTACGGAGCGGCATCTACAAGCGGATCCCCGTCCTCACCTATACATAAATCAAGCTGCTGCTCATGTGCTACTCAAAGGTGGACAACCTTGGAGCGACAATTTATACGCGGCTGTCCAGCCGCGGAGTATGCACCACCCCGTCATCCTTGGGGGTCACGGAAGTGAAACAGCAGCCGTACACGGGATCGAGGACGGGCCCACTTGCGGGGTCCATACAGGACTTGATTATGTGCTTTCCGCACCACACTTCCCATAATACACAGTCTCATTTGAGCCTCCCATTGGTGGGTGTGTCATACGGAAAATGGAGAAGTGGGTTAGCGGTTGCGCACACCGCTTCAGTTATAGCCCCTGAAGAGAAGCATATGGAGCTTCGAAACGCGTCGGGCAGATCCAGTACGGAGCGGCATCTACAAGCGGATCCCCGTCCTCACCTATACATAAATCAAGCTGCTGCTCGTGTGCTACTCAAAGGTGGACGACCTTGGAGCGACAATTTATACGCGGCCGTCCAGCCGCGGAGTATGCACCACCCCGTCATCCTTGGGGGTCACAGAAGTGAAACAGCAGCCGTACACGGGATCGAGGACGGGCCCACTTGCCGGGTCCATATAGGACTTGATTATGTGCTTTCCGCACCACACTTCCCATAATTCACAGTCTCATTTGAGCCTCCCATTGGTGGGTGTGTCATACGGAAAATGGAGAAGTGGGTTAGCGGTTGCGCACACCGCTTCCGTTAAAGCCCCTGAAGAGAAGCATATGGAGCTTCGAAACGCGTCGGGCAGATCCATTACGGAGCGGGGTCCATAAAGGACTTGATTACATGCTTTCCGCACCACACTGGACAACCTTGGAGCGACAATATATATATATATATATATATATATATATATATATATATATATATATATATATATATATATGTATATATATATATATATATTACCTACTGGCGATAGCCAGTAGGTATATATAGTTAGGATTTTTTTCCTATGGGATTTTTGAAAATTCTATGTCGAATAACTTTGGCGTTTGGGGACAGAATTGGCTGAAATTTTCAGGAAAATGGAACATTTTGTTTCTGAGCAGCCCCTGAAAATTTGGGGGGGTTTCGTCAAGGGGAGGCCGAGAAAAAACGGGGGTCCCAAAACGTGTTTTTCCCATGCAATTTTCCATAGGGCGGTTGGCCTCACTTTTAGCCTGAACGGCTGAATGGATTTACACCAAACTTGGCAAAATTGTAGGGACTGGTAGCCCGATGTGCCTTTGCTATGTCTCAAGATATAGGCTCCAGTGGTTTTTACGAAAATTAACTTTGAAAAATATATATTGGGCTACATTGGGCTATATATATGTTGGAGCCCAAATGTAGCCCAATGTAGCCCAATGTAGCCCAAAGATGGCCACCAGAGACAAAAAAAACAAATGTAGCCCAAATATCAGCCAGATGTAGCCCAACTATAGCCCAATGACAGAATGTCCCAGAGTGTTCGAAAGAACAACTAGAGTGCTAACAGTCCTACTTATTACAAAGGTATGGCACACCTGAAGCCATCTTGATTGGAATAAAGTGGTAACTCTTAAAACATTTAATTTAAAAAGGAACAAAATGAGGGGGTTCATTTTGCCATAGAAAGTATGATTAGCGAATATATGACGAAATCCCGCATACCATCAGTCCGCAAAAAAAATCCCGCATGTACTATTAGGCCGCAAATTAAAATAACGAAAACTTTTAGAACGAATATGCCTTTAGCATACACTAAACAACTAAACTACCCTAAACCCTAAAACACTACCCCCAGCATGACCCTACACTACACAAACAGTACAACACTACCCTAAACCCTAAAACACTACCCCCAGCATGACCCTACACTACACAAACACTACAACACTACCCTAAACCCTAAAACACTACCCCCAGCATGGCCCTACACTACGCAAACACTACAACACTACCCAAAACCCTAAAACACTACACCCCAGCATGACCCTACACTACGCAAACACTACAACACTACCCTAAACCCTAAAACACTACCCCCAGCATGACCCTACACTACACAAACACTACAACACAACCCTAAACCCTAAAACACTACCCCCAGCATGACCTTACACTACGCAAACACTACAACACAACCCTAAACCCTAAAACACTACCCCCAGCATGACCCTACACTACGCAAACACGACAACACTACCCTAAACCCTAAAACACTACCCCCAGCATGACCCTACACTACGCAAACACTACAACACTACCCAAAACCCTAAAACACTACACCCCAGCATGACCCTACACTACGCAAACACTACAACACTACCCTAAACCCTAAAACACTACCCCCAGCATGACCCTACACTACGCAAACACTACAACACTACCCAAAACCCCAAAACACTACACCCCAGCATGACCCTACACTACGCAAACACTACAACACTACCCTAAACCCTAAAACACTACCCCCAGCATGACCCTACACTACGCAAACACTACAACACTACCCTAAATCCTAAAACACTACCCCCAGCATGACCCTACACTACGCAAACACTACCACACTACCCTAAACCCTAAAACACTACCCCCAGCATGACCCACACTACGCAAACACTACAACACTACCCTAAACCCTAAAACACTAGCCCCAGCATGACCCTACACTACGCAAACACTACAACACTACCCTAAACCCTAAAACACTACCCCCAGCATGACCCTACACTACGTAAACACTACAACACTACCCAAAACCCTAAAACACTACCCCCAGCATGACCCTACACTACGCAAACACTACAACACTACCCAAAACCCTAAAACACTACCCCCCAGCATGACCCTACACTACGCAAACACTACAACACTACCCAAAACCCTAAAACACTACCCCCAGCATGACCCTACACTACGCAAACACTACAACACTACCCAAAACCCTAAAACACTACTCCCAGCATGACCCTACACTACGCAAACACTACAACACTACCCAAAACCCTAAAACACTACACCCCAGCATGACTCTACACTACGCAAACACTACAACACTACCCAAAACCCTAAAACACTACACCCCAGCATGACCCTACACTATGCAAACACTACAACACTACCCAAAACCCTAAAACACTACCCCCAGCACGACCCTACACTACGCAAACACTACAACACTACCCAAAACCCTAAAACACTACCCCCAGCATGACCCTACACTACGCAAACACTACAACACTACCCTAAACCCTAAAATACTACACCCCAGCACGACCCTACACTACGCAAACACTACAACACTACCCAAAACCCTAAAACACTACCCCCAGCATGACCCTACACTACGCAAACACTACAACACTATCCTAAACCCTAAAACACTACGCCCAGCATGACCCTACACTACGCAAACACTACAACACTACCCTAAACCCTAAAACACTAGCCCCAGCATGACCCTACACTACGCAAACACTACAACACAACCCTAAACCCTAAAACACTACCCCCAGCATTACCCTACACTACGCAAACACTACAACACTACCCTAAACCCTAAAACACTACCCCCAGCATGACCCTACACTACGCAAACACTACAACACAACCCTAAACCCTAAAACACTACCCCCAGCATGACCCTACACTAAACAACCACCACAACTCTACACTACACTAACACAACACTACACTACACAACACTACACTACACTACACAATCACTAACCCACGAAAAAATTAACACAAACCCACTTACCTCTCTCGTCATCGTGGTTTTCACAACGCAAATGCATTTACCATACATGCCTTTAAAACGTAATTCTTTGTAAAGGCATGCGCGATAAATGCCCATGCGTTTTGAAAAAATGCGGGATAATGGTATGCGAGGTCAATGACCTTGCGGGATAATGGTATGCGGACTGAAAGTCTGCGGGATAAAAAATGCAGGAAAATGGCTGCAAACCATGATTAGCAGCAGACTTCCCTGGTGAGCACTAGCTTTACTACAGTGATCTAATGAGCAACTAGAGTGCTAACATTCAGAATTTATGGCAAATGTGTGACACATCTGAATGCCTTCTTGATAGAACCAAAGTAAACAAGCATTGAAAATGCAATAGATCTCGCCCTCGTTTAAGTTAAAGCCATTCTGTTTGTAATGAGGTGGCTTTTTAGCTTTGCTTTTATTAGTGTTTTTAAAACTTTCATGTAAATAACATGCATATGTATGCATATATGTATATGTATGCATGCATTTATATTTATATAGATATGCAGACTATATATGTTTATATATGTATTCACTGAAAAAAACATAGGTTATAGACCATATATAGTTAGGAATTTGCATTTACAAAACCTTGAACATTCACTGAAAAAACCATAGGTTAGAGACCATATATAGTTAGCTGGACATTTTATTGACATAAAACCAATGAAATTCCATATATAGTTAGTTGCACTAACTATATATCGCGCACCCGCAATCCACTGCTGATGATGTCACATATTACATCATTCATGACATGGTCAGTGACATCACTGATGACATCACTGATGACATCTCAAATGACATCACTGATGACATCTCAAATGACATCACTGATGACATCATCTAGTGTCTGTGTGTTTTTGTAAAGTTTAAATATGTTTTACATATTGAAGAATGAGTGGATGTATGGAAGACTGAGTGTGTGTGTGGCTGGCTGGGAGGTGTGTGACTCTGTGCATATCAATGTGTACTTGTATCAGTGATTGTATAGGAGAGTAAGTATGTGTTAGTATATGTGTGAAAAGTATGGTGTTCTGTGTTTAACTGTATAGATGAGGAAATCGAAGTGTGATTGATTCTTCACAGGACTGACTAGGTGTATGAGTGCATATGATAGTGTTGTAATAATGAGTGACTGTATGTATGAGTGATTGTATGGGTGAATGAGTGAATGTGTGTGTAGACGTAGGAATCAGTGAGTGCGTATGTAGTAACTGGTATTGGTGTGTCATGATGTCATCAGTGATGTCATTTGAGATGTCATCAGTGATGTCATTTGAGAAGTCATCAGTGATGTCATCAGTGATGTCACTGAAGTATGGTGTTCTGTGTTTAACTGTATAGATGAGGAAATGGAAGTGTGATTGATTCTTTACAGGACTGACTAGGTGTGTGAGTAACTCCATGGATGAGTGGCAGTGTGTGAGTGTCTGCATAGGTGTATGAGTGCATATGATAGTGTTGTAATAATGAGTGACTGTATGTATGAGTGATTGTATGGGTGAATAAGTGAATGTGTGTGTAGACGTAGGAATCAGTGAGTGCGTATGTAGTAACTGGTATTGGTGTGTCATGATGTCATCAGTTATGTCATTTGAGATGTCATCAGTGATGTCATCAGTGATGTCACTGACCATGTCATGAATGATGTAATATGTGACATCATCAGCAGTGGATTGCGGGTGCGCGATATATAGTTAGTGCAACTAACTATATATGGAATTTCATTGGTTTTATGTCAATAAAATGTCCAGCTAACTATATATGGTCTCTAACCTATGGTTTTTTCAGTGAATGTTCAAGGTTTTGTAAATGCAAATTCCTAACTATATATGGTCTATAACCTATGTTTTTTTATATATATATATGTGTTTTATACTTTGTCAAAAATGCGCGGTATTCGTGGAGTGTCTGCGGCATTCGCGACATTGTCGCGAAAACCATAAATATCTTGAAATAAATCGATGACAAACACCACAATAAGTGGTGCACCATGTAGATGTAATGTTCAATATCAAATTATGGAAAAAATAGAAAAGTTATACAAGTTCAAGCAAAAAAACAAAACAAAGGTAATATGGACATTAAGGTTAATTAATAAAATCTTAAACTATAGAAAATTACTTATAGAACAAAGGTTATAGAGATATTATAGTTAAGAATGAGTATTAAAAAAAGTACAAATTCACTGGAAAAAACAAAGGTTACAGGGACGTTATAGTTATGATATAAATTAAAAAAAACCTTATAAGTTTACCAAAAGCAAAAAAAAAAGTTACAGAGATACAGGTATACATACTGTTCCACAATTTACCCAAAGGCGAGGCACACTCACTGTCGGCTCACTCCAGGCAGGAGAGGTATCAGATGCACCCAGCGTCATCAGACTGGCAGTCAATATTATGGACATTATACTGGTTTCACTGCCACCAGCCTACTTGGGTCGTATTGGTCAAGGACTGCCGATCCCGGAATGGCCCGAAAAGCGCCAGGCTCTGATGACGGTACACAGTCTAAATATTGAGTTTATAATATCGACCTACAGAAATATCAAGTTTGAAATATCGAAGGTAAAGAATATCGAGGTCAAGAATATCGTTGGGCAGAATATCGACTCTAAGGTAAGTAATATCGAAAAAATTTAAATCAATGTAAGTAATATCGAAGTCAGTAATATCGATATCAAATATATCGATGTTACTAATTTCAATGTTACTAATATCGATATTTGTATTATTGTTATGTATTTTACTTGTTTTAAATTATATGTGTACTATTTTTATATATTAATAATGTTATTTTTAAGTCAATTTTATCTTTTAGTACTGGAGCGGGTAGTGGGTTTATAGGAGAATTGGGTGGGAAGTATTTTAATTGTAATTAAGTAATGATTTATTTTAATTTATTGGTATTGATAATTAATTCATTTTTAATTAATTAATAATTGGCAATTATTTGAATTGTTAATTTATTTTTTTAATTGGTAATTAATGTTTGTAATTCGTAAATCATGTTTTTAATTGGTAATTAATGTTTGTAACTGGTAATTAATGTTTTTAATTGATAATTAATTTTTGTAATTGATAATTATTTTTTTATTGGTAACTAATGTTTGTAACTGGTAATTAATGTTTGTAATTGGAAATACTTTTTTTAATCAGTAATTATTTTTTTTTAATTGGTAAGTAGTTTTTTTTAATAGGAAATTATGTTTTTATAATTGGTAATTAATGTTTTATAAAAAGTATTTTTTGGTATAAAATATAATTTTATTGTTTAAAGTTTTTTAATTGCTAATCAATTTTTAATATTAAATATGTTTTTTGATTTGAGAAATATTTTATTGTTCAATATTTATTATTTGGTAACTAATATTAATTAATTCATATTTATTGGTATTTATTGATAATTAATTATTCAATTGTAATTATGTTTTTAATAATTATTAATGGGTATTCGCAAATGATGTTAAGTTATTTAAAATGTAAAAGATTAATTATTTTAAATACAAACATTATTTATAAGTATGTTATATTTCATTTCTATGCTATCCAACGCTTTCCCTACTGTTGCATTCTCTGGAGTGGGAATAGTAATTTTTACCCCTACGCTATCCAAAGATCTCCCTACTGTTTCACTCTCTGGAGTTGGAATAGTAATTTTTACCCACCCGCTATCTAACGCTTTCCTTCCTGTTGCATTTACTGGAGTGGGAATAGTAATTTTGACCCCTATGCTATCCAACGCTTTCCCTACTGTTGCACTCTCTGGAGTGGGAATAGTAATTTTTACCTTCCCGCTATCCAACGCTTAACCTACAGTTGCACTCTTTGGAGTGGGAATAGTAACTTTTACCCCTACGCTATCCAACACTTTCCCTACTGTTGCACTCAATGGAGTGGGAATTAATTTTTAGCCACCGGCTATCCAACGCTTTCCCTACTGTTTCACACTCTGGAGTTGGAATAGTAATTTGTACCCACCCGCTATCCAATGCTTTTCCTACTGCTGCACTCACTGGAGTGGGAATAGTAATTTTTACCCCTACGCTATCCAAAGTTTTCCCTACTGTTTTACTCTCTGGGGTTGGAATAGTAATTTTTACCCACCCCCTATCCAACGCTTTCCTTACTGTTGCACTCTCTGGAGTTGGAATATTAATTTTTACCGTCCTGCTATCCAACGCTTTCCCTACTGTTGCACTCTTTGGAGTGGAAATAGTAATTTTTACCCCTACGCTATCCAACGCTTTCCCTATTGTTGCACTCAATGGTTTGGGAATTAATTTTTAGCGACCCGCTATGCAACACTTTCCCTACTGTTTGACACTCTGGAGTTGGAATAGTAATTTTTACCCACCCGCTATCCAATGCTTTTCCTACTGTTGCACTCCCTGGAGTGGGAATAGTAATTTTTACCCCTACGCTATCCAACGCTTTCCCTACTGTTGCACTGTCTGGAGCGGGAATAGTAATTTTTATCCCTACACTATCAAACGCTTTCTCTACTGTTGCACTCTCTGGAGTGGGAATAGTAATTTTTACCCCTACGCTATCCAACGCTCTCCCTACTGTTTCACTCTCTGGAGTTGGAATAGTAATTTTTAGCCCTACGCTATCCAACGTTTTCCCTACAGTTGCACTCTCTGGAGTGGGAATAGTAATTTTAACCGATACGCTATCCAACGTTTTCTCTACTGTTGCACTCCCTGGAGTGGGAATACTAATTTTTACCCCTACGCTATTTAATGCTTTCCCTACTGTTGCATTTTCTGGAGTGGGAATAGTAATTTTATGTTGTACACTATCCAATGGGGACTTTAAATAGTAGTTTTATTTATTTATCTATGTAATATTTTTTGTAATATTTTAGATAATGTAGTATTTAATTAATTTTAAATATTTTGAAAGTATATTTAATTTTTTTAATTCATTAAAATAATTATTTACTTTTTAGTTATGTTATTATTTTATGTGTGTAGATGCATTTGTAAATTATAGTATTTATAAATAATTTATAAGTAATTAAAATAATTATTAAAAGTTATTAAGTAAGTATATATTATATATTTTATCTATATGTTTAATTAATGTTTTATTATTACATATGTATTATTTATTAATTTTAAACATTATTCAATATTTTTAAATATGTTTATTTATTTTTTTGTATTAGTTACTTTATTTTACACATTTATTTTTAACAGAAAAAAACCGATATTTTTATTTACGATATTTTTAACATCGATATTTTGGTTTCGATATTTTTGTACTTACCTTGTTGTAGATAGGATGTCGATATACTTGCCTTCGATATTCCAGCGTCGATGTTTCTGTAGGTCGATATTCTGTGAGTCGATATTCTGTCAGTGATTCTCTGATGGCGCTGGGTGCATCTGAATCCTCTCCTGCCTGGAATGAGCCGACAGTAAATGTGCCTTGCCTTTGGGTATCCTGTGAAACAGTAAGTATACAGCCCTCCCGGTGGTGAGGCGCACTGCCGCATTATTCACCGGTTCCGCTGCTGGTTTGTCGATTCAGCAGAGTGGAACAGTTTGACTCAATGTTTGAACGGGGAGGAAGCTGATGATACACCCGTGAATATTATGGACATTTTATTGGTTTGACTGCAACCTGCCCACTTGTGTCGTATTGGTCAAGGACTGCCGGTCCCAGAATGCATTTTGTTAAGGTTTACTCACCTGAGCTTGATTCCATATTAAAATGTGAAAAAATGTGAGTGAAGTACTGGTCTACCTAATGCTGGCAGTCATTCAGTATCAGAGAGCCTCAGAGGAAGGGCGTAGGCCTGAAATGCATCAGACTCTGATGACGCTGGGTGCATCTGAATCCTCTCCTGCCTGGAGTGAGTCAAGAGTGGGTGTGCCTTGCCTTTGGGTAACTTGTGGAACAGTATGTATACAGCCGACCCGGCCGCGAGGTGCACTGCCGCGTTATTCAGCGGTTCTGCTGCTGGTTTGTTGATTCAGGGGAGCGGAACAGTATGACTCAATGTTTGAATGGGGATGAAGTTGGTGATGCACCCGTGAATATTATAGACATTTTACTGGTTTGACTGCCACCAGCCCACTTGGGTCATATTGGTCAAGGACTGCCGGTCCCAGAATTCATTTTGTTAAGATTTACTCACCTAAGTTTGATAAGGGGTGGGGTTCTGTTTGCACACTGTTGTTTGCTGTCCTTGTTAACCATCATTTTTTCCTCCTCAGGTTTTGGAACACACACACTTGCTTTACTCTTGTGCACAGTCCTGGGGTGACATCCCTTCACAACATGCAGGAAGCTTGAAAGAAAATGGCACCTGGGATTTGCCACCACTGACAAAGCCAAGTACAGGGAAGCCATTAGGTCTTACAAACTCGAAATAACCACAGCACAATCTGCTTACTATAAGGAGAAAATTATGTCAGCTAAATCCAAGCCAAGAGAAATCTACCAAATAGTCAAAAGCCTCTCCAAGCTTCCCCCACCTGCAGTCCCAGCCGACAATCCTACAGCTCGCTGCAATGATCTAGCCGAATTCTTTTATCTAAAAATAAACAAAATATATTTATCCTTCGCGGCCCATGTCCCAGAGCTTAGCGCTGCTGAATCTCAGCCTCCCACAGTAAAAGAACACCCCCTACGAGTAACCCTGAGCAATTTTCCTCTCTTAGACCTAGAGTCACTCAAATCCCTCTCACAACAGACAAAATCAGGCTCCCCTTGCGACCCAGCTCCCCGCCGCAAGATGACCACAGCTAGCCAAGTCATCCTCCCCACCCTTATGGATCTACTTAACGGCTCCATACTAAAGGGAGTTGTACCTCCAACCTGGAAACAGGCAATGGTGAAAGCACTACTGAAGAAGCCTAACCTTAACCCCAATGATCCTAACAACTATCGCCCCATCTCCCTGCTACCCTGGGTAAGCAAGATTCTGGAGAAACACATCAACCTCCACCTCACAAAATTCCTCGAAGAGAACCGCCTACTGGATTCTACTCAAACAGGATTCCGTCCCAAACATGGCACAGAAATGGCTCTTCTAGCCGTGACGGAAGAATCCAGGAGGATCTTGGACCGAGGGGGATCCGTGGCAGTTATCCTCCTGGACCTGAGCGCCGCGTTTGACATGGTGTGCCACAGAACTCTCCTGTGTCGACTATCCGCTCTGGGAGTTTCCGGAGACGCTCTTGCCTGGCTGGGATCCTTCTTGAGCGGAAGGACCTTCCAGGACTTCGACGGTGACTCCTGCTCTACCAGCAGACCCCTGGACTGCGGGGTACCGCAGGGCTCTTCATTAAGCCCCATGCTGTTCAATGTGTACATGAGACCGTTGGCTGAGGTCGTCCGCCCATATGGTATCAATATCATCACGTACACGGACGACACTCAGCTTGTGGTCTCCCTGGCACAGAGGAACAGTGAGTCCCCACAAGCCAACCTGACTGCTTGTATGGAAGATGTTAAGAGATGGATGACGGCATCCTCTCTGAAACTCAACGGTGATAAAACTGAGATTATGCTGCTTGGCCCCCCTACTCCTACCACCATCGACCAGCTATGGCCCTCTAGTCTAGGTCCCCCTCCAACTCCGAAGGATAATATTAAGAGTCTAGGAGTATGGCTGGACAAATCACTTACCCTCACCCAGGCAACAAAAACCTCCGCAATCTGCTTTGAGATCATCAGGATGCTGAGAAAAATCCTGCCACTCCTGCCCTTTGAAGCCAAGCAAGTTGTCATTCAGGGTCTGATCCATTCCCGTCTCGACTTCAACAACGCCCTTTACCTGGGGGCCCCCGAATATGTGCTGCAAAAACTCCAGCGGACTCAGAACTGCGCAGCACGTACGCTACTCCAGATTCCGCGCAGAGAATCGGTGGAAGCGGGGATTAGAGCCCTCCACTGGCTCCCTGCTAAGGAAAGAATACAATTCAAAGCCATGTGCATTTCCCACTAAGCCTTTTACAGATCCGGCCCCGAGATCAATAATTCACTCCTCACCCCCTACTGCCCAGGCAAACTACTCCGGTCTACGAACGCATTTCTCGCTGCAGTCCCCCGGGTCAAAAGGTCCAGAGCAGGAGGAAGGTCCTTCACGCTCAATGCTGCTAAGCTATGGAACTCCCTTCCCATCCACCTAAGATCCAATCCCAACCTCTCATCTTTCCGTAAAGGGCTAAAAACACTCCTCTTCAGAAACTAACTCCATCCCCTGATCCCCACTCCCTCAGAGCACTTTTTCCTCACTATTAGCGCTTGGAGGTCCTAGGGCAGCAGCCGCGCTCTACAAAACCCCTTTTCATTTCATTCATTCATTTCATGCCACTGACATGCTCATTATGGTTTCACTGAGCCTAATGAGTCCTGCTTTCTGGGGTGACCGATACCCATCCTTCACAATAATCCCCATCTGACACCCATATGACCATTCGAGTCTTGTAGTGGAAATTCCCAGGGGATCGCAAGACTTTTCCAGAGTTCCTTTCATCTAGTGGTCAAATGCGCAACACATGATCCGCAGGGACGCTTTATTGCCTTGGAGGCCACCTTGGAAGGACAAGTGGTCCTGCTAGTGTGTGTGTATGTGCCACCTGCCTCGCTGTCCCCTAGTCTTCAAGACCTCCCCGTCTTCTCACCAGCCTTAAACAAGGGCACAATAATAGGGGGTGACTTTAAAGCAGTGCCTGAGCCTGAACTGGATAGTTCTGGCATCCCCACGGTCTTCTGTGGGATTAGCGCCCGAAGTCTCTCTGATTGGACCACGTCTCGGGGTCTCTGCGATGCATAAAGATTCATGCATCTCGGATGTTGGCAATTCACGCATACTTCCTCGGCTCACCACAGTTACTCTCGGATAGACCTTGCCAACTGTTGCCTCAGATTCTGATTCTGGCCCGCTGTATTTTGGACCATTCCCCTTTACTCCTACATCGTTGGCACCCTCCTGTGGGACAGCAGCCCATGTGGTGCTTAAATGCCTGGTACCTCCAAGTTCAGTCGTTGTTACAACTTGCGGGGTAATGATATGCATTGTTACAACCCGGTCGTGGTAACGACCGCTTTGTAACAACATGCGGGGTGACGGACTGCAGAAAAAAGAGGCATATTCCTTTAAAAATAATGAAGGCGCCTTTACCTGTATGGGAACCATATAGGCCGCGAGTAAAGCAACAATGCAAGACTCTGCTAAGCGCTTCATTAGGGCCCAGGAACGTGATAGTTCTGCTCATGTTGCTCAGCTGGAGGCAAGTGCCCTTTGACTGGAGCAGCAGTTTGAGTCTAACCCCCAAAAGGATACATTTCACCAGTTAGGCCTCATCGTGGAAGACATTCGTCTGTACTCCCTTGAAGCAGCCGAACACCTCTCGCTGTCCACAACGGCTAGGATTAACGGCTGGGGGATATAAACGGAAAACGACTTTATTGGCTGGTCTCCCATCAACAGGCCAACAGTATAATTCTTAAGATCCTAGATGACACTGGTTAGTCCAAACGTTTGCCATTACTGTCGAACACTATACTTCAAGCCAGTAGACAGAGACGCGAATGTGCTCTGGTCTTTGCTTGACTCAATCCCCCTGTAGTGTAGTTCCTATATCCCTGATAGGCTCTGCACATTGGAATAATATACACTACAGTTTTGACATAGGACTAAGGTCATTATGTCTCTATCGAGTATACTTAATCGCTTGTGTATGCCAGATAACTCAGAGGTCACTAGAAACTTCTCGAATGAACAAGAAGGGATTAGTTTCTGACAACTGCATAAACATGACAACTTTGTTTCCCTTTAGAATCGGAACAGTCTCAGAATTGTGGAAACAATAGATAACAGTTTCACTCAATCAATCTACATGCCTCGTTTCTACAGAGTTACACAGAAATAGATAGACAGGCGTTTCAATAAAAAGGGTTTATTGAACAGTCTTATTTCTCGTGCAAGATATATGAACTGCTGCAATCGTAAGACAGAATGTGAAGTATAATACATTCAGCGTTAGCACTAAGATAAAATAATACTGCAATAGCATGGTTTGTAGCTATGACATATATTCATAAAAATATATACATAAATAACACAGGCTAAAATGTGAATACTCATCTGGTGCTTTTAGTTAGTTCTACCCCAGTGTACCTAACCTAAATGTAGTACGAGGTAAGAAGTAGGTGCTGTTTTTCTATAGTCTAGTTTAGCTATAGTTTAGATGTTGTTGCCAAGATTTGCCAAAAGTCCCTCAAGGTTCTAGTCTGCTCCATACCTTAGAATGAGAAAGGTTGAAATCTCTTTCTGGGTCTTGATCTCTAACACCCCGCAAGGGGAGTCAGAAACACTGGAGTTGAATTCTCTATGAGGAGGATGACAGCGTCTGGTCAGTGCGTCAGACGGGGACTCGATCTCCTTCCGAACTTGCCGTGGCAAGCCGCGTAACTATGCTGTGCAAGTGTACAGCTGGACCGTACCGTGGTTTGCCATGGCAAGTGAAGATATATTTATACCTTAAAGGTGTTTAGGAATGACAGTATTGACGTAAAAGTCGGGCAGAGGACTTGTCATGAATGAACCTCTAAGGAATAGATGTTCATGCATAACAAATTAGTTCTTGGAGAAATCAATAATCCAGTCAAGGGGAAGTCCTAAAGGCTTAAAAGTCTAGTTTTTCAAGAGCTCGTTGTGACGTGGATGGACGGATGTAGGTGACCATGCCTGTATTTGGTTAGCATGGATAATGCCTAAATAAGGGTTGGATTTCTATGCCTAAAGATGGGCAATGCGAATTGTGCCTATATAAGGACATAAATCGGGAAACCTATATATGGTATCTAAATTGACACACAACACCCACTCCACTTTCGTATGAACAACTTTACTAAATCCTAAACATGTTAAACATATCTAAAATAGAGTTTCGCATGATTTGCTAAAACATGTCTAAAAACATATTTCTAAAAATGCATTTAAAAGAGTTGCTATGCATAAAATTCAATGATGCTGTACATATTAAAGCAATGTATCATTCCAAGCATATATTCACAGTGAATGCTAAATGAATGAGCATGAGTGTATAGATTATGAAATGGCTCGTAAATACAGAAGAAAAAAAGGGCCGAAACCATTTCATGTCAAGTTACATAAAACAATTGTTAATGACAAGGTGACATATTGTCTCTGGAAGTTTTTCAAAGAATTCTATTCTCTATGAATAGTTCTACTACAAACAGATTACTGTGGAAAAAAATGAAAAATACAAATTTGGAGAAAAAAAATTAATCATAGGAAAAAAGTTCCAAAGTTAGTCCTTGTTTTGGTCTGAATGGCAGAAACCATTTGATATTTCATTCTCGTAGACGAGGTAAACCCAAAATGTGGACGATGCGCTCACGACACTTTATCTTCTGCAGAGCTAACTCCACGGTGATTTGAGTGTTGTTGGTTATTTGGCTTGCCATATCGTAGCAGTAGGAATAAAAACAGGATCCCTGCAACAAGCGCTAAAAGGAGTGGCAGTCCGAAAAATTCAGAGTGCACGAATGCTTCAAAAGGTGCTAACAGTCCTCAATACATGTTCTTAAATACATGTACAATACAGCTCGTATCAGACATGTTTAAGATACGTTCCAACATTTCTGAGAAATGTATAGGGCAGTTTGTTTTCAAAAGGGCATGTATCTCGGCAGAAGTCCTTGTGACTTGTAGATCATAGGTTTCTTCGGCCGAGGTCAGTGGCACTGTTTGTTGCAAAAGAATGGCTTTCATTCTGCTTAGAGTATCAATTGGTATAGAAGAGATGTTCGGTGAAGGCCATAAAGGCGACTCCCTGACTGTTTGTATTTGTGGAAACAAGACTTGCATACAGCAAGTGACCCTGGATGTAACCGTGACTAGGTATGGGATACCTGGCAACATACTATAGCAGCTGTGATCATTCAACATGAGGTAACTTCCATTTGAAAGTTGTTCAAAAATTGGATTAATCACTGCAGCTGGTGAGCCTTGCAGGTGACAGGATAAGTTTGTAGTGGAACCATCACAGGCCCCATGTAAATTAATACCCTGGCAAAGCAGAGAACCGCTTAGTGCGTTTTCACAGTTAGTACCGCTAACACTTCACGCCCCCCACTCCAACATCTGTGTGTGTAAGGTAAATCCCAGGATGTCTTGATGTATTCTTTACCCAACCTTTCATATTTGCCTGCTGGTATATGTTTTAGGCAATACTGAAAATGGAAAATTGTAACAGGCAAAGTAATTTTACCATGTATGATCCACTCAGTAGCTGTTTTTTCTGCTACTGTGAATGGTAATTTTTCCAGTTTTTCAATGCTCAGCACCGTATAGTCTGCTTCCCTTTGTGCCAGTTTGATCTGTTTATCAGTGAGACTGAATTCTGAAAACAGTGATGTAGTGTTGATTAAATACCAAGGCACATAGCCTGAACGCAAGTTTTGGAGCGTCCCGCCTAATGGCATGCTAGAACGTAATTGAGACTGACCATGTTGCAACATGACCAAGTCTTGTTCCATGATGTCTATGGCAGAAGACACAATGCTGTCCAATGAATATATCCTGGACGACAGAGTTGTTAACCCATTGTCTACTACAGAGAGAGATTTCTCTAAATTAATAGGATCAATTTCTCGTATTCGTTCTGCAGTCTCTGCTTGGGTAATCTTCCATATTTCATTACAGGCAGCATAGATACAGGCAGATATGAAACGCTATTGACGTGGTTTCCTTGGTCCTAGCAAGAATTCCCTTTGGTCTGCGCCTTCTTTAAGTACAGATAAGTGTTGCTTTACATCCTCTAGTGTAGCTTTAGTCAGCCAATCAAGGCAACGTTTCCCTACACTGTATGTTGTTACTACCCCTGGATGCTGTCTTTTAACATATTGTGGGGCTGGCCTATTGATAGTGAAACCCTGTGTTTTGTTCAGGAATCAATCTTGACAGTTGTTTGTGTCTGTGGGCCAGAGCAACCATTTGTTCCAATCTGGATCTGATCTGTTGTGATGCAAAATAGTATGTACGTCGACCTCCCCATGTGTAGTGCTATTACTTGCAGGTGCAGGTATGGACGGAGTGTTCATGTCTTTGATCTTGGCTATCACAAGGCAAGACATTTGTTGGACAGTGTCATTCAAATACATAATTTGCTCAGGGATGCTACAGGCTCTAAACAAAGCTTCTCCCCCTGCACTTGCCAATCTTTTGTACCCCAGACAGTTTTTGTCTCAATGTTGTCTTTCCAAAAGTCGAAACCTTGTCTAGAAAGTTGGGAAATAAAGGCTGCAGAATAAATCTGTTTCGTATTGGTTAACATAACAAGTTGAACCCTGAAAAATATGGAAACTTCTTTGCAAAAGTTTTGGAGCTACCCTTTGGAGGTGTAGGACAATGTTCCCATTGGTAATACATAAATACATTTCTAGGTGATACACTTTTATGCAAGAAATGATGACCATAATGGTTATAACAATACATTTGTTTGTAGTCTGATGAACCCTCTAAATATTCATGATTTGTGAATACTGCAGACATTTCTAGATCAGACATCATGTTATCAACAGTCTCGAAGTCCCAATCATCAGAAAAGATACTAGAGGAAATAAAGTCACTTAATGAAATCTTAAATAAGTGTGGAATCTTCAAAAGTTCCGACGGGCCAAAAATGCCATATTCAGTTCTGTCCCAAACTATACCATCTGGGCTAGAAACGGCTGTGATGTTCGCTGCTGACAAGTCTCTCGCTTCACGATGGGAAGATTTGTGTGGCTGGAGAAGTAAGTTCACTCTTAGACTTGCTGTGTCCATTTGAATATATCTTCCATGTATCAGCATACCCAGAGTTATTACCAGAGCTAACCAAAGTAGAAAGAAAAATATTCACAAAACGATCCATAGTTCAATCCATGGCGAAACCAGATAAGTCTTTTTCGGGTGATGAAAAAAGTATGTTGCTTGTTCTTTGATAGTTCTTTGTGCTGGCATCGTTTCAGGTTCGCTGGGATCCTCAGAAAACGTATCAAAATTAATGAAATAGCCGGAGGCAGTTCTGTCAATGGTTGGAATTGCATCAGGATTCATTGAAATCGCTGGAACCAGTTGATCACTTGTGCGTCTGCTACATTGTCGGAGTCCCCTTGGCCTACTGCTTAGTATTGGCCACATAGTGTGGTTTGATCAGGTCGATGGACACATATCTTTTCTCCTTTTTACAAGCAAGGGGCAGCAATAGTACTGTTCTTGATCCTTGGATTGCTAGGACAGGTACTGGTTGTCTGTAAGAAAGTCCAAATTCCTTCTTGTCTGCGACCTTTTCTCGGATTAGATCACCAAGCTTTGGGATCCAGACACACAAGTTACTTACCTTCGGTAACGATATATGTGTAAGAAACATTAGTTAGTGTTAGATTCCTTACCTTAGAATATCCCCAGGCGTCAGACTGGATCCGGAAAGTTTTCGTCAGCAGTACCCCTGCACGTCGCTATGCGTCGTCTGTGGCTCTGCGTCCGTCGTCGGCGTAGTGATCGCCGGGATGACATCGTCGGAGTACTTAGACGCCGCCCTCGCAGGATGACGTCAGTTCTGTACATAGTTTTCCGTGCCAGTAACGCAGAGCCATGATAGAAACTGACACTGGTGCCATGAAACTAGGGCCCTGAAAGGGATGTCCTTAACCCTAGATATCGGTTCACAGAACAGGGAGGATGGGTGGGACGGTAAGGAATCTAACACTAACTAATGTTTCTTACAGATATATTGTTACCGAAGGTAAGTAACTTGTGCATCTGAAAGAAACACGTTAGTTTTAGATTCCGTACCTTAGAATAGACACCCCATCAATACCAACCCTGGTGGTGGGTCTGCGAACCAAGATCACACCAGAAAGTCCTGGAGAACAGAACAGCCGAAAAAAACATCTCTCCGGACTTGGCTGTCCAGGCAGTAGTGCCTAGCAAATGTGTGCAGTGAGGCCCACGTAGCTGCCTGACAGATGCCCTGCAAGGGGACTCCCCGACCCAGGGAAGTAGTAGCCGTTGTGGCCCGAATGGAATGGGCGCGCAGCCCAACAGGAGGCTCCTTTTTTGCCAAGGAGTAGATGGCCCACCCAGAGATGGTCCTCTTGTGCACCACCCGTCCCTTCTTAGCGCCCACGTAACCAACAAAGAGCTGGTCATCCATCCGGAACTGGCGTGTGTGATCTAGATAGGAGAGCGCACGTTTTGGGTCCAGACGGTGGAGCCTCTCTTCCTCCTTCGAAGGATGCGGAGGCGGAAAGAAGGTGGACAAGGTGATGGACTGCCCGATGTGAAAGGCTGTGACCACCTTGGGCAGGAAAGAAGGACGAGTCCTCAGAACAACTTTGTCCGGATGGACAGAGAGGAAAGGAGGTTTAGAAGATAGAGCCTGGAGCTCACTCACCCTCCTGGCAGAGGTGATGGCAACCAGGAATGCAGTTTTAAGAGTCAGAAGACGAAGAGGACAGTTGATGTACAGTAAAAATAACATAAAGGGCTATACCTACCACATAGCCCCAATACCATTACCAAATAATCAGTCAGTTGGTAGTGAAGAAGGGTTAATCATTTATTAAGCAAAATACTCTATAGAGGAGCCTCTCCAACCTTCACCCATCAGGTGTGCAGAGAAGACTGCTGGCTCACAGTCAGAACCAAACATATATACTTTCAGTTCAACACATGAAGTCACCGTAAATGGAAAAACACCACTCGGTCCTTGGGCCCCAAGGAAGTACCATATATGGCACACATGATTGGTTCAAAGCTTTACTATTTATTACTGGGAAGGTCAGGAGGGGTGACTCCCTTTCGTCCTGGTGCCTGGGAGTGTAGGCACGGCGCCTCCAGGAATACGCTTATCGCACCCAAAGCCAGATGCGACCTTGAGTCCCAGGACAGAGGGAAAACAGTTACTTTCAGCTGCTCTCAGTAACTCAAATAAACTCCTTGGTGTACTTCTATAATGTTAGAATCATCTCATAATCCTTCTCCAAATATCTTTGAGTATCTACTGTATAATGTATATACATCATAGAGAGTAATTTAAACCAAGCTTCACAACTTCCTAAATAAGACAAAGATATAAATGAATCGTGCTTGTGCATAACAGAGGCAGAAGGCCACAGACCCAACAGTTCGTAGTATTGGTGGCACTGTGTGTTTGATGAAGCATTTCAACAAATAGGTTTTTCGTGTAAGTCTGAAGATGGCTTTCCTTATGTGGGGCCAAGGTATAAAATACACGTTCCGGAGAAGGGGCAGTGGTTCTTAAGATAGTATGCATAGGGTGGCAAAATTCTAAATAAACAAACACTCCCATTAATATTATTAACAAGGTCGCTATAATGACCACAAATGCAACCTTAACACGTTGGGTCCAACTAGAAAAGACAGGCATATTTACAGGGAAGTGACGTGGTGCAAAAGGACACTCCTCTTCGGGGACAAAACGAGCAAAAGGGTACATGCTATCTAAAAGTCCAAAAATAAACTCGGGCATGCAGTCCAACCTGCCAGAGGGTCCTTCTTTCCTGCATCCGTCTAGAGCCTCACAGGCAGGCTCCTATTGTTCATCACAAATAAGACCAAACAAACTTCTCACGTTGGAGTTATGTTCTCACACAACCTTTGAAGAAAACACAACCTGGGCCCTTTTTCACGAAAATTCAGTCTTTCTTTCTGAACAGAACAAGCAAATGTTCAAGGCTCTTAGCGTGTTCAGTCCAGTGTCTCGCTCAGTACCCCAGAAACGTATCTAACAAACCCTAATACTCAAGTCTCTCCCTATCTCCTATCTCTTCACCTGGGGTACCATGTCGTTTGCTGGGCCGAAGATTGTATCGAACATGGCCAGGCAAGTCCTGATCAGGGAACAAAACTGAGGATAACAAATCTGTTGCAACAGGGATATTACGAGCCTCTCGTTCAACTGCAGGGGCAACAGAATCAGGGGCAATCACTTGTGCAGATGACAGAACCCCTTCCTGGCCCGGTGCTCATTCTCCTTGCCCTTCTCCAACTTCCTGGGCAACAGAAAAAGGAACAAAGCGAGGGGCTCGTTCACTTTCCTTGGTCAAAATGCCTTCTTGGTTTCGCTGATCATAAGGAAGCAGGAGAGGCAGTTTCTTTACGTGTGAGACATGGATCCAATGTCTCTTGTCGTTCACCTTAACCGCCGTCTGCGTGGCCAGTAGAATCTGAAAAGGCTCGGACCAACTCGGGTCCAGACTGGATTTCCGCTGATAGTTGCGGACCAGAACCCACTGTCCTGGTTCCAAACGATGTCCGGGACCCTCCGGCAAGGGCTGCAAAACTTCTGAAACCTGTTGATGAATAGAACGAAGATCATTAGTCAAGGCATACAGATAATCTGTCATCATAGGGTATTCAATATCACAAAACGTTCTGGGTCTCAGGACACCCCAAACATTGGAAGGACGCCCAAAGATCACCTCATAGGGAGATAAGCCAGAACGGGAATGTGAGGTAACTCGTAGTGACATCAGTGCTAGTGGTAGGGCATCTGGCCACCTCAACCCAGTACTTTCTTGAATCTTTGCCAGTTTAAGTTTCAGTAGTTAATTATACTTCTTGACCAGTCCAGCAGACTGAGGGTGTCGAGCCGCATGGAATTTCTGCTTAATTTGTAACCCATTACAAACATGACTGATAAGATCTGCATTAAAGTGCCCCCCGTTATCACTCTAGATCACCCAAGGCAATCCATAGCGTGGGAAGCATTCTTTTATCAGAGCCTTTGCTGTCGCCAGAGCAGTGTTTTCTTTGGTCGGGTAGGCCTCCACCCATTTACTGAAGACACACACCACGACCAAGACATACTTCAGATTATTCACACGCTCCATCTGGATATAATCCATTTGGAGCAACTCAAAAGGCAAAAATGGTGGTGCAAGAATTCCACTCAGAACAGGTTCCCTACCTCCAGGATTATGTCGTAAACGAACCATGCAATATTGCACCAAATGAGCAGCAGTTCTTGGGATATTAGGATTATTCCACACAGGGTCTAGAAGTGCACAAATACCCTTTGCCCCAATATGTGCTGAGCCGTGTGCCATGGTCACTACGGCATTCACTAATGCATTAGGCAACAACCATCGCTGTTTCTCAGATAAATCAATCCAGCAATCATTTGCATCTAATTTCCCCACTTCCTTCTCCCAGTGAGCCAGTTCAGCGGGGGTAGCTTCTTTCTGTATCTCTCAGACACTCTCCATGGTATTGTTAAACATTTCCGTCTCCACCACCCACCTAGCAGAAGTAGTCACAAACATTGAGGTCCTTTTGGATTTTGCAGTTTCTTTAGCTATCTGATCAGCAAAAGCATTACCTTCACCTACTGTATCCACCACTGTCTTATGTGCACTGCATTTAACTACGGCCACCATTTCTGGTAACGTCAATGCTGTCAGTAATCGCAGAATCAAAGGGCCATGTTGTATTCTCTGACCATGGGAAGTAAGAAAACCCCTTTCCGCCCACAGTCGGCCAAAGCTATGAGCCACGCCGAAGGTGTATTGGCTGTCTGTGTAAATATTTACTCTCAATCCTTCACTTAACTCACAGGCCCGAAGAAATGCCACTAACTCAGCTGCCTGTGCTGACTGATAGGGTACTCGGGAAGCCTCAACCACAGTGCGTAGAGTAGTTATCGCATATGCAGCAGTTTTTGTGCCATCTGGTAACTTGAAACAAGAGCCATCGACATACAACTCCCCTTCAGGGTCAGATAGAGGAATGTCTGTGAGGTCTACCCGTCCCTTCATCTCTTCCTCTGTCTGAAATATACGATCATGTACATCATTGCTTTCTTCGTCCGAAGGGAGGGGTAGTAACGTGGTGGGGTTCAGAGTGGCACAACGTTTAATTGTAATATGGGGAGCAAACAAAGTCAATTCGTAGCCTGTAAGACGTGCACTCGTAAGGTGCTGGGTCTTCGTTTTGTTCAGTAATGTATCCACAGCATGTGGTACCATCACTGTGAGATCATTATTCAGAACTAGCCCTTCCGACTGTCGAATGGCCACTGAGACTGCAGTAGTTGCCCTTAAACAGCTAGGAAGCGCTCTGGCAACGTTATCCAACACCACCGAGAAATAGGCACAAGGTCTCTGCTTACCACCAAATCCTTGTGTCAACACAGAAAGCAAACAAGGATTAGTTACTTACCTGTAATCCTAGTTCTCTTCCAGGGGTATACTCATTAAAGTCATAAGCACTGAATAATCTCCGCTCATGAGCGGGAACCCGGAACATATAACAAAAATACATATATATGTGTAAATATGTAATAAAAGTACATAGTAGATGGAGGAGCTACGCTAGCAACCAAGACGGCCGCGTAAGCTCCCGGCTCCGCCGACCTCCGTCAGCAGCTCGTATATCCTGATATGGATCCTGAATTCGCACCGGACCCCGTGTTCATGAGGTGCTCCTGAATCTAAAGGTGCAATCCCGAGATTTCCATCTTCTCGAATGATGAAGATACGCCGTGTTTTCAGTCTCGGCCTAACCCAGCGTGGAAGCCGGGGCCTCGATTTCTGACCCATCTGGGTTGGAGTTGAACAACATCGGCCGCGGGACTTGGGCTGCGTCCGGTCTCCAGAAGTGGGGCATATTCTGATCGTTTTGGATGGCAACACTGTGATCGGTTGATTCCGAGGATACAGCAGCGTGACGCACCGGTTGCTGTGGTCGGGGGTCTGTCGCCCGGAGACTCTGCTAGCCGCCCGGGGTCGACGGGCTTGGGCCCTCGCTTGCGGCGAAGGTGTCGATATTGCGAGACTGAGAGCACCCATCGTTGTCATTGGCTTTACGTGTGCCTGTTACCCCGGAGTAGTCGACCTCCGGGGTTCGAGTCCTGCTCTGTCGCTTTGCGAGAGGGGATGGAACGGGCAGACGGTACGCCATCACTGCAGGCCGTAATGGCCGCCATTGGGGTGCTTCACTCGCAGTTCACTGCCATCATCCAGAAAATGATGGTAACAGTGAACGATATTTGCCTGAGACTGGACTACGACCCTTCGGTAGGTTTTCAGCAAGCTGTGGTACCCGCGGTGCAGGGTGCGCTAGAGACTGAGGACCCCGTGCGGAAGCCGGATTTGATGTGTTATGTCGGTTCCCAAATAACAGCCTGCGAGCTTGGGACTATCGTAAGCTCATCCGGCTCAATCCCGATACCGCCCAAGATAGACATGGACAGTTTTCTACGCCATAATAAGTTTCTCAGTGACTATTGGAGTGATTCATTATCCTTTTCCTCCTACTTGGTTCAACCACCTTCTTGGGACTCTTTTTTGGTGGACAGCTATCCTCGTTTGATTTGTGGACATCGAGAACTACTATCTTGGTTTTGATCCTACTGCACTGACTTGGACTTTTCTGAGCGCTTTGATTCTTCCATTGAGTTGACGGTACGGGCAAGAAGGGCTCGCACGAAAAATCGTAGTGGCCAGGGTTGAACTTGACTGCCTGGGTTTGATAAAATACCTTGATTCGATAAGGGAATTGTAACCTATAATAATGTGGGAGTCGGGTGGTTTTTGCTAACTCCCCCGGTTGGTCTATAATCACAGCTTCATATTGTTTTGATTATGTTTCGGGGTGGTCGCTTCTGGCGGGGGGTAAGGGAGACCGGGGGCATGTTTGATCTCTCCTCCTCCGCTCTTTTCCTTCTTTTAGGGTTAGTTCTTGGGCGACAGGCACGCTGCTAGTGGGGTTAGGCCGTAGCCATTGCAGGGGTGCAGGGTGGGGGTTTGGGGGGGGTTTGTTATTTTGTCTTTATTTTGTTCTATGGCCTTTTTCTTTCGTTCTTTCCTTTTACGAGAGGTGGGTTGTTTATCCTAAACTGATTTTCTCATTCATTTGGGTGTCTACTCCGGCCTTAATTATTCTGTATTTTGGGTGGATGGGTCTTGCAGACGGAAGTTAAACTGGGTTGTTTTGCACATTGTCTATCCATCTTTATATGCTTAACTAGGTTGACGTCATATACTCCTGTGTATTTGTTTATCTGCTTTGCCGTATTCGCCCATCATCTACTGTACTATATTCTAAAGTATGACACCTTATATCTGTAATGCCTCCTCTTGTTTTCTTCAATAAAAAGACTTAATTTTTTTTTTTTTTAAAGTAAATAGTACTAAACAAATTATACACATATACATGTATACACTAATAATATGCAGCCCAACCATAACTTATAGGCTAATAAAGCCATAATTACATATTTTCTGCAGAATGAAAATAAACCATAGAAAACAATGCAATAAAAAGGCAGGAACCTAAAATGCATTCCACAGACAGAAACACCTTTTATTTTCATCAAAGAAACTGTAATAAAAGGCAATTAGCCTATGTAGGCTGCATAAAGAAATAACACCCCTGTACAGAAAATCAGACTGGCACCTCGCCTTTAAGGCCTCAGAGAATCTGAACACTTTGCCTTTAAGGCCTCCAGGGGGAACTCTGCCCCCATCATGCCCCACAGGTGACAGGTCAGTTCTTTTGTACGGTACAGTAAAACTTGCAGGTATCTGCATATATCATCTCAAAACACACATATTAAACCATAATGCTACTGCTTGCACGGGGAGGCGGGAGAGTGTGCTTATGACTTTAATGAGTATACCCCTGGAAGAGAACTAGGATTACAGGTAAGTAACTAATCCTTCTCTTCCAGGGGATACTCATTAATAGTCATAAGCACTGAGTAGAATAGCAAGCTCATACCCACGAAGAAGCGGGCGAGAAGAAAACAAAAAATAACAACAGCTGTGACACACATATCTTAGCTAGAATGAGCAAATACATTCCTGAGCGATGCCTGCCCAACCTGAGCATCTGCCTGTGTGTCTGAATCAAGACAGTAATGGAGAGTAAAGGTATGAATTGAACGCCATGTAGCTGCCGTACAGATTTCTGCCATAGAAACATTTCTAAGGAGAGCTGTAGTGGAAGCTTTCCCTCTTGTTGAATGAGCCTTAGATCTTCCTGACAAAGACCTGTATGACAACTGATACGCTAGGAGAATGCAAGACACAATCCATCTAGATATGGACCTCTTGGAAGCAGCAGAGCCCGTATGAATAGGACCATAGTTGATGAAAAAACGGTCTGAGTGTCTCAAAGTCTTTGTTCTGTCCAGATAAAACTTAAGAACTCTCTTAAGATCTAAAGAGTGTAGAGCTCTTTCAGGAGGATTAGTAGGATTTGGGAAAAAAGTCGGCAAGGTTATAGTCTGATTAATGAGAAAATCTGACACTACCTTGGGCAAAGAGGCAGGATGCGTCCTGAGTACCAATCTATTAGCATGGAACACAATGAAAGGTTCCTTGCAACACAGAGCCTGGATCTTGCACACTCTACGAGCAGATGTAATGGCTACAAGGAACGCTACCTTCCAAGTTAAGTGCTGCAAGGAGGCCTTATGTATAGGTTCAAAAGGAGCACCCATTAACTTAGTTAATACCACATTAAGCTCCCAAGGTGGAGAAGGTGACCTGAATGGTGGATACACCTTTCGTAAACTTTCCAGAAAATCTTTCACTACAGGCATCCTAGCGTACAGTAAGTTCTGACACCAGTCTATCAAAAGGGCATTCCCTTGAGATCTGACCTAGGGAAACCTGGACGCGAAGACGGGGCATTTTGCGTTTCCCGCGTCTGCGAACAGGTCGATATCTGGAATTCTCCATGCTTGAAAAAGACTGTTTGCAACTTCCTCGTTGAGGACCCAATCGTGAGCCTCGACGAAGTCCCTGCTGAGGAAATCCACCTGCGAGTAGAGGGACCCGGGCAGATGCACCGCTGTTATCGACAAGTCTCCCGCCAGTAGCCAATTCCAGATGGTCTGGGCTTCCATGGACAGAGTCCTGGACCTGGTAACGCCCTGCTTGTTTAAATAATACATTGTAGTTGTATTGTATTTTGCACCAGGAGGGACCGAGACTAGAAAGATGGAAACAGAGACTTGAGAGCCAGATGAACTGCTCTTAGTTCCAGCAGGTTGATGTGATAGCCCTTCTCGGAATCTGACCATAGCCCTTGTACTTGCAGAGCACCCCAACCCTGGAGTGAGGCGTCCGTGATCAGAGTCTGAGTAGGGGGATCTTGATGAAATGGCACTCCTTGCATTAAGTGGGACCTCTTCATCCACCACCGGATGGAGTCTTTGGCAGACTGATGAAGGAGTATTCGATCCTCCCAGCACCCCGTCCTCTGTCTCCACTGATCCTCTAAACACTGTTGCAGAGGACGCATGTGCAATCTTGCGTTTGGAACTATGAAGATGCACGACACCATCGAACCCAGAAGAGAGGATACTTGGCGAACCGTCGGCAACGTGGTTTGAACAAGAAGCTGACATTTTGTCCTGATTGATAACCTCCTCTCCTCCGAAGGACAAACGTTTTCTTTTTCTGTGTCCAAAAGAGCTCCCAGATAGTGAATTTGCTGGGTTGGGTTCATTATCGGTTTCTTGAAATTGACCTGTAGCCCCAATTTGTGCATGAGGTGAAGGCATCTTGAAAGATGAATTTCCAGAAGAGAAGGGGACGAACTTTTCAGGAGCCAGTCGTCTAAGTAGGGATATATGAAAATCCTCTGTCTCCGAAGGAAGGCAGCTACCACCGCCATACACTTCGAAAATGTTCGGGGAGCTGACTTTAGTCCGAACGGAAGTACTGCATACTGGTAGTGATGAACAGACACTTGAAATCTGAGAAATTTGCGATGCCTCTGTGAAATTGGAACATGAAAATATGCATCCTGCAGGTCGATGGAACACATCCAGTCCCCCTGATGCAACTGGGGAAATATTTGATGAAGCGCTAACATCCGAAATTTCTCCCTTCGAATAAACCTGTTCAACAACCTTAAATCCAGTATAGGTCTGAATTCTGCACTGGGACCTTTCTTTCTCACTAAGAAGAAGCCAGATGCGACCTTGAGTCCCAGGACAGAGGGAAAACAGTTACTTTCAGCTGCTCTCAGTAACTCAAATAAACTGGGGCTTGACAACTACTGGAGAGTAACACGTGATCCCAGCTTGTATTCTGACAAGGAGGAAAGAAAATGGCGTCTGTATGGTTCTCGGCCCACTCTATTAGTATGAAACAAACGAAAAAATAAACCTTTTCCTACCGGCTAATACATATATGGGTTATGTTGTGTTCATATTAAGCAAACATATATGTATATGTCCAATACTCCTCGTGTATGAAAAATCTAATTTTTATCCCTCACAGTTATGAAGTGGCTCAAAGGGAGTGCACATCAGAAAAGTCAGAACAAGGTTCAAGTCCCACTGAGGCATCACAAAGGGAACAGGAGGGAACATGTGTGTGATGCCTTTCAAGAATCTATTTACAACAGGGGACTTGAAAAGAGAAGGCTGATCAGGAAGCCTTAAGAAGGCTGACACGACCGAGAGATAGCCCTTGATAGTGCCCAGAGCAGAGTCCTGCTGGGCAAGAGACAGAAGGAAGAAGAGAACCTCTGAAGAAGGGGCAGAGAGTGGATCCACAGCCTTTGCTGTGCACCATGCCACAAATTTGTTCCACCTGCAGGCGTATACCGTTTTTGTGGAGGGACGTCTGGCTGCCAGAGTCACATCACAGACTTCAGGAGGCAAGTCAAATGGCCTCAACTGTCGCCGCTCAATCTCCATGCATGGAGGTGGAGACTGGACAGGTTCGGGTGGAGGACCATCCCCTGCTGCTGCGACAGAAGGTCCTCCTGAAGAGGCAGACGAATCGGGGGATCGACTGACATGCTGAGTAGCTTGGGATACCAGTATCTTTGTGCCCAGTCCGGAGCCACAAGGATGACTTGGGCCCGGTCTAGCCTGATCTTCTTCAGCACTCTGGGCAGCAGTGGTATAGGCGGAAAGGCGTACAACAGACCACAGCTCCACTAGCGACAAAAGGCGTCGCAGAGCGAGTGCCGCCTTGGAAATTCCAACACGCAGAACTGATGACATTGCGCGTTCTCTTCGGTGGCGAATCGATCTAACCAAGGCTCTCCCCACTGCTGAAAAAGACCTTGCGCCACGTCCGAGTTCAGACGCCATTCGTGGTCCATCATGCACCTGCGACTGAGTTCGTCCGCCCTGGCGTTCAGGGAACCTGCCAGGTGTTGAACCACCAGGGTGGCAGAGACTCCTGACAGAGGGTCCAAGACCCCACCCGGCCCTGTTTGTTGCAGTACCACATGGCGGTGGTGTTGTCCGTGAACTCCTGCACTACACTTCACCAGACAGAGGGAAGGAATGCCTTTAGTGCAAGACAGATCACCTGCAGCTCCAGAAGGTTGATATGGAGCCGGGACTCCGCCGGAGACCAGAGGCCTCTGATCTCCCTCTCTCCCATGTGGCCCCCCATCCCAGGAGGGACGCATCTGTCACTACTACGTGCTCCGGTTGGGGAAGGGAGAGAGATCTGCCGCTGACCCAATCGCGGTTCGTGAGCCACCACTGCAACCGGCTCGCAGTGCCCTCCGAGAACAGGACGTGGTCGGACAGGTTGCTCTGATGCGGTGCCCACTGAAACTTCAGGTCCCACTGCAAAGCCCGCATTCGCCACCTGGTGTGATGCACCAGAAGGATGCAGGAGGCCATCAGCCCCAGAAGCGCAAGCGTCAACCTGACCGAGACCCGGGATAAAGTCTGAAAGATCGGAATCAGAGCCTGAATATCCTGAATACTCTGTTCGGGGGGGACCGAAACAGTCCAGAACCACTCCGATTAAAAGGAGCTTCTGAGAGGGGCACAGGTGTGATTTCGGCACGCTGATGGAGAACCCCAGTGAGTGCAGGAGGTCGGCCGTAGTCTGGAGGTGGAAGACGACGGTCTGGGGCGAGCCTGCCTTCAACAACCAATCGTCAAGATAGGGGAAGACTGAAACCCCTAATCTGCACAGATGAGCTGCGATCACCGCCATCATTTTCGTGAACACCCGTGGGGCGCTGGTAAGGCCGAAGGGGAGCACGGTAAACTGAAAGTGCTCGTGGCCTACCGAGAACCGCAGGTAACGCCGGTGGGCCGGCAGGACAGGGATGTGGAAATACGCGTCCTGCAAGTCCAACGCTACCATCCAGTCTTCTGGGTCCAGGGCAGCTAGGACCTGAGCCAAAGTCAGCATCTTGAACTTCTCCTTCCGGAGGAAGCCGTTGATGCTCCGTAGGTCCAAGATAGGGCGTAGGCCTTCTTTGCCCTTCTTGGGTACCAGAAAGTAGTGGGAATAGCAACCACTTCCTACTTCTGGCCCAGGAGCGCGCTCAATGGCCCCCTTGGCCAAGAGGGCGTAACTTCCTCCTGCAGAAGTTGCAAGTGATCCCCTGACATGCGGTGGTACTGCGGTGGCATGGCTGGAGGGGTCGCCTCGATTCGGAGGGAGTAGCCCCTTCGGACGATTTGCAGCACCCACCTGTCCGACGTGATGGTACGCCAGTGGAAGAGTTGATGGTGGACCCTGCCCCCCACTGGCAACAAATGGGCCTGAAATGCCGGACTCCGAAGGCTTAGAGGCAGATGCTGCAGGGGCGAGTGTGGACTGACCCTGCCGGTGTCCCACGGTACCGCCACGGCGGTAACCACGTCCGTGACCACGTTGAGCCTGGGTCTGCGGTCTGTGGCTGGCTGGACATGAACGTCATCACGTTGATGACTCAGCGTGTGTATCAAGGGAGTGTTTTGTAGTCCGTTTCGCAACTGAACTACTTGTTCCCAAAGCTTTTTGTGCTTGAGTGTGCCACCTTTTGCATCTTTGAAACCATTTTGAAGCCAAATCTGTAAATATTAATTGTAAGATTGAACGCAGTAAAAAGAATCGCACACTATGAGTGTTGGGAATTCGCGATTCGTACTTTCAAGTGGCATTATAAAGGCTTGTAGTTCAGCTCGCTGAGCTGTACAATCTCCTAGAGATTGCGTTTTGTGACCGTAGGTCTGAATTTGCCATCGCGCATGCGACCTTTAACAATTGCGCATGCTGCACTATAAGCTTGTTTACCCCCCGTAACGGGTTGTGCAGATCTGTCAGTATAAATTAAAAACTCATACTGCTCTAGAGGGAGAATTTCAGAAGGCAGAGGACATTCGTGTTCCTATTGCAGGAATGCTTGTGTTTTCAAATAAGGATCAAAAACATATACAACATCAGCTGCAGCCAGAGAATTAACCCATTTATCTATCTTGGATGTAAAGCTTTTGCATTCGGAATGCTCTCTTTTGTGACTGCCTCTAAGGCTGGTACAGGAGTTACGACCATAATGAGTTTACCCTGTGCTAGGGCTCTTTCTTTTGCTACAGCAGTTTGAACTGCTGTCAGAATTTTTTCTGTTGATGTAAATTTCATTTCTGCTTGCGTGTACAAGTGTGATTTGTATGCAATAGGTACTTTTTCACCTTTGTTAAAAGTTAAGTAGGTGAATCCGCATTGACCAGGAATTATTTGGATCACTAAGTTGCGTACGTTTACGAGTGTTTGTAAGTGATTTGTTGCTAACATGTCAGCTTGAAGTGAATGCAGGATATCTGTGTGTTCCTGTGTTCAATGTGTGTTTTTAAAATCAGGTTTGATTAATTCGTAGAGAGGTTTAACCCTTTCTGAGTAGTTTAGAATGTATGTTCTTCCAAAATTCAGGAAACCTAAAATGGACTAAGTTTTTCAGCGTGTTTGGAGGTTGGAGCAGCGCACACTTTTCAAAAAAGTTGGCTGCCAGGCTTTAGCCTTCACTTGATAGGTGATATCCTAGTAAAAGGACGTTGAGATGGGCAATTCGTGATTCGGTCCTGTTCTGCTAGAATTATTTCATAACCTTTTGAAAGTCGCTCCCAAAAGAGTGCTTTCAATTTTCTTGGTATGTCTCCCTCCATCCGGAGTATTATTTCATATAACCTATGTGGAGAGCTAACCCTGGTGTCTGTAGTTTCAACTTCAATGTCTTCATTCAGGTCCACTGTCTCCAGAAGTCCCTTCAGGTTCTGGCGAGCTATAGTTACTTCTGCTGTACTGTCCAGCATTGTCTGAGCCCATTCTCCGTTCTTGAGTTCTCAATATTCTCAGCATGTCTGATCTTCAGACCTACTATCTTCTTCTTGGAGAATTGAGGTTTTGGGTTGTTTTTCTGAACGTGTTGATCGTCTTTGGACTGCATGCGTTCTTCTTTTTGATCTCACCGTCCTCTTCTTTTGGATGTCTGTGACGATATCTGAAAGGTACGAGAGGAACGTGTATCAGTATCTTGATACCTATCAGGTTTTCTCAAATTTTCCCTATCCTGAGGTTGTACCTCCATTCAGAGAGCTCCTTTTGAGGGGACCTATCTCGGGATTGAGAACGTTTCTCTTTTGAATGATGTTTGTTATTCTCCCACTTCTTTTTAGAAGTGGTAGGATTGTGTTTAAAAGAGTCCTTTTCAGAACTCTCAGACAGTTGTGGTTTAACTGGTTTCCCACCCAAACTGTCTCTGCCTAATTCTTCATAAGATTTTTCAATTATTCTGGCTAGTGCTTCTTGTTGTTCTGTTACATCAAATTCCCTTAATTTCTGGCGGATTGCCACTGATGCTGCTTCTCCTATATTAGATAATATTATTGTTGAGACCTGGTTGAAATTTTTCAGTAACTTCATACCTAAATTCAGAGCAGGCTCTGCCCCGTATTCGTTTTGAATCTGTTTAAGGATATCAGGTATTACCGCCATAGACAGAACACCATGTGTTTTAGTGTAGATAGCAACAAAGACTATACCCCAAGTGGTGCAGTCTTCCAGATGTGGTGTTATCCCCATTGGTAAACAGATTGTTAGAATTCTATGTTTCTCATAAGGGCTAGTTTTAGGAAATAGTGCTTCGATTTGAGTTATTTTTTGAGCCATCCAGAACGGAATTTGTTCACGTTTTGTGGGTAATTTACCCATGACTGCGCGTAAAGTCTGTGGAGTGATTTTTAGTTTATTCCCCTGGTGAGAGGTTTGTTTTGGAATAACTATTAGCGGTTGGACTGTGAAAGTCCGCATGACATATTGGACCAATTGTCTATAGATTTTGATTAACTCTTTGAGTTGAGCAAGTAATTCTACGTCTGACATGTCTTCAATGTCAGGCTGAGGTGTATAGCCTGCTAAAACCGGCCATGTTGCTCCTCGTCTACCTAGTGGACCGAGCCTGGTAATGTGATTTCAATGTTTTAGGGCGCCTTTAAACCAGAGATCAAGCTCCTGGTATGTGAGTGGAATTTCAATATCCTCGAAAGGAATATATTCCTCTGGTGGATCATCTTCTTTGTCGAAGTGAAACATTTTAGTTACTGGATGTGATTCAGGGAATACTATCCATGAGTAGAATACCTCTGTCTGGTGAGATTCATGTGCCTCTATTACAAAAACTGCTCTACCACCTCTTGGTGTTAGACCATGTCTTGTAAGTTTTAGAGTGATGGCCCTCCTTAAATTAAGAGGAATGATTATAGCATTCTCATCGGTTTCATTTAAACCTGTATAATCAAAAACTACCGCGACTTCGTCGGGTACAGTTCTACCGGTTTCGGTGCTGTTGCTGTTTTCGGTCATTGTTTAATGAAAAATGCAGAGCAAGTTTCAAGGGAACAAAGATAAGGTGCACACTATTTTGGAACACAGTATCCTTCAACGTTGAACAAACCAAACAGCTAATACATAGGATTTTCATCCTACTCAGCTATGGCGGATATTATCCCTACCCACACTAGACTTCTTATGGAGTATTATGAGTAAAGAGTCTCTGAGAAAAGCACGACTGAGTTACTTAAGTATTTAGTGTTAAATTAGTGCCTTACCAAACCGTTGGGCACGATGTAGTGTAGTTCCTATATCCCTGATAGGCTTTGCGCATTGGAATAATATACACTGCAGTTTTGACATAGGACTAAGGTCAGTATGTCTCTATTGAGTATATTAAACTTAATTACTCGTGTGTGCCAGCTAACTCAGAGGTCACTAGAAACTTCTCGAATGAACAAGAAGGGATTAGTTTCTGACAACCGCATAAACATGACAACTTTGTTTCCCTTTAGAATCGGAACAGTCTCAGAATCGTGGAAACAATAGATAACAGTTTCACTCAGTTAATCGTGCATGCTTCTTTTCTACCGAGTTACACAGAAATAGATAGACAGGCGTTTCAATAAAAAGGATTTATTGAGCAGTCTTATTTCTCGTGCAAGAGATATGAACTGCTACAATCGTAAGACAGCATGCGAACTATGATACGTACAGCGTTAGCAGTAAGATAAAATAATACTGCAATAGCATGGTTTGTAGCTATGACATATATAAATAAAAATACATACATAAATAACATAGACTAAAATGTGAATACTCATCTGGTGCTTCTAGCTAGTTCTACCCCAGTGTACCTAACCTAAATGTAATACGAGGTAAGATGTAGATGCTGTTTTTCTATAGTCTAGTTTACCTATAGTTTAGATTGGTGTTGCCAAGATTTGCCAAAAGTCCCTCTAGGTTCTAGTCCGCTCCATACCTTAGAATGAGAAAGGTTGGAATCTCTTTCCGGCTCTCGATCTCTAACACCCCGCAAGGGGAGTCAGAAACACTTGAGCGGGATTCTCTGCGAGGAGGATGACAGCGTGTGGTCAGTGCATCAGGCGGGGACTTGATCTCCTTCCGAACTTGCCATGGCGAGCCGCGTAGCTATGCCGTGCAAGAATACAGCTGGACCGTACCGCCATGGCAAGTGAAGGTATATTTATACCTTGAAGGTGTTTAGGAATGCCAGTATTGACGAAAAAGTCAGGCAGAGAAACTTCATGAATGAACCCCTAAGGAATAGATGTTCATGCATAATGAATGAGTTCTTGGAGAAATCAATAATTCAAGCAAGGGAAAGTCCTAAAGGCTTAAGAGTCTGGTTTCCCAAGAACTCGTTGTAACATGGATGGACGGATGTAGGTGATCATGCCTGTATTTGATTAGCATGTATAACGCCGAAATAAGGGTTGGATTTCTATGCCTAAATATGGGCAATGCGGATCTTGCCTATATAAGGGCATAAATCAGGAAACCTATATACGGTATCTAAATTGACACACAACACCCCTTCCTCTGCTGCCTCCCTCTGATGCTCACCTGCTGGATGAGCCCCTTACGGCAGAAGAGATTGGAGAGGCACTGTCCGGTATGACACTGGGTAAAACCCCCGGCCCAGACGGCTTTCCCAAGTAATACTACACCAAGTTCTTAGGAAACGCTTATCCCATCCCTTCTGTTGCTCTATCAAGAGGTCTGTTGGGTTGGGTCCTTCTCGCTGGTGTTAGACTCTAAAGTAGTAATACCTAAAACGCAGCCCACCTCCACCTCGTGCGCAAATTATCATCCAATATCGCTCCTCAATTGCGAGGTTAAAGGTTTTGGGGCAATACTGGTGAATAGGCTCAAGCAAGTCCTATTCAGGCTGGTGCAGCCGGAACAATGTGGATTGATACCATCCTTGGGCACGAGACACTGTATCCACCAGCATCATGTGGCCCTGGCTCAATGTCATTGATTGCCTTCCGATCTAGCCTATCGCTACTTATCGACTTTGAGATGGCCTTTGACATGGTAGACTAGGGCTACCTCTAGTAGGTGTTGGCTAGCGCGGGTCTTCGACCGAGATTCCGCAGTATGGTTTGGGTTCTTTATTCTAACCCCATCGCTCGGGTCAGTGTAAACGGGGTCCTTTACAATGCTTTCTCCGTAGAGCGAGGGACCAGACAGGGTTGCCCCCTGTCTCCCCTCCTCTTCGCCTTAGCGATCGAGCCTCTAGCCGAACTCATCCGTGTGAATCCCAAATATACTGGTTGGGTCTGCTGCAAAGGAAATGAGGACTGCATGGTAACAAATGCTGACGATGTCCTGCTTTATCTTGCCTGTCCGGCTGTGAGTGGACCCCAAAGTCTCCTGTTATTCGAACAATTCGAACAAGCCTCCAACTGAACCCCTCTAAATCGGTACTGTTCCCCCTGGCTCTGTCTTGGGACTGCTTTGACTGGCAAACAACAATTCCTCTCTGTCTGCTTAGTTTTAAACATCTGAGCATATGGATCGCTTTGCACCCAGAACTCACCTGGGCCCTAAACTTCCACCCCTGGTTCGGAAAGCCCCAGGCATGGTTCTCTGCAGTAGACAGTACAACTAAACGATTTCTGTGGTGGGGCTCACGGCCAAGCATTGCCTTTATGCACCATCAACAGGGACCCTGTGATGGAGGTCTGGGCATGACCAATCTCTAGCTCTCCATCTCCTTGTCCTCCATGACTGGTTTAATGGGAGATGGTCTGATCACGCCTATCATCTGGAGCTCTTATTGTTGGGTTTGGGTTTCTCCATCTCCAAGCCATGCTCTACGGATGTATGATGTTACAACGCAGGCTACTACAACGCCTGCCTTTACAACGCGGTTTTTACATCGCATACCATTAAAACGCATAGCGCTTTTGGGTGTTGGATAGTGAATAGTTTAATTTACTATTCCAACTCCAGTCCCCGTGGACACTAGGGAAGGTTATTGGATAGTAAATTAACCTATTCCCTATCCTAGAGCGCCCCCCAGCGCAATGCGTTGTAATAGTTTGCGTTGTAATGACCGCGTTGTAATGGTAGTGCATTGTAAAAGTTTCGTTGTAAGTGATGTTTACCATGCTCTACGGGTCTCCAGCCTCCCTCTTGATGTCGCTTTTGACCAGAGTGGTGTTTCTTGCGTGGAAGGCAGCCCTTCGACATGTACAGTGGGAGCCCATACTTACGTTGCAGACGCCACTCTGGCATGACACTTGGTTGAAGTAAGTGGCTGCTCTCAGCGGTTTTCAATCCTGTGACCACATTGCAAAACTGGGCAATGTAGCACAAGTTCCTACTTGTGTAACAATATATCTGAAAGAGACATTAGTTAGTGATAGATTCCTTACCTTAGAATATCCCCAGGCGTCAGCCTGGATCTGGAAATTTTTTGCGTAGCAGTACCCATGCGCGTTGGTAGGCGTCGTCCGCGACTCCACGTCCGTTGTCGGCGTCGTGGGCGTGGTGATGACGTCGTCGGAGTACTTAGCCTCCGCCTCCGCGTGCTGACGTCAGTTCTTATACACAGCTTTTCCGCACCAGAAACACAGAGCCATGATAAAAACTAACACTGGTGCCATGAAACTAGGGCCCTGAAAGGGGATGACCTTAACCCTAGATATCGGTTCGCAGAACGGGGAGGATGGGTGGGTTGGTAAGGAATCTATCACTAACTAATGTCTCTTACAGATATATTGTTACACAAGTAGTAACTTGTGCATCTGAAAGAGACACCTTAGTGATAGATTCCTTACCTTAGAATAGATACCCCAGCAATACCAACCCCAGTGGTGGGTCTGCGAACCAATAATTACACCAGAAAGTCCTGGAGGACGGAACGGCCAAAGAAGCCATCCCTTCGGACTAGGCTGTCCAGGCAGTAGTGTCTTGCGAGGCCCACGTAGCTGCCTGACAAATGTCCTGCAAGGGGACTCCCCGACCCAGGGCAATAGTAGTCGCCGTGGCCCGAGTGGAATGGGCCCTCAGCCCAACAGGAGGTCCCTTTTTAGCCAAGGAGTAGCAAGCCTGGATGCACAACACGATCCACCGAGAGATGGTCCGTTTGTGCACCGCCCGTCTCTTCTTAGCGCCCACATAACCATCAAAGAGTTGGCCATCCACCCGGAACTGGCGTGTGCGATCCAGATAGAATGAGAGCGCACGTTTTGGGTCCAGACGGGATGCGGAGGCGGAAAGAAGGTGGGCACGGTGATGGACTGCCCGATGTGGAAGGCTGTCACTACCTTGGGCAAGAAAGAGGGTCTTGTCCGCAACACAACCTTGTCCGGATGGACAGAAAGGAAAGGTGGTTTTGAAGAAAGAGCCTGGAGCTCACTCACCCTCCTGGCATAGGTGATGGCAACCAGGAAAGCAGTCTTAAGGGTAAGAAGACGGAGAGGACAGTTGTGGAGTGGCTCGAAGGGAGCGCACATCAAATAAGTAAGCACAAGGTTCAAGTCCCACTGGGGCATCACGAATGGAACAGGAGGAAACATGTGTGTGATGCCCTTCAAAAACCTATTTACAATTAGGGACTTGAACAAATATGGCTGATCAGGTAGCCTCAAGAAGGCAGAAAGAGCAGAAAGGTAGCCCTTGATAGTGCCCAGAGCAGAGCCCTGCTGGGCAAGTGAAAGAAGGAAGAGGAGAACCTCAGAAAGGGGGGCAGAGAGTGGATCCACAGCCTTTGAGGTGCACCATGCCACGAATCTGTTCCACCTGCAGGCGTATACCGACTTTGTGGAGGGACGCCTAGCTGCCAGAATGACATTACAGACTTCAGAAGGCAAGTCAAATGGCCTCAATTGTCGCCGCTCAATCTCCAAGCTTGTAGGTGGAGACTGGACAGGTTCATGTGGAGTACCATCCCCTGCTGCTGTGACAGAAGGTCCTCCTGAAGAGGCAGATGAATCGGGGGATCAACAGACATGCTGAGTAGCTCTGGATACCAGTATCTTCGATAACCTGGGCCCGGTCGCGCCTGATCTTCTTCAGCACTCTGGGCAGAAGTGGTATAGGCGGAAAGGCGTACAATAGACCGCAACTCCACTCGCGACGAAAAGCGTCACCAAGCGAGTGCCGCCTTGGAAATTCCAATGCGCAGAACTGATGACATTGCGCGTTCTCTTCTGTGGAGAATAGATCTAACCAAGGCTCTCCCCACTGCTGAAAGAGGCCTTGCGCCAAGTCTGACTTCAGACGCCATTCGTGATCCATCATGCACCGACGGCTGAGTTTGTCCGCCCTGGCGTTCAGGGAACCTGCCAGGTGATTGAACCACCAGGGTCACGCCCTGATGTTCCAGCCACTGCCAGAGGCGCAGAGCCTCCTGGCAAAGGGTCCACGACCCCACCCCGCCCTGTTTGTTACAGTACCACATGGCGGTGGTGTTGTCCGTGAACACCTGCACTACACTCCCCCGGACAGAGGGGAGGAATGCCTTTAGTGCAAGCCGGATCGCCCGCAGCTCCAAAAGGTTGATGTGGAGCTGGGACTCCGCCGGAGACCAGAGGCCTCTGATCTCCGCCTCTCCCATTTGGCCTCCCCAGCCCCGGAGGGATGCGTCCGTCACAACTACGTGCTCCGGGTGGGGTAGGGAGAGGGATCTGCCGCTGACCCAATTGCGGTCCGTGAGCCACCACTGCAACTGTTGTGCAGTGCCCTCCGAGATCAAGACATGGTCGGACAAGTTCCCTGATGCTGGGCCCACGGAAACTTCAGGTCCCACTGCAGAGCCCGCATCCGCCACCGGGCGTGATGCACCAGAAGGATGCAGGAGGCCATCAGCCCCAGAAGCTGCAGCGTCAACCTGACCGAGACTCGGGATAAAGGCTGAAAGATTGGAATCAGAGCCTGAATATCCCGAACCCGCTGTTCGGGAGGATAAACCCGAAACTGCACCGAGTCAAGAACCGCTCCAATGAAGAGGAGCCTTTGAGAGGGACACAGGTGTGACTTCGGCACATTGATGGAAAACCCCAGCAGGTGCAGGAGGTCAGCCGTAGTATGGAGATGGCTGACGACTGTCTGGGGCGAGCCCGCCTTCAACAACCAGTCGTCGAGGTAGGGGAAGACTGAAACTTCTAGCCTGCACAGATGAGCTGCGACCACCGCCATCACTTCCGTGAACACCCGTGGGGCGCTGGTAAGGCCGAAGGGGAGCACGGTAAATTGAAAGTGCTCGTGGCCTACCGTGAACCGCAGGTAACGCCGGTGGGCCAGCAGGACGGGGATGTGAAAATAAGCGTCCTGCAAGTCCAACGCTACCATCCAGTCTCCAGGGTCTAGGGCAGCTAAAACCTGAGCCAACGTCAGCATCTTGAACTTCTCCTTCCGAAGGAAGCCGTTGACGTTCTGTAGGTCCAAGGTAGGGCGTAGGCCCTCTTTGCCCTTCTTGGGTACCAGAAAGTAGCGGGAGTAACAACCAAACCCTACTTCTGGCCCAGGAACGTGCTTGATGGCCCTCTTGGCCAAGAGGGCCGTAACTTCCTCTTGCAGAAGTTGCAAGTCCGACACGCGGTGGTACTGCGGTGGCATGGCTGGAGGAGTCGCCTCGAAGGGGAGGGAGTTGCCCCTTCGGACGATTTGCAGCACCCACCTGTCTGATGTGACAGTGCGCCAGTGGAGGTGGTGATGGCGAACCCGGGCCCCTACTGGCGTCACATAGGCCTGAAAGCACGGACTAGGAGGGTTTTGAGGCGGATGCTGCAGGGGCAGGTGTGGATTGGCCTCACCGTTGTCCCCGACCGCCGTCACGGTGGTTTCCACGTCCGCCACCGCGCTGGATGGTAGTCTGCGGCACGTGGCTTGCAGAACGATGGGTGGGTGCCCCTTCCCTAGCAATGGAGGGGCCGAAAGGCAGCCGTTTGCTGGCGTGGGGCCGAGAGGCCCAAGGACTTGGCCATAGCCCTGGAGTCCTTAAATCGCTCAAGCACATGGTCTGCCTTGTCGCCAAAGAGGCGACGGCCATCGACCGGCATGTCCATAAGTGTGTTTTGGACATCGGCCAAGAAATTGGCGGACCTCAACCAGGCGTGACGACGAATCGCCACCGTCGTTGCCATCGCTCTGCCTAGAGAGTCGGTAATGTCCAGCCCACACCGAATGGAATACCGTGCCGCATCTCGGCCTTCCACAAGGGCCTGGCCGAGTTTAGCCCGTACCTCCATCGGGCATTCTGGCAGCACGGCCGCGACCGTGTCCCACACAGAGTGGGTGTAGCGGCCCAAGAGGCACGCTGTATTGAATGACAGCAGTCCCAAACTCAGGGAGGAGAACACCTTCTTTCTGTAAGTCTCGTACCTCTTGGATTCCTGGTCGGGGGAGCCGACGGGAATGCGGTCTGGGAATTGGAGGCCTGGATAACCAGGCTCTCAGGGGTGGATGGGTAGACAGAAAGCAAGGGTCACCCGGAGCCGGGCGGTGGCGTCTGGCCACGTTCTTATCCACAGGCTGCCCTGTGGAGGGCCTGGACCAAGTGCCCAAAAGAACGTCTGACAAGGCCTCACTAAACGGCAGCAGAGGCTCGGCTGAGCTTGACTGCGGTTTAAGGACCTCAGTGAGGAGGTTAGTCCTCACGGCCGCGACGGGGAGCTCAAGGCCCAAGGCCTTGGCCGCCCTCATCAGCACCACACTATAAGCCGCCCCCTCCTCCATAGCCACGCTAGGAGGGGAGACAAAACTAGTGTCGGGCGAAGTGTCCAGACCACTGGCCTCCCCAAGCTCTCCTGTCCAGTCCGCAGAAGACTGACACTCACGTGCCAGAGGGTCCTCAGACCCCTCCCAGTCGTCCTCATCACCCACCGCCTGGTACTCAGGCTCAAAAGATGGGGTCGGGTCATAGAAATAAAACTCTCCCATCGGCGTCGAGAGTGGCGCCGAGCAGCGCCGCTCTGGCTCCGGACCCGAATCGAGGGCAGGACCAGAGATGACATCATCCTGGGACGGCCCTTGGGGACGACGCCGGCGAGGTCGTGAGGTCGACCGGCGGCGACCTGGATCCGGAACCGGACCCAGAGGGGCCCTGCGGCGTCGGGACCAAAGTCGCCGATGGCGCCGGGGCCGAAGCACCCGACGGCGACGGGGTCGAAGCGCCCGGCCCGCGAGGGGACGCAATCAGAGCCGCTTGGCCCGAAGGCGCCGTGGAACCCGACGGAGGAGCGAGCGACCTCATGGCCATGAGAAAGTCTGCAATCTCCCCTGGCGTCGCGTCCTGTCCAGGGACCGGCGCGTGTGGAGCAGGCCGCGACAACTGCAGCTCCAGCGGAGCCGCGTGGGCGGTGTCACCCAAACCCCCGGCCGCGTCGCGCGAGTGTCGGGGGGAGTCAGAAGAGCGATGATGCCTCTTCAACTTCTTGTGCCTCTTACCTGAGGACTTCAAGCCCGAAGACCGATGACGACTCCCAGAACTGTGGTGGCTCCGGCCCCGCGACCGGTCCCTCTACCTCCTTGCGGACCGGGACCTCGAGCGGCACGGGGCAGACTGCCGAAGCTCGAGTCGCTTAACTTACTCCCGTCTAGCCTTAGACGTCAGGCCCCGGCAGTCGGGGCAGGACTTGTCATCGGGGTCCAGGCCTAAACAGTGCAGGCACCGGCGATGAGGGTCAGTAACCGACATCAGTCGATTGCAGTCGGCGCAGGGCTTAAACCCGGGCATCCCTACCGGCACCGTCGGAGTTGAATAGACTTCGAAAATGGATCAAAAAGGATCTCAAAAGGTTAGTCAACAAGTGATTGGGTACAACTTTTTCCAGATCTGCGCTAGCTGACGCAGAAAAAAGAAGAACTGACGTCAGCACGCGGAGGCGGCGTCTAAGTACTCCGATGACGTCATCACGGCGCCCACGATGCCGACGATGGACGCAAAGCCGCGGACGACGCCTACCGACGTGCATGGGTAGTGCTACGCAAAACATTTCCGGATCCAGTCTGACGCCAGCGGATATTCTAAGGTAAGGAATCTATCACTAACGTGTCTCTTTCAGATTGGTCAGTGATGCACGTGACATTCGACATGCATACAGCCTCACCCACACCCAATTTTATAAATACCTCCAACTCAGATACGCACTCCAAGTACAATCACTGCCCTAGAGTTCTATCCCCTGGAAGCCAAGCCAATTATGAGACACTTGGGCTGTGGTGGGATTTCTCTGATATATGGCACAATCATTATCAACTCCCCCGCTGCACTTGACTATCTTAGGACTTGTTGGGAGGGTTGGATGGACCCATTGAAGACAAGTGCTGGCGGGATGTCCTGCTGGCCCCTTGTGAGCTTACCACCACCTCTAAACTACGACTCATTCAGATCAACTATCTTTACCTGTTTCCACACTCCGCCTGTCCCAGGTATGTTTAAGCCACACTTCCGCATGTCCTCGATGCAGCGCCGATCAAGCTGATTTCTATTATATGGTATCGCCTTGCGCAGTGGTGCTCCAGTGCTGGACAGGGTGACCCATGAGCTGCTGGTATTGGAGGTTCCCCTTTTTCCCTTGCTGGTTCTTCTTGGAGTGTTTGAAGGCTCTAGCGGCATGAGAGCATATTTGTGCACGGCCCTCCTGGTGGCGAAATGGAACATCACTGTGCGATAGATATCTCCTGGATGGTCTACCCTGTCGAGGGTGAACACGGGGTGTAGATTGGTGTGTGCAAAAGAAGCCTGTGTTCTTTGAAGTCTGTGGCTGTCCCAAGAAACATGGACAGGTGTGTGGGAAATGGCTAAATCAATTTGCATATCTGGGTGTGGATTTTTGCTGGTGGATATTCTGTATGTTTACTGCCTTATAACTACTGGATGCTTTGCCTTGTATCGACTGTTTACCTCTTTCAGTAATGCATCACGTTTGTGCCATGTACTCTGTTTCACCAGCTCAGATAGCCTAAAATTATATAAAGTTTGTTTATAAAAAAAATAAGAAAAACTGGAAACAATAAAATAATATCATAAACTGTGGATCATCTCGCACACTGATTTACACAGTGCTGAAAGCACTCTTTACATAAATACATGATTGGACTGTGATAGAAAGGAACGAAAAGTCTTTTCTAATACTTGAATGTGATGTGAAATGCTTTCCCTGTCAATGCCTCATTCCAGTATAGAGGTTAAAGACAGCACAAAAGCACATCTGGGAAGCTTCAAGGCCACACCAGCTACAAACAGATAGTTCTCACAGTGTGTTCCTCTTTCTTGGCAGTAGATTCTATAATGGGTGGTAATGCATATACAGGCACAGAGGCATTGTTTGGAGGAAACCTATCTGGTGTAAACTGTGTGCCTCATGACATCCCTTTAAAGTTAATGTCCCATTCCTGTAAAACTAAGCATATCAAAAACGACGAAAACCTAGTGGAAGCCCTACCCCTTTACAACAATGTTTAGCCTCAGAAAACATAGAATCGCTCATTCATATTTCAGACACTCAAAAGATGGCGGATGCCATAGTATAAAGACATGGGAGCGGAAAAGAAGTACAAGAACCTTGAAAACTAAATGAGGTCAACGTTTACTAAAGAAAGGTGGACTTATGAACTTAGAGACACATAAGAAAGGAAAGCATTATTGCATTTCAGTGAACTTGGTCACTGAAATCTATCAATATTTGTGTGAACTCCTAGAAGCAGCAAGCAGTGAGTAGCATGGCCTGGTTGTTTACACCCAACTTTTGGACTCGGTGCAGGGGCCACAGTTAGGTGCAGATTTACAATAACTGGAGCATCACTGCATATTAGCAGGGATGCGCCAGTTATTTTGTGTGACGTAAAAAAAACCCTTGTGCCACCATGGATGAGGCGAATTTACAATGCGGCGCACCGTGGCTAAGGATAGACAGATGTATGACACATCTGTCGGCGTAAAGCTGAGGCAGTGCTGGAGTTGTGTCGCAAGCGTGACCCATGTCCAGCAGTGCTTAGAGGTGGCCTATACTTGCTGTGCTGCATCACTCCTTGCGCCTACTACAAGCAGGCATAAGGTTTTGACGCAGAGGGGTCGTAAAAGTGGCTCAGTGGAATCTTGTAGATTTCACTGCGCCACTTTTACGAGGCTTCCTTGTGACGGAACGCCGACCCTACATACATTATACCTGACGCAGGTATTATGTAGTGCAGGGCTCTACAACGTGACACATCTCACTAGATTCGTCACATTGTAAATATGTTGCATAGTGGCGCATTGTTTACGACGACGCTGCTTCACACAAATGACGCAACGGTGTTGTTAAGATGTCACAAGGGGCTTGTAGATCTGGCCCACAGTTCTTTTTCACTTAATTGGTCACTACATTAAAAAAATGTGAACACTGTATTTTTCACATAAGAGCACAGTTCTTCCTGGGAAAGGACTTGGGAAGTGCACCAACAGTCAATTTTAGAAATGTTGGTGCACTTCAAAAGTCCCTCCTTCTAACGACAATGAGGTGCTCTGCGTCCTTTATGTACATTATGGGCATTGTCAGTTTGGATCACTGACATAATATAGAATGCCAAAATATCGACCTACCAAAATATCGAGGAAAAACTATAGAATACCAAAAATATCGACCTCCTATCTCCAAACAGGTAAGTACAAAAATATCGAATCAAAAATATCGATGTAAAAAATATAGTTAGTCAAAATATCGAATTTTTTAAAATGCTTTAAATTATTGAAATATTAATGAAATAATAAATATAATTAACTTAAACATACTTAAAATACTTAAATAACCTTAAAATTAATAAATAATTAATGTAAGTAAAAACCAAAAACATACAAATTGATTTGTTAATACATATATATATATATATATAAACGTAATATTAATAAAAAATGTACAATATTTTTACCGTAGGATAGCGGAAAGGGTAAAATTTACTATTACCACTCCAGTGAGTGCAACAGTAGGGAAAGGGTTGGATAGCGTAGAGGTAAAAATTACTATTCCTACTCCAGAGAGTGCAACAGTAGGGAAAGCGTTGGATAGCGTAGGGGTAGAAATTACTATTCAAACTCCAGAGAGTGCAACAGTAGGGAAAGCGCTGGATAGCATAGAGGTAAAAATTACTATTTCCACTCCAGAGAGTGCAATAGTAGGGAAAGCGTTGGATAGCGTAGGGGTAAAAATTACTATTCCCACTCCAGAGAGTGCAACAGTAGGGAAAGCGCTGGATAGCGTAGAGGTAAAAATGACTATTCCCACTCCAGAGAGTGCAACAGTAGGGAAAGGGTTGGATAGCGTAGGGGTAAAGATTACTATTCCCACTCCAGAGAGTGCAACAGAAGGGAAAGCGTTGGATAGCGTAGGGGTAAAAATGACTATTCCCACTCCAGAGAGTGCAACAGTAGGGAAAGCGTTGGATAGCGTAGGGGTAAAAATTACTATTCCCACTCCAGAGAGTGCAACAGTAGGGAAAGCGTTGGATACGTAGGGGTAAAAATTACTATTCCCACTCCAGAGAGTGCAACATTAGGGAAAGCATTGGATAGCTTGGGGGTAAAAATTACTATTCCCACTCCAGAGAGTGCAACAGTAGGGAAAGCGTTGGATAGCGTAGGGGTTAAAATTACTATTCCCACTCCAGAGAGTGCAACAGTAGGGAAAGTGTTGGATAGCGTAGGGGTAAAAATTACAATTCCAACTCCAGAGAGAGCAACAGTAGGGAAAGCGCTGGATAGCGTAGGGGTAAAAATTACTATTCCCACTCCAGAGTGTGCAACAGTAGGGAAATCGTTGGATAGCGTAGGGGTAAAAATTACTATTCCCACTCCAGAGAGTGCAACAGTAGGGAAAGGGTTGGATAGCGTAAGGGTAAAAATGACTATTCCCACTCCAGAGAGTGCAACAGTAGGGAAAGCATTGGATAGCGTAGGGGTAAAAATTACTATTCCCACTCCAGAGAGTGCAACAGGTGGGAAAGCGTTGGATAGCGTAGGGGTAACAATTACTATTCCCACTCCAGAGAGTGCAACAGTAGGGAAAGCGTTGGATAGCGTAGGGGTAAAAATTACAATTCCAAATCCAGAGAGTGCAACAGTAGGGAAAGCGCTGGATAGCGTAGGGGTAAAAATTACTATTCCCACTCCAGAGTGTGCAACAGTAGGGAAATCATTGGATAGCTTAGTGGTAAAAATTACTATTCCCACTCCAGAGAGTGCAACAGTAGGGAAAGGGTTGGATAGTGTAGGGGTAAAAATTACTATTCCCACTTCAGAGAGTGCAACAGTAGGGAAAGCGTTGGATAGCGTAGGGTAAAAATTACTATTCCCACTCCAGTGAGTGCAACAGTAGGGAAAGTAAATACTTCATATATAAATAAAAATAAAATAAATATTAATACCAATTACAAATTAATTACAATAATTAACACTTTTATATAATATATTAATTAATCAATTAAAAATACAAATAAAAATTAATTAATGAAAATAATTACCTACTAATACAAATTATTTACCAATTAACAATACATTAATTAACAATTAAAAAATGATTAGAAATTAGATTAAAAAAAGATTTAAAAAATAGAATTACTTAGAATTAAATGACTCCCCACCCTATTCCCCTATAAACCCACAACCCACTACAGAAAATAAATTAATAAAATTAACATAATTATCAATTAATAAATTAATTACCCATTATATTTTAATTAATTACCAATTAATAATTAATTAACAATTAATTCAAAATAAATACAAATAAATAAATTAATATATTTAATTATTTATAATTAAATTACTTCCCATCCTATTCCCCTATAAACCCACAACCCGCTACAGAATTATGTTACGCAAAAATTAAATACCATAAAAATATTTAATTAATATAAATAATATAATAAATATACACTTTTTAAACATATACTAACATAAAAAACACTTTAAAAATTGATATTAACTTACTCACCTCAAATTCGATATTTTTGTAGTCTATATTCTGTCCATTCTGTTTTTTTGTAGTCTATATTCTGTCTATTCGATATTATGTCCATTCTATATTTTTTGATTCGATATTAATGCTATCCTATTCGATATTTTTGCAGTCTATATTCTGTCCAGTCGATATTGTGTCCATTCTATATTTTTTAATTGATATTAATGCATATCGATATTAAAAACTCGATATTTTGACTCTATACCATCAGTTTCCACCTTATTCTTCTCTAAATATGGTTCATAGGACTCCAACTTTAGACTCAGTGCAATGCTTGCAAACTACGACATTCTGTCATTCCATTTATTTTCTTGCCACTCCATCACAAAATGAAAGGAGTCAGCAGAAGCCTTCTAGCCAATAAACCAGGTAAAACACAATCAGTTATTGAGAGTCTTCCAGATGCTGACACAATCTGAATCGATGTAAGGAACCTGAGGCCGAATTTGACTCCAAGACTATGGGTGTCATAATATGCTTTACTTTCTCACTTTACTTCACATAGAAGCCATGTTTTGAATAAAATTAGAATGATCCATTATTAATTCTTGGAAAATCAACATTTTTATCAAGAGGTCAAGAGAGAGATTGCATCCAGGTAAATATATCTGATTACATGGGGTGCAGAGCCATAAGTGTCTTGAATGATGTACAGGGTAGCCCTCTGGCAGAGACAGACTGCAAATGCAGAAAAATACAACAAGATGAAGACAGTAAAAAATACCTGTCCCAAGACCAAACTTGCAGAGGGTGAAAGATATTTGGAAGCTCTAAAAGTAATTACTGTCATCATGGCTCCTGACTGCACTAACAGCGATGATAGAAACGTGCAAAAAAACCATGACAGAGGTGAGAACTAAGTAATATTATCAAAGGAGGGAGGGAATTCCCAGATGGTTATGTGCTGGGGTGGAGTCAGGGGTTCCAATGTGATGTCAATGGCTCAGCTCCACCTCAATCAATTACTTCTTAGGACTGCCCACTCACTTGAAGAATAATGGCACTATAAGTCATTCTTAAAATGTGGGTTAAAATCCACAAAAGTGGTTGTTAAATGGTATGTTTTTCATGGTACTACTTGAGGTGAAATTTTATAAGAAGCATACCTGTTGGATTGTTAAGTGACAAGTATCTGGCCTTTTGAAGTGAAGTGTAGAGAATGGTTGGTGTTTAGGGTCATAAAAACAATGATGTAGAAAAAGGGTAATAACAGGTTTTAGTCACAATATAATGTGTTTATTGTTGGTGCTGTACTCTGTTTAGGAATTGTGGTATATTCAAAGGTGATTTCACCCTGTGAATTAAAAATACTGATCCTGTTGGGATTTGACTATTCATATCTGAGACAACACAGCTTTCCCTCAGGAATTGATAATGATAATAATGCTTAGTGGGCCAGAAGCTAAAATTAGGATACAGTTTCTTTAATTTCACAAATACCTTCCTCATCCACATAAGAAAACAATCTAACATTCTGAGTAAAACATGTATGGCTAACATCAGCAGCCAGTAAGTGTATCTCCCAGAGTTCTCCTCCACCTTTTGCCTTAGTACTCACAACTAGACCATCTAGAGCGCTAACATTCTATGACAAAATGTGTGTAATGCTGCTGGAATAGGAGGGGTTGAATTTACAGTCTTTCCTATACAACTTTTATATCTTTAATTCTATGTCAGGACCGGAGGCTCCGGATTATGCTTATCTCTCTTCGCTTTATTCAGTAACAAATTACATAGCAGCCAAAGAGAGAAACTTCCACCAAAAGCATCAACTCCCATGAACCATAGGGAGATACCAAACAGTAGTCCTTTTACAGTGTCCAGCAATGCCATATAGTCCTTCCACTATGTCATCTCCTCCTCTTTCTTCGCTGCTTCGCAGCCAGTTAAGTGTGTTTTCCTTGGGGAAATATTGGATTTTACCTTGTTTGGGGTTTTTTCTATTTAATATTGTTTGCCTTTACCAGAGGCGCGTTTACGCCCTCCAGGGAAAGCTAGAGAATTGTGGCGCTTTTATTTTGCAGATTCCTGGCAGCGGGAAAGCATTCGCGCTCCTCATGCGGCCGCGCCATTAACGTTAAGATACTTGAACAGCCCGCAAGGCGGACTGTTTTGTCTCGCTGCTCCTGCGGTGCGTCTCTTCAAATTGAGGAGCCCGCGCTGAGGCAGACACGCTGACGGAGCCTTGATCCACCGCTGTCACTGATTACGCCCGTTCTTATCGGTTCTGTACTTCCCGCATTTCGACATCTTTGAACGCCCCGGCAGGGGTCCATATTGCGGCAGTGTCCCCGTTGACGCCAGAGAGCATAGTAAATTGCACATTGTCAGTTTCTTTTGCTGGCACGGAGAGCTGCATGATCATGACTTACGTGACAGTGTGTGGTAAGTACATTTCTACCTCCCATGTACCCCTATGGCGGAGATCTTGTGCTATGAAAAAATTAAAATGCAGGACAATTTGATATGATCTGGCCAGGAACCAAAACGACAGCTGGGACAGTAAACCCCTTGATCAGTGTGTAGTGCGTGTGTATCTTTCTTCTGCATCTCAAGTGCAGGATGGCTGCGGCCATCCTGAATTGTGTGAAATCTTTCAGACGGGTACCTTGAAATACTCCACCCATGGGTCATGTTCCCAGATGGGTCTGTGAAATCTTACTGTCGGGTACCTCGACAAAGACTACCAGTGAGCCCTGTTACCAGATGGAACTGTGAATGGAGTGAATAAGATAACTCAAGCTAACTCGGGCAGCAGGGCCGGATAATCTCCCTGCGTTAATATTGAAATCTGATGTAAAATGGTGGGCAAGATTTCTAGCCAAGATGTTCCATGTAGTCCTAAAAGAAGGGGTAATGCCACCAACTTGGAAGGGGGCCGTAATTAGGCCAATCCACAAGAAAGGGAGCAAAGAGGAGCCACAAAATTACCGGCTAATCAACTTACTAGACATAGGCGAGAAAGTGTTCTCTAAAATAGTGCTGAAACAGTTGAATGCATGGGTAGACCAGTTTCAAATAATACCCACAGAACAGGGTGGATTTAGAGCAGGCCACTCTACAATAGACCACGGATTTGCTCTATGGGCGATGGCGATGAAGTCGACGGAACAGAACGGCAAGTTATGCTGCTGTTTCGTCGACTTCAGAGCTGCCTTCGATTTGGTGGATAGGGCCTGCTTATGGGAATTATTAGAGAGACTGAAGATCCCTAAGGATCTACTCACTATAATAAAAGAACTCCACAGGGAAAACTGGGGTCAAGTAATTAAGGATAAGGCGGGTTCTTTAACTCCAAAAATACCCATAGCAAATGGACTAAGACAAGGCTGTGTGCTGGCCCCACAACTCTTTTCGATCTTTCTGTCTGACCTTCCGGCACAGCTTGAGGTGGAGGGCAGTGCCAGCCCTAAAATGGATGGCAATAAAATACCCTGCCTATTGTACGCAGACGATCTAGTGATAATAGACCAGACTGAGAGGGGCCTACAAAGGAAGCTTAACGCTTTCCATACATATTGTACCAGTAAATTATTAACAATTAATTTAGATAAAACCAAAACCCTATGCTTCGGGAAAAAGATAAGCAAATTTACATGGTATATAGGGGATCTCAAACTGGAAACTGTTAACGAATATCGATATCTGGGTTTGTGGTTCGATAGAGTTTTAAATTGGAATTCCCACCTGGATACCCAAAAAGCTAAGGCACTCTCTTCCATATGTGGTTTAAAAAGGTTTAATGGGGTATATGGAGAGATGTCACACCGACCTATGCTGAGAGCTTTTGAAGCAATGATACCTTCGCAAATGTTATATGGCGCTGAGATCCTTTATTTGAGCGGTAGGGGATCCTGGGACGTGATAGAGGGGAACTGCTTAAAAAGACTCTTATCCCTTCCTAAATCCTCAATGATACAAGCCATCAGGATAGAAATAGCAACAAAATCCTGGAAAATACAAACCCAGATGGCTGTGATTAGATTTTGGAAGAGATTGGAAGACCCCGATAACCAAAAAGTAGCATGTTGGTGTCGCAATGAATTACTGAGAAGCGAGCTAAAATGGGCAAAAGGTTGTAGGGACAAACTGAAAGGAATTTGCAAAGCATTGGAGATTGATTGGGACCAAGAATCGCTTCGGATCCTCAGTACTAAAGGGGAGCTGAAGCTAAGGGGGAAGGAAGTCTCTAAAGCAATTGATATAGGCTATCTAACAAATAAAAAATCAGTGACGCATATGTTAAAAGCCTGGTCCAATGAAAATTGGTTCCCCTACCTTGATAGACTCCCTAACCGAGGGTTCAGGCAAGAGATCCTGAGGTGTCGAATTGGGATTAACCCGTGGATAATAAATAAAGAGCTTAAAGCTAAAATGTTAGACCATGAAGGCTGTTGCAAGTGTAAGTTGAGAACCAAGGGAGACTGGCCGCATATTCTGTTGGACTGCCTGTTTCTCCTGGAGCAGAGAAAACTATGGCTGCGCCCGGTTTTCTTAAAATATGAAATAAAAACGAGGATGCAGGCAGCCAGCCTCCTAACAGAAATACCCTTCATTGATATTGTAATTGCCCTAGGGAAATTCTTAAAGGTGGCCCAGAGTGCACGGAGGCCCAAGGAAAAATGTAGTACTGTATGAATTTTTCTTTATTCTTTTTTTCTTTTTTTGAAACTTGCACAACGTTATGAACTTGAATAGGTTTTAAACTTTTATAACATGTTTTTAGGTATCGAAATTTTTAACCGGTGCTTAGTGTTTTATAAGTGGAATTTGTACCTTTGAAAATGAAATATAGAACTGCTTTTAAAGAATAACATTTTAAAAATAAGTATAGGTATTTATTGTATACACCCCTTATTGTGTTATGCTCACTGCTTTGTTTAAAGACTACGGTCATAATAAACCTACATTTTGACTTGACTTGACTTGAATGGAGTGGTTGAAAATAACCTGAAAGTGTAGGTCACAGGTAGGGGTGGCCCTATAATCATAAGGGGGAAATCTTTAGTGGGGTTAGTGCAAGAAGATCATAACAAGGGTCATCTAATCAGATATGTATCAGAAGGCCAGTCTGTCTATTCATTTCCTCCACTTCATTCAAACCTGTGTTTACTGAATCAAGGACATGCATCCACTTCAACTCCCTGGTTTTGAGTTTGGACACTGTATACTTTAGAAGTATGTAACACACGTACCGCACACTGTTGTTGAGATTGTATCATTTCAGCTGGCTATGTAGTTCCTGGAGTGATGCAAAGATGTAAGTTTTTGCACATTAAAAAATGGCCATTGCCATCTTGTACATGTGAATTAGAAGCATGCAACAAACCCACCACACACTGTGGCTGACTACTTTCACTAAGCACTAACATGCATCACGGTTTCATCATTTGGAAACCGTAGACCGGGAATCAACCAATTTCCCAAGCGGTTTATTTACTAGTGACATGTGCCAAGATGGCCGCAGTTCTAACTCCAACGTTCGCGTCACGTGGACATGTGAGGTCTTCATGTGATGACGTTACGCGTAGACCCCGCACTCCGTCTTAATCCAGAAATGTCCGCGCTGTCGAAATCCTATGGCTGTAAGGAGATAGATGCCCGGCAACCGAGGTAAGCGACACCGATAATTAGGAGCACTCGCACAGGCAGCAATCCTTTAGCCAGGACACTAAGTTGTCCCTTTTTCCCTCCAGAACTCATGTAGTTGAAGACAGCTTTAGTCAGTGGACATGGACATCCCAAATGAATCATTACTGGTTCTTTCTAAAAGCAGCAATCACATATGGATTTTTCCTTATACCCCCTGGAGGCCGAATCGCCTGACCAGTGCAGTGAGTGCAGTAGCTGCAATACTGCAAATGCGGTACAATAATTTACTTTTGATAAGAGTGACGGGGAATAGTATACTTAGAATTTTACTGTCCCAACAGGTTTACAGAAGAAAGTTGGAATACAGCTGATCACGTTTGCAGATTTACTTATGGAGGCACATTTAAGTGCCATTGAGATTATTCACGGATGCATTAACTATTCATATTGTTATGGTGATTTTAATGGGGCATTCCACAATTTTACAGAGGATTCCCATTCTAAAAGAGTTGTTTGTTGACAAGCTCCATCCGGGCCCGGAGGAGTAGTTCCATTTCCTTTGAAAATCTAACTAACAAGGGTGAGTACCCCTAGAGCAGGGCTGCACACACATTTGTAATTATTTTAACCCACACCACACTAATAGGAATCCCATTTCCTTTTAAATATGCTGTCGCCAGTACGCTTTTGTCCTGAAGAAGACCCTACTTGATGTATCTACGATAACACATATCTACAGAGTCGAAACGTCAACGTGAAACTATCTCATGTCCAGGCTCACTATAGCTAATAATTTAGGAAATAATGCAAGCTAGAGTGAAAGACCTTAGAAGGACAAATAATTTATGTTATTGTTTTGTTTGTTTGTGAATTTAAAAGGTCACTCGCCTCACTTTATGTCACCACAGTCACCCATTGAATTGTCTGCATATTTGTAATTATTTTTTTGTCAGACAGCCCATATTTATTTTCTGTGCAAAGTGTCTACAAATTTTGTCTGAAAAACAGAAAAAAACAAATCAAAATAAGTAATAAATCTATATATTTTTGCTAACATTATTGTAGCTGTGGTACATTCATGATTGTTTAGTATAATTAAATAGTGAGTTTGGAGAAATGTTTTGGTTTTAAACTAGCACCCCATGGAGCTTACCCAACGGACCCACTTTTAGCTTTGTAATTATACACTGTTCCATTCCGTCAGCACTCAGGGACCCTGCTGAACAGTCAGAGACTCTGGGTCTGATTCACAAAGTAACTTACACTTTTCAATACATTTACACTTTTGATAGGTTTACTACTTTTCGGTATTCACAAACTCAGTGCAAGTTACTACTAAAAAGAAATGTAGTAACAACACATGGCAAACTACAGGTCTAGCTCTACACATTGCCAACCACTGCTACTGCAATACCCACTGTTGGAATATAATGGAGGCAGGAACTTAAAATAAAACACAATAGAAAAGAAGATTAAAATTAACTATTTAGATTGTTAAAAAATATAAATTAATGTTAAAGGAGGGGATTTATTTTATTTAAACTTGAGAATTTTTATTTTATTTAATATATTTACATTACATACATTTTTAAATCAAAATGTATTAGTGTTGTAGCATTTTCTAAACTTGTTCTACATTTAAACTAAACATCTAAAATTATTTTTTATATTTATTTTCAAGTTAAATAAACAATGTTATTTTCCCTACACCATGGGAGATCTCTGGCCCGACTGTGGAGTCTCCATATGGAAAAGTATAGGGAAAATGAAATATATATATATAAACACACACATACAAAACAGTAATGCTGACATGGTCAGGCCGTGGCAGCAAGAAATGCCTGCACTCCCGGAATGGTTCTTACCACACGTTTATTGCAAGCTAACGCGTTTCGACCAGAGGTATTTGTCAAAGCACAATCATCATTTCCCATTGTAATATATATATATATATATATATACACACACACATATACATATATATATATATATATATATATATATATATATATATATATATATATATTATATATATATATAGACAAAACTCCCCTTCTGGAAAGAAACAAGCTGCACTCCAACAGAGGTATTCAAAATGTAATTGATGTTATGGCATCGGCAGTCCTTTATCAAAGGTAAGCCTGGGCATCAAAATAAATAAACACCACAAATAACAACCATTTTAAAGTGTATGGCCCCTAGTGGGAGCCCCGATGGGCTGTTGCTTTGCATACTGGTACTTGTGGTACCTTATTCAGTCAAACAAATATAACCCTCCAGTGGGTGATGCCGCTATGCCTGAAATTTCACCACGCTCACCGTTGATCCGATAATACAATTTTCAAGGATTCAGGAGTCCATGTTGAAGTGGGTCTTCGGTGGCGTGCTACTGCCCACACTCGCTTTCACGTGCTCCTGGACGGTTCCTTTTGGGGCAGAGACAGTGCTCTTGCTGGCGGTGCGTTGCTTACGGTAGAACCAAGCCGTTGAACATTGACAAAACTCTCCCATTCTGGAAAGAAACAAGCTGCACTATGGCATTCAAAATGTAGTTGATGTTATGGCTTTGGCTGTCCTGACGTGTTTTGTTCACATTGACCTTTATTAAGGGTAAGCCTGGGCATCAAAATAAATAATCACCTTAAACAAAAAAACACAAATTACAACCATCTTAAAGGTTCCCCCCCCCCCCCCCCCCCCTAGTGGGCACCCGATGGGCTGTTGATATATAAATATAACTCATAAATAAATATTAAAACTATGTTATGTTAAATATTAATGTAAAATCACCTTATATATTATTTACTTTGAATCTAGAACAAATTTTGAAAACTGCTACAGCTATATTCAATACATTTCGTATTAAACTTAAATTAATTGAAATAAATTAAATTCAGCAAATTGTCCTGAAGTTTAAATTACAAAATATATTCCTACGTAAGGAAAGAATGTATACTCAGTAGTCCTTTTAGTCAGCCACAACCAGTGAGTAACAATAGAAAAAAAGAAGGACCTTACATCTCCAATGACAATGACAAGATCGGCCAATACATTAAAGGTTCACCATTATCGTGTGGTATGAAAAACAGGGCATAATTTCGAATTTGGCAAGGTTAATTCGGCCTTTTTACTTTTCAAAGGATGATAAATTAAGTAGCTTTAATTTACTACACTTAGAAATTGCAGAATAAGTTGCGTGAAAAACTACATAGCAAAACAAGTTATTATTTCTTCATCAAGTAATCTTAATGGCTCCATGATCTAAATCTTGAGAAAAATGTAATATAAAATCCCTGTATGGCACCATGATTAGAACTTGAACCCCTGAAATATTTCTGAGGCTCAGTGTTACTTAGGCCTCAGGTATGCATAAATTGCTTGCAATAGCACCTAACCTGAGCACAGTAACATCCGTGATGCACCGCTGGCCTGTGAGAAGTATGCTGATGATAACTCCATGCATAAACAACAGTTGATGCACAGAATGCAGAACAATGTAATACAATCACACCAGTACAGAGATCTGGGCCTAAATCCATCGTTTTTTTTGCACTCTACACCACCCCAGTTCAGACATGGTCATATGCAAATCAGCCTTGACCCTGTGCATCATGGGAACAGTCCAGCCCGAACTGCTAAGCCATGTCTTCCCTGGACCAGAATCAAGCATCCTAGGACCGGTTTCTGGCTATCAGCCGTCATCAGCCAAGATAGCTTGACTCCAGTGGTGTGGAGAGCACGGGACTCACGTCTGAGCATACCCGTCCCACTCGGGGTGACAAATGCAAAAACAACAGTTGATGGACAGAATGCAGAACAATGACATAAAATATCACCAGTACAGAGATCTGGGCCTAAATCCATCGCTTTTTTGCACTCCACACCACCCCAGTTCAGACATGGCCATATGCAAATCAGCCTTGACCCTGTGCCTCATGGGAACAGTTCAGCCCGAACTGCCAAGCCATGTCTTCCCTGGACCGGAATCGAGCATCCTAGGACCGGTTTCTGGCTATCAGCCGTCATCAGCCAGGATAGCTTGACTCCAGTGGTGTGGAGAGCACGGGACTCACGACTGAGCATACCCGTCCCACTCGGGGTGACAAATGCAAAAACAACAGTTGATTGACAGAATGCAGAACAAAGTCATACAATCACACCAGTACAGAGATCTGGGCCTAAATCCATCGTTTTGTTGCACTCCACACCACCCGAGTTCAGACATGGCCATATGCAAATCAGCCTTGACCCTGTGCCTCATGGGAACAGTCCAGCCTGAACTGCCAAACCATGTCTTCCCTGGACCAGAATCAAGCATCCTAGAACCGGTTTCTGGCTATCAGCCAGCATCAGCCAGGATAGCTTGACTCCAGTGGTGTGGAGAGCACGGGACTCACGTCTGAGCATACCCATCCCACTCGGGGTGACAAATGCAAAAACAACAGTTGATGGACAGAATGCAGAACAAAGTCATACAATCACACCAGTACAGAGATCTGGGCCTAAATCCATCGTTTTTTTGCACTCCACACCAGCCCAGTTCAGACATGGCCATATGAAAATCAGCCTTGACCCTGTGCCTCATGGGAACAGTCCAGCCCGAACTGCCAAGCCATGTCTTCCCTGGACCGGATTCAAGCATCCTAGGACCGGTTTTTGGCTATCAGCCGTCATCAGCCAGGATAGCTTGACTCCAGTGGTGTGGAGAGCACGGGACTCACGTCTGAGCATACCCATCCCACTCGGGGTGACAAATGCAAAAACAACAGTTGATGGACAGAATGCAAAACAATGTCATACAATCACACCAGTACAGAGATCTGGGCCTAAATCCATTGTTTCTTTGCACTCCACACCACCCCAGTTTAGACATGGCCATATGAAACTCAGCCTTGACCCTGTGCCTCATGGGAACAGTCCAGCCCGAACTGCCAAGCCATGTCTTCCCTGGACCGGAATCAAGCATCCTAGGACCGGTTTTTGGCTATCAGCCGTCATCAGCCAGGATAGCTTGACTCCAGTGGTGTGGAGAGCACGGGACTCACGTCTGAGCATACCCGTCCCACTCGGGGTGACAAATGCAAAAACAACAGTTGATGGACAGAATGCAAAACAATGTCATACAATCACACCAGTACAGATATCTGGGCCTAAATCCATCGTTTTTTTGCACTCCACACCACCCCAGTTCAGACATGGCCTTATGCAAATCAGCTTTGACCCTGTGCCTCATGGGAACAGTCCAGCCCGAACTGCCAAGCCATGTCTTCCCTGGACCGGAATCAAGCATCCTTGGACCGGTTTCTGGCTATCAGCCGTCATCAGCAGGATAGCTTGACTCCAGTGGTGTGGAGAGCACGGGACTCACGTCTGAGCATACCCGTCCCACTCGGGGTGACACATGCAAAAACAACAGTTGATGGACAGAATGCAGAACAATGTCATACAATCACAACAGTACAGAGATCTGGGCCTAAATCCATCATTGTTTTGCACTCCACACCACCCTAGTTCAGACATGGCCATATGCAAATCAGCCTTGATTCTGTGCCTCATGGGAACAGTCCAGCCCGAACTGCCATGTCATGTCTTCCCTGGACCGGAATCAAGCATCCTAAGACCAGTTTCTGGCTATCAGCCGTCATCAGCCAGGATAGCTTGACTCCAGTGGTGTGGAGAGCACGGGACTCACGTCTGAGCATGCCCGTCCCACTCAGGGCGACAAATGCAAAAACAACAGTTGATGGACAGAATGCAGAACAATGTCATACAATCACACCAGTACAGAGATCTGGGCTTAAATCCATAGTTTTTTTGCACTCCACACCACCCCAGTTTGCTCAAGCGCTCCATCCATCATCCTCTTTTGTATAGCTTTGTTCGCCCTGAGTTGGCAGGGTATGCTCAGACGTGAATCCCTTGCACACTTTGCCACTGGATTCAAGCTAGCCTGGCTGATGACGGCTGAAATGCCAGAAACCGGTCCCAGGATGCCTGTTTCCGGTCCAGGGAAGATATGGCTTTAGCAGTTCGGGCTGGACTGTTCCCATGAGGCACAGGGTCAGACTGAATTGCATATGGCCATGTCTGAACTGGGGTGGCGGAGTGAGCTAAAGAATGGTGATGGATTAAACCCAGACCAGTTGACTGGTGGTGAGTGTTTGATTTGCTCAAGCGCTCCGTCCATCATCCCCTTTTGTATCGCTTTGTTCACCCTAAGTTGGCAGGTTATGCTCAGATGTGAGTCCCCTGCTCACTTTGCCACTGGATTCAAGCTAGCCTGGCTGATGACGGCTGAAATGCCAGAAACCGGTTCCAGGATGCTTGTTTCCGGTCCAGTAAAGACATGGCTTTGGCAGTTGGGGCTGGACTGTTCCCATGCGGCACAGGGTTAGACTGATTTGCATATGGCCATGTCTGAACTGGGGTGGCGGAGTGAGCTAAAGAATGGTGATGGATTAAACCCAGATCAGTTGACTGGGGGTGAGTGTTTGATTTTCTCAAGCGCTCCGTCCATCATCCCCTTTTGTATCGCGATGATAACTCCATAGCAGGATGATGGGAATTAAGGACCCAGCATGAGCAAACAGCACGAAGAACTGTGACCCCGGCTACGAAAGTTCAAAGGAGCTGATGTCTTGCTGTTTGCACGGCAGAACATTACTCCGGAATGAGCTTCATTGCTGTCATCACTTATCTGCAAAAAGTGACCCCAAGTTGGAGGCACTAACGGTTTGAGGTAAACATAAAAAAAGGAAATACCACACGGATACTTAAGTATTCACAGGTTAAAATCAGACCAGCGAATAATGGCAATCTATACATTACAGAACCTTCTAAGAGCACATTTCATGGCAAAAACAGACACAGGATAACATAAATATGATATATTGAAGTGATTTGAAATGCTTTGAAATAGATTACCTGAAATATTTTAAATGCAATAATACAGGGGTGATCGGCTCCTTGAAGCTTCTATCATACTAGGAACAATGTATAGTGAGAGAGTTGTTATCCTTCAATTGTGTGCAAATATTGATACAGGAGAACTTTTAGGAAATTTTCAATTGAAATGTTCAATAGTATATGCCCACTTGTGCTGTATCTCATGTCCTCTACACACAGCCTTCATTGCCATATTAATCTGGGCTCATCAGTTTACTAGAGTAGAGTGGCTGTAGATGTCAGTTTGCCGGTGTATTACCTGGTCATAGGATGATGTGATTATTGATCTAATTCGTACATACAACATAGTACTGTGATTTAAAATATGATATGCACAATGACGTTTGAGAATCGAGCGCTGAAGTTTATTATGATGCGTTATTCAATAAATTGGAATGGATTGCATTCACTGATCGGATGACACTCACAGCAGGTTTTAGAAATGAAATAAATTGGCAAAATATTTGAAAAAATACAGAATATATAATCTGTGACGTTATTTACAATGACTAGTGATGCATTAATACATTTGGAATTATACACAAGGACAACAATGTATATCACTTATATGTTGTGTTTTCCCTTCCAAAGCAGCTCCTACAAAACCAGTGACACTCTGAATTTGCCTACCTCAAATGTCTACTTTTCAATCAACGTTTTTTAGCAAAGGATTAGCACAATGCCTGGAGATATGCATGTAATGACTAAAAACAATTGAAAAAGATGTTAGCTATGTGTATAGTACCTCAAATCACTGTGCTTAGATCGGGGCTCTCGAACATGTCATTTGAGAGCTACCATTAGCTCCCAGACACCATCAGATTAACACACAGCCTTGAGGTCACTTATTGGATGGGCACAAGCTGACCCTTGTAGCGTAAAAGTTGAGGAAAGCAGTGTTTAAGTGACATCATGATCATCAGCCTGCAGATAGCAAGGCCTGTAATTGAGCAGTGCTCATTGAGAATAATGGGGTGGAGTCACAGTGTCATTCAACTGAAGCACTGAGATACAGCTGGAAGAACATTTATCCTTTGCAGGTCAAAATTTGAGGTATGCTTCAAATATGCCCTGCATGCTTTTAGATGAACACAGTTGAAAGGGAGCATTCCTTGACTTCTTGAGCTAACATCTCATTTCAATTGACTCGCATTTCAAAGAATGTGATGTCCAAAGTGTAGGCCCCTTATTCACAGTGACCACTACTCACTGTGCCATATTTATTAATGTTTAGCCTTCGGTAATTCACAATCTTTTGCACTGATCAGAAGTAGGTCACAACATAGATTATGTAGGGGCCCATAGGCTAGATGATGTCACAGGCCTGGATTTGTGTGTTTAGACCATGACATGGGATGAGGAGGGGCAACAGTCCATTATTAAAGTGTGTATGAGGATACTGGCTTAGGTCAGTGTGTGACAATACGCATGTTGTATGGTAACTTATGAGTTAAGCTACTGATAACTGTAGATCATTTTTGTGACAACAATACAGACAAACAAAAAGTCACAATAACATTATTTGTTCTTTCCCTTCTTGTATCCATACAGGCCAACAGTCTTGAGAAGCGCGATATATGAAAGGCCATCGCCAGAAAGGTGTGTACCTAGGGGGTCTACAAGCGGCGCAGCATCCATTGCTGAAAGAGGTGGGAGGACCTAAGACGCTGAACCCACAAGAGCGGTGAAGTCCATTTTGGGAAGTCCTCCTAATGTGTGAAGGGCACGTGCTGCACCATGACCCACCTAATGGCCCGCATTCTTGCGGTGGAGCTTGATGGCCAGTTGAGGGCGCAACCACAGCAACAAGGGGGTACATTCACATGTTACATGACACAATTTTTGTTACAACCAGGATTTTGGCATCAATATTCAGGGTGACCCATGGCTAACGTCCTAAAAGAGTTCTTGAGGGTGTACATTTTGACAAGGTGTATGATTATGTGCTTTGTCAATAGTTTTTTGATAATGATCCCACCTGTGTTCTGTCCACAACCAATGGACTGTTCTGAGCAGATACATGTCTACCTAAACTCCACATATACATCATGTTGTTTGCTGTCATGAGGGACAGTTGTACCAAATAGGCAAATAGTTTTATTGTGTTGTTTTGTTTCAAAATCGTTATTGTGTCATCACTGATGTGGATGATGTCATGTTAACTTATTGGAAGTGACACAGCAAACTAGGCACTTGTGATACACAGCCGTGGCCGGTGGTGGGAGTACCTGCGGGCGGTGACGTGGGGAGGGGGAGGGGCAGGGTGGGGGGTAGTAATGTATGGATTACAGAGTTTAACAGGTAAGTTAACATATAAATGAATAAAACAAATTTTGTTGCATGCACTGCATCACCAAATGCGATGCTGTGCGCACAACGAATTTCGTTTTATTTATTTATATGTTTACTTACCTGTTAAACTCCGTAATCCATACATTACTACCCCCCACCCTGCCCCTCCCCCTCCCCACGTCACCGCCCGCAGGTACTCCCACCACCGCCCGCGGCTAATGATACAGTGGATGTACCAACTGTCACATTGAGAAGTTGGGATTCTACACAAACTAGAGTGGCATGTGATCCAACATGACTAGTGACTGCAGAATTGTTGGCTACATATTGGCATCAAGACATATCCAAATTGTGTTGAGCATCAGGAATACATTTTCATACATATTAAACAGTGACAGATTTGCATGATGTCTTATTGCTTCACAAATCGGCGTAAGGCAGTCTGCTTTTGGTCAAATAATTGAGATAGGCATACATTGTTGGATGAAACAGACAGAGATGTGTACACTACACAATGGTGACAGAGTAACAAATACCCCAAACCATTCCTCAATGTCCTTTTTCATGTCCATATCAAAGATGAGGTAAAATGGAAAACTTGAAGGTATTTTGGAAGATGGAAAGTTCCATCACATATATGTGTGAGTATCCCTTCAGGAAATCTCAGATTCAGGCCAAACTCATGACTAATTTGCCAAATGTTGAAATGTATAAAGGTGTAATATGTTGCTTACTGTGATTCACATTTCAATCTATGAAGTAATATCATATATAAATCATTGTATGTAGGATTAGTGATGTTCTACTACGTTTTGAGTACAGTAAAGCCAGCATATTTAGTGAAACCATTTCACAAAGATACAATAAAGTTCAAATAACTTTAGATATTTAGGAGTCAAATGTGCAGATGCTTCTGCTATGTACTGAATTGCTTGAGAAATGTTATGAAAGGCTATGAATTTATTTATGTTGTCAAAGTTATTTGTCAATCCCCACAACTATTAGCTTTAGACTGTCTGCAACAAGATTGATATGTAGATAGTTTGTGAGACATTGCAAGCTACTTCAGCACAGCACAGAATTCACTTGACATATACTTTAGTGACCTGAAGGGATTGTTACCATTGTGAAGTGTCCAAACAAAGGTAACCTGTTTTCAGATTTTGATACTATTGCTACAATATTGCAGTATATGTAGAAAGACATTGATTCTTGTTTAACTTTTTAATAATGAGAAGTATGCCGATTTTAGGACCTACTGAACACAGTACAAAGGTATTGTTGGTGAATATCGTTTTTGATTACATCAGTTTACTATTCTGAACAACAAAGGCCAACCATTTTGAGGTGTGGAACAGTTCATGGAAAGACATAATTATGGATAAGAGACAATATCATACATGATATAGGAGTTCTTGTGGGGAATAACATAACTGTGAACCGATGTCTTCTGATAATGTTGCCTACATGCAAGTGATAATGCTAATGTAGAACCAACGTTTGAGAGGCTTGAAACAGGTGAAATTGGAAAACTTGGTAACTGTTTTGCGGTCGAAGTTCATGATCTCCTCTGTTTACACACACCCAATAACACTAATGTATGTAATGTATGTCATTTCAGCATCATCCTGGGAAGGAGATGTTGTCAATGTAGGCAGGGAAGCAGTTGGCCATGGTCTTGCTGGTGCAGACACCACTGACATCGAGGAAACCTGTGGCTGGGAGGGTGAGGGGAGTGCAGCAGAGGCCACCAGCAACCCCACATCTTCTTCGGAGGCCTCCTCCGGCGACCACTCCCTAGTGGTGACAAACCCGTACTGCTCCGGTTACATCTCCATCCTTGTCCGCCACCCAGAGCAACATCTCCATTCTCCCTCCTGCCCCCCCCAGTTGGCCCACCCAGGTCCGCTAAAATGCCTGGGTTCTCCTTTGCTGCAGTTATCTAGGAGGCAAGCGTATCCCTATGATGTGTGTTCATATGTTTTTTTCCCTATTTTAAAAACCTTTATTAGAAACAGTCATCGTTGAACACAGCATTTTGCCTACAACCCTGACCGGGCTGGCAGCGTGAACATTTACAATGAAACCAGGGTATCAAACAAGCACATACACAGCAAGTCGCCTACAACCTCTTTGGGCCGGCCGCGATAAGATAATCACTACACACGTTGTGAACAAGCTGCAAAAGGCCATCAATATGTTTAGAGCATAGGGCTGCTTGTCATAAATAGTGTTAGACTTGATGCATGGGTGCCTCTAGTTAAACACAGCTGGATTAGATAAGTCAATGAAGCACGGGCGTCACCTTGAGGGAGGGCCTGTTCCTGTGTAGCCCCTGTCGTGGCTGCTAACACTGTCAAAGGAATCGTGCGGATTAATGTGTGTTCGTCCGTATGGTCAGGGTAGCATCGAAAGAAAAAAAAGCTGGCAACATCAACCAAACAGGTCGGAGCATGATAAGCGGTGTGGGGTGTCCAGCACGCTCCAGGTTCCGGCGTGTAGGGGGGGCAAGCAAGCACCAACAGCACCTGGTGTTTTCCATGGAGGCTAAGAGGGCATGCACTTTGGTCGCATGGGAAGAGCTGAAGAGTTCTAAGTTTTGGGGGGCTAAAACAAGTACATTCGATACGCATTAAATAAGATATCAATCGCTGCCATATGCGCTGAAATGTCCTTTCGGTGATGGCTAAGCTGTAGCTGTGGGAGAGTCTCTCCATCGCTAGGATGTGCCAGAACCTGGTGAACCATTGAGCCACGGAGGGCTCAGTCAGCACCGGTCATCGCGGCTAGGTTGGGGGGGTGTATACCTAAGATTACTATGTGTTGCAGGAGTGTGAACCCAATGACAGTGTGATATATAACAGCCAGGCGCGAGGGTGTCTAGTACCACTGAAGCATCAGCTTATATGCAGTCTCGCGGGAGGCGAGGCTGCAGTAGGTTTTGGAAATATCCCACCATAATGTGTCCCACTGTTTAGGGGTAATTCCCTCCAGGGTCGCGTCTTGCCAGGCAGTTTGATATTTATGAGTGCGTTCGGGGTCGAGAGCTGTAGCACCTGATTGATAGGTGTTAGAAACCAGCACCCTAGTGCCAGCAAAGACCCGCACTAGTTTCTTAAAGAAAATAAAAGGGCGAGCTACCGCAGCACGAATCTCAGGGTGGGATAGCCAGTGCCTTAGCCGGAGGTATTGAAGCCATGCCGTGGGAGGGACCACAAATCCCGTCCTGAAGGCGTCAAATGTCTTGTTTCGTCCGGCAGTCCCGATCACTCCAATTACTACATCATGAGAGTGCTGGCAGACCCGGTGGAAATTCCGGATTGCGTGCGATAGGGTTGTTCGGGGTCGGGAACGTAGTTAATCCCTTTTTTACAGTTATTCTGTCGCAGTTATCTAATACTGTTTTAGTTGGGGTTGCTCCAGGGGGGGGCATGGCAACCAGGCCAGATCCCACAGTGGCCGGCATGCCACAACATGGCCCATATGGAACCAGTGTTTCTCGCTTTTGCGCACTACCCCTTCAGATATATACCTCAAGTGTGCCGCCCAGTAGTTTTCCAATACATTTGGGCATGCCAGTCCTCCTCCATCTCGCGGACGCAGCAACAGTGAATGCGCTATGCAAAGTTGTTTCCCATTCCACACAAAAGCGCATAAATCAGTGGGATCAGTGCTGGCAGCGTTTGAAATAAATACAAGTCGTGCGGTGAGATATTCATTTTAATAATACTGATGCACCCCAACCGTGAGATGTGGAGGGGTTTCCACCTCTGGAGGTCAGCCAGGACTGACCGACAGAGAGCAGTCCAGTTAACACAGTACCAGGAAGAGAGCGTGGGAGTAACATGGGGACCCAGATACTTGATGGAGCCTGATGACCATTGAAAGGGGGTCAGACTCTGCAGCACTTTAACCTCTGGGGTCGAGATGTTGATGTTTAGGACAAATGACCTGGACATGTTGATCTTGAAGCTGGACACGGCTTCAAAATCCTGTAAGCTTTCAACTACACAGGGGAGCAAGACTTCAGGCTGAGTCAGAGTGAGCAGGAGGTCATCTGTGAACAAATTGATTTTATGGATTTGGCCACCAAAGGGTATGCCTTTAATTCCCTCCAAACCACGCACCTGTATGGCCAAGGGTTCCACCGCCAATGCAAATAGTAGGGGAGAAAGCGGACACCCCTGTGGTGTACCACGATGTAACAATATCGGGCTTGTGACCCGCCCATTCATTCGAAGGCAGGTCATTGGGGCAACATATGACGACATGACTTTCAAGATAAATTCCCGCCCAAGGCCTATTTTAATTAACACGGCGCGGAGGTAAAACCAGTCTACCCTGTCAAATGCCTTTTCCGTATCAAGTGAGAGAAGGCAGGCGGGGATGTACAGACGTTGAGTTTTTTTTCAACTACGTGGGCTATACGCTGGACATTATCCACGCCCTGCCGTTGGCGAATTAAACCCCACCTGATCAGGGCTAATGAGGCCAGGTAGATAACGGTCGAGGTGAGTGGCTAATATTTTAGTAAAAAGCTTAGCATCTGTGTTAAGGAGGTCTATTGGGCGGTATGAGGAATATTGCGCTGGAGATCTCCGCCATCGCCATTGTGGGGCTGAGGTCCGAGGCTCCAGCAAAGGAGTTAATCAGGCACAGGAACTGTTCCTGCATTTGAGGAAGAAAGAAATGGTAAAAGAGAATGGGAAGTCCATCCTGGCCTGGCGCTTTACCCAGGGGAAGGCTCCGGACTGCCACGCATATTTCTATTGCTGTAATGGGACTATCTAGGTGAGTCGCATGGTGTGTGGAGAGAGGTTTCCGGTTGTAGTCAGCAAGGTAAGAGTGAAGCCTCACGGGAAGGGGTCTTCACGAGAGTGGAGTCACTGGTAGTAGTCCCCAAAGGCCTCAGATTTTTCTCTTTTCTGCTGTTACCAATTAAGCAGTGCCTGTCTGAATCTTAGCAATGTGTGCCCTAGCCTGCCGTGGACGCAGCTTATGGGCCAACAGCTTGCCCACTTTGTTACCCCCTCAAAGTATTTCTGTTGTAGGGACAGCAGGACTAATTGTCTTTTAGTTCACCGGGCTGGGGCTGCTTTGTCAAGGCGCTCTAGCAGCTTGATCTCTACTGTGAGTGTAGATTCTACCAATTTCGCCTCCCATCCCCTGGCAATGGACATTATTGTGCCCCGTATTGTAGCTTTAAACCCATCCCATAGCATGTGTAAGGAGATCTCGGGTGATGTGTTGAGCTGAAAGTAATTCCCTTACGTATCGCCTCCCCATCCACCAGGTCCCGTAGCAGATGTGGGGGCATGTGCCAGCAGGATGGGCATTCCAGGCGACAGGTCCAGTCCTCCCATGTGAGTTCAAGGTGGGCATGGTCGGAGATAGAGATATCGGAGAGCTCCGCTGTGAGTAGGCATTTATGGAGAAAGGGAGTGACAAAGGCGTAGTCAATGCGTGAGTAAGAGGTATGCACATGTGAGAAGAAGGAGTAGTCCCTCACATCTGGATGCTTGTATCGCCATGCATCTACCAGCCCATACTCCCCAATGTCTCTTTTTAGGTGTCCCGACATGGCCCCAGTGTTGTGAAATATTGCGCTGCTTCTATATAGGGAGGGGTCCCAGACCATGTTGAAGTCCCCACATACTATGTCCCCGTCTACTCCGTTAAGCTGTTCCCGTACGCGTCTTGGGTAGCGTTCAAAGCATAAAAATATTAAGGAGTGTCAGTTGATGTTTCCCCGAAGCAGTTGTAAGCGCAAATATCGGCCCTCCGTATTACGGGTTTCCTGAACTACAGAGGTGTAAAAGTTAACTTTACAAAGCACTCCCGCTCCAAAGGTTTTAGAGGTTGTGTAAGCCCAATGGCAGTGGGGATACTTTGGATGTGTTATGCAGTGCAAGTCTGCCTTCATTAGGTTGATCTCTTGGAGCATTATGACATCCAGGTCGAGATGTAACGCTATATTTGCTTCCGCTTGTCCGAGGAGTTTAGGCCCCTGCTAAGAGTGCGCAGATCGTCGATGATGTCCTTTTTCGTCTCTTGGGATGATAGTTCTAAGAGTTGTCTGTTTGAGTGGCGCTGAGGGACCGTGTCTTAAGATCATGTCCTGAGGAACCCGGGGGTGGGGAGCTTTTCTTCTGTCGAGGGGTGGGTGGGTTCATCCAGTAATACTAGTAGTGCTTTGGCTTCTGCCAGGGAGTGTAGGGAGCGGCCCCTACCCTCCCACTGAAACAGCAGTGCAAAGGGGTAGCCCCACTGGTATCGAATAGCCTGGGCGTGCACCTTATCAGTGATAGGCTTGAAGTCCCAGCATTTACAGAGAGTGACAGTGGAGAGGTCCTAATAAAGCTGGATTGTGTGCCCTTGATATTAAATCTCTGACTTGACACTGGCTGCCTGCATAATCACCTCTTTTTCTGTAAAAAAAATGCACCCTGGTTAGGATATCTGGTCCGCTGTCTGAGCAGGTCGCCCTCGCACCAACTCTATTGGCCTGATCTAGGGTGGGTGGGGATGCATCCTAGTCCCCCTAGACTGCCTGCAGGAGTTCGGCTGTGAACATCATGATGTCCGTGCCTTCCGGGACCCCCCGTATGCGGATATTATTGTGACGGCTCCTATTTTCTATGTCTTCCTGTTTGGTCTGTAGCTCAATGTGTTGGTCCTCCAATGCGTTGATGCGCCTCAACAACATCTCCTGGTCCTCTGCACTGGCATCAACAATCTGCTCTAGGTCATCCACTCTGTCTCCAATTTCTGACACCTCTCTCTGGATGTCACGAAGGCCTGACTTGAACTCCTTTTTAAGTGAGGAAATGTGTGTCTGTATTTCCTGTTGGAAGCGGTCCATATACCCCTGGGTGATCGGCACCAAGGGCTCCCCACACGCTGCCGCCGGTGTCAGAGTGGAGGGATGCATTGCCACTTCTGGATGTGGGGTCTTATTCCAGAGGGACATCACCGGATTGTCTTTGATTGCCTTAGAAAGTGGCATAGCAAGGGGCCAAAGGCGCTAAAGAATGTGGTCCTCCGTAGCAGTTCTCCACTATGCAAGCACTAGCCTGCCGGGGCCACCACCAGTAGCTCTCAGCTGTGAATCCCGCTGTGTGTTGTCACTGTCAAATCCAAGTGGTTGGGGACCATTACAAGAGGCCCGTCAGTGGAAGTACCCCCCTCTTCAGCAGGTTGTGTGAGTGCGCATAGATGCTGTGCATCTTTGGGTTTGCATCTGGGCACCACCAGACAGCCACTTCAGAGTGGTCAAAGGGGGCAGTAGTGCACTCTCTCCCTGCATCGTGGGCGATAGGGAACACCTGTTAGGCTCTGAACTGGGTGAGCTCAGGCCGTGGTATCTCCCGCTCCAGGGGTTTCGTGACACCCAACCGCACAGTCCCAGGAAGTCAGTGGGCACCTGCCTTGTCCCGGGAGCACTCCTTGTGCCACAATGCGACAAATATCCCCTCCACAGGTGATTCGGATAGGGCCCCCACCCTGTGAGGGCCAGGTGGGGAAGTTCAAAGGCAGGAGAGGCCCGTAGAGCCTCCTGATCTGGGGCTGTCTCAGCTGCTGTCCCAACGCCTGCCTGCAGCGTTGACCTGCCGATGCGCTCTAGGCAGCGTCAGAGGGGCCCCCCTCACACCATTCCAGACCCAAGGCGATTCATCCAGCCAGAACCGCCTGAGACCAAGCTGTCTCTTTCACTCGTAGACCTCAGTGTGAGCAAAGTCCATAGGGCCTTCAGACAGTCCGGCCCCCCTCAGCAGAGATGCAGGAGCATCAGTGGGGGGGGTGTCGTGCGGGGGGGCATGCGTGCCCCTCGCTTGCCTACAACGTGTGTGGCCCCCTCAATTCCGCACAAGCAAGTGTTCTGTTGTGGGGCAGTCCCCACCTGAGGTGTTGCTCAGTGCCTCACACTCACCAGCCCACCAGCATCGAGTGGCCCCCAGGGGTTCCCAGCTGCCCATTCCACTCCCAAAAGTGTGTCAGGGCAAGGGGCTCAGAGAGCAGTGTACACAGCGCTCCGGTGTCACTCTCCTCAGGCGTGCAGCCATAGTGATGCGGTAGCCTCTCAGGGAAAAATAGCCACCGCTCGCCAACTCAGACTCATGGGTCCTGGTGAACCAGATCTCACCCAATTCTGCTGCCTCAGCTCCAGCGGGACCTTGGACCCCGCCAACAGGCACCAGGTGAATCCCAGCAGGCACCCCACGTTGTTTCGGGCTTCAGGCTTTAAGACTGGGGCGGCCTTCCATGACAAAATACCGGGGCAGTTCGCCATCTCTGAGTCAGTGGTCCCGGTGCGATAGAACCCACCAGCTTTTGCCGCCTCAGACTCTGCCCACAGGTGCCAGGTGAGTCACAGTTGGAGGCCTCATGCCGCTCTCAGCCCCAGGAATGCTACGGACTTCCGCGGCAAGATGGGGGAGCCGCCGCTCATCGTCCCTGTCTTCGCGGTCTCAGCTATGCCGCACTCAGCTGCTCAATCCGTGGGGGGCACCAAGCTCTGCCAACAGGCGTTGAATGGTACCAGAAGCCCTCAGGGGTGAGTGCCGGGGCCCCACGGCGGCGAGAGGCTATGTGATGGGCCATAGGAGGACGGAGCGCAGAGACCTCGCATCCTACTCCATTGCCAATGAGGCCCGCCCCCTTGCATATGTTTTTAATGTTGGAATTTTCAACATTTATTTAGACACACCTGTATCATGACTTTTAGACTTTTATTTGGATATCCTAATTTTGTGCAAATGTCAAATTTTGGAAGGCAGTTTGGACCAAATTTATACAAACAATCTGTTAATTAAGGTATGTTTCTATATATTTCTAAGATGTCAACATTGCAGAAATATGCACAAGTCAATCAGTAACAGGTAATAGTGTAGCTCACCATTGATTGCGTCCACGACGGTGTTGGTTTTGTTCGTCATCAAGCAGCAGCAACCGAGGCAGGGCTTTCCAGATCGGATCCCTGTAGTGTGAAAGTGAAGAAAGGTGAGTTTCAGCCTTATATCCCTTCCATTCTGCCAACTCAGGTGTAGAGGTTTGACCACCACAGTCACATTGGCAGGGAGGCACATTGTGATTGGGCCGGCGGGGAAACAGGCGTTCTGCACTTTGACAGCCGCTTTTGCCTATCCCATTGTTAACGTGGTTGAGAATTCCTGATGGTGATGGTGGGATCGTGGCGGTCTTCTGTCTATGGACCCTCTAACATCTAAAGAGGGTGAGTGGACAGCTATGTATGTGGGTGGAAAGATTGCCAAAAAAGTGATGGCAGAACCGATTCCACCAAGATCTTTTCATGCCAAACAAGGGTTACGTCAAGGGAAATGGACATTATTTACTCTTTTTATTAATAATATAGTGGACTAACTTAGTAACTGTCTACATGATGAGCCATCCTTGAGTGGTAAAAATACCACAAATCTTTTGTTTGCTATTACCACCTTATTTGTTTTACATACTCCTTGGGCATGCAGAAACTATTATTACTGCTGGGACGGAAAAGTCCCTCGCATGGTGAGGGATGTGTACCCCTGCCCTGAGTGCCCCAACTATAATGACACCTGGATCCCTGATACAGATTTTTGTTGTCATGGGTAAACACGGATCATGGGTGTGCACAATAATGTATGCTCGTCTCACAGCTCACAATCTTTTTGGACAGAGAGGCTGCGCCTAAGGCAAAAGGCAAAGGTGAAAGGCAACTGCCTTTGCCAGATGTTAAACAGCATGAGCGGGTGGTGGCAGCATACCATGTAGTGATCAGTAGGAGTCAACAGGCCTTTTTACCTGTGTCACTGGAGTGAGGCCTACAGGTACACTTATTTAAAGTTCCAATGATGTGTGCTTACTCACTCTTGATCTACATCGGGTTGGTGTGTAGTGTTGTACAGCGTGCGTGTTATACACGTGCTGTGTGTATGTGTGCATGGGAATGGTACAATACAGAGATGATACAATGCTGTGCAGAGTTATAAATATGTGTTGGAAGTATGTGTGCCTGTGAATGCTAAAATACATGGGAGATGTAATGCTGTGAATCACTGGACACAATATCATGTTAAACAATATCGTCAACAAAAATGTTGTGCCAAAAATATAGTTTATCATGATTCTTCCATACTTGGAATGGTAACTACAAAAATATGAGAAAAAAATACTGTTGACACTAATATCATCTATAATAGACAGAAGTGTTGATTTTCATAGAAATAGAATATTAAAGTACTAAATATTAAATATATAATTTTTATATAATGTAAATTGAATATATTCCACTAACATTTAATACTTTATATACCATTATTAACACAAAAACATACTTATATTAACCTAAACACATATATGTAAGTATTTGTATATACATGTGTGTAACATAATATATAAAGTGTAACATAATTAATCAAAAACATTTATTTGACATATGATGTTTTTAATATTTGAAATTTATTGTTATGGAACAAATATATATGATCATTAAAAATATGCATTTAACATTATATTTATTGTTTTAATCTAAATGTAATATGTGAAAACATATGTATATTGCAGAATACATTTGATATATCTATATATGTATATATATTTGTATATATATATGTATATATACATATATATGTGTGTGTATGTGTGTAAAACATACCTACACAATAAAACCATTACAAATTTAAATGTTTGAATAACAACACATATGTTAATTAATATTGACAATAAATAAAATATTGTAAATTGGAAAATCCAAAAAACACAATTACAAAATCTATTATAAACATTCAAATACATTTAAAAATAAAAGGAAATAATATAAAAAATAAACAAATTAATGCTTTAAAATCTATTTAACTAATCTTATCAAAACAGTTGGGGTCTAAGCTTATTAAATATACTATTAGCTCTGTAATTTATGCAATGGTAGGGAAAGCATTGGATTTCGAAGGTATAACATTTACAAGTCCCCCTCAAAACAGCACACCAGTAGGGAAAGTGTTGGATGGGTAAAATATACTATTCTCGCTCCAGTCTGTGCAACAATAGAGAAAGTGTTGGATTTTGGAGGAGTGAAATGTACTATTTCCATTCCAGACAGCACAACAGTAGAGAAAGTGTTGAACTGTGGCGAGATAGATTTTACTATTCCCACTCCAGTCTTCGCACCAGTAGGCAAAGAGTTAGATTCCGGAGAGGTGACATTTATTATTCCCACTCCAAACAGTACTACAGTAGGGAATGTTGGACTTTGGATGGGTTAGAGTTACTATTCTTACTCCAAACAGCACAACAGTAGGGAAAGTGTAGGACTTTGAAGGGGTAAAATGTACTATTCGCACTCCAGTCTCTGCAACAGTGTGGAAAGCATAAGACTTCATAAGGGTTAAATTTGCAATATCCACTCCAGCCTAAGCAATAGTAGGGGAAGTACATCACTTCAAAGTCATTACATATTTGAATAACCCTAGTAATTTAGAAAAAATATTAAACTCAATGTAAACATTATTAATAAAATTATACATATTTATTTTTCTAAACTAACAATTGATATAATTACTAATCAATTAAACAATCAATTATCAATTAGAAAATAATTATTTACTATTTTAATAATAGTTATTTACTGTTTCTAAATAATTTTAACATTTTATTACTATTTGAACTGGAACCTCTACCAGAGTCCTTCAAGGCACTAGACATGGTCGCAACCTAGTAAGACCCAACTGTGACACAGGGGGACACAAATTCTTATCCCGTACAGAACCGAAGCACAGGTGACATCATGCATCTGAGTTCGGATGGAGACGGACTTAACCAAACCTTATTGCCTACCCCCCCCCCGCACTACGTATCGGAAACATTGCGCACATACACTCCATAATAGCAAAAAGTGCAGACTGGATAGCTCAGCCCTATTCACTTTCCTTTGTTTCACAACGATAGGTGCACCCATAGGTTGGGAGGGGCTTACTGACATAGTTAACAACTAGGTAGATTGTTTCTTGAACATAATTTTTATTATCCGGAAGAATACTGTTGGATTTCCAAACACCGTTATGCATGACACTGCAATTTATATGGAGTTGTAACGCACACATGCATACTATGTAACTATGGGCCTGAATAGGATGGCGGTCAGAATCCCTTCGAAACTGGACCATCCGACTAGCTGTCGGAGGTCACGTAACCGGTATCACAATGCGACCGCCTTCGAGGTGGTCGCAATGTGTATCTTTTGTATTGCGGCATATGCTGCGGCCTACAGCACATGCTGCAGTACCAAATATATTCTGTACATATCCCTGCAATATGTGGCAGGCACCATGCGGTGCCTCCCACAAGGTGCATGGAGGGCCCATGTCAGAGGGCCAGGGCGTAAGAGGGGCCTGCTACGGGCCCCCTATGTCTCTTTCCGCCTGCCTTTTCATGGCAGACAAACCACCATGAAATGGCCGGCAGGAAGGGACATCGTAATCCCTCTGGCGGTGCCTGGTAGACACTGTCACCATTGTAGGGATAGCAGAACCTCAGACGGTCCAAAGGGTTCCTTGAGCCCATCAGATCTGTGGTGGTTGGTCTCTCCGACCGCCAACCATCCGTCTGCCATCATAATGCGGCGGTCGGTAATGCTGCGTCCGATGGCAGTGAGACCACCACTGACGGACTGATGGTGGCGGTCCCACCGCTATCATAATGAGGCCCTATGTATCATGTAATTTCATTTTGTATCTAGAATGTATTAGAAGCATTGTTATGTACGCATATTTTTCTGGACAACCCAATAAAGTTTGTTATAGAAAAAAATTATTACAATTAAAAAAAAATCCTAAAATATTTCACTATTAACTAACTTCTCACCCTGTACCCCTAACAACCTAGCAGCCCACATCTAAAATAAAACTAAAATAACTAGGTTTAGCACGTTATATAAAAACGATATTTTTAAAAACAATATTACTTACCTGAAAAACAATATTCTGGAAGTTCACACAAAACCCTGATTCGGATTCACATGACTTGGCTGCACTGTGAAAGAGCCAAGCAATGCATTTCCAATCTTTGCAAAGTGCTGAAGATTTCCGACACGTCCTCCGGCTGCTGGTGGAATGTGGAATCTTGTTGCGCCACCCGAACAAAAATCCAATATCCACAACAGTTATACGCTCACCTCGCATCTATGTGCCATTTCAGTACCTTTTCATTATGAGTGTGTTCGCTCACGAGAACTGTACTTCCTGGCTCCTAAAATTGGTAACGGACATCTTAGAACAGGACTAGGATTCATCTCATTTGCCAATAATACCACCATGGATGGTTTCCTGATGTATGATATTTCCCGCCCTCTCTCATCTCCCGATCAGTAATCGAAGGTGTGGAATGGGCACAAGAGCTACAGGCCCTGACAGAAGAGCAATACATGCCATTTCGGGAGACCTAGTGTCAGGAATGCCAAGGAAAATCCACAGGAGTCGACGCTAGTCCCAACACCCCACCACCTCAACAGCCACCCGATAATAAATATCGAACAAACTCCTAAAGCGGGGGGAAAGGGGAATTGGAAGAAAAAGAGAGACAGCCTCTGTGTAGTTGATGATAGTACTTCTGATAGGTCCACCCGGGCTCTTGTGTTTACGCCCTGCAGAAGGATTAAACCCAGATCTTTTGACTGGGTGTGAGTGTTTGATTGATTCAGATGCTCCGTCCATCACCACCCCCTTTTGTACCGCTTTTGGCTGCCATAAGTGTGGCTGGGTATGCTTAGACGTGAGTCCCTTGCTCACTTTGCCACTGGATTCAAGCAAGCCGGGCTGAAGACGGCTGGAATGCCAGAAACCGGTCCTCGGAAGCTTGTTTCCGGTCTAGGGAAGACATGGCTTGGCAGTTCGGGCTGGACTGTTCCCACGAGGCACAGGGTCAGACTGATTTGCATATAGCCATGTCTGAACTGGGGTGGCAGAGTGGGCTAAAGAACGGTGATGGATTAAACCCAGATCTTTTGACTGGGTGTGAGTGTTTGATTGATTCAGATGCTCCGTCCATCACCACCCCCTTTTTTACCGCTTTTGGCCGCCATAAGTGTGGCAGGGTAGGCTCAGATGTGAGTCCCTTGCTCACTTTGCCACTGGATTCAAGCAAGCCGGGCTGAAGACGGCTGGAATGCCAGAAACCGGTCCTCGTAAGCTTGTTTCCGGTCTAGGGAAGACATGGCTTGGCAGTTCGGGCTGGACTGTTCCCACGAGGCACAGGGTCAGACTGATTTGCATATAGCCATGTCTGAACTGGGGTGGCAGAGTGGGCTAAAGAACGGTGATGGATTAAACCCAGATCTTTTGACTGGGTGTGAGTGTTTGATTGATTCAGATGCTCCGTCCATCACCACCCCCTTTTGTACCGCTTTTGGCCGCCATACGTGTGGCAGGGTATGCTCAGACGTGAGTCCCTTGCTCACTTTACCCCTGGATTCAAGCAAGCCGGGCTGAAGACGGTTGGAATGCCAGAAACCGGTCCTCGGAAGCTTTTTCCGGTCTAGGGAAGACATGGCTTGGCAGTTCGGGCTGGACTGTTCCCACGAGGCACAGGGTCAGACTGATTTGCATATAGCCATGTCTGAACTGGGGTGGCAGAGTGGGCTAAAGAACGGTGATGGATTAAACCCAGATCTTTTGACTGGGTGTGAGTGTTTGATTGATTCAGATGCTCCGTCCATCACCACCCCCTTTTGTACCGCTTTTGGCCGCCATAAGTGTGGCAGGGTATGCTCAGACGTGAGTCCCTTGCTCACTTTGCCACTGGATTCAAGCAAGCCGGGCTGAAGACGGCTGGAATGCCAGAAACCGGTCCTCGGAAGCTTGTTTCCGGTCTAGGGAAGACATGGCTTGGCAGTTCGGGCTGGACTGTTCCCACGAGGCACAGGGTCAGACTGATTTGCATATAGCCATGTCTGAACTGGGGTGGCAGAGTGGGCTAAAGAACGGTGATGGATTAAACCCAGATCTTTTGACTGGGTGTGAGTGTTTGATTGATTCAGATGCTCCGTCCATCACCACCCCCTTTTGTATCGCTTTTGGCCGCCATAAGTGTGGCAGGGTATGCTCAGACGTGAGTCCCTTGCTCACTTTGCCACTGGATTCAAGCAAGCCGGGCTGAAGACGGCTGGAATGCCAGAAACCGGTCCTCGGAAGCTTGTTTCCGGTGTAGGGAAGACATGGCTTGGCAGTTCAGGCTGGACTGTTCCCACGAGGCACAGGGTCAGACTGATTTGCATATAGCCATGTCTGAACTGGGGTGGCAGAGTGGGCTAAAGAACGGTGATGGATTAAACCCAGATCTTTTGACTGGGTATGAGTGTTTGATTGATTCAGATGCTCCGTCCATCACCACCCCCTTTTGTACCGCTTTTGGCCGCCATAAGTGTGGCAGGGTATGCTCAGACGTGAGTCCCTTGCTCACTTTGCCACTGGATTCAAGCAAGCCGGGCTGAAGACGGCTGGAATGCCAGAAACCGGTCCTCGGAAGCTTGTTTCCAGTCTAGGGAAGACATGGCTTGGCAGTTCGTGCTGGACTGTTCCCACGAGGCACAGGGTCAGACTGATTTGCATATCGCCATGTCTAAACTGGGGTGGCAGAGTGGGCTAAAGAACGGTGATGGATTAAACCCAGATCTTTTGACTGGGTGTGAGTGTTTGATTGATTCAGATGCTCCGTCCATCACCACCCCCTTTTGTACCGCCCTGCAGAAAGACACATAATATAACACAAACCAACCCTACTAGCAATTATGTTAACACATAAGGGTTAGATTTACTCTTACCCTTGGACTCTTGGCTATTGCTGCTCTCTCAGGATTTGAAGTTAGGAATTCAGATATCTGTATTTATGTGCAAACACAACACTATCAGTAACATTTCTTTATTACTAAGCTTGACTCTATGCAATTCTTTTATTCCTTAAATACCTGTCACAGATTTGAATCCTTAGAAAATCTTCAACTGTGGTTAAGCAAGACTTGGAAATAATGTTGCTGTTCTCTGGTTATTATATACACGCCCTAGCTATGTGTAACTAATATCAAGATTCCATTTTGCGATTTCTAAATAGCGATTTTTAAGGAATCGCTATTTAGAAATCGCAAAATGGAATGTATGTAGAAAATCGCTATTTTTTAGCGATTTCTTCATCTTCCTTATTTGCAAATTCGCATTTTGCGAATTCGCAATTAAGGAATAATTTCCCATGCATTCCTATAGGCCAGAAGGCCCATAGGAATGATTGTGAAATAATTCTCAAATTGCGAATTCGCAATTTGCTAATCGCAATTTGAGAATTATGACAAGGGTGCAGGGGTGTCTCAAAGACACCCTGCTGCACCCCTTAAATTTACATGTGTGTGCATGTGGCGCACATACATGCCCTATGGACATGTATGTGCGTCACATGCCACCTTCACAAATGCCAAATAGGGCATTTTTAAAAGAATTCGCAAATTACCACCAACTACAAGTTGGTGGTAATTTGCGATTTCTTAACCCAAAATCGCAATTCAAAAATGCTACATACATAGCATTTAAGGAATCGCAAAATTGCGATTCCTTAAATGCTATGGCAAAATAAAGAATCGCAAATTTTTGCGATTCCTTTATTTTCGAATTTTTGATGCATGCCAAAATATGCAAATAGACCGTTTGCGATTCGCAAAGGCCGAAATTCTGCGAATTTCGGCCTTTGCGATTCGCAAAAGGCTTGATACATCTAGGCTTAAGTGTTTACACCTACACTAAGAAAACTAATAACTGCAAGGTTTCTAGACTTAGGTTTATCTTCGCATAAATAATTTGTCTATTGCGTCAAAGAAAATGCTTGGAATCCTTCACTAGAGCCTGAAAATGACGCTCCCACTGTAGCGTTGGCTACTGCTTCAACAGTCTCTTAAAACTTGGCAAATAAATCTCTTACTAGATATCCCGCGTTGCGCATGCGTTTTAAACAGGAACTTGCTGTATGAATCTTGAACTGGAATTTGCTTATTTTCGGAGCACGCTGAACAGACGCTCCGACTCTCAGGACAGCAACAGTTGAAGTGCGCAGTTCGTTATTGGAACGCGCACCTCATTCCCGCCGCCAGCAATGAGTCAAAAACACTAGGCCGGCAACCTTGAATACTGCCGCGTCTCAAAGCTTCTCCATTACCTGCCCCATAATCTCGTAACACGGACAGACACAGTCTTAAAAATAATGATGACACCACATGATGCCTCCTCCATCGCGAATATTTAAATGGCGCTATGGCATGAGAAATGTTTCTGGATTTTTGCTTGTCAGATAGTGTGGCAGCTAAGGAGGTCTTGACACCTAGGCTTAATTTTGGTATACCCAGGCTTAACTGAAGGAGCAAAAAGAGGACGAGGAATCTCCTCAGACAGATTTGTCCATTGCTGCATTTTTGTGAGTAGGGTGGGACACACTAGGGGAAGGGAGATCCAGGCTGTTTAGCGTACTTCAAAGGTTGTTATTTGATTCATAGAGAGGCTACTGGGAAGGGTCCTGGGCACATCTCGGGAAACAGATGGGTCTGGTAAGGAAATTATAAAAAGCTGGTCTGAGGGCCTGGAGTAACCTTTTGGTACATATATCAGTGTGGCTGACATCCAAGTATGAACCTATATTCACTTCCATGGCCTGTTTTGTAGGTATATGAGATTTGGAGTCACTCTTGCTGTGACAGATCGCTTTCTGGAGGATGGACAGGGCAGAGGAGAGAGCACTGCAAAAGGAAGCAAGCCCCCAACATAAACTTCAAAGACTCAAGCCCTCATTACGATGCCAGTGAGACGAGCATCCAACCACCATCGCCTCGGGCAGGTATTCGACTGACTATATGTCGGCGGTCCCACCTGCCCGAATACAATGCGACCGCCGTGCAAGTGGTGGAACACTGCTCTTTTTCATTGTGACCTGTGCTGCAACCCTAGAAAAGGGTTGCACCACAAGTCGCATCGGAAAATGGCAGTTCTCAAACATTCATGCACCCTGTGCCAGGACACTCCATGGGACTCCCAAATTCCCTTTCCGTCTGCCTTTACATGGTGGTGGGACCATGTAAAGGCAGAGGGAAAGGAACATCCTAATCCCTACGGCTGTGCCTCCGCAGTCACTGCAACCATTGTAGGGATTAGGCTCCGACAGCTGCCCCAATGGGCTCCTTGGGCATGTCAGAGGCAGTGGTCATTCCCCCCCGCCCAAATTGCTCCGACCACGGGAATTGTAGTCCAGCAGTCTGACCGAAAAAGTAGATGTCGGGTGGACCCCCAATGAAGGCCTGTAGGTGGCGGACCGCTCGACATTGGAATGCGATCCACAGACTCTAAATCCCACTTGGTGTCAGGAAATTAACTATAAAAAAGGTGACCTCGAGGTTGAAAAAGCTGTCAACTGACAAGCTGTCAGCCGAGCTGTGCGAAGAAGATAAGCTCTGCAGGACTTCTGCCTGTGGCCAGGACTAGGGGCTGAGGTCTGGCAGTCTCCCAGCTGGGTGAGGGGATATCACCCAGGGAATCCACACTCACTTGCCCCTGGAGCCTGATGCACCAGTGCCTGTCGGCTGGCCAAGACTAGTGTTCCCTGTGAGGAAGAGGAGAGCGCTGGAGGGAGTGATGTCCAGTTGGGGCTTCAGGCGGTTTAATCCCTAATAAGGAGATTACTGCTGCACCAATTGGGTCATTGTACACAGTAAAATAGGCGACACTCGGTTGCCGTAAAGGGCCACTGTGAAGTGAGCTGCGAACATTGTTGCATCGATCAGGTCGTTGTCAGTATGCATGTTGGAAGTAGGTGACCGCGTACGCCAGGTGAAGCCACCACGAGGATTACTGCTGTGCTAATCGAGCCATAGCCCATGTGCAGAGTGAAGTTGGCCACCACGTATGCCCGGAAAATCACTGAAAAAAGGCATTGGGCGTGGTCTGGTTGAGACTGTCATTTAGTGGAGGAGGCTGCTGTGGTGACCTGCATGAGCCCAAGCTGTGACAGAGGACCAGCACCAGGGGCGTAGCAACCCCCTCATTTGGGGATCCCTGAAAACTTACCAGCATTGTAGAAGCTCCAAGGACCCGCCGGATGCTGCCTCCTCCGGTCCACGTGTGAGGGACATCCCTACACCTGATAAGTGCATGAAAAGAACTCGCGGGCGAAAGCGGCTGCAGCTTCACTGCCTGTGTAGTGGGCACCTTCGGAGACTCCGGCTGAGCAGGTCCTGATAGTGCGACTACTGAAACTTGGACTACTAGTGGGGCTTATTGTGAATGTCACCTATAGTGAATGGGAAATAACCACTATCGCTAGCAAAAGGGGACTGAGTCTCAGGAACCTACCTGATAAATCACTAGAGCCCTGACCTCAGGGTACTGTCTGTATTGTTTGTGAATACTGTATTATGCTTTGTGTTGGTATATAAATAGTCATTTTTCCACAAAAGTAAGTATTTCACTGTATAATCACTTATTGCTATTGATGAGCGTACTTTGAGTTGTGAGTGTGTGTTCACTAACCCCCTGTGTATATCCCCCCACCACAAGAAGCCTTGGACTGCTTGACCCGGCCGTGCTACCACTGAGAGTCAAGTGCTAAGGGGGTACTTGGCCCAGTTGCTTAGGACCCACAGTAGGTTGGGCATTGGGACATCACGAGTAAAAGGCCTCAACCCCCAGAGTTGGGCCTAGAAGCTCCTGCTTGCCCCATGGCCCTCTGAACGGGGTTATGATAATATTGGCAAGCTGTGGAATGCCTAACGTTTAGGAGCTTTTGATACAGGTGTGTCACTGGTCATTTCCAAATGATGCCATCAGTACAATAAGTCCAGTTTCTATGCTGTAGGAAGACGGCTCTGTATATCCTATACCAAAAAGAGGTACAGTGTGAACAGAGTCCAGTGAGTCCCCAAAGATATGGCAGAGGTTAAAAAAGATAACACCTTACTCTCAATTTAGTGGTAGCTGGGCTGAGCAGTTAGGCTTATCACAGGGCAGTGTGGATTCATTTGGTGTATATACACATACAAACCTGGTAAAAACACACTCAATGGCTGACTCCAGGCCAATCTTTGTAGAAAAATATTAGTTTTAGTTACTTTTATTCCTAGGAACCAAGTTGAAATCAGTAACAGGAAGACAATACTTCCAAAACGGCAATAGGAATACTTTATAGCACTGTTGATTCAAAACAGTAACATTCAGTAGTGGTGCAAGATAGGCAATTACTTGTAATCAATAGAGTTCAATGCAATCTTAAGAAAGGAAAACAATGTAATGCATGAGTGGGTAAGTACACGATTTACGTTGCCAGTCTTCCCAGGGTTAGTCCGACCCTGGGCTAGGGTGGGTTTGAGCTGGGCACTCCACCACTGCAAGCGGTCCTGGGGCGGCTGGGCCCACGGTTCACTATATAAGCTGCGCCGGTCGATACCGGCAATGATGTTTGCTCTCACAGTCACTGGTGAACAATGGGGATGAATGGGAGTTAGTGGGATTCCAGCACTGGAACCGTTGCGGTCGTCATCAGCTTGTCATGGTAGGTCAAAGGGGGGCACAATCAACCCATGCAGGCAGGCGCTTGTGGGGATGGTGATGTACAGGGGATGGAGAATTTCCGCCGATGTTGGGCTGTCTCAGAGAGGCCATGGTAGGGAAGGCAGGGCAGGAAGAGGCTGACATGGCCACTTGGAGGAGGGTAACGGCTCTTGGTAACAGAGCTGTGTTCAGCTTGGGTTTTTGGATCGAGAGGATCCCTCTAGGTAGTGGAGGCCGTCCAACTGCTGTGCTTTCTGCTGGCAGGGCAGAGTTGCATCGACACCAGTGTCGGTCCACCACCACTTGAGGTTCTGTTTGCAGTAGTGAAACATGTTGACGAAAAAGTTACTTAGCTTCGGTAACGATTTATCTGTGAGAGACATAGCTTAGTTATAGATTTCTTACCTTAGAATTATCCCCAGGCGTCAGACTGGATCCGGAGAATCTTTTCGTCAGCAGTACCCCTGCACGTCGAAAGGTGGCGTCGGGCAACTCCACGTGCGTTGTTGGCGTCATGGTTGCCGGAATGACTTCGTGGTATCTACTTAGATGCCGCCCTCACGCGCTGATGTCATTTCTTTTCACGACATTCCACACCAGAAGTACAGAGCCATGCAAGGCACTGAGCATTGGTGCACAACACTAGGGCCCTGAAAAGGATTCCCTGACCCTAGAAGTCAGTTCCCAGAACGGGGAGGATGAGTGGGGCGTTACGGAATCTATACCCAACGTATGTCACTTAGAGATATATCGTTACCGAAGGTAATTAACTTGTTCATCTGAAAGAGACAATTAGTTATAGGTTCCTTACCTTAGAATAGATACCCAAGCAATACCAACCCCGGAGGTGGGTCTGCGAACTAAGTTCACACCAGAAAGTCCTGGAGAACAGACCGGCCAAAGAAGCCGTCTCTCCAGACTTGGCTGTCCAGGCAGTAATGTTTTGTGAGCGTGTGCAGGGATGCCCACGTAGCTGCCTGACAGATGTCATTGAGGGGGACTCCACGTCCCAAAGCAGTGGGAACTGCCGTCGCCCTGGTGGAATGGGTGCGCAGTCCCACTGGAAGCTCCTTCTTTGTCAAAGAATAGCAAGCTAGAGATGGTCCGTTTGTGCACAGCCCGACATTTTTTGGTGCCCACGTAGTCAACAAAGAGCTGGTCATCCACCCGGAATGGCTTTGTGCGATCCAGATAAAACGAATTTTGGATCCGGACGGTGGAGCCTCTCTTCCTCCTTAGAAGGATGCGCAGGCGGAAAGAAGGTGGACAAAGTGATGGTTTCGGGAATGTTGAAAGAAGTAACCACTTTGAGAAGAAAAGAAGGTTGAGTTCGAAGGACAACCTTGTCTGGATGAACAGCCAGAAAAGGATGTTTTGAAGAAAGAGCTTGGAGCTCACTCACCCTGTGAGCAGAAGTGATGGCAACCAGAAAAGCAGTCTTTAAAGTCAAAAGTCTGAAAGGACAGTTATGTAGAGGCTCAGAGGGAGCACACATAAGATAAGTTAGAACTAAGTTTAAGTCCCACTGGGGCATTACGAAAGAAAGGAATAGGAGGAAAGAGATGAGTAATGCCCTTAAGGAAGCGATTTACAACAGGGGACTTGAAAAGAGAAGGCTGCTCAGGAAGCCTAAGAAAGGCTGAAATGGCTGAGGCAGAGCCCTGCTGGGCCAAAGAAAGGAGCAACAAGAGAACCTCAGAAAGAGTGGTGAAAAGGGGATCCACAGCCTTTGCTGTGCACCATGCTACAAATTTGTTCCCTCTGCAGGCGTATACCGTCTTAGTGGAGGGACGCCTGGCTGCCAAGATAACATCACAGACCTTGGGAGGAAGGCCGAAGGCTGGGAACTTTCCACGCTCAATCTCCACATAAGGAGGGGGAGACTGGACAGGTTCAGGTGGAGGACCATCCCCTGCTGCTGCGACAGAAGATCCTCCCGAAGAGGCAGTCTGATGGGAGAATTGATGGCCATGTGTAACAGCCCAGGATACCCGACTCTGCGTGCCCAATCCGAAGCCACAAGAATAACTTGGGCCCAGTCACGCTTGATCTTCTTCAGCACTCTGGGCAGAAGTGGTATAGGCGGAAAGGCGAATAGAAGACCGCAACTCCACCCGTGACGAAAAGCGTCACCTAGCGAGTGCCGCCTTGGAAATTCCAACACGCAGAATTGCTGGCAGTGCGCGTTCTCTTCGGTGGCGAATAGATTTAACCAAGGCTCTCCCCACTGCTGAAAGAGACCTTACGCCACGAGTGATAAGTGATCCATCATGCACCTGCGGCTGAGTTCGTCCGCCCTCGCGTTCAGAGAACCTGCCACGTGTTGAACCATCAGTGATATGCCCCGATGTTCCAGCCATGTCCCGAGACGGAGAGCCTCTTGACATGGGGTCCACGACCCCACCCCTCTGTTTGTTGCAGTACCACATGGCGGTGGTGTCGTTTGTGAACACCAGCACTACTCTTCACCGGACAAAGGAAAGGAATGCTTTTAGCACAAGACGGATCGCCCTAAGCTCCAAAAGGTTGATATGGAGCTCGGACTCTGCTGGAGACCAGAGGCCTCTGATCTACGCCTCTCCCATGTGGCCACCCCACTCCAGAAGTGATGCATCTGTCACCACTGTGAACTCTGGTAGGGGAAGGGAAAGGGATCTGCCGTTGACCAGGGGTGGGCGTAGTGGGGCTACGCAGAGTGCCACGGAGACGGAACCAATCTCTGCACACTCCGCGTAGCTCCGTTACGCGCCGCCCGCACTATTAAAACGTTAAAAAGAACAATTTAAAACACCTTACCTTATCGGCGCCGTCCCCGGGCTTCCCTCTTCCTCCATCATGCCTTCTTCTTGAAAACTGCGCATGCGTGGGCACCCGTGCATTTCTTGCGAGAAATGTGCATGCGTGGGCACCCGAGGTAGGAAGGGTGGAAGGTGGAGGAAGAGGGAAGCCCGGGATGCCGCCGATAAGGTAGGGTGTTTTAGATTGTTCTTTTTTTAACACTTTAAAAGTGCCGGCGGGAGACGGGTCGAAGGACAACTCCGCTGCGCCGTGAGTGTGCAGAGATTTGCCTGCTCCGCCTACTTCCCAGACCAGGCAAAATTCCACACGTTCCGTGGGCGGAACGGAGTTCTCCGCCTACCCCTACCATTGACCCAATCATGGTTCGTGAGCCACCACTGCAATTGTTGTGCAGTGCCCTCTGAGATCTGAACACAATGGGACAGATTCCCCAGATGCTGTGCCCACTGGAACTTCAGAGCCCACATATGCCACCTGGCATGATCTACTAGCAGGATGCAGGAGGCCATGAGGCCCAGCAGCCTCAGGGTCATTCTGACCGAAACCCGGGATAGGGGCTGAAAAATTGAAATCATAGCCTGGATATCCCAGACTCACTGCTCGGGAGGATAAGCTCAAAACTGGTTGTCCAAAACCGCTCCGATGAAAATGTGCTTCTGAGATGTAATCAGCTGTGACTGCGGCATGTTTATAGTGAACCCTAGCAAGTGCAGGAGGTCAGCCGTAGTCTGGAGGTGGGGGATGACTGCCTGGGGCGAGCCCGCATCCAACAGCCAGTAGTCGAGATAGGGGAAGACTGGAACCCCTGATCTGCGCAGATGAGCTGCGACCACTGCCATCACTTTCGTGAACACCCGAGGGGTGCTGGTAAGTCCAAAGGGGAGCACGGTAAACTGAGTGTGCTCGTGGTCTACCATGAACCACAGGTAATGCCGGTGGGCCGGCAGGACTGGGATGTGAAAGTAAGCGTCCTGCTAGTGCAACGCTACCATTCAGTATCCAGGGTTGAGGGCAGACAAGACCTGAGCTAGGGTCAACATTTTGAACTTCTCCTTCCAGAGGAAGCAGTTGATGTTCCTGAGATCCAAATAGGACGCAGGCCTTTGTCCTTCTTGGGCACCAGAAAATAGTGGGAATAGCAATCACAACCTACTTCAGGGGCAGTAACTCATTTGATGGCTCCCTTGTCCAAGAGAGCTGTAACTTCCTGTTGGAAAAGGGCCAGATGATACTCCGGCATGCAATGGTGCTGAGGTGGCATGGATGGAGGGGTAGTTTCGAAGGGGAGGGAGACGCCCCTCTGGACTTTCTGCAAAACCCACCAGACCGACGTGATGGTGCGCCAGTGGGGGAGGTGATGGCGATTCCTGCTGCCCACTGGTGATTGGTGGACCTGAAAGGTCAGACTAGGAGGGTTTGGAGGCTACTACAGAGGAGGTGCTGGTGGATTGGCCTGCACGCTGCCCGAGACCCATGATGAGGGGTCTCACGTCCCTGACCACGAAGGGGCTGGACAGCTTGCGCCGGCCTGAGGCTCTGGGTGGAACGTGGCGGGGCACCCCTTCAGTAGCCATGAAAGGGGTGAAAAGCAGACTGCACAGGGCATGTGTAGAGAGGCCCAAGGACCTGGCCGTAGCCCAGGATTCCTTGAAGTGCTCTAGTGCGTTGTCTGCTTTGTCGTCGAATAGGCGACGGCCATGAAAAGGCATGTCCAGCAAGGTAGCCTGGACATCCCCGGAAAACCAGTCAACCTCAGCCAGGCATGGTATCGAAGGGCTATCGACATTGAAATCGTCCTGCCTAGTGAGTCGGCGGTGTCCAGTCCACATCTAATGGCAAACTTAGCTGCGTTTCTCCCCTTGGCGACGTAATGTGAGAGCATGGCCCGGGCCTCTCCGGGCACTGTGGCAGCACCTGCGCTACCATATCCCACACAGAGTGGGAGTAACGGCCCAACAGACATGCATTGAGAGCACAAAGGCTCTCATACCATGAGGTCAGAAACCTGTCTGGTGGTGGCTGACTGGTGGGTACCAATCAGCCAATACACTAGTAGTTAGTAGTTATTCAGGGGACATCTCTAAGATGCCCTCTGAGTGCATTTTATAATAAATACAACACCTGCATCAGTGTGGGTTTAATATACTGAGTTGCTTGGTACCAAACTTCCAAGTTTTCAGTAAAGCCATTATGGAGCTGTGGAGTTCGTACGGACAAACTCCCAGCCCATGTACTCAAAATGTCTTCACTGTACTTACAATGTTTGTAAAAGGTACAGACACAGGCACAGACACTGTAGGGGAATATTGCTCATGCAGCTATGCCATCACCTGTGATATTGTGCACCATGCCTTAGGGCTGTAAGGCCTGCTAGAGGGGTGAATTTCCTATGCCACAAGCAGTGTGGGTGGGGATGCCAAACAGGGATTTATGCCAAGTCGTCTCTTCCTTTGGTTTGCACCAAAACACACAGCCTGCTATGGCAGTGTGTGGATGTTAAGGTGAGGGATCTCGTAGGGTCGCATAATACATACTGCAGCCCTTAGAGGACCTCTCTAGTACAAGGCCCCTGCTACCAGGGATACATTTTGCAAGGGACTTACATGTGGCCCAGAGGTGCACCAATTGTGGAAACACAGGCACAGTTTTGGGAAAGACCACAGGTAATGGGGCCTGGTTAGCAGAGTCCCACCGCACAGTGAAGTTGGCATCAGGTATCTGGCAAAACGTTAGGGAGTAACCATGCAAAAAGAGGCACTTTCCTACAACCCCCTGCCCCCACAAACAAAAGAGCATGAAACTAACCTTTCCCAAGAATGCCCTCATTGTCTAAGTGGAAGAACCTGACAAGTCCATCTGCATTGGCTTTGGCAGTACCAGGTCTGCGTTCCACTGTGTAGTGAGATGGACCACCTCAACAGTTTGGGGTATTCACCTTTCATTTGCATCAGCCATCTGAGAGGTCTGTGGTCAGTTTGCATTAGGAAGTGAATCACAAACAAGTAGGGTTTAAGCTTCTTCAGGGACACAACCACAGCAAAGGCCTCCCTCACAATGGCACTCCAACGCTGTTCCCTGGGGAGTAATCTCCTGCTTATAAAAGCAACAGGTTAGTCTTGGCCATCGTCATTGGTCTGGGTTAGGACCACTCCTATCCCTAGCTCAGAGGCATCAGTCTGCACAATGAACTGCTTGGAGCAGTCCAGAGCTTTGAGAATAGGTACTGATCACATTGCCTCTTTTATAAGCCTTTTGACAACTAACTGTCCAGTTGACTTCTTTTGGCATTTTCTTGGAACTATGTTCTGTGAGGGGTGTCGCAATGGATCCATACCCCTTCACAAACCTCCTATAATACCCGTCAAGCCAAGGAATACCCTGACTTTGGTCTGAGTTGTTGGAGCTTCCCAGTCCTGAATTGTCTTGATCTTGGTTTGTGAGGATTGCACTTGGCCTCAACCTACAAGGTGGCACAAGTATACAACAGTAACCTGGCCAATCTGGCTCCTGGATGCCTTGATAGTCAGGCCTGCAGAACTGTAAAACCTTCCCCAGGTAGACCCGGCGTTCCTGCTGGAGGAGCTGAAGGCCGCAATATTATCAAGATAGACTGCACTAAAGGCCTCCAACACAGCAAGGACGTGATTACCCAACCCATGAAAGTTGGCAGGGGCATTCTTTAAACCAAAAGGCATAACAGTAAACTGCTAATGCCCATCAGGTTTGGAGAATGCTGTTTTTTCTTTGGCTCCTGGGCTATGTCAATCTTCTAGTACCCTGCAGTTAAGTCAAGGCGCTGAGAAATGTGCCTGCCCCTAGTCTAATCTCATCAGCCGTGGGTATGGGTTGAACTTCTGTCTTAGTGACAACATTGAGACCTCTATAGTCCACACAGAACCTCATCTCTCTTTTTCCACCCTGGGGTAGGTTTGGGGACAAGACCACTGGGCTGGCCCAGGGACTTTCAGAGGGCGCAATAAGCCCTAACACCAGCATCTTGCTTACTTCAGCTTTGATGCTCTCCTTACCTTGATCAGACTGCTGATAGATCTTTGTTTTGACAGGCAAGCAGTCTCCAGTCTTCACATCATGGGTACACCAGTGCATCTGGCCAGGGGTTAAGGAGAAGAGCTCAACCTTTGAACCAGACTATCCGATACAATGGGCAACTGGCCCAGTCTGATATCTGAGGATATGGCTCAGCACTAATGTCCAAGAGCTTTGGAATATGAACGTTGGTCGCACATTGACATGGCTAGAGGAGAAAATAACGATCTGGTCCAAACTCCCCAAATTATAGTGTTGCCCAAATTTCTATAACTATTAACTAATCTCCCACTCCAACTCACCAAGTCCTTTACATAAAGTTTGCAATACTCAATGATCTCTTTGGTATGGGCTGGAAAACAACCTCGAATAGCGTGGGAAATACTCAGTCTCTCTCTAACACAGGGCGGACTTGGTGTCCCTGACTTGGCATTGTATGCATTTTGCGCACAGGCACAATTCCTACACTATTGGCTATTTCCCACCCCCTTCCAGCCACACGTTGCTGTCGGGGCTGACTGTGTCTCACCGCTCCCACTGACAGTGGCCGTTTACCAACCCCATAAACAGCAACATACTACCATAAACACACACAGTACATTGCGACGAACCTGGGACAAACTTCGTATCCGAGCAGGACATTCGGTACTATATGCACCATCAATGACACTTGCGCATAACCCGCAAATACTCATACTGGCAGACAAGGGCAACTCATCTCATGTATGCACTCTGGGCTGGCTTACCTTAGCTGATCTCTACCCTCACAACACTTTTTTACCTCCCCCACCTCACTATCCAGCGACGCAGTCAACTTCAATGATCTAATATTATATTATCACTTTAGAGAAACATGTCACAAATTATATAATAAGTTCCATTTGCCACCCCCTGTTCGCCCAGCACTTGAATTGATGCTTACGATTCCATCCCCGGCTAAACTCGTTACCCGTCTATACAGCTGCATGCAACAATTGTCCCCCTTCATACACCCGAAAGCCATAGCTAGCTGGAACATGGACCTAGATGATCCGCTGTTGGAGGATTAGTGGCAGTTCTGCTGCGGGCAACTCAAGATGCTCTCCCCTAATTACAAATTGCACCGTATTAATTTTAAATACCTACATCGCATTTACAGAACCCCCCTGTAGCTTAAACGCATGGGCATCTGTCCCGAGGCGAACTGCTGGAGGTGTGCGCTTCCGAATGCTTCATTTTTACATATGGCCTGGAGCTGCCGTGATATTGCTAGCTTCTGGACATAAGTCCTTGAATCAGTTAATGAGATCCTAACAGCCCGTTACCAACCTACCCCCCAAACTTTGTCTCCTGGGATATGTCAAAGAGGCCCGCCTGGTCACCGTAGGCTTCTCCTAGCTAAGCACCACATTGCAATGCACTGGGGCACGTGCATCCAACCTGTCATCACAACTTGAATCCCAGGCATTACATTTTGTCAAGAACAGCTAAATATATACTGGGAACTATTGCCATGGGCATCAAGACCAAAAGATATCTGGGCCCCTTTTTGGCTTGGCTCTCAACTCGTAGTTTGGATGCTGCACAAAACTCTGAGGCTCCTTATAGTCCCTGTCAAGAGCCATCTGTCGATAATGTCCCCATCTCATGAATCACTGCTTGTCCTGACGCCCTGATAGTATTGTATAACTTCTCCCTCTTTGCACCAATCGCATAGCCCGTGATTGTACATGATACCTTGATTATGAATGTATGATGTGTTCTCCCACTCGTATAATTAATAAATGTGATGCTTCTGCTTTGATGCTGTTGTTCTGTTAGTTCATCAAAAAAGGCAATTATCACTTGTATTATTTGATACCACTTGCTGTACTGTTGTACTTCTTTACATGTCTAATGCCAATAAAGAAAATAAAAAAAGGAGAAGAGCCTAGCATACTGCTGTAAGACATGTCTACAGTCAGCCTCCTGTTGGGCTGTGAGGGTGTCTGAGTAGATAACACCATCAACTGACCCATCATGTAAATGTAAATGTGGGGATACTTGTATAACGCACGAATAACCCCTAGGGGTCTCTCGGTGCTTGTACGAATACCGCTGTGGAACCCATCCTGGCTTTCCCTGTGAGGTGTCCACTCCTGGGCACCCCCAAGGTGGAGGCCAGGCATCCTTAGCGTTGTGGGGACCGTTGTGGAGATTAAGCAAGCTATTGCCCAGAGTTGCAGAGTGGGACTCCATGATTATAATAGGCACCGAGGCGAGAATTATCAGGTCCGTGGAATTTAGAGCCCAAGACCCGCCAAGGCGGGGAATTGAACCCTGGTCCCGAGCTAGACCTCTGCATCAGGGTCTGCCACTTTAACCATTGAGCCACACTTCATCATTTGGACTGTAAGAGAGTAGGTCAGAGAGGGGTTCACTCTCTGTCTTCTGATCCTCATTAGTAACCAACAGAATGGGGCCATCAGCCCTGTCGCAGAAAAATCTAAAGCAGTTCACAAGGATCACCCTCTTGGGGTGCCTGCTAGTGCCCAGGTCTACCAAGTAGGTGTAAGAGGCTGGCTTAGTATATGGTGCACACTTCTGAAGTGAAGCAGCTTGCACTAATCCACACAACCCTTATGCTGATTTTAGTGGTCTTAGACAATCATAGAAAGCTTTCTAAGAGGTAGCTGTGGAGAGCAGCCTTCAGGCTTCTCTTGAAGGAGTGTTAAGCAGCTTGTTTTACCAGATCTAATTGTGTAGTGTAGGTCAAACCAAAAAGAACCACATAGTGTATATATAAAACTAGTTCTATTTATTATACACTACTTACCAACACATTTGTATGTCTCCTAGCCGGAGATATAAACACAATACACAATAATACTTCAAATGCAAACAGTTAAGTAAGCACAAAACACAGTGGTCTCCAGGGAAACACCAAACATATACAGAAAAAATGGAATGCGAACTGCGACTGAAGTTGGGACTTGGACCAGGAGGGCCAGATGAGCTGGGGATACAAGGAACCACACAAGGTAAGGGCCCTGGAATCCCACTGAGGCTGTGTGCAGAGTGGAAACACACCTGTGTACTCAATAAAAGTCAATGGGAAAGTCTTGGTTGCAGTTTTGAAGATGGACCCTTCCCAGTAGACCCTGAAGAAACCCTGTGGAAGACAGAAGGTTGGAGAGTCACCACACCTGTGGATACCTCAGGAACCAGGATACCTACACCAGGGAATCTGGGTGCATAGGTGCGAAGTGACCTAGGAAACCGCCGTAGAACACAATGGAAGACTTCAGAAAAAATGAAGCTGGATAAAACTGTAAAAGAGTCTGATGGAATCCAAGAGTGGATTCTTGAAGTGAAGAACCTGCAAGCAGAGTGGACGGAGTCTATACCACTCAGAGGTGAACATTAGGCAAGGAAGAGCAATGCCCCCGATGTCGGAAGGTGCAGGAGTGATGACAGTGATTTTTTAGCTGCAACTGTGAAGACCAGGCGATGCAGAGGAAGACCAGGAGCAGTGCACAAGTGGTCCTACGTTGGAAGTCGAGAACCAGGGGGTCGGTGTCTGGGAGGAGCACCAACAAGCCTTAGCAGCTACAACAGGCGTGGAAAGCGAAGAAGGAGCAATATTGTGATCAGCAAGGTCCAAGAGACTCACCACGAGCAGGAGCGTCAGAGCAGTACCCGTGCAAGCAGGGAAGCCCACTAAGGCAGGAGAAAACACCCAGGAGGACCAAGAGTAGCTCACCAAGAATGAAGGCTCATGGTGCAGAGGATGCAGTGAAGATGCTGTACTTGGAAGGAAGAGATGCTGGTGCTGAAGCTTCTTGTAGCCTAAAGATCTCTGGAGTGCAAAGCCAATAAGCCTTGGGAACGGCAAGTTAACGTAGTGCACAGGGGTTTGACCCAGCGGTTCTGATGAGGGATACTGGCCTCAAACTTGTTGAGAGGACAGCTCAGGCCTCAACAGAGTGGCAGAACCACTACCTGTGGTGCTGAGCTTTTCATAGTCCATGAGACGTCAGGAGCAGCAGATTGGTCAGCTTCTTTGCGGTGCCTGCAGATGTAGGGGAGTGACTCCTTCACTCCAAGGGAGATTACTTTGAGTGTCCTTCATGCCCACCAGTCTGTTGAGGATCCTGGAAGAAGCACAGACACAAGCGAAGAAGTAGACTTGCAGAACAGCGAGACCAGGAGCAGCAGGAGTCTTCCTTGACACAGTCTCGGTTCCAGGTGAAGTCCAGCGACGTCTGAGTGTCCAGACGGTCGACGAGTGAAGTTGTTTCAGGCTTGAGTCTTGTTCCATGACAAATCTGAAGAACCAACCACAGGTAAGCCCATAAGTACCTTAGGGAAAGGGTTGGAATAACTCATGGTTCCCTCCCACAGGAGGGGTTGGACAGAAGGGAAGATACTCCTGTTAGACCTGCCATCCTTGGCATGGTTTCCCAAATTCTTTTGCCTCTGCGTCCTTTATTGTGTCCTGGATTTCGATTTCCTGGCCTAGATGCTTTGCCACTGCTAATCAGTGCCAAAGTGCAGGTGCCAAAGTGCAAATGCTCCCTATGTAAATTGTGTTTATGGATATGTGTTTCCATGATTGGCTTACTTGATTTACTAGTAAGTACCTAGTACAGTGCACTGTGCGTTCCTGTACATCAAATGCTGCTAGTGGGCCTGCAGCACTGATTGTGCCACCCACACTAGCAGCCTTTCAAAGGATTCTCAGACCTGTCACTGCAGTGTCTGAGCACAGTTTAGGTTTAAAGTGCCATGTCGACCTGGCAAGTGCACCCACTCTAACCTTCCCTTTTTCTTACAAGCAAGACACCCCTCACGAAGGCCCAAAGTACCCCCACGGGTAGAGTGCAGTGTATGTGAAAGGTAGGACATGTATTGGTGAGTGTGACATTTCCTGATAGTCAAATACTGACCATTTTGTTTTTCACTATTGAAAGACTATCTGTCTCATAGGAAACATGGGAGATTATTTATAACATCTTACAAGTATAACTTCCCATTAGGACAATATAGAGAAATGGAGTTTAGGCTCTCTAAACTCAGAATGTAATAATACAACTCTTAGTAAAGATGTTTTTTAAATTGTGTGTTTGAAAATGCCAGTTTTAGAAAGTGGTTATTTTCTTGCTTAGCCATCCTAAGTGCCTCTGCTGGGTGTGACTGTCTGATTTTGGAGTGACAGGAGCTGGGGATGTGCATTCACTGTAGACAGCCACTGGGGGGGTTGAGGTGTTTCCTGCCTTGGATGATGCAGAGCTGAGCTGAAGAAGACCTCATCTGCATTTAGAGTAGTGGAAGGAGATTTCCTTGCACCTAAATGCCCCTGTCTCCTGTGCACCATGCTGTCTCCACCTCCTGCCAGGAAGTTGGACCAGAGAGGACAAAACTGGTTTGGACTGTCTGTCACAAAAGAAAGTGTGGTATAAATATTGGGTCCCGGACCCCAGGACTCTAGATTACTTCTGGACTCAAGAGGAATCTCTGCCAAGGAGAAGAGCTGGGAAGCTGAAGGAGAAGTACTTCCCCTATTGCTGCGTGGATGCTTTGCTTAGTTGGCCTTTACTGGCTGTTTCTGCCAAGGAGACGTACCGCCGCCACTTGCACCGCAGCCCCGACACCGTAACGTATCGACTCTGACGCCACCACCGAGGCCGGTGCCTGCAGTGAAGCCAAAGGCACCACTGGTGACGCTATCGACGCCCCGCCCCGACTCGCACCACAGCCCAGTCATTACTGACACCGGTGCTTCATCATCTTTGAGCCAATACCAGAAGTGTGTGACCTCCCGAGCCCATCGACAATACACCGTCGCAAGGAACCGCCGTATCACCTCCCGGCAACAGAAAGGAACTTATGCCTCACCTACCCATCAACAGTAAGGAATCAACACCTCACCTACCCTGCATCGCAATAAGGAACCAATGCCTCACTTCCCCTGGGTTCATAAGGAACCAACACTTCACCTCCCCTGTGCTTGTAAGGAACAGACGCCAACGTTGTAATAGCCCCAGGTGGAGCTATTTGTTGCTACAAGCCTTATTTTTGTGAATCGCCTAGTTTTGAGGATATCTTGATGTATGTACGGTGGATTTTTGTTGTTTTGTTTTTGTTTAGATAAAGATTTCCCATTTTTCTATATTGGTGTGGTGTTCATTTGTAGTTTTTACTATATTACTGTATGTGTGCACAAATGCTTTACAATGTCTCTGAGATAAGCTTGATTGCTGGTGCCAAGCTACCAAGTGAGTGAGCAGGGGCTGTCTAAGGGCGTAACGCCCTTATCCTGACTAGGAACAAGGGTCCCTACTTGGTCAAAGGTGCACACCATTGCCAACGAGAGAACCCCATTTCTAACAACTCCCATGTCCTTTTTATCCAGTTTGTGCCAAAAAGCAGAACTTGTTCCAACTAGAGTATGCAAGAAGGGCACCAAATGTGCCCTTCAAAGCAGTCTGGATGTGCTGGTAAGCGTCCCCACCCCAGTCCAATACACCAAATCCTGTCTGGGAGGTGGTCACACCTCCATACGACAGGAAACCTATTGTTCTAAGTTCCCTTGGCTCAAGCTTGGCTCAGCAACAGGAGGGCAGAATTGTGTCTGTGGTCGACAGCAGCACTACTGTCAGTCTCTGAAAGGCTGTTATTAGGAGTACAGAGGATACTTCCAACACTGGAATTGGTGTTAGGGTATTATTCCAACGTGTTTGATACCAAACATGATTGGGTACAGAGCAGCCACTATATAGTTTGATATCTTGTAATGACTGATGTCCACTATATGTATTAAAATGGCTGACTGCACACATCTAGCCTGGGAAATCAATCGACTCTGGGGTTTCTAGGAGTGTTCTGCTCATGCAGGGCACCCTCACACTTATAACTTCCTTTAGGACTGAAAGACCTGCCAGATAGGTGACTTATAGTTTTCAAGTGCAGTGTCCTCAGATATAAGAAAACGTATATCTGTCTTGAGAGGTGTTAGCACCAACTCACATGGGATGCAATGGCAGGCATTTTTAGTTGTCTCCCAAGGGTGGCATAATAAGTTCTGCAGCCCATGGAAGACCCCTGGTGTACCTATGCCCTATGTACCTTAGTACCATATACTAGGGACTTACAGGGGTACCCCAGTAGCTAATTGTGGTGCTCCAGAAGTACTTACCATGGTCAAATTTAGGGAGAAAGTATAGTGACTGGGGTCCTGATTAGCAACCTGTCAGACTAGTCAAAAACACACTGACACCAGGAAAAATCTGGGGGTAACCATCCTAGAAGGATCCTACCTTCCTGCATAGGTGACTTCACTCTTCTTCTCAGGGATAGGGTAAGGGAAACTCCATCTATCCTAGATGGACCTTGGAGCCACAGGTTCCAAAACCCAGACCTCTTGTCCTGTTGGAACTCCCCCAGTGGAGATGTTTGTTCATACCACAGCTTCTGGAGCTGGTGGCTGGCCTCAAGGTTTTTTTATGCCTTTTCCATGTACTCGTGTTTTAAATAAACAAGGGGACCCGATGAGTAGCTAAGGACCCCGGGTGTCAATTATATCTTGAAACAATGGTCCTTTAGGGAAGCAACATATACAACAACAAATGTAACATAGACCATGATAGGCGCTATATTTATGCAGTGTCCAGCTGTCCAAAGAATTTAATGCGCATGATAGAGTCAATTAAACACAATTTAAGCAAAAACCTCAATAGAGCGGGACACAATCCTGCATCCAGTACAAAAAGACAAAAAACAGATATATAACAAACAAAAAGATTTTCAGGCAAAACAAAAAAATGGAAGCTTGATTAAACCAAAGAATGAACAAGCTATCCACAATAGCAACCACACTAATTGAACACAATGGTTATGCGTGGAGCTATTGAAGTGGTCAACGATGTTTCGATCCCTTGCAAGAAGGATAGTGGGATCATCATCAGGACTATTTAATTAATTGCCTGAATGTACAAACAATGCCTCCTGTCATCTCAGGGTACGCCCGCGCTGAGGTCTCCCGGTTGTTTCCAAGCAGACAGGCAGCTGGAGGTTTTGGAGAGACCACTACCTGTTTCAGGCCAGTAAAACCCTCTCCCCCGCCATCCCCTCTAATGTCACCATAGCCATGGAATGGTCTGTAGTAACATTGTCAGCACTGGTGACTGGATAGATTTTTCAGTTTATTGTCCTGGAGAAACCAGTGTGTCTTTCACCATAGTGACACTGGCATCTGTATCCTGCAGGGCTTCCACTCTAGTCCCATTTACTATGGGGTACTGTAAGTACTTTTGTAAGTTAGGGGGCCAGACAACTAATGTGGCCATCTCTCCCTCCCCTTCAGAAACTAGAACAGCTTCAGTGTGAAACCTGATTTGCTCTGAGCACACTGCTGAGCCCATCTTGTGATTTGCTACACCAGTACTAGCAGGAGGAGCAACAGGGACATTTCTTATTAGGACAGGCAGAATCTCCAGTTTGGTGTCCAACCTTCCTACAGGTGCGATACCAGGCCTTTTGGGGATCAAGCATTTTAACCTTATACCCACCAGTGGGCTGGGAAGACTTCTGGGGCCCACCCTCCTGAACAGGTTTTTGTGGGCCTTTAGAATACTTGTTTTTTATCTTTAGGGCAATCACCCCCTTTCCTTGGTGAGGTTTCATAACCCTTGTCTTTTGGTCACTCCTAATGACAGTTATGGTCACTCAAGTCTTGACCCAATGGTCTGCCTTCCTTCTCTATTTTTGGGGATAAATTAGACCTAGGTCCACCAGATACTGATAAAACGTTGCCTTTGTGCAATTACTTAGCAGGTGTTCTTTCATCAACAGATTATAAAGCCCAACCTAGTCATGCCGCTCACTTCCAGTTAACCAACCATCTAGTGTTTTACTGAGTAGTCTATTGATCAACCCAGGACTGGGTCTGGGTTTTGTGAACCCCCTGAATCTAATCCTTTATTCCTCGGTTGTTTAGTCTGAAGCCCTCAATCAGGGTGCCCTTCAGGAGGATGTAGGACTCTACATATGCCCCACTAAGGGTCAGAAGTCTTTCCCTGCAGTTACCAGTGAACAGTTCCCAAAGTAATGAGCCCCAGTGTGACTTCTTCACTTTTCTTATTCCACTGGCCCTTTCAAAGGCTGTGAACCATTTGGTGATGTCACCACCTTCCTTTTTAGGGTCACAGCATTGCTCTATTTCCCTATTAGGTTTGCTGCCACCATTGATAGGAGATAAGCCCATCTCTGCTCTCTCTTTTTCCAGAGCCAGGAGTCTGGACTCTAGATATATTCTTCTGGTCAACCTTGATAGAGGATGTCATCTTCATTGAGGCTGTCCTCAATGATCTCATCAATACTTGACCCTGTGTGGGATCTAGGTATTGTGGGTACTAACCTTGGGGTCAGGGCACATGGACTCTGTCCTCCCTATTTAGTGAGGGAGTTTGGAGGTTGTCCTCCACGTCACTAACGTAATCATCTCCTCAGTCGGGAGCTCCCCTTCAGAAGGGTGGTCCTTTGAGTACTCAGCCAAGAGCTCCAGGAGTTTGACCTTGGAGGCACGGGGACCCCATGAAATGTCTTTCTAGACCTTAAGTTACTCATTTCTGGATGGAGGTAGGGTGTGAGGTCGAGCTCCTCAACCCTGTCCTGTAAATCTGTCATTATTTCACTAATAGTGGGGATCTTTTTACAAGAGGTCTTAATACACTTCTAAAATACTGTTACCCCCAACTACAGTAATTTGTTATTTGAAAGAAATTTTAAAGGGAATTAACGAAGGTCCTAACGGACTTTTAAAGTTTTAGAAATAGGTGTTGTGAGAAGCTGGCCTGGTTTATGATGTCCACTAATGTACGTAGGCAACTTGCACCAGTCCATACAACAATTATGGTTATTCAAGAGGGTTTAGACAACCGTAGAAAGCCCTCTAAGTGGTAGCAGTGGAGAGCAGCCTTCAGGCTTAGTCCAGAAGGAGTGTAAAGCAGTTGGTCTTAACAGAATAAATAAAATAAAAGCGCCGGGACACTCCAATGGAGTAGCCGTGCGCTATAGAGATCCAAATTAACATAACATAACATAACAGAATGCAACCTTATGGTATAGATTAAGTGAAAAACAACCACACCAAGTATTTATAAAAATATGTATTTATGATATATTTATTATATAATACATTCTAGTACGTTCCAACATCTCCTACACAGATATAAACACAATGCACACAATGCACACAATACTTTAGCAAGGAAATACAGTTAGCACGATATACATAGTGGCCCCGGGGGGGGGGACCAAACCATATACTAAGAAAGTGGTATAAGAACCACGATTCAAGTCAAGACAGTGTCGAGAGGACGCAGAAGTGCTGGGACCCCAAAGAACCACCCAAGGTGAGTAGATAGGGACCCCACGGAGAGTGTGTGCAGAGTGGAAACACGACTGTGTGCTCCGTACAACTCTATGTGCAAGTCGCAGTTACATTTTTAAAGATTACGGACGCTTCCCAGTGGACCCTGTAGAAACCCCATGGAAGACAGAAGGTTGAAGAGCCACCCCACCCATGGATACCCTAGTACCCACATCACCTACACCAGGGACGTCAGGTGCATATGTGTGAAGTGGTGTTGGAAACCGCTGTCGAACCCAATAGAGGACTTCAGGATAGTGCAGTTGGGGAAGAAGGAGAAAGTGTCCGGTGGAATCCAAGGATGTATTCTTGATGAGAGGTACCTGCAGGCAGAGGGGACAGAGTCTATGTCACTCAGGGGTGACCAGGAGACTTGGAAGATGAATGCCCTCCGATGTCGGGAGTTGCAGGATGGATGACGATGACCGTGGCTCTGCAGCTTTGAGGACCAGGTGATGCTGAGGAGGACCAGGAGCCGTGCACAAGCTGCCCCATGATGGATGTTGAGTGCAGAGGGGTCGGTGTTCAGAGGGAGCACCTACAAGCCTTGGCAAAGGCAAGTCATGCAGGAATCAAAGAAGGAGCAACGTCGGGATCAGCAAGGTCCAGGAGACTCACCAAAAGCAGGGGAGTCAGCGCAGTCCCCGACCAATCAGGAGAGCCCAAAAGAAACAAGTGTTACCCTCAAGTGGACCCACAGGCCGGAGGCACTGGAGTCGTGAAAGGAGCTCAAGCAGCTCACCAAAAGATGCAGGCCACAATTCACACGATGCGGTGTGGCTGAAGATTCTGATCACTGGAGGTGTTTGAGGTTGGGGCTACTTGGAGCCCGAAGATCTTCTTTGAAGGAAGCCAAAAAGCCTTTGCAAATATAAGTTTGACGCGGTGCACAGGGGTTCGGTTAATGCAACCCCCACAAGGGTAATGGCCTCAAACTTGGTGAGAGGGCAGGGCAGGCCTCGGTAGCTGTGTAAAACCACCAGGTGTGTTACAGAGCCCACAGAGTCCGGAGGAGCTCAGGATCCGCAGACCAGTCACCTTAGTTGCTGTGCCTGCAAATGCAGGGGAGTAACTCATTACTTCAGATGTCTTTGATGCTTCACAGGCCTTGGAAGGTTCCTGTATGATGCACAGGCACAGACAATGCAGCAGACTGGAAGGGAGACAAAGTCAGGCCAAACGAAGTCCAGAGTGCCCAGACGGTACAAGTGCAGTGGTATCTGATCTGAATCTTATCCCTCAACGAATCTAGGGACCTACACCCAGGTAAGCCCTTAAGTACCCTAGGGAAAGGGTTATGGACATTCAGGGGACCCTCCCATGGGAGGGTCTGGATAGAGGGGAGGTTACTCCCATGTCCTTTGTCCAGTTTTGCACCAGAGCAGGAGCCAACAGCTCTCAGAACTGGTTTGAAGTGGACTATGCACGGGGACACCAAGTGTGCCCCTCATGCAGAATTTCTGGCACTGGCAAGCACACACACCTGGACCTCATACACTAAATCCTTTCTGGGAGGTGGTCACACCTCCTTTTGACAGGATGCCTTTTCCATCTCCCTCTGCTCGAGCTTGGCTCAGCAACAGGAGGGAAGAAATGTGTATCTGCTCGGCAGCAAGCATTTTATGCTGTCCGAGTCAAGAAAACGGGTACCGGGACTACTTAGAGCACAACAAGGGCTCTTCCAGTGTTTGGAATCATACCTGATTCTAACATGTTTGGTACCAAACATGATAGGATTCGTTGCAGCCATTTTCAAGATGGTCAGCGCGTAATTACGCTGTGCCCCTCTATATAGTATGTGGGTGCTTCAGTGCAACCGTGGAGAATGGACTCCATAGGCTGAAGGGATGTCCTGCTCATGCAGGGGCACCCTCACACTTAGAACCAACCACCCTGCCTTCAGGATTGCAAAAGCCTGCTATAGGGGTGACATGGGTTTTAAGTGCAGTGATCCTTAGATATAGCAAACATATATCTTCAGTAAGTGGTGCATGCACCAACTTACACAGGCTAAATGTCAGACCTGTAGTTTCATGTTACATGGTCTCCCACCCATGGGTGGCATAATGCATGCGTCAGCCTATGCAAGACCTCTGGGGTACCTATGCTATGGGTATCATAGTATCATATACTAGGGACTGATAAGGGTACCCCAGTATTCAATCTAGAGTGTACCTAAGTACTCCACACAACAATTTAGGGAGAAAGCAGATCAACTGTGGTCCTGATTAGCAGGATTCCAGTCAGACTAGTCAAAATACAGCTTAGCACCAGGCAAAAAGTGGGGGAAAATTCAAAAGAAAGGGGGGAGGCAGAGGGATATGCTAGGTTCACCTTCCTATTCTAGTTGTAGACATACAAAATCCGGAATACCAGATCAAGAACCTAGCTGTAGAGATAGATTTTCATCAGTGTGATGAACAAAATCTAGAAGAGAAAGGAAAGATGTCCTTTCTTGAGTCCCCTCACTCACCGGGGTTTCCCTACGGTGACATGCTTCATCATAGGGGCCATAACAACCCGCTGCGGGTTGAGGCATGTTGCGACTTGCGACAATACGTAGGAGCACTGTAGTGAGGAACTATGTGTCATGCAGTGGTGTATGTGGAGTGGGGTGACTTAAAAAATCTAACTAGTGAGCGATATAACTTTATTCTTGCTCCTAGATGATATATTAAAAACGGGGTTGGTCTCTAGGTTGCCTGGTTAAAATGAGTCAGGGGTCCTAATAGAGGGTCAACATGTTTCGAGCTTCCCCCAAAGCATTTCTTCAGGACGCCACAGGGACAAGCCCTGTGTGTGACACTCCTAAAGTGCAGTGAAATAGTGATTTATAAATGCTGTCTAATAAGCATAAGGTAAATAATACATACGACATTCAATAATCCATAACACTCAATACGTATCTGAAATGAAGGAAAACAACATAGTTAAGGATAAAACATACCGCCCTTAATAGGGTAGGTTCGATAATACTGCAAGATTGCGCTCCTCATGGTCTGTGCCTAATTAGAAAAAATTTGTTCTGCGCCATGCTAGACTCGAAGGGAAGAAATACACATTTAAAAACATATATGCCAAAGCACCGTTCGCCTGAAATCCTGAATAGGAGGAAAAGCGCTGTGATTTAATGCACGGTGCTTGTGTTGTGGTTTAAAAATCGATCCTCGTGATGGTGACAAGACAAACAATGACATTACAAACATTACAATGAACATAGAGGACATACGTTTCAAAAGGCAGTACTATGCCTCATGGTCGTATGAGGGGGCAAGAGAGGGATCCCACTGGAATTCTAGAATGGAAGAGAAAGGCTAGTTACAGTTCCGTAGGTAGCGGTCTCCTCTCGAGTGACACACCGGGCAGCGCTGTGGCTGCAAAACACAGTTTGTCCCGGGTCTGTCGGTATGGCTGCAAAGGAACGGACTTACTCGATTCACTCCTCTCCTGACCGAGTACCTGGATGGTTCGATCGAGACCGCATATTAGCGTGTCTCTGCCGGGAGCCGGTATATAAGGAAGTACTTCCGCTTAGTCATGTGTGAAATGACTAGAGTGGTAACTTCACAAGATGGCTGCCGCAACATAAGCTAATGGAGTGGCCCTGTTGAGGATGTGAGAATTACAGTGTTTTATACATGGAACACATAACAAACCAGTGGAGAAGTGGTTTAAAAAACAGAGATAGCCATGTGGCAGTGCACTGCTGGTCAAGGAGGACTAGAAAGAGGTGTTAGAAAACTATCCACTGAAGGACCGTAAGAGTCGATGTGATTATTTATTTCCGCAACTGTAGGGCGAGTAGGTACAGATTTAGGTGGGGCCCACTATACGACTAAACGAAAAGAAGATGAGTTGCGTTTGTTCTGCTTAATAGACATTTGAAAGCAACGTTAGACTATGTGTTGTTAAAACATTACTGTCCGCTGGGGTCTGTAAGAGTCGATGTGTTTACATGCTTTTGCTAATATAGGGCAACTGATACAGATTTTAGGGGGCGCCTACTGTACGCATGATGAGTGTTTTAAGGTATTCAGACCTGTGAAGACACAGTGTAACCTCTGTAAAACTGTGTGCTGTTTTTCAAAGGATAGAATTCACCTTAACCATAAATAGGGATGTATTGGTAGGTAAAAGACTACCTTATATAGATATGGATGGATGTTGCAAAAAATTATTTTGAGAAATGTCCCCAAGGAATGTTATCGTTAAGACCATGGCTGTCAGTGCGTAATTTGAACACCCAACGTAGCTCCTTTCCCAGGAGTCGGTGTTCCAGGTTGTCATTGTTCTTTATATGCTCGAGGATCACCCATTTCATGTCATATGGAGTGTGTTGTTTCTCGATGAAATGTGATGTCATTTTGGTGGTGTTTCTTTTGCACCTAATGTTGCTGCGGTGTTCGACAATCCTTGTACTTGCTTTCCTTGTTGTCATCCCCACGTAATGTAGGTTGCAGGTACACGTGATCATGTATACCACCCCTGATGTATTGCAATTAGTGAAATTGCGTATTTCCCAGGTCATTTTGTTGTTGAATTCAACCTTTTTTGTTGCTGAGGTCAGGTGGCATACACTGCAATTTTTGCTGGGGTAGTGTCCATTGGGTAATGTATGAAGAGTTCTCTGTCCATCTCCTCTGATTTCATTCTTAGGGCGAGTGTGGACTAGGTAATTCCTTAGATTTTCCCTTTTCTGTGACTGAACATAGGCTTCGGGATGTCAAGATTTCCACTGTTCAGTATCCGCCAATTTTTTTTAATGATCTTTGTTACTTTATTAGATGCTATGTTGTAGGTGGTGATGCAAATTGGTGTTCCAGTGTCCCTTGCTGTTAGTTTTGTAGAGCTGACTTACCCCTATGAACAGCGGCCGGGCTTGGCTCCGCCACATCTTTGCTTAAATCGACCGGCCGGGCTTGGCTCCGCCGGTCCGACTACAATCCCCAGGATCCCACGGGGGGGCTTGACGACGCCACCAACCAGCGCGCCAGGAGACGCATAAAGCAACGCCAGGTACCTCGTCCTGCGAGGACGCGCGCGGGACGCGCCGGACGAAGCCCGGACAAAGGGCGGACAATCTTAGACAGTCCGAGACTGTCCGTGACTGGACTGGGCCAGGATCTCTGCCCAAGTTCCACTGGGAGCTACCTTATTTGCAGTTGTCCAGCGTCAGGTACTGTGGATGAGGGTTTACTGAGCTACTATTCCTATTTCTGGAAATATTGTCATTAAAAAGCGTGACAGTAATGTCCAAACATAAAACGTCACTTGTACCGAATAATACCATGGATAATTATTTGGTCCAGGTTGTTGCCAAAATAAATAACGATAGATGGTCCTCTTTGGGTCTGAGCCCCTCTCCTATTACTAATTTGGCAGACGATATCCCAGATAACTCACTGGAGCTGGACCTTACTAATGAAGCCACTGTATTTTCCCAGGCTATTACTGATAGTCCCAAACAGAATGTAACAGCAAATTTGATTGTGGACAATGTGGACTATATTGATGAGGCTGATTATGATGCTATAGATATTGAAATTGCTGAGGATAAATCTCCACCACCAGCGCCTGTGCCTGCACCCAGAGTGACTAGAGGGAATACTAAGAACCTACCCAAACGAGGGGGGTTGCGTTCTAGTAGGAAAAGACCAGCTTCCCCACCCAGGAAATATGAGACAGATGGCCCTGGGGGTGAGAACATGGGCAGTTTGTTTAGGGATGATGCCCAACTTAAGAAATTAGTGGGTCTGCTAGACTTAAAAATGAGGGGGATCATCAAGCCATTACTTGCTAAGATTGATCAGCTAACTGATAAGGTTAATAGATTAGAGGGTCTTTTGAAAAACACTTGTGACAATATGGGAGACTTACCAAATGAGGTGGCAAACAAAATTGAACAATGTAAAAAAAGGGAGGGGGCAGTGGGGGGGGGGACAGAAATGCCAGCCACGAATCCTCCCCTTATCCCCGACACAACAGGAGTAAATGTCTTACCAGCAGAGGGTCCCCTATTAAGACCAGAGGGGCATACTGTATCTGGCTTAGAACTAGGTCCGGTGGAGTTAATAGTAAAGGCCTCCCCCTTGGTGTTGGTTTTGGCTAATGTGCCACCTTTGAAATCTGGACAGACAGAATCTCCCCAATCCTTACTAAGTAAAGCGTTGCACTGGTTGTCAAACAATATGTCCATGTCCCCGTGGGGCAAGCAACTGCTCTCAGAAGAATTAGTCTCAGCAAGAAGAGTGGAGTGGATTGGGAATAGTCGTAAAAGATTTGTTGGTGACTGCGTGGTATTGAACTTTATAGGGCCCGAAGTATTGCCTAATATCTTGTTAAATTTCTTTCCTCCACAGCGTAGAACCGCAGAAATAATTCCACTCACCCTTGACTTTTTCTATAGTAGAAGAGGAATTGTCACCAATTCAAGTATGTTGAGGACCAAGTGGTCTGTTGTACCTAACAGGAAGGCAAGGGGTGGCCAAAGCAGTGACTGGGGTCTGTGTCTGGAAAATAGGTTTTCAGCATTGTCCAATCTAAATGAGTGTGATTGACTCGGAGGGAGCACACCTTTGGAACAAAACATTCTTAAGGTGACCAACAGCCCAAGTACAGCTAAAAAGAACTGTTTACTGGTCACGACACAGGTAGTAAGAAGGAGGGGAATCCCTGATACTCACATAAGGGGCGGGGGGATGGATGTCCTTGAATGGCATAAAGTAAACGGCCCTGAGCAGACAACTGGTTTGGCCCCCGGGTGCCAACTAACTAACCCCTCTGGTACCCCCTCGGAAATAGAGGCCCCAAAAATACCTCCCCTTTTCGAGAATCTAGGAAAATCTACCTACCTAAAGGAAGTAAGCCCAAATACTGACAAACCCAAACTCACCTTTATATCCTGGAACCTTGCTGGCATAGTAAACAAATTGGTATCGCCGGAATGGTGTGATTTCATCGACCATTATGATATTATATTACTACAGGAAACTTGGTCTCTGACACCAGTATTCCACCAGGGATACCTTAATTTTTTTATCCCGGCTACAAAAAATGTAAAAGGACGTCCATCAGGAGGCTTGGTGATTTGGATACGTCAATCGTTACACTGTACAATTGAGCAAAGATCCATTGCAACAAATGATATACTGGCAGTTAATATAAAATGGGTCAATGGTCAAGGGTTGGCTGTCTTTAATATATATGCGAGGGGAGTAGAGGGGGGGAAGACCTCTGAAGTTATATCTATTCTTGATCAAGAGTTGGAAGGGTTGCCCTTGGAGTTGCCAATAATTGTTGGGGGGGACTTTAACACCACCTTTGAACCTTTGGGTGATGAGGATAAGTGTCTTGCCCAGGAGGAGGACAGCAAATGGGGAATTCCCCAGCTCGAGGTGCCTGTAGTTAAGAGATGGAGTGCCGTGGCTATCCAAACTAAGAGCTTATGTCTGGCAAGGGGGCTGAGAGCTGCAAACGGGCGCACACCCTCTGATCGCCAAGGGAGTAACACATTTGACAATGGCAGGGCAGCTAGTAGAATAGATTACTTCTTGGTGGACATCAGAGTTTGGGACAAACTGCTAGATATGACTGTGGAAAAAAGGGTTGAAAGTGACCATAACCCTCTCTGTTTGGACTTCCAATCTTATCAAGAGGCCACAGGAAAAAGTAATGAGGAGGCCAGGGTGACCCTAGATGTAGTCTGCTCAAACAACCAGCGTCGCCTAAAATGGGGAAAGTTTGTAATAGACCCTGAGTGGGTTGATGAACTCAAGAGAGTAGTGGTAGAGGAAATAAACAACTTAAAACCTCTTACTAACAAACCACACTTCCGAGAAATCTTGATGGAGGTTCATACCAAGTTTTTTAAGAGACTGCAGGGATTCTTCCTAAAAACAATAAAGCCAAGCAAGATTACTAAAAATCAACCCACCAAAGGATGGTATGACAAAAACTGTAGATCATCTCGACAGAATTTGAGCAGTGAACTCAGATCGGGGAACATCGAATTAGTAAGGAAGGCTAGGGACACATATAGAAATGCACTAAAACTAGCCAAGAGACAGTGGGACGAGGAATATTGGTATGAGTTGAAGCTTGCATGTGCAGCCAAAGATTCAAAGCAATTTTGGGCTATTGTAAAATGGGACAGGGGAGGGACTGCTGCCCCCCCACAAAATCATGTTCCCAAAAACAAGTGGATAGAGTTTTTTAAACCCCAATATGCTTGTAACCTGGCTCCAGACTGTTATAGGCTGCCACCCACTGTTTATTACAAACATCATGTATTCAATGTAAAAGATGTTAGCACTGCCTTGGATTGGGTAACAGGAGGGAGAGCACCAGGCATGGATGGAATCCCTGCTGATGTCTTTCTAAGCGACCGAGAATCATGGTGCCAGTATTTTGCATGGCTAGCCAACTCAGTGAAAACCAACTAAAGGGTAGCATTAAGTCAGAACCTCAAAATGAGGGTTGAATGGATGTGTGTATGCTGATAGCGAAATCGTTCATGGGGCACCTTCAAGTCATTAGTAGTGTTCCCATCAGAGTTCCATCCTGTACCGCCCTACATCATTTGGGAGTGTCACCAGTGGTACGCATGGGATGACCCAATGTACGATTTGGCACAGCGTTGCCTTGTAGGAGTTTGAATACCCAATAAGATTTATATAGCAGGTAGGTATCAGGGTGTAACTGGTAAGCAGTGCTAACTAGTGTAGAAAACAACATTTTTTCAAAAAGTGGTGATTTAAAAAGGGGTAGAGGAAGGAAAATAAATTTAATGGAGACCTTCCGCTCCCACTACTTAAAAACAGTGCAGAAGGTAGTGTCAACATATAACTACCTAGACAGTTTTCATGGTCATGGTCGACATGTTTCTGCAGTTTTACCTTGTGCCCCGGGGTCACCTACTGCTTCGTCAGGACCTACAATGCTACTGCTTAATTACGTGCATAAACAAAGGGGGAAGTGAAAAAAATAAATGTCACCCAGCCCAGTTGGACGTCTGGAGTACCGACGGAGAGAGCGGGGCTCCGTTGTACCTGAGCTAATGCCGGGTGAGGTGGCGCAACATTCTCCTTAACAGTGGGAGAATTTAAGGTGACATTTATTTTTTTCACTTCCCCCTTTGTTTATGCACGTAATTAAGCAGTAGCATTGTAGGTCCTGAAGCAGTAGGTGACCCCGGGGCACAAGGTAAAACTGCAGAAACATGTCGACCATGACCATGAAAACTGTCTAGGTAGTTATATGTTGACACTACCTTCTGCACTGTTTTTAAGTAGTGGGAGCGGAAGGTCTCCATTAAATTTATTTTCCTTCCTCTACCCCTTTTTAAATCACCACTTTTTGAAAAAATTTTGTTTTCTACACTAGTTAGCACTGCTTACCAGTTACACCCTGATACCTACCTGCTATATAAATCTTATTGGGTATTCAAACTCCTACAAGGCAACGCTGTGCCAAATCGTACATTGGGTCATCCCATGCGTACCACTGGTGACACTCCCAAATGATGTAGGGCGGTACAGGATGGAACTCTGATGGGAACACTACTAATGACTTGAAGGTGCCCCATGAACGATTTCGCTATCAGCATACACACATCCATTCAACCCTCATTTTGAGGTTCTGACTTAATGCTACCCTTTAGTTGGTTTTCATTAGTTTTGAGGGACGTAGCATAGTGGTCGTTAAACTCTCCCTCTGACCCCCCTCCAGTTAGTATTATAGCCAGATCAGTGGCCATGGGTGCAGAAGTACCTTCTTCTTGGAAGGGAGCTGAAATAATCCCAGTATTTAAGAAAGGCGATAAATCCCTCCCGAATAACTATAGACCCATCAGCCTTATAGATTCAGCTAAAAAAAAATGATGGGTCGACTAGTGCAGAACAAGCTACAAACTTGGATAGTGGAAAATAACATCTTGTCGCCGTATCAAGCGGGTTTTCGCCCCTTAACCAGTTCCATCGACCAGGTTTTCTTTTTTGTTGCCCTCTACTGGAGGAATGTGACCATGATAAAGGGCCCTCTCTACGCTGTCTTTGTTGACTTAAAGTCAGCTTTTGATCTAGTCCCAAGACCAAAGCTATGGGGGGTTCTTGCTGAAGCTGGTATAAGCCCAGAACTCCTTACACTCCTGGTTCGCCTACATGAATATAACTATGCTTAAATCAGGTGGGGTGCTCAGGGGGAAGTAACTGAGCGCTTCCCTGTGGAGCGTGGGGTCAGGCAAGGGTGTGTCCTGGCCTCAACGTTGTTTTCAATATATATTAATGGTATAGTGACCACTTAAAAAGAACTTCGACTGATGCTCCAATATTAGCGGGTGCTCGCGTGCCCGTCCTCATGTTTGCGGACGACACGCTAATACTTTCACGCACCCCGAGTGGTTTACAAAAGGCAGTTAATGCATTTGGCGAATTTTGTGATATGCGTGGACTAGAATTGAATGCTTCCAAGACAAAATTTATGTGACCAACGGTCTATATTTAAAGGTGTAATTACTTATAATGGCACTCCCTTGGAACAAGTAGAAGCTTTTACCTACTTAGGTGTGACTCTGCAGGGCAACATGAGATGGAATACCCATATTGATATGGCAGTTCTAAAGTTTAACCAGCTAGCAGGTGTAGTAGCACTTAAACATCGTGCCTCTGTGACTAAACCAGTAAATTATGCCCTGGAGATTTACAACATGAAGGTAATTAGCGCATCCCTTTATGGTTCAGAACTATGGGGGTTTTCAAATCTAAAGGATCTATCACTAGCGGAGAATAGATTTCTACGGCGGCTAGTAATGGTACCCCAAAGTACTCCTACGGTCCCTTTATTGCTTGACCTGGGAAGGAAAAGTGTAGCGGACCTAGCTCGACTGCGCCCTCTGTTATATTGGAGACGTTTAATGGTGACTCCTGAACTAGCCCATTATGCTGCAGCATTGGCTGATGTCATCACTATGGACCGATTTCATACAATCTTGTGGTTAAAAGAACTCCGAGGCTTGCTGGTTAAGCTGAAGTTAGATCATCAGTGGGGAAATCCGGACATGTCATGCTTTCCCACAAAGACAATTTTGAAGAAAATATATTGGGAGATGGTCTACTCTACAGCTTTCCACTCTGGATGCAGTTCCAACCTAACTGGTCGCTTTTTAGATACAAAAAAGGTCCCACTGTGTGAAACATATTGGGATATTATTGAAAAGCCACATGACAGAAAATTGTATTTCCAATTTAGGATTGGAACGCTTCCAGTCAATGCATTCACGAAACACTGGACATCAACAAGGGATGAATATTGCTATCATTGTAAAGATCAAACTGAGAATGTCTCTCATTTGTTGTTTGTTTGCCCTATATATGCAGGCCCATGCCGGAAATGGCTAAAACCAGTGTGTCGTAATCTTGGGACTCGTAGGCAAATAGTTGCACTTAGAATATTAGAATCAGATTGTACACCCTATTGTGTAATTGCAGTTGCAAAATTTCTTGGCTGGGCATGGTCAATTCGTACACGCACGCTACTGGGCAAAGCAACCTAACGATTTATGATAACCAGGTTTTTCCTTTTTACTACAATATTTTTCTATGGCTTATAAAGGAATGTTTTAAATCCACATATCAAATTCGTCAGCACCAATTGTTTAATACTTGTCTCATTATAAATTTCATGGATTGTAAAAGAGTGTTTTTAAATCCTTATATCAATTGCGTAGCGCTAATTGTTTAAGATTGTTTTTTATGTAACCATTTTAGATCTAGTATTTATTGTATAGGGATAGGGTGAAAATGCTTTTATGACTGCTGTCGAATAAAGCTTTGAAAATGAAAAAAAATGCAAATTGGTCTTTTTTCCGGGTTCACCACTACCTTTGTTTTAGGTTCTAAGAGTGCCTCTCTGTGATTATTATTTACAACAAGGGGTGGTGATGGACAGAGTCTCTGAATTAAGCAGAATACTCTCACCCAGTCAAGAGATCAGGGCTAGATCCAACACCGTTTTTTAGCTCATTGCACCATCCCAGTTTCAGAACCTGGCTGTATGCAAATTAGTCTGTCCCTGGCCCAGTGCATCATGGGAACAGGGCAGACCAGACTACAAAAGCCAATTCTTACACTGGGAAGGAAACAAGCTTCCGGGGACCGGTTTCTGGCATTTCAGCCGTCTTCGGCCCGGCTTGCTTGAATCCTGATGGTGCAATGAGCAAGGGACTCACATCTGAGTATACCCTTCCACGCTTAGGGTGGACAAAAATATTTACAACAAGGGGTGGTGACGGACAGAGTCTCTGAATTAAGCAGAATACTCTCACCCAGTCAAGAGATCAGGGCTAGATCCAACACCGTTTTTTAGCTCATTGCACCATCCCAGTTTCAGAACCTGGCTGTATGCAAATTAGTCTGTCCCTGGCCCAGTGCATCATGGGAACAGGGCAGACCAGACTACAAAAGCCAATTCTTACACTGGGAAGGAAACAAGCTTCCGGGGACCGGTTTCCGGCATTTCAGCCGTCTTCGGCCCGGCTTGCTTGAATCCTGATGGTGCAATGAGCAAGGGACTCACATCTGAGTATACCCTTCCACGCTTAGGGTGGACAAAAATATTTACAACAAGGGGTGGTGATGGACAGAGTCTCTGAATTAAGCAGAATACTCTCACCCAGTCAAGAGATCAGGGCTAGATCCAACACCGTTTTTTAGCTCATTGCACCATCCCAGTTTCAGAACCTGGCTGTATGCAAATTAGTCTGTCCCTGGCCCAGTGCATCATGGGAACAGGGCAGACCAGACTACAAAAGCCAATTCTTACACTGGGAAGGAAACAAGCTTCCGGGGACCGGTTTCTGGCATGTCAGCCGTCTTCGGCCCGGCTTGCTTGAATCCTGATGGTGCAATGAGCAAGGGACTCACATCTGAGTATACCCTTCCACGCTTAGGGTGGACAAAAATATTTACAACAAGGGGTGGTGATGGACAGAGTCTCTGAATTAAGCAGAATACTCTCACCCAGTCAAGAGATCAGGGCTAGATCCAACACCGTTTTTTAGCTCATTGCACCATCCCAGTTTCAGAACCTGGCTGTATGCAAATTAGTCTGTCCCTGGCCCAGTGCATCATGGGAACAGGGCAGACCAGACTATAAAAGCCAATTCTTACACTGGGAAGGAAACAAGCTTCCGGGGACCGGTTTCTGGCATTTAAGCCGTCTTCGGCCCGGCTTGCTTGAATCCTGATGGTGCAATGAGCAAGGGACTCACATCTGAGTATACCCTTCCACGCTTAGGGTGGACAAAAATATATACAACAAGGGGTGGTGATGGACAGAGTCTCTGAATTAAGCAGAATACTCTCACCCAGTCAAGAGATCAGGGCTAGATCCAACACCGTTTTTTAGCTCATTGCACCATCCCAGTTTCAGAACCTGGCTGTATGCAAATTAGTCTGTCCCTGGCCCAGTTCATCATGGGAACAGGGCAGACCAGACTACAAAAGCCAATTCTTACACTGGGAAGGAAACAAGCTTGTTTCCTTTCCAGTGAAGAATTGGCTTGGTAGTTTGGTCTGCCCTGTTCCCATGATGCACTGGGCCAGGGACAGACTAATTTGCATATAGCCAGGTTCTGAACTGGGATGGTGCAGTGAGCTAAAAAACGGTGATGGATCAAGCCCTGATCTGTTGACTGGGTAGGAGTGTTCTGATTAACTCAGATACTCTGTCCATCACCACCCCCCTTTTTGTAATTATTTTGGCCACCATGAGTGTGGAAGGGTATGCTCAGACATGAGTCCCTTGCTCATTGCACCATCAGGATTCAAGCAAGCCGGGCCGAAGACGGCTGTAATGCCAGAAACCGGTCCCCGGAAGCTTGTTTCCTTCCCAGTGTAAGAATTGGCTTTTGTAGTTTGGTTTGCCCTGTTCCCATCATGCACTGGGACAGGAACAGACTAATTTGCATACAGCCAGGTTCTGAAACTGGGATGGTGCAATGAGCTAAAAAACGGTGTTGGATCTAGCCCTGATCTCTTGACTGGGTGAGAGTATTCTGCTTAATTCAGAGACTCTGTCCCTCACCACCCCTTGTTGTAAATAATTTTGTCCACCCTAAGCGTGGAAGGGTATACTCAGACATGAGTCCCTTGCTCATTGCACCATCAGGATTCAAGCAAGCCGGGCCGAAGACGGCTGTAATGCCAGAAACCGGTCCCCAGAAGCTTGTTTCCTTCCTAGTGTAAGAATTGGCTTTTGTAGTTTGGTTTGCCCTGTTCCCATCATGCACTGGGACAGGAACAGACTAATTTGCATACAGCCAGGTTCTGAAACTGGGATGGTGCAATGAGCTAAAAAACGGTGTTGGATCTAGCCCTGATCTCTTGACTGGGTGAGAGTATTCTGCTTAATTCAGAGACTCTGTCCCTCACCACCCCTTGTTGTAAATAATCTCTGTGATTATTAGCAGCTCTCTTTTTCGCTTTGGAGATTAGTGTTTGGGATAGTGTTGTGCTATAGGTTTATCTGAGAGGTCTTTAGCTTGGATGTTGTAATCTTCTCTTTCTGTACAAGTATGTCTTAGTCGCAAGAATTGGCCGAATGGTAAATTGTCTTTCAGTTGTCTGGGGTGGAAACAGTCCTAGATTAAAAGACAGTTCCTGGCTGTTGGTTTGAAGTGAGTAGTTGTACTCAACATGCCTTCTGTGGCTGTAATGTTGAGGTCCAGGAAGACCAATTGACCTACTTATGGTGTAAGTGAATTTGAGAAAGGGCTCTTGGAGGTTTAACCAATCGACGAAGTTAGTGGCTTCTATTTCTGTCCCTTCCCAGATCAGCAGTACATTGTCGATATATCGTTTCCAGAGTCTCAGATGTTTGATATGTGGGTTGGACTCATTGAGGATTTTCTGTTTTTTCAAGTGGTGGACGTAAAGTTCCGGTACACTCGGTGCAAAAGTGCTGCCCATGCTGCTACCATGCATTTGGCGTAACAGTGTATCCTCAAATTTGAAATAATTTTCGGTTAAAGCCAGCCTGCAGCATTCAAGTAATTCATGTCTGGGTGTATGGTACACCCAGGGGTTTTTGAAAATGACACCTTCCAAAATGTGTAGTGTTTCCTTGTGCGGTAGGCTTGTATACAAGCTCTCTACATCTAAGCCAATCAAGATATTGGTTGTTGGGTCAAAATGGAGGTCTTGGAGAAGGCATAGGACTGCCTTAGTGTCCTGTAAGGACGTGCTTGTGCTTTGAATGATGGGTCGTAGATAGGTGTCAGCAAATTTTGACAGGGGTTCTAGGATTGAACCAATACCCAACACTATGGGTCTACCAGGAGGATTTTCCATGGGTTTGTGAGTTTTGGGTATAGTGTAAAAATATGGTATGGTTGGATTGGCATTCTCTGAGAAGTCAGCTTCCTTTTCGGTCATCCAGTTGTTTGCTGTGGATTCCTCTGCCAAGTAAGCAATTTCAATGCGTAGGCGATCCGTCGGGTCTTCCTTGATTTTGATGTAATTCCTTTCATCTGTCAGGAGTTGTAGGCATACTTCTCGATACGTAGTGGTGTTTTGTAGCACTATGGCGCCCCCCTTCTCTGCAGGTTTTATGGTGATTTTCTTCTCCATGGCCAGCTCTAGTAAAGCCTCATGTTCTTTTTTGCAGGTGTTGTGGAAAACCTTTATAGCTCTGGGGTCTATTTCAGATACTTCCTTCATGACTGCCTTTTCAAAAGCTAGTAATTCAACAGGGAGGCTTGTGGTTGGAGGTGTGAAATTAGACTTCCTGTTGAGGTCTGTGTCACTCTCGTTTGTGGTAGGAGGTTTGTCCTTGAAGTTGACTTGTAGTTTGATTTTTTGTATGAACTCGTTGAGTTCACAACATAGTTGGAATTTGTCCATGCTCGGTGTAGGCACAAAGCCTAGTCCTTTTTCCAGGACCGTCTTTTGAGTCTCGGTGAGGGTGATTTCTGAAAGATTCACCACTAAGCTGGGGGGTTGCTGGTTGTCGTGTAGTCTGGGGGGCCCATGCTTCTGTTGTGGCTTCTCGAAGTCTCCAGGGGTTGTGCCCATTGGACTTGCTGTCCTCTTCTGGACTTTACCCTCTAGGTATTTGGCTGCTGTTGATATGTTTGTTGTTGAAACAACGGTGGGCCATAGAAGAAAGGTGGTGGGCCACCGTATGGTGGTGGTTCCTTATATCCTGGCCAGCCCAAGCTCTGGCCGCCTCGGTTCCTGAAGCGTCCTCCTCGCGGTCGTCTCAATCTATTTCTATTGTTGTAGCTGCCATCTGAGTGATCTGAGCCAGTGTCAGATCCATCGCTGTCGGTATTGTATCCTGGGTTCATCCCTGATGGGACATAGTCTTCCCTGGTATAAGGGTAGACTTTCTTGTGTGAAAAGTTTTTCTGGTCCTTCTTGAGTTTGGTATATTTGGTGTCTTTTAGATTGATTTCAAAATCTGTCATGGATTTGTTGAGTTTGCCTAGGTGTTTTTTTTAGATCTGTCACACTTTGGAAGGTTCTGAGGCGAATTGCCAGTGTTTGTATCTCTCCTTTCATTTCTTCAGATAGCCGTGCTGCAGTTTTTATAAATGTTATGTTAAATGTTAAATGTTAAGAGATTTCTAGAGCGCATAGCTGCCCGGAAGCGTCCCAGCGCTGAACAAGTACAGGCGGAATCAAGAGGGGAGGCTTACGGGAACAACCAGGTTTTCAGACATTTTCGAAATGCTAAAAGATTGGGCTGTGCGCGGAGATCAGGAGGGAGGGAGTTCCACAATTTAGAGGCGTTGTAGGAGAAACGCCGACCTCCCGCTCGTGCTCTCTTGATCTTAGGTGGCAGAGTTAGGTGGGCGTTAGAAGATCGGAGGGGTATGGAAGTAGTATAAGGAGTCACCAGATCTTTGAGGATAGGGGGGGCTTTCCCGTTAAGAATTTTGTGCGTGATGCAGAGCGCCTTAAACTGCACTCTTTCCACGACGGGCAGCCAGTGCAGTGCTTCAATAGCCGGCTTAGCCGAGCAACGACTCTTGGTGTTGGTAGGAATCCGTGCAGCCGCGTTCTGCACTACTTGTAGTTTAGAAGTTACTTTCCGCGGTGCGCCAAGATTCAGTGCGTTTCCATAATCCAACCTTGACAGGATGAGGCCCTGGATCAGGAGTTTTCTTGATTGGAAAGGGAGCAATGGTAGAATTTTCCGGGCGGAGCGCAGGAGCCCATAGCAGACTCCGGCCGTTTTCCTTGCCTGGGTGTGCATGGTGAGGTTTTGGTCCAACCATAATCCGAGGCTTTTAATCTCGGGTTTGTAGATTGGGGGTTTACCCATGCATGAGGGCCAGAGAGAGTCCGGGCGGAAATGGGACTGATTGCCCATCACCAGTATCTCAGTCTTGTAACTATTAAGTTTCAAGTGAGATCTGTCCATCCAGCTGACTATGTCTCTCAGGCAGAAATAAAGGTCGATGGTAGGATTTTCCTGCTGAGTGAGAGGGACAACCAGCTGGGTGTCGTCCGCATACGTCAGGAGTTTAATACCATATGGAGTGACTATCTTTTCCAAAGGGGACATATATACGTTGAAGAGCGTAGGGCTCAAAGAGGAGCCCTGTGGCACTCCGCAACGTATAGAGGTCTCTTTAGATGTATAACTACCCTCTATCACCTGGAATGATCGGTCATGAAGAAACTAAATCAACCAGGACAGGGCAACGCCTGTGATCCCAAGATCTCTAAGTCGTTGGGCCAGGATCTGGTGGTTGACCGTGTCGAAGGCCGCACTCAGGTCCAGGAGGATCACTGCCACTGATCCTCCTGCATCCATGATCTTCCTGGCCTCTTCGACCACCGTCACCATCGCTGTTTCAGTACCCTGGCCAGGGCGAAAGCCTGTCTGGGAGGATTTAAGTAGTTTGTTTGATTCGAGATATTTGGACAGCTGGGAGTTGATGAATTTTTCTGCCAGCTTGCTAATACACGGGAGGAGGTAGAGGGGCCTGAAATTGGATAAATTGAGGGGGTCTAGATTGGGTTTTTTAAGTAGGGCCCTCACCTTCGCCTTCTTCCAGCTAGGGGGCACCAGTCCATCTGCTAGCGAGGCGTTGATCAAGTTTGTCAAGGGTGCAAGAATGGTAGAAGCTACCTGCTTTAATATTTTGACTGGGGCGGGATCGGACGGTGAGCCACTCTTAAGAGATTGGAGAATGGGGGACAAGGTGTCATTGCTTATGGGAGTGTATGTATCAAGTCCCATGTTAAGGTTCTGGACCTGCCTTAGGGACGTGGAAGGAGGGTTCGGAGGGGTGAGCGGCGGAAGTTGCTGAAGAATATTTTGAATCTTTTGATCAAAATAGGTGGCCAATTTGTCACAGTGGTTGTCCGAGAGGTCAGTCGAGCATTTGGGCTCTGGTGTTTTTAAGAGTTGTTTTACAATTCGGAAAGTCTCCCTCGACGAGCAGGATGCAGAACTAATTTTCTCCTGGAAAAAAGCAGTTTGAGCGTTTTTCAGGGCTTTTTTGTAATTAAGAATGGTCAGTCTATAGTCCTTCTTGCTATTAGGGTCAAAGTCTTTCCGCCACACTCTCTCCGCCCTTTTACAGAGCTTCTTCAGTAGGCGGGTCTCTTGGGTGAACCATGGGGAGAAAGTTTTTTTACGGGATGTCAGATACGTTTTTTTGGGAGGATCAAGTTAAGAGAGTTTTCAATCCAAGAAGAAAACTCCGCGTCCGCTAATACGGGGTCAGTTTCATGGCTTGGCTTAGAAAGTTCCAATACCTGCTTCCAATTTTGGTATCCAATTTGGCCCAGGGGCGAGCCGGTTTACCAGGGGGTTGGTTAGGAGGAGGGGTAGTCGGAATCTCCCATCTGAAGGGGATGAGCAGGTGATCCGACCAAGGCATCGGGATTGGGGCATTTATTTTGAGATCGCCGATGTTGCAAAAAATAGGGTCGAGTAAGTGTCCATGGATATGCGTAGGTAGGTTCCTCTGAAGATGGAGGTGGTGGGTAACCAGGTCTAAAAGCAATTCTGATGCGATGTTGTCGTCACTATTGTCAAAATGGATATTGAGATCCCCTAAAATTAGTAAATTGGGTAGAGTACTAGTGATGATCAGCAATAACCAATCCCTGGTGCAGTGCCATGAAATGAGCAACCAGTCTTTTTTAAAAGTTTTATCCTGTTAAAAAATGAATGGTTCATGCCTTACAATCAACCCGCGTGGGGCTGTGTTGGCTCTTAAGTATTTGGCCATCATGATGCCATGTACCATTGTTATTATTTGATTCTTTTTGAGTTCAGAGAGTTCATCCCAGAATTGGCTTGACTCATCTGAATCCCTATGTGTTACTCTTGCTAGAGTGAGCATGGAGGCAATTGTTCTTTTTACTTTTTCCTCCGAAAAAGTAAGGCCAGTGACCTCTGTCATGTCTGGTTTGTGTCACGAGGAAAGACTAAAGTGCCGTATTTGAAAAACTCCCACAACTGGGTGCTGTAAATTGCAAATTCAAAAGAAAAGGGGGAGGGAGAGGGATATGCTAGGTTCACCCTCCTATTCTAGTTGTAGCCGTACAAAATCCGGAATAGCAGATCAAGAACCTAGCTGTAGAGATAGATTTTCATCAGTGTGATTAACAAAATCTAGAAGAGAAAGGAAAGATGTTCTTTCTTGAGTCCCCTCACTCACTGGGGTTGCCCCACGGTGACATGCTTCATCATACCAAACCAAAAACGATAATTAGAAGTCGGTAGTCTACTGCATACTCTTATGTCTACATCCACGCGCGGAGGACGTGGAGCTCGAATGGTTTGGCGAGTCTCTCCAGACAGATTTAACAACGGGAGAGGCACTCACGCAGGATATTTATAAAGGAAGGTCCCGATTAGAAAAAGTGAGCGATTTATTGAGGATTGAGAGTGGCCTACCAGCGCGTGTTCGGGTTCCGGCTCTATTCCGGATTACCCTATTTATGTGTATAATCCTGTCCTGAAGAGGCCAAAGAGGAAAAGTCTGAAATGTGGTCACGTCGACAGTCAATTGGAGGGGTCTGCACAAATTATTGATTCATTGAATTATTATGTGCCATATTAGAGTTAGATCTACTTACTACACAGCCATATTAAGGCACATGGGTCAGATTTCCTCTGAGTGGTTCTCCTGGATTGTATAAGGGGACACTCGCATGTATATATATGTTTTTGTGGGTTATGTTATGTGTTTGATTTTTCTATTGATTTCATGTATGTGTGAATAATTGTACTGAGTGGTTCTTTTCCACTGCTGATGGGCACTAGTGCCTTTGTGAATAGATAAGATATCTTCATGATGAACAACAGTCATCCCAGAGAGAGTAATTAAATGTACTCGACTCAAGTTTAGTTTGTTGTATTTATTCCTTTGATACCATTTCTTGTTTGTATAACAATTTGTCCTTTACCCAAGTATTGAAGAGTTATTTGGGTATATCCCTGTGGTTTGTTAATAATCACAGAGAGGCACTCTTAGAACCTAAAACAAAGGTAGTGGTGAACCCGGAAAAAAGACCAATTTGCATCACAACCTACAACATCGCATCTGATAAAGTAACAAAGATCATAAAAAAACATTGGCGGGTACTGAACAGTGGAAACCTGACATGCCGAAGCCTATGTTCAGTCACAGAAAAGGGAAACATCTAAGGAATTACCTAATCCACACTCACCCTAAGAATGAAATAAAAGGAGATGGACAGAGAACTTTTCATACATTACCCAATGGACACTACCCCTGCAGCAATTGCAGTGTATGCCACCTGACCTCAGCAACAAAAAAGGTTGAATTCATCAACAAAATGACCTGGTAAATACGCAATTTCACTTATTGCAATACATTAGGGGTGGTATACATGATCACGTGTACCTGCAACCTACATTACATGGGGATGACAACAAGAAAAGCAAGCACAAGGATTGTCGAACACCGCAGCAACATAAGGTGCAAAAGAAACACCACCAAAATGACATCACATTTCATCGAGAAACAACACACTCCAAATGACATGAAATGGGTGATCCTCGAACATATAAACAACAATGCCAACCTGGAACACCGACTCCTGGAAAAGGAGCAATGTTGGGTGTTCAGATTACGCACTGACACCCATGGTCTTAACAATAACATTCCTTGGGGACATTTCTCTAAATAAGTTTTTGCGACATCCATCCCACATCTTTATAAGGTAGTCTTTCACCTACCAATACATCCCTATTTATGGTTAAGGTGAATTCTATCCTTTGAAAAACAGCAAACAGTTTTACAGAGGTTACACTGTGTCTTCACAGGTCTGAATACCTTAAAGAACAAGTTACTTACCTTCGGTAACGATATATCTGTAAGAAACAGTAGTTAGTATTAGATTCCTTACCTTAGAATATCCCCAGGCGTCAGACTGGATCCGGAAATTTTTGCGTAGCAGTACCCTTGCGTGTCGGTAGGCGTCGTCTGCGACTCCGCGTCCGTCGTCGGTGTCGTGGGCGCTGTGATGACGTCGTCGGAGTACTTAGACGCCGCCACCGCGTGCTGATGTCAGTTCTTAGACACAGCTTTTCCACGCCAGAAACGCAGAGCCATGTTAAAAACCAACACTGGTGCCATTGAAACTAGGGCACTGAAAGGGGATGACCTTAACCCTAGATATCAGTTCGCAGAACGGGGAGGACGGGTGGGGCGGTAAGGAATCTAATACTAACTACTGTTTCTTACAGATATATCGTTACCGAAGGTAAGTAACTTGTTCATCTGAAAGAAACAGGTTAGTATTAGATTCCTTACCTTAGAATAGATACCCCAGCAATACCAACCCCGGTCGTGGGTCTGCGAACCAATAATCACACCAGAAAGTCCTGGAGGACGGAATGGCCAAATAAACCATCCCTCCGGACTTGGCTGTCCAGGCAGTAGTGTCTTGCAAACGTGTGCAGGGATGCCCACGTAGCTGCCTGACAGATGCCCTGCAAGGGGACTCCCCGGCCCAGGGCAGTGCTAGCCGCCATGGCCCGAGTGGAATGGGCTCTCAGCCCAACAGGAGGCTCCTTCCTCGCCAAGGAGTAACATGCCTTGATACACAAGACGACCCACCGAGAGATGGTCGTCTTGTGCACCGCCCGTCCCTTCTTAGCGCCCACGTAACCAACAAAGAGTTGGTCATCCACCCGGAACTGGCGTGTGCGATCTAGATAGAACGAAATCGCACGTTTTGGGTCCAGACGGTGGAGCCGCTCTTCCTCTTTAGAGGGATGCGGTGGCGGAAAGAAGGAGGGCAAGGTGATAGACTGCCCGATATGGAAGGCCGTGACAACCTTGGGCAGGAAAGATGGCCTAGTCTGCAACACAACCTTGTCCTGATGGACAGAAAGGAAAGGGGGTTTGGGTGAAAGAGCCTGGAGCTCACTCACTCTCCTGGCAGAGGTGATGGCAACCAGGAAAGCAGTCTTCAGAGTAAGAAGGCAGAGAGGACAGTTATGAAGTGGCTCAAAGGGAGCGCACATCAGAAAGGTGAGAACAAGGTTCAAGTCCCACTGAGGCATCACAAACAGAACAGGAGGGAACATGTGTGTGATGCCCTTCAGAAAACGAGTTACAATAGGGGACTTGAACAAAGAAGGTTGATCAGGCAGCCTTAGAAAGGCTGAAAGGACAGAAAGGTAGCCCTTGATAGTGCCCAGAGCAGAGCCCTGCTGCACAAGAGAAAGAAGGAAGAGAAGAACCTCAGAAAGAGGGGCAGAAAGTGGGTCCACAGCCTTTGCTGTGCACCATGCCACAAACTTATTCCACCTGCAGGCGTATACCGATTTTGTGGAGGGACGCCTGGCTGCCAGAATGACATTACAGACTTCAGGAGGCAAGTCAAATGGCCTCAACTGTCGCCGCTCAATCTCCAAGCATGGAGGTGGAGACTGGACAGGTTCGGGTGGAGGACCGTCCCCTGCTGCTGCGACAGAAGGTCCTCCTAAAGAGGCAGACGAACCGGGGGATCGACTGACATACTGAGTAGCTCTGGATACCAGTACCTTTGTGCCCAGTCCGGAGCCACAAGGATGACTCGGGCCCGGTCGCGCTTGATCTTCTTCAGCACTCTGGGCAGAAGTGGTATAGGCGGAAAGGCGTACAACAGACCGCAACTCCACTCGCGACGAAAAGCGTCTCAGAGCAAGTGCCGCCTTGGAAATTCCAACGAGCAGAATGATGACATTGCGCGTTCTCTTTGGTGGCGAATAGATCTAACCAAGGCTCTCCCCACTGCTGAAAGAGGCCTTGCGCCACGTCCGAGTTCAGACGCCATTCGTGATCCATCATGCACCGACGGCTGAGCTCGTCCGCCCTGGCGTTCAGAGAACCTGCCAGATGTTGAACCACCAGGGTCACGCCCTGATGTTCCAGCCACTGCCAGAGGCGCAGAGCCTCCTGGTAAAGGGTCCACGACCCCACTCCGCCCTGTTTGTTGCAGTTCCACATGGCGGTGGTGTTGTCCGTGAACACCTGCACGACACTCCCCCAGACAGAGGGGAGGAATGCCTTCAGTGCTAGACGAATCGCCCGCAGCTCCAAAAGGTTGATATGGAGCCGGAACTCCGCCGGAGACCAGAGGCCTCTGATCTCCGCCTCTCCCATGTGGCCTCCCCAGCCCTGGAGGGACGCGTCCGTCACAACTACGTGCTCCGGTTGGGGAAGGGAGAGAGATCTGCCGCTGACGCAATCGCGGTCCGTGAGCCACCACTGCAGCTGTCTCGCAGTGCCCTCTGAGATCAGGACATGGTCGGAGAGGTTGCCCTGATGCTGGGCCCACTGAAACTTCAGGTCCCACTGCAGAGCCCGCATCCGCCACCGGGCGTGATGCACCAGAAGGATGCAGGAGGCCATCAGCCCCAGAAGCCACAGCATCAACCTGACCGAGACCCGGGATAAAGGCTGAAAGAGTGGAATCAGAGCCTGAATATCCCGAACCCGCTGTTTGGGTGGATAAACCCAAAACTGCGCCGAGTCGAGAACCGCTCCGATAAAGAGGAGCTTCTGAGAGGGGCACAGGTGTGACTTCGGCACATTGATGGAGAACCCCAGTTGGTGCAGGAGATCTGCCATCGTCTGGAGGTGGCTGACGACTGTTTGGGGTGAGCCCGCCTTCAACAACCAGTCGTCGAGGTAGGGGAAGACTGAAACCCCTAACCTGCGCAGATGAGCTGCGACCACCGCCATCACCTTTGTGAACACCCGTGGGGCGCTGGTAAGGCCGAAGGGGAGCACGGTAAACTGAAAGGGATCGTGGCCAACCGTGAACCGCAGGTAGCGCCGGTGGGCCGGCAGGACAGGGATGTGGAAATAAGCGTCCTGCAAGTCCAACGCTACCATCCAGTCTCCTGGGTCCAGGGCAGCTAAAACCTGAGCCAGTGTCAGCATTTTGAACTTCTCCTTCCGGAGGAATCCGTTGACGTTCCGTAGGTCCAAGATAGGGCGTAGGCCCCCTTTGCCCTTCTTGGGTACCAGAAAGTAGTGGGAGTAGCAACCACACCCTACTTCTGGCCCAGGAATGCGCTTGATGGCCCCCTTGACCAAGAGGGCCGTAACTTCCTCCTGCAGAAGTCGCAAATGATCCCCCGATACGCGGTGGTATTGTGGTGGCATGGCTGTTGGGGTCGCCTCGAAGGGGAGGGAGTAGCCCCTTCGGACGATTTGCAGCACTCACCTGTCCGAAGTGATGTCGCTCCAGTGGAGGAGGTGATGGCAGACCCTGCCCCCTACTGGTGTCAAATTGGCCTGAAAGCTCGGACTAGGAGGACTTTGAGGCAGATGCTGCAGGGGTGGATGTGGACTGGCCTCGCCGTTGTCCCCTGGCACCGCCACGGCAGTTACCACGTCCGCCGCCGCGCTGGATGTTAGACTGCGGTCCGTGGCTGGCAGGACGTGAAGGGACACCCCTTCCTTGGCCACGAAAGGAGCGAAAGGCAGAAGATGGCTGACGCTTGCCCGACAGGCCCAAGGATTTGGCCGTAGCCCTGTAGTCTTTGAAGCGTTCAAGCGCATGATCTGCCTTGCCACCAAAGTGATGGCTGCCATCGAACGACATGTCCATGAGGGTGTTCTGGACATCAGCCAAGACCACAGCCAGGCGTGGTGGCGAACCGCCACCGTCGTTGACATCGTCCTGCCCAGCGAGTCTGTGCTATCCAGCCCACATCGAATGGAATACCGCGCTGCGTCTTGTCCCTCTGCAAGGGCTTGAGCGAGCTTTGCCCGGGCCCCCTCCGGGCACTCCGGCAGCACAGCCGCAACCGTATCCCACAGAGAGTGGGTGTAACGGCCCAAAAGGCAAGCGATGTTGACTGACCGCAACCCCAAACTGAGGGAGGAGAACAGTTTCTTGCCAAACTGTTCATACCTTTTGGATTCCCTATCTGGAGGTGCAGTCGGGAATGCGGACTGGGAAGTAGAGGCCTGGATGACCAGGCTCTTGGGGGTGGGGTGGGTGGACAGAAAACTAGGGTCGCCCGGAGCCGGGTGGTGGCACCTGGCGACGTTCCTATCTACAGGGGAAACTGTAGCGGGCCTGGACCAGGTGCCCAACAGGACGTCCGTGAGAGCCTCATTAAACAGCAGTAGAGGCTCCGAAGAGCCTGCCTGCGGTTTAAGGACCTCAGTGAGGATGTTAAACCTCACAGTCGCGATGGGGAGCTCAAGAGCCAAGGCCTTGGCCTCCCTCATCAGCACCACACTATAAGCAGCCCCCTCCTCCGTAGCCACGGTAGGAGGGGAGACAAAGCCAGTGTCAGGTGAAGTGTCGAGACCACTGGCTTCCCCTAGCTTGTCTGTACAGTCCTGAAATGACTGACACACCCGTGTCAGAGGGTCCTCAGACCCCTCCCAGTCACCCTCACTCTCCATCACCTGAAAATCAGGTGCAAAGGATGGAGCCGGATCATAGAAGAATTGCTCTTCTGCCGGCTTCCAATGTGGCATCGAGCGGCGCCGGTCCGACGCCGGATCCGGACCGACGGAAGAACCAGGGACGGTTCCGGGGGTGACACCCTAGGGGACCGAAGTCGCCGACAGCACCGGGGCCGAAGCACCCGACGGCGCCGGGGCCGAAGCACCCAGCCCGCTTGGGCTCCCAGCCGGGACCGCGGGGCCCGAAGGCGCTGGGGAACCAGATGGAGGAGCGAGCGACCTCATGGCCATGAGGAAGGCATCGATCTCCTCCGGCATCGCGTTTGGCCCAGAGACCGGCGGGGATGGAGCAGGTCGCGACGCCTGCGGCTCCGGCGGAGCCACGTGGGCGGTGTCGCCCGAAACTCCAGCCGCATCGCACGAGCGTCAGGGGGAGTCGGAAGAGCGATGTTGCCTCTTCGACTTCTTGTGCCTCTTACCTGAGGACTTGGAGCCGGACGAATGGTGACGACTCGCCGCGCTTCGATGACTGTGGCCCCGCGACCGGTCCCTCGACCCCCTCATGGACCGGGACCGTGAGCTGTGCGGAGCCGACTGCCGGATCTCGAGGCGCTTACGGGACTGCTCCCGCCTAGCCTTTGACGTCAGGCCCCGGCATTCGGGGCACGACTTGTCGTCTTGGTCAGCCCCAAGGCAATAGAGGCATCGGCGGTGGGGATCGGTAACCGACATCAGTCGGTTGCAGTCAGTACAGGGCTTGAACCCGGGCAACCCTACCGGCACGGAGAGTCGTAAACACTCGAAAAGTGATCAAAAAGGATCAAAAAAGTTTAGTCAAAAAATGACTAAGAGTACTGCTTTTTCCGGATCTGCGCTTGCCGGCGCGGAAAAAAAAAGAACTGACGTCAGCGCACGAGGGTGGCGTCTAAGTACTATGACGATGTCATCACGGTGCCAACGACGCCGACGACGGACGCGGAGCTGCGGACGACGCCTACCGACGCGCAAGGGCACTGCTGCGCAAAACTTTCCAGATCCAGTCTGACGCCTGGGGATATTCTAAGGTAAGGAATCTAACACTAACCTGTTTCTTTCAAATATAATACCTGGTCAATTGTATGTATATATACGTGCACAGAATGCATGCTAGCCATTTCAGCATACAACAAACCAGTATATTTCTTCTAAAATATTCTTGTCAGTCTAGAAAGCGAAGCAGTCTGCCGGCACACACTGCCCGGCTAAAACCACTGTAACCAATTGAACAGGTGCCAGGAAGCAATTTACTTAGCAGAACGCTATTTTTACCCCTCAAAAGTGAAAGCCAATAAAGAGACAGCTACTAAATGGTCCGATGTCTTTCTCACAAGCTTGGATTCTTAAGTAAACAATAAAATTAAAGTCAAGCACACACGTCCCTGTTGCTAAAGAATGCCAGATTCTCACCCGTTTAAAAAGAAGCCGCAAAGGGAAACGACAGCTTCGGGATACCCATCTCAGCCAGCGCGCGCCCAGCTGCGGTGCTCTACAGGAGAGGGCTTAGGGAGGGCTTCCTTGAACTTATTATACTTTACCTTACACGTTGTATTTATTCCAGTGTGAAAAGGTTTATATAGGAACTTAGCCCTCCATTTAGTACTGTTTAGATCTGAGTATTAAACTCAAGTGGTTGACATACAAATACAAGCATTTGCAATGCAATAGGTCTCGCATTTGCAGAGTTTGAGCTATTGGCATTGTAAAAGACAATGGCCCACATGCATCAAAGGTTGAGAATGCGATTTCTTATTTGCGATTTTTAAGGAATCGCAAATAAGAAATCGCAAATTGGAATGCATCATTATTTCCGCTATTTTTTTGCGAATCGCAATTTTATGCGAATCGCGCATATTACTTCATTTTGCGAATTCGCGAAATGCGAATTCGCATTTTGCGAATTCGCAAAATGCGAAAAAGGCACAGTTGATGAATTGAAGCACTCTGATTACAAGAAAGCAAAGGAAGGCAATCAGGTACACCTGAGAACTCCTTTGAATGTAGCTCTGGCAGTTGGTCTCAGAGCCTGTTGTGGAAGGTTGCTGGTGCTGCAGTCTGTGCTATTCACTGGGAAGGAGATGGAAAACCAAGAGGCAGAGGGGCCCTCCAGGAAAAGGAAAGTGAAATTTTCTGAAAAAGAGCTGGAAATCCTCATTGAAGAGGTGACTGACAGAAATGATCAGTTGTTTGGCAAGTTGTCTCATAAGGTGCCTGATGCTGTGAAAAGAAATGTGTGGCTCAACATACAGTCCAAGGTGAATGCAGTTGGTGTGGCTCACCGGGAAATCAGCAATTTACAGAAGAGGTGGTATGACTTGCGTAGTCGCGCTAAGGAGAAGATTGCGTCAAGAGTGAAATCTGCAAACAAAACAGGAGGTGGTCCCCCCAAGGACTTACCCACAACCCCTTTGGAAGACCTTGTTGAAGGGACCCTTTTGACTGAGGCAGTTGTGGGTGTCATGAACATAGACACGTCTGATCTAATCACTCCCTCTGAAGGTAAGTGGATATGTGTTTAGTTATGCAAGTGGGTTTTGTAAATACATGGATTATTTTTGAGATAGTCAAATCATGAGAAGGAAGTTTTTCACAACACCAAATAACAGGTCCATTACATTTACTGCAGTTCCTTGCCTCATGAAAGGGAACTGAACATGCCTAGAACAATGGATTATGGGCAATGTAGTTCTTATTTGTCATTTTTAGAAAAAAAGTCCATTGTTTAAAAATTACAAACACTGACTCAAACTTTTTGAAAAGAAGCAATGTTTATTAAGAAAATAACCATCAAGGTAAATAATTTTATTTGAAAGTCATAGCAAAACAGTTCCAACACTAAATATATGTTTCCACTTTTCACACAGAATTGCTTCAAGAATTAATTGAACAAGATGTGCGAGATTTCAGTAACTTGGATATTCATACAAATGAGGATGCCACTATTCCAAATACATCTACTGCAAATGTGACATTACATGAAAGGCAAAGAGTTCGCCAATTACTGCAAAGTGATTCAGAGGAGGAAAATAGTCCAACAAATCCAGTTTCAAGACCAGACCCCACACCAACAGTCACCAATGCCAGGCCTAGTAGGCGAAGTAGGCAAAGTCAATTTTATAGAAGGCGTCCAAGAACCTCAACCTTGTCCATGTTTGAGGAGGGTTCCACCACTGGAAGTGTTGTAGAGGACAAAATATTAAAGATACAGCGCCTGCAAGGCAAAGATATTAGAATTATGAAAGGGAAAATGGTATATATGTGCAAAGAAGTTGCAGGCATTCACAGCACTATGAATAAGATGGCAGAGGAATTTAAACATAGCCATGAGGCTACTGTTGGGAAACTGGACAGTATTGCAAAGTCTTTGGAATCAATGTGCACAGTCATGAAAATGCAACATAAGCAAAGTGTAAATAGGCACCTTAGGCAACAGACCAGCTTACATGCTCAGAACAGACTGTTGTCACAAATTTCAAATACTGCATCCAGAATGTGCAAACAAAATGTAGACATACATGAAAAAATTAATGCTGTTTTTGTTGAAATAACAAGGGGAATGGTGAGAGAGATTAACTTAGAGCATGCTTCAAACAGTGGTAACATACCTGCAATTACTTTATCAAAGGAAGACAGTGCTATGGGTGGGAAAAATGTAAATCCACCAGATGGGACCATTGCTGGGTCTAGACGGAGTGGTAGAATTGTAATAGAAGGGTGCCAGATGGTGATGGTTAAAGGAAAAAAAGGTTCAAAGGCTTTGGGTGTGCGTGGGCGTATAAAATAATATGAAAGCAAGCCATTTCTCAATGCAGGTCTTCCTGACAAATTTTTCTTCATTGCTAATTTACTGATAGCAAGTAAATCTTTTTTGACACAGGTCTTGAACATTTTTAGACTAATGAAAGACAATTAGTTTGAAAAATCCTCACATGTTTTTGGATAGTTGCAACACAGTATCATGATGTATGGAAAAATACAAATAAAGCATGGTACCTTCCTCAGAAATAATTCTGTGTAATTTCTGCTCTTCTTATCCGTCCTTCTGCTGCTTCTGGTCCATGTTGTCTTGCTGGGGGTTGCTGTGGTTCATTTTCATTTGGTGGTCAAATGTCTTGTGCTTCCAAAAGTATGCCTCTCTCTGTTGCCATGTTGTGTAGCATAGCACAGACTGCAACAATTTTACAGCATGTTTTTGGATTATACTGCAAACTACCACCAGTCTTATGCAGTATGCGAAACCTTGATTTAAGTACTCCAAAAGTTCTCTCAATGACATTACGAGTGGATTTGTGAGATTGATTGTAATGTTGTTCCTTTCTACTTGCTGGGTTTAGGTATGGAGTCAATATGTATGACCTAACACCATAGGCACTGTCACCTTCAAAAAAATAGAAATGGACATTTACTTTACATATGTAGTACTTGCTAATTTGGATAGATGTTATTGTTGAACAAAGGAAATAATTATATATTTACCTAGCAAATACCCATCTCCAAACTGTCCAGCGAGAAGTCTTGCATGTATTGCACTATGTTTAAATATGTAAGAATCATGGGCACTGCCAGGGTAACTAGCCACTATGTCAGTTATAATGGTCTTAGAGTTACATCTCACTTGAATGTTCAGTGAATGAAAACTTTTCCTATTACGGTATATATACTCATTTTCTGATGGAGAACAAATAGGTACATGAGTCCCATCCACACATCCAATCACATGTGGAAATTGAGCCATACTATAAAAATCAACTTTGGTTCTTTATAAATCAATTTGTGAAGATGGAAACTTTATGTAATGACTAATCCTAAGTAACATCGCATCCAAAAAAGAATTAAACAATCTGGACAGCGAGCTCTGGGATACACCACCAGCAAAAGCTACCACCCCCTGAAAAGAACCAGACGCTAAAAGGTGTAGACAACACAGGACTTGAACATGAGTAGGAATAGCATTTGTCCTGCGAGTCTCCCTTTGCAACATGGGATCCAAATCATTAATTAAATCAATTATTAAGTTACCAGTAAGCCGGTACCTATCATAAATCTGATCTTCAGTTTGACCAAGCAAGGTGATCCTAACTCTAAAAATTCTCTCTTCTATCTGCCTTCCCCTCAAACCTGCAGCTACTCTCAATCTGTGGCGGCGCGCCAGGAAGAAAATTGCTGCCATTGTGCAAGGCTCCTGTTTGCTCTCTGAAAAACAGCAACAGTGGAAGCAGCAAAACCAAGCCTTATATAGAGGACCTGGCAATCAGCAAGGCCTTCAAAACATCTGGTCTGCAAAAAAACAGTGTAAGCTGATATGGGAGACCAAAATTCTTCAACACCATTATGTAGAAAAACAATTCCATTCAAAGATAAAACAGCACACTTTCACAAAATAAAATGATTATTAATACAACACCAAACATCCAAATATGAATGTGTCCAACATCCACCAACATACATTGAACTATTCACACATATGTGTGCAAATGAACATTTCTTTAAGAAATTCCACAATTTTCATACCACATGAACAAAAGGTCAGAGGTCGATAATGATCAGCCCATGACATGACATGTAACATCATTAAAACTATTTAGAAATGCACTCTGTCAATGTCAATTGCTTTCACAACTTCCCTAACGCCCACAGCACAAGCTTTCCAATGGCAGCGAAAAAATAACACCAAGTCTGACTTGTTCTAAATGTAAGAAATGCAAAATGCGATTTCTACAGCATTTGCATCTTCCTAACTTTCATGCATAGGCACTTTTCCTTCTCTGTAACGAATCGCATCCATTGCGACTCATTTAAGAACTCGCACTTTGAAATACGAATTCTAAAATACTGAAAAATGAAAAAATTATTGATGCATCTCACAGTAGTAGATTGCATTCGCAAACGGACGTTTTCTAAGAAAAAAACCGATTGCGAATGCAATCTACTTTGATGCATGTGGGCCAAAGTCTTTTACTTATGTGTTTTGAAAATATGAAAGTGGTGCGTGAACACACATTTTGGCCCACATGCATCAATATCGGCTTTTGCGAGTTCTAAATTGCGAAAAATAACGATTCGCAATTTAGAAATCGCAAAAGCCTATGCATGAATATTTTTGCTTTTTTTTTGCAATTCGGTAAAAATCGCTATTTTTACCGATTTGCAAAAAAAATGCAAATTTTCAATTGCGAATTCACAATTCCCATTCATTCCTATGGGCCAAAATGCCCATAGGAATGAATGGGAATTGCGAATTCACAATGTGCAATTGCAATTCATCAATGCATTTCAAGGGTGGAGAGGGGGGTCAAAATGACCCCCCCCTGCACCCATGAAATGTACTTTTCAGCATAAGTTACATACACACATGTATGTCTGTAGCTTAACAGTTTAAAAAATGCATTTTTGTGCATTTTTAAACAATTTCGCAAATTACCACGAAGTTGAACTTCGTGGTAATTTGCACTTCCAATTTTAAAAATCGCACATTTTTCTGTAATGATGCATAGCATTTAAGAAATCGCACAATTGCGATTTCTTATATGCTAACGCAATTTTAGAAATCGTAAAAAAGATGCGACTTCTAAAATGGCATGATGCATCCCAACCAGCACTTTTGCATTCGCAAACGGCCGATTTTAAGGAATCGCACCGTTTGCGACTACAAAAATGCTTGATGCATGTGGGCCTTTGTACTTATAGTCGTTTCTTATGAGAAGCAAAGCTGGCAGTAACTGCGCCTCTTTTACTGCCAACCTTGCTGCAGTATTATGCATTATGTAAAGAACGAACGATTTGCAAAAGCGAGCAGCTATTTGAATGTTTTAAGTATTAAGTAGTAAGCAGCTACGGGCAGGGTAGAGTACTGCACAGACTAATTTCAAATATGTCTTCAAATATAATTTGCGAATAGGCCGAAGTGTTTATAGATGCGCTTTTCCAAAATAAACCCGAGACTGCGAGTCCTCCGTAAACAATGTGCGCAGGCCCTCTGTGTTATGCTAAGTCAAAAGAGCTGCTCCCCCCACCATTTTAACATGGAAACAGAACACCAGTTTATAGCTGTATTGTATCTAAAATTTGTAAAAGGGTGCATGTCTTTATATAATTTTTTGCTGTTGCTTTATATCGGTATTGTAATGCAGCTGGGCACCACGCTTAAAATATGTGCTGCGAAATAAAGAAAGTTTACAATAAAGAAAGAAATATAGCAGTTTATGTTGACTAAACAAATGTGCTGATATCTTTGGAAGTACCTGACAATATTTTAAATATAAAGTGGAAAGCAGTTACGGGAAGGGTGGAGTACTGCACAGAGTACTTTTTCTTATGGTTTCAGATATAATGTGTGAATGTCCAAAAGTGTATGTAGATGCGCATTCGCGAAACAACCCAAAGAGAGCGAGTCCTGCATAGAAAATATGCCCTGGCTGTTGTGTTATGCGGATTACAAAACAGCCACTTCTGATGGACAGAGAACCCCAGCGTCCATTTGTGCACGCTTGCACATCTGTGCAAGCGTTTATATTTATTCATCTTTTTTTATGTTACTTTTTTATAGGCTGTGTTAGATGCTTAGAAAGAGACTAGATAGTGTTATAGGCAGCTTTATTTGGGCTTACAGGCATGCTAGGAGGTCTCTCAAATCTATGAAACTACCCTATGTACGTGGGGATTTTAAGCTCCCAGATTATAAGCATTATTTCTGGGCTTCTTTTGTCAGATGGATTTGTGGCTTGCTGTGCGGGCTGGACGCTGACCCTGTCTTGTTGGGTTATCAGTTAGCTTGCGGCCCATCGGTCAGGTTCATGCTGTTTAAAACTTCTGACCCCAACTACTACAAAAGCGTGAAGTTTAAGCTAAGTAAAGACATTAGCTGAATACGGCAAGATATCAATAAGCAATATTCGCTCCCTTTACTGCATCAATACACAGTGTTATGGGGTAATCCTATGCTGCCCAATATATTTCAGGACCTCATTGGGAAAGATTGGCAATGCAAGGGCATTACCTGGTTGGGTCAACTTTATCATGGACAGGGGTTCCGTTCGTTTGCTGCGCCTAAAGATGAATTTGGCCTTGTGCAAAATACATTTGTAAAGTATTTACAGGTAAGGGACTTTTTTATATGTGACAAAAAGGTATTATCAATGCCGAACTCATCGGGTATATTGTCCGGCATATATACACACTCTGGCAGAGGGGCTATTGGTCTAGCCTATCAGAAAGACGGCAACTGAAAAAAGCCACTTTCCCACAAAAGTAGCATATAAAGGAGGCCACAGTATCCATCCGTGCACGCTTGCACACCACTGCAAGGGTTTACGTTTTTTCTACATTTGTTGTTGTTGTTATTTGTGATACTAGTTTGTAGCTTAAAAGGGCAGGGCTGGACAAAACATATCTAAAATCAAATGCATCCAATATTTTAGTTGTAGAGGCTAAGGCAATACACTAAAGATAAATGTGATGGGAATAGACTTTTCCATCTCTGTAACAAACGAAAGAAAGGTACCTTAGTAATGTGAATGTTTCCCAATTACAAAATACACTGTTGTATATGTGGGGAATTAAAATACAGCTGAAAGGACAACTTTTTAGAAAATCATGCTGCATAAAAAAAATAATGTTGTATAGTGTTGTTCACATATTGTAAAATAGCATTAAAATCCTTAATGTTTGTGTATTTGTGATATCATTCAAGCATTATTTTTTTTACAAATGGAAAAGAAAGATGGCTGAGCGAGCTGAATAATTGCCACTTAGAAAGTGCGGTGTAAAATTAGAAACATGCAATACCTACCACATGCATCAACCTATTTAGGAAGTGCAAACGGTGCGAATCGGTAAATTCGGCCGTTTGCACTTCCTAAATACGTTTTTGGGATGCATCAAACAGAGTGTCAAAATTCGCTATTTTTTGCATTTCTTAAAAATGCAAGTGCGATTCCTTAAATGCAATGCATCATTTTTTTAAAAATTGCGAATTTTGAAATTGGAAGTGCAAATTAACACGAGGTTGACCCTCGTGTTAATTTGCGAAAATTTTAAAAAAAGCAAAAAAATGCATTTTTTAAACTTGCATGTTACAGACACACATGTCCTTAGGACATGTGTGTGTGAAACATGCACTCTAGGCCCATAGGAATCAATGTAATGCAATTCCTTAATTGCGATTCGCAATTAAGGAATCGCAATTTCCGAAAATTAAGAAATCCTAAAAACGTTTAGGATTTCTTGATGCATAGGATTTTGCATTTCCTAAATAGCGATTCCTTAATTTTCGCTATTTAAGAAATGCAAAATCCTAAATTGATGCATGTGGGGGTTACAGTGCTTTAATGTCTCGTTAGGAGTAGTAAGCACTATCTAAATGCAATCTCAATGCAATAGTACCTATTTCAGCATGGGCAGTAGTGATAATTATGTGTACCTACCCATACTATTTGGTGTGTGCACTTTGCCTCCTTTGAGTTTTGCAGGTTAAAAGGTGCTGAAAGAGGTTTTGGGCACCTTGTTGCTGTTAAGAGTGGACATAGAGTTCCGGCCCATCTAATCACAGGAAAGAAAGGTGGCTCAGTGAGCTAAATGCTTGCCACTTACATACTGTGGTGTAAATTTGGAAACGCCCAATAACTTAAATGCTTTAATGCCTCGATAGGAGTAGTAAATCGCTATATAAAAGCAATCTCAATGCAATACAACTTATTTCAGCATGAGCAGTAGTGGTAGTTTTCAGTACCTAACCATGTTAATTACTGTGTGCACTTTACCTTCCTTATATTTTTGCAGGTTATAAAGGTGCTTAAAGAGGTTATGGGCAGCTTGTTGTTATAAGAGAGGAGAGCGAATTCCACCCATCTAAACGCAGGAAAGAAAGGTGGCTCAGTGAGCTGAATACTTACCACTAACAAACTGCACAATAAAATAAACATAATTTTGCTGTGTGTGCTGCCAACAGAACAATTCAGAATATATTAAATATAACCAAGTAGAGTAATATTAGAAAATGCGTACATAAATAACAAAAGTCTGAGCGCGATGATACGAGAGAAATGTGCACCCTTTAAATTTGTGGATACAAGGAATTGTTAGAAAATGCGGATGTAGATATTTTATTTATTTATTTATAAAGTTTTCTATAGCGCAAACTTGACCCAAGAGGGTATCAGAGCTCTTTATATTTAGGATCGTTGCATTACAAGTTACATCAGATACAAGAGCATAGTAAGGTTCAGTGCACATAAACAATGTTTCAATAAGTCGTAGGAGTGCGGGGAGGGAGGAGTAATAGCGGGGAGACGAGGATGAACTATGCCCAATGTCCGGCTGGGTAGGTGACGGTCAAGGGGGAAACCAGGGCCAATCTCCGCATTAGCTGTCTAGCAGCTCCACCGGTCATCAGCCATGTTGCTCAGGTCTCAGCGATCATGGTAATTGCAAAAAGTTAGTTAAAAGAATTCTTAAACAATGGTTGCAACACATCTTTAAAAACACAGTTTGAATGCGTACAGCCCAGGAAAGTGCATAAAAAAGCACAATAAAATACTAACAATGTTGCAGTGCGTGCTGCCATAAGAACAATTCAGCACATGTTAATTTTATGGAGGTAGGGAAATGTCTACAAATGTATTTTTAAAATTTCAAATTGGAAAAAAATAGTTAAGGGCACATTTTGTTGTGCATACTCGCAAAAAATGAAGACTAATACTTATATGAGAAGATTAAATAAATAATGTTGATAGGGAAAATTATGCAGTTAGACGCACGCTCCATATATGAACGCATACTTATATAAAGCAATTAAAGAAAAAACGATGGTCACAGAGACAATTATACCGTTTTAGCACCACAATTTAACATGTGCAGCCATTAAAATGTAACTAAAAACGTGAACAATAAGAGGTTATGAGAAACAAAGAAAGGTTGGTTTGCGTCCTACTAGGAAAATGATTCCTGAAATGTATCAGCTAATGTAAAATTTATATGCGTAAAAAATAAAGTTAATGCTGAAGTAAATAGTACACATGAAAAAGTTATGCATGTAACTAGGAAAACATTGTTTGCTTAAAATACATCAGCAGAAGTCCAGTTTTAATACCTGCAGTAAGGGAAATGTACAGCCTATGGTTACGTATCCTTGACAAATGAAAAATGGCGAGAGTGTTCAACCCAAGTTTAAGCCATCTAAACATAGGAAAGAAATGTGGTTCAGGGAGCTGAATGCTTGTCACTTGCAAAGTGTGATGTAAAAGTAAAAATGTGCAACAACGAAAGTGCTTTAATAATTGAAATTTTTAGCATGTCAGAAAAAATGTGTTCCCCCTGAAATGTATATATTTTTTACGTATACATAGATATATAAAACACAGCTAATACCAGACATGCTTGTTAGCGATGTAAATGTAGTGGGGAAAGCAGTATTATGTATCATGTAAAGAACAAACGATCTACAAAAGCGCTCAAGATTCACCAAATATCTAGTTAAATCCCTTAGTTTAATAGTAATACAGCACACCCTCTGTTTCAGAATTTGCTCAACACTACCCTCGGAGGCCAAACTGGGACAAAACACAGATTACCCCCACCACACCATGTCATCAGCATTAACCTCTTCCATGCTCATGACGAGCTGAGCTCGTCATGAGCCACGGCGCTCCGGTGCTCATGACAAGCTCAGCTCATCATGAGCTGTGGAACGCTCACACGTGGGGATAATTCCCCTGCTGTGCTGAGCGTTCCACGGCAGGTAATGCACCTGTGACGAGCTGAGCTCGTCATGAGCACAGGAGCGCCGTGCCTCATGACGAGCTGAGCTCGTCATGAGCATGCGGGCGCCGTGCGCGCCCCCCTCCCCCCAGCACAGCGGGAAATTAACCCCCGCAGCGAAGGGGTTAAGAGTAAGAAGCTAACAGGCCCAAGAGACAAAACAAAAAAATCTCTGATGTGTTTCTGAAGGAGGTATTGTTAGGTACACTGCTGTCAGTTACACGAGTGTTATCAAATAAAACCTGTTTGAAAGTCCTTAGTAAAAAAGAGCTCTCTGCGCTTAGTGCTGTAGCAGGACCCCGGCTATACCTCCATCTGCAAGGGCCCTTGGTGCGAGACTCGCTGTGCTTTATGGCACGGTAAAGACAAAACAACAGTATCTCAACTAGTATCACTGTAAAGGGCAATTAGACATGAATGTATGATACATTACATGAAAAGAAAACGGGAGACTCTGAAATGATTTTGAAATGTGCACATGGCATCATATAATCGTGATCAAAATTAAAAGGTACAGTTGTAGCAGCACTGTAGGCAAATAATGCGTGAACAACCCGAATTGGACTTGGTGCTCAATTGTGTACGTGACACATGAAGGTGGCAACGAAAGTGACAATTGTGTAATCAGCGAAAACAGCGCAAGGAGCGGATGTGAACAAGTATATACAGTGAAAGTTGTGTTTTTTTTTTTTTTTTTTTTTTGGGTTTTACTGTTCTTGACTTGTTTTGTTTATTGAAACACTATTTCACTATAAACATTGCACCTTGTGACAGATTCCGCTCTTCAATGCATGACAGCTGTGCCCTTCAACACTTTTTACTGTTAATGGAATATACAAAATGGAGGGGGACAAACGCTACCACATTAGGGGAAAAAACATGGCCCAATTAAAGGTTTCAGATAGCCAAAAAGCTGTTTAGCACGGAACCCTTTACCCACCACAGAGGTTGTGGTTAATATTCAAAAGTTTAACCACCATGTACAAATGTGGCACTAAGTAGACAATACATTTGCTACTTATGACCCGGATACTATGCAAAATCTCCATTAGTTAGAATTTCAAAATCTGGTCCAACATGAAAAGAAGAAAAAAAAACAGGTACGCAACAAGGGTGCTTTCATCTTCAATCTAAGTAAAATACACAGCAACACTGGTGAACTAAGTGCATGGAAACAAATCAAATTTGTAAAACACTTGTACAGAATTAAACATTGCCCATTAACACCTGAAAATGTTTTTATTGTTTTGAAATCCGCTTTTCAGTTGAGATGTTGCATCCCTGCAAACGTGACTCCACAGACACTCCCATGTGTTCAAATAAAAAAACGCATGTACATTTATAAGTGGCTGCACATTTGTGTTTTTTGATAATGATTTACAATGAGCGATTTGAACAGTTGAAACCAATTTCAATAGAGCCACAGCAGGAGGTGCGCCATCAGTTGCGCTGAGGAGTCGACGACTTTTCGATCCTATCAGTCAAGATCATCTTTAGGACTGGGTTGTAAATAATAATAACGGTGCTGGGAGGACACGGTTCCTCAGTGACGAATAGCCAGGAGAGCCGGGGTAGAAGGTCTTCACTTGTAACCAGAGATCCTTGGAGCAAGCAACATCGGGGGGAGGTTTAATAAGTCAAGTCAAGTCAAGTCAGAGAATTTATATAGCGCACTACATACCCAGGGGGTCTCAAGGCGCTTAGAAAGAGGGGGAGTATTACTTGTCAAATATCCATGTTTTAAGTTGCTTTCTGAATGCTAGGTGGTTCTGGGTAAGGCGAAGGTAAGCGGGGAGTGAGTTCCATGTTTTAGCAGCCAGGTATGAGAAGGATCTGCCTCCCATGGTGGTCTTGTTGATGCGAGGTACAGTGGCGAGGGCTTGGCTGGAAGAACGTAGTTGGCGGGGGGGGGTGTAGAAGGACAGTCGTGAGTTGAGGCATTCTGGTCCGATGTCGTAGAGTGATTTGTGTGCGTGGGTTAGCAGTCGGAAAGTGATCCGTACGCCGTGTTCAGAGGGACATCGACGGGGTAAAGTAATACGGCTCCTCTGTGTCCCAAGGGGTGGGCACTGATAGGGGAGCCCTGTAACTGTGGATTGAATCTGGCGGCGGTGTAATCAACCTGGACCCGTCACGGTCTTGTGCAGTGCTTTATGGCGGGCACGGAGGGAGGAGCCCAGACTGATGAACAAGAAAAACGAGCCTCGGCGTGGGCTCAACATCAGTCATTTTAGGAAAATAACAATCTTCCTGTGCCTATCCAAAAATTAATGTGGAAAGCATAGAAACCAATAAAAAGCCAGGAAAGTGAGGGGGAAGGATGTAAGCCCTTTAAAATTTATATTAGAAACAATAGAGTTCACAAGCACAGCACAAGAGCTGTGCATGCGAACCATAAAAATAGAATATATTTTGGGGAATGGTGACATTAGGAGTATGGCATTCCTAGACTGAGAGATAAAAAGTGCAATAAATGAAAACTAGATGTCACGGCCATTCCAGGTTTGTACCCCAAATTTACCTTTCGCTAAGATTTCGGTGAAGAATTTGTTGTTTTTTCTATTTATACCTTGCAGTGGCATTTACATATTTGTGTCTTCTTCATTTTCTTTGTTTATGGGTGGTGCAAAATAGAACAGACTTTTTGCAAATGTTGTTACATGCTTTTAACGCAAAATGTCGTTTGCCAGTATCTTAAGTGACTTTTTTCTTCACGAGGGCTTGGTGGTCCCCAGCAGAACATCCTCCAGTGATTGTAATCAATCGTAGTGGGTCGCAATTTGGGACCTATTTCATCAATATTTAAGAGGTAGGTCAAAATGTGACCCGCTAGCATTCAGTATTTTGTGAACCGACCTATAGGTACATAGATCGATTTGCAAAATACAAATGCATTTGGCAAAAGTCGGTGCGCAAATTGCAACCACTTTTATAGAATAAATTGTTAGCACGAGGCCCTAAAAAAATCCTCTGCATGTGGTATTATTCTATCTATCAAATGTTATCAGTGTGTACTTATATCACAAGAACATTTTCAAATTTAAATCGCATGATCAGAGATTCAAGATTACTCTGGAGGGATCAACTACAGATGGCTAATATCCGTCTGCAGGGAATTCTGTAATGTAAAATCATTTCCAGCGATGTCCAAATGTAAGTAATAGAAATCTTACTTTTAATGTGATTAGTTGAGACTGTCCATCATATGTCACTGATGTCAGGACTGGGACTGGAATTGAGATCACATAAACTGCTATTTAGACTCCACAGTAGACACAAGACTGTAGCAAAAAGCAGACTATAAAATAAGGACACTTTGGACCAGCAAGGGAAATATTGAAAAGGAGGCGCTTATTGGAAGAGATGATGAAGGAAAGAGGGAGGGGATATATCAAAAGCAATTAGGACTCCAAATGGCCACCTTCCAGCCCTGTGACAAAGCACCCAGTCTTTTGGTTTGTGAAGCCATGATTTCCCGAGAGACTCCTTACAGCTTTATTAATTAGTATTAGGTACTCGATTGCTAGAATGCTACCCAACTGTAGTAAATAACTCTGTAAAAGTCCAGAGGCTCCGATGACATCAACACCCTGAGTCAGCGGCAGAGAAAGAGAGTGGCATCTCATATCATGGACCTAACCTAGATTTCTTACAGCTTTGTTTAAGCCAAGTTGTGGTGGAATTCTTTTTACTTTGAATAATCCAGTAGGAGTGTTAGGAGTGTTGAGGGGGATGCTTTTTACATGCCTACCTGCAGGATGGGTTTTGCAGACAGCATGCATCTAGAACCTGACCAGCCTGCCTCTTCTCTTCCCCTGAATGTTATGTTCTCTCCCTTTCCATCACTGGTTCCAAAGTGTCCGCGTTTGTCTTACCTGCACCTTGGGAAATGTTTGAATGGCACTATAGTGTAAAATAATGTTAAGATCATGATAAATTACCAGCATGAACTAAATCAAATAAATTAGTCGTTTGAGCACTAGCCGGTTAAAGAAAGTGCAAATGTAATGGATTTTTAAAAAGAAGACACGTTTCTCAGCCAATAAGGATGTCATATTACCTCACAAGGCACAGCCTATTGTCTAAAGTCACCTCACACTAAAATGAGATACCATCTCTTCCTTGCTCAATTCTGGGACCGGCCATTCTTTTGCTAGGACCTACACCAACAGAAGTTTGACACCTATCCCAACAGTCACAAAAAAACAACCAAAGTAAACACAGTCCGTATTTGAAGTATAGCTGGGATATAATAATCTTCCTATTCCATAGTTGTAGAGTATAGTTATAGGCACTTTATTCTCTGCACAGACACATGGTGATTCAATGATTATACATTCTTCTATGACAAAGGCAGCCGACATGTGTTTCGTCCGAAGACTTCTTCAAGGGTGTGTAGATAAAGATGTCCCCTTTACCAAAATAATTTGTTAGTGAAGTTACGCCAACTCTGTGAAAATATCACTTGGTCGTTATGCCCAGGAAACACGGTCATGAGAGAATTCCTGCGAGAAAGTAATGTAGCAGCGCGGGACCCTGATGTCTTGCAAAATGACACAGCCTCCCGAGGTCTATGCCGACAGAAGTATGACATTTAAAAAAGATGGGCTAAGACTATTCACAACATGAGAATTGCTATGTGCCATCCATCATGTCTTGGGGCCTGATTTAGAATTTAGCAGGCACAGTACTTCATCACAATTGTGACGGAGTACCCTGTCTACTAAACTCTCAGTCAATTTTGAGTCAGGCGGTGCTCCAGGTTAACGCTGAGAAAACAAAATGTACTGGGTCGGAGTTGACATCCTTCAATGGCCCAAGAGAAAATGGACCGTCAGAGTTAAGTTATCAAATCATCAGCCCTACTTAGAGTAAGTAGGCAGATTACTTTTCTATACTGTCCATCACTGTCAGGAATGTCTTAACGGTGAAGAACAGTAAAAATAAAACATCCCCACTCCATGAGAGAAAATCCCCATGGTGTTGGAGCCATTAGCTTTTACTATTCAAAAACGAACTAAAATTTGGGAGTTTGTTTTTTGAAAAGTCAAAACTTCTGAGTTTGGTATAGGCACCCGTCACCAATGACAGACATACGCCAAACTTTTAAATTGCTTTGCATAAACCAACATGATGGCAGTTCATACAAACTCACAGAGTTCCCCGCAGGGCCAGCGGGGAACCTTACATCTGGATGGTGAAGTAAAGAAAGTGTGGTGGAGTCAAAGTCCTCAACCACCCTGACTGCCTTTACTCCATCCATCAAACTCTAAATCAAGATCGTAGTTTCTTTAGAGAACCATAACACCTGTGTGAGTGGGACTGCTTAGTGAAACAGTTTAGCAGTTATCTACCCCACCAGAAGTTTGACAAGGCACATTTGTTTGCAGCTGCAACCCAAACTGATTGCGGTAACCTCACTGAAGGAAGAAGAATTGATCCAGTTTCGAGAATAGTTTCTTTATTGAAGAGTCCACAAACTTATTTGCAAGTAAGTCAACGCTCCAGTCACATTGACATGGAACACGGAGTACAAAACAAATCATAGCAACTCAAGGCAGACAACATAATCCCAATCTGAAACTCCAAAGACAGTTAGCTATAGTACGCCAGCTATCATTTATCTCCCCCTTTCAATGACTGAAAAACATAATAATAAACCTGAAACCAGACAGAAGAAAATGAGAAAAAAAGAAAAAATAAGCAAAAAAAATAAAAGCACATATTAACACAAGTTGTCGTGCTACAAGTTAACCACAAAATGACATAGTTTTCTATGATATAATTATTAACCTTAACAAGAAATCTTCCTTTGCTTTTGGGATGTGAAGAAGAGCTATCCAGCCAACCAATACATTATCAAATTGTGATTCTGATCTCGATTAAACACTTGTTTGTATATTTTCAGCATAAGATAAACATGCTTTACACTCTTTGTGACAATCAGCTTTACTGCTTGAACAAACGGCTTCGGAAACAAAAAGACTAAAGTTATTTACCTTGCATTTTGCAAGGCGTGAAAAATAAACTATCAACCAAAGTTTTACAAATTGAAGGCAACATACATTATTCCTTATCAGTAAATGAGCCATCTTGGTTAACATGAATGGGGTTATCCAAAATACTTAACTGCCCAATCACATGCAAGTATTTCTCTCTCAATGGGATAATATATTTCTACCTGAAGCAACACCCTGGAGGCACAAGCAACTGTTACTTGTTTGTCTCCCTTGAAAATTCTCATTTTGGCTAACACCATACTTTAAAACTCCTAAGTCCACGTTTTCAATTGAACCATCCTTTTTGATACAATTGTGTACCACAGAAATTCTTATTGACTTCCTTTTCATGCACTCATTAGAAACATTACCCATTTTTCCTCATTGAGACATTCCCTCTCAATAGCTGGGCATGTTTTAGAAGATGCTATGTGTGTCTTTAAACCATCAGAGGCGCATGAGCCTTTTAATTCCCTGGATGAACCTAAAACAAACCTTCCAAAGTCTTTGACTTTATCCTGTTTATAGTCTTACTTGTTCACATCAATATTTTCCTTGCCATAACCTCTACTTCTGTATCTCCAGATTGGGTGGTTAAAGTTTTAAATCGGGGCGTGGTCAGGCAAACATGGCCGACAGAATGCGTCTCTGAGAGGCTCCCTACCGGCCCTCTCTTATCCTGCGTCTTACAGGCTTTTTTATAGCCCTGACCGTATGGTGCGACACCACTGAGAAATGCAGCACAGCTGGGCGATCTTACACCCCTGGAGCTGCTAGGATTTCACTGAGGTGGATCGGGCCTGGAGCTTGACACTCACCAGGGGACGGACTTTCAAGTCAGAGATAGTCTGCAGGACTCCGCTGGCTCTGCAGTGCTGGGCTGTCTCCAGCAGGGGCTGCCCCGGTGCTGCAGGGAGTCCCGGTTGGGGCTCGGGCCTCGGGCTGGGCTGAGAGGGCCTGAGGCTGCGGGCTGTGCTGGGCCTGAGGCTGTCGGGTTAGAGGGGAGGAGCGGTGAAGGTCGACGCGTCCTGCCTGCCGAGGAGTCGACGATGGAGGAGGAACAGCCCTGACTGATGGGAGGCTCCCAATCGAGACAGCAGGTCAGAGAATGTGGCCTGCTGGATCCTGCCTTGTGGGATTGCCGGCGGTTGCTGTGAGGACCGCCTTGAGTCCATTGTTGCAGATGGTGTTTGCCAGCCCTGGGGGAGCCTCTGTGGATTTCCATTGAGTTCAGTGAGGAGGAGGTTCTGCTGCTGTGCTGCTCTGGTTGGCGACTGGGGCGGTGTTGTGTCCCTGTTGCTGAGCTTGCAGCAGTGCTGTCTTAGTGGAGCCCCTGGGGTGCCTCCCCTGAGTGGGCCTGTTGATGGATAATGTGGTGGGTCCATGTTGGGGGTGTCTGGACAAGTGAGCTGATTCTGATGATCTCCAGCCAGCTCTGCATTATAATGGGAAGAGAAGATTTCATGGACTGGCCTTGGAGGCATAGACATACTGTGCCGGTCTGAGCCAACAAGTGGATGCACTGTTGGTCCCTCCCTTGTGCTGAGAATTGCAGTGTGTGGAGGTGAAAGGAGACACTTTTTCCTTTTGCCTGTCTTTATACTCAATTTCTGTTGACTGGTCCTCAACATGGGCAGGGGAAGACTGCCCGCGCCCCCTCAAGGGAACACCATTGAACAATACACTACGCGCCGTAACAATGTTCACTTTCTGGACTTTCCAAAAATGAGCAGCGACGATGAGACTGAGAGGTTTGTGGAGTCATTTATTTATTTATTTTATTTATTTTGGAGTTTTTTATAGCGCTGGCCAGACCCAAAGGTATCGGAGCGCTTTACTGCATTTGTCGAAAAACAGTTAGGTAAGATTAAACACATTATTCAACGGTGGGTATTAGTGAAGGGCCTGTTGCATACGAGTGCAGAGTCACCGAGGAGGAGGTAATGTTGCGGGTAAGGGTAAGATGCTGTAGGAAGTTAGTCTAATCGTGGTGCCTAGATCCTCAGTGGGTGGCGGATCTGCCTTTGTATGACCATTGTCATTTCGTGAGAGATCGATTGAGGAGGAGCGCTTTGAGCTGGCTTTTGAATTCTTTGAAGGAAGGGTTCGTCCTGATATGAATAGGGATGGCGTTCCAAATTCTGGGAGAATTTCCAGAGAAAGACCGAGATAAGGTCCTTTGTTTACGGGTTTTCGGGGGGATGAGTAGCATAGTGCTGGTGCTCCTAAGGTTTCTAGTCCTGCTTTGTTGAGTTTGGAGGCTAGATAGGTGGGTTTGCCAGTGTGCAGAGCTTTGTGTGTGAGACAGGCAGTTCTGAAGTTAGCACGCAATTCAATTGGGAGCCACTTTAGCTCTTTGAGAGCGGGGGAGATGTGTTCGTATTTCTTCACTCCCGTCACCATTCTGGCTGCTGCATTTAGAGTAGCTCTAAGAGGAGCAAGATGTAGCTTGGCCGAGCCTGTGAGGGTGGCGTTCCCATAGTCTAATCTGGATATCACAAGGGATTGCGTGACTTGCTTGAGGTCTTTTGGAGGGATGAAGGGGTTGCTTTTTTTAGTAGTTTTAAGTTGAGGAAGGCACTTCTTGCCGTGTTCTTGATGTGCTTGACCATGTCTAGGTTGGGGTCTAAAGTTATTCCCAGTGACTTCACGGAGTCTGCCTGGATGAGAGTGCAGTTGAGAGCATCAATAGACTTTAGCCATTCTGTGATTCGAGGGGTCTGTTCTTTGTTGGCTATGAGGAGGATTTCTGTTTTATCTTGGTTAAATTTCAGATGGTTATGGGACAGCCATTTTTGGACTTCTATTAGGGTGACATTGAGCCTTTGTACGTCCGCTATGGAGAAGGTTTCGAGGTAGATCTGGATGTCATCGGCGTAAAGATGGAAGTGAATGTTGGCTTTTTTAAGGATGATAGTGAGTGGTTCCATGTAAATGTTGAACAGTGCGGGTGAGAGAACTGAGCCTTAAGGAACGCCTCTTTTTATGGGGTGTAGGTCAGACGTGAAGTTTTGGATTTTTATTATTTGAGAGCGTTTTTTCAGGAAGGAGGTGAACCATTGTAAGACCATCCCATTTGCTCCCACCCTTTCTCGTAGTACTTTTATGAGTAGATTGTGGTTGACCGTATCAAAGGGCGCCGAAAGATCTAGGAGCATAAGTAGACAACCTCGGTCCGAGTCCAGTGATTTGTGGATGTCGTCAATGACATTCACAATGGCAGTCTCGGTGCTGCATCCTTTTCTAAAGCCTGATTGGTGAGGGCCCAGGAGATCATTGTTGTCCATGAGATGGGAAAGTTGGCAGAGAACACATTTTTCTAGTAGTTTTGCTAGGAATGGGAGATTGGAGACCGGTCTGAAATTGTTGAGGTCGTTCGGGTCAGCGCCTTCTTTTTTCAGTAATGGTGTTACCTGACCGATTTTGAGGCAGTCAGGTATGGATCCTGTTTCCAGGGAGCTATTTATGATCTCTGACCAGCGTGCTGCTAGAGAGAGTTTGAGATTTTTAGCCAGTTGCGCGGGGACAGGGTCCTCCATGTGTGATGAAGGCTTGGACCCGGTGGTCAGTTCTATAATTTCAGTTTCAGTGACCGGTTTGAATGTTCTCCATTTTTTTGTGGAGTGCCTGAGTGGGTTCATGACATCTATGTCGAGTAGCAGGTCTTCTTTGGGAGGACTGTGGTGGTCCTTGAGTGAGAGCTCAATCTTTGATATTTTTTCATTGAAGAAATTGGCAAATTTGTTACATAGGTCTTTGGAGGCCGGAATTGTGGAAGTTGATGGTTTGGATGTTTGTTGTCTGATGATGTTGAATAGTTCTTTTGGTCGATTTTTAGCATTGTAGAGTGCACCGCAGAAGAAGGTGGATTTTTCATTTATGATGTGCTTTTTATAGCTTCTACGTTCCTTTTTGAGTTGTTCCAGGTGTGTAGTCGAAGCATTACTACGCCAAAGTCTTTCTGCTGCTCTTAGTTGTCTTCTTTCCAGGTTTAGGTCAGTGTTGTGAACCACGATCTCGATGGAATGGTCTTGGTTCTTTTCCGTTTCAGGGGAGCTATTTGGTCTAGCATGTCGGTCAGAGCTGCATTGTATTGTGAGGTGAGTTCTGTTGTGGACCAGTCGCCTGAGGTGGAGGAGGGTAGTGCACTTAGCCTTTCTTCCAGTACCTCGAGGGGATCTGTATCAGGTTTCTCGTCCAGTGGAAGTACTCGTTTTGTTTGGCGATCGATGTGACTTTTGATTGATATGAAAAAGAATGAGATGGTGGTCTGAGAAGTCCACAGGGAGAGTACAGTCAATGGTGATTGCGTCTTCGTGCGCTATGATGGCATCGAGTATTGAGCCTTTGTTGTGTGTTTGTTCGATGTAGTGTTGGGTCAAATTGTTATTGTGGACGAGCTCATTTAAGGGCTGTATCAGAGGGTTGTTTACTAATCATGGGCGAAGGACTTCGCTAAGCCCACGAAGTGAGCGTAGTGTTGCCTACTTCTCCCTTTGCAAAGTAGGCATAGCAGGCAACACTACGCCCACTCCGTGGGCGTAGCGAAGTTGCCCGCCACCCGCCTCCCTCCCGCCCACCCGAGCATACCTAATTTTAGTATATGCGCAAATAAAAATAAATAAAAGGCACTTACCTTATCCGCTGCGTCCCGGGGCTCCCTCTGCTCGTTCACGCCGCCGTCTTGATAACCAATGCGCATGCATGGCCGCCCGTGCATGCGCATTTCTCGCGAGAAATGTTACCCCAGCGGTACTGAAAGAGACATGGAGGAGGCAGGTATGGCGCATGCAGCTCGATGATTGACTGAAGCTGGCAACTGGGAGAAGCAATTATTGGGGCTTATGACTAGCGAGAGCACCCTACCACGTCTACTTATGAGGGGTGGTCGGGCCAATGAATCAGTTCCCGATTCGGTGAGGCACGTATCAGGGATCTGGAAACAGACAGTCAGAACACTATTACATGAGACCTATGTATCTGGGATCTCAATCCCAGGACATGTCCATGGTGAGGTGGAGAGAGGGGTGAAGCCACCTGGCGGGTAATCTTTTCCCAGGGAAACTTTCCTCACATTTCAGGACGTCCTGGATGCTTTCCAGGTGGGGAACGGGCAGTTCCTGCACTACGCCAAGTTGGAAAACACGGTCAGGCAATTTTGGAATAAGTATCCGGATTCGCCACCTGCCTCTCACATGCTGGGAGGACTGATTAGATGGGGAGGGTAGACAATGTGTCACTTTTTTATAGGGCACTTGAGGAGGATGCCACTAAGCCTTCATACCGTTGTAGGGCAGCATGGGAGGGAGATCTGGGGGAACCATTTGAGGATCTAAATTGGGACCTTGCGTTCGGCTTGGTGCGGAGAGTATTCAAATTGCTGCACTTCAATCACTTGCATCGCACCTACACAAAACCTGTGAGGGCTGCATAGGAACAATCCCACTAAGACAATGAGATGTGTGTGTTTTGGGGAGGAGGATGTACCTGCGGCTCCGAGAGATACAGGCCTCAAACTTGGTGAGAGGTCAGGGCAGGCCTCAAGGGATGTGAAGAACCACTATCTGTGTTGCTAAGCCTTTCGGAGCTCGTGTGAGCACAGGATCTGCAGACCGGTCAGCTTAATTGCAGGGCCTGCAGATGCAGGGAAGTGACTTCTTCAGTTTGAGGAAGATTCCTTTAGGTGTCTTGGGTGTCCACAGGCCTTAGAAGATTGCCTGTATGGAGCACAGGCATGGACGTTGCAACAGACGAGCAGGTCGAAGAAATCAGGAGCAACAGGAGTCTTCCCAGTTGCAGTGATGTCTGAATTGGATCGGATCCCATCACGAATCTGGGGACCCACCCTCAGGTTAGCCCCTAAGTACCCTAAGTAAAGGCTTTGGACTCAGGGTTCCCTCCCGAGTTGGACAATGGGGAGGATACTCCCATGTCCTTTGTCCAGTTTAATGCCAGAACTGGACTATGCAAGGAGGGCACCAAATATGCCCTTCAAGAAGACTGAGAGGCACTGGCAAGCGCTTCCACCTGGCCCCAATACACTAAACCCTGTCTGGGAGGTGGTCACCCCTCCCTGTTACAGGATACCTATTGTTCTGCCTTCCCCTGCTCGAGCTTGGCTCAGCAGCAGGAGGGCAGAATTGTGTCTCTGGTTGGCAGCAGCCATGTTGTGCTGTCTGGGTCTAAAAGACTGGTACCGGGAGCAATGACGGTCTAACGGAGGGCCTTTAAAGTGCTTGGAATCATACCTCCCACACTGTTTACGTTGTGGGGGCATCATTCCAACATGTTTGATACCAAACATGACAGGGTTCGTTACAGCTAATTTCGAGATGGTCATCGCGTAATGACGAGGTGCCCCTCTATAAGTTATATGCTGTCTCACTTACAATGGAATCCGAAGTTTGTAGGGGTGTCCTGCCCATGACACCCTGCCTTAAGGATTGTAAAGGCCTGCTGTAGGGGTGACTTATAGGTTTTAAGTGCAGTGACCCTAGATTTAGGGAATCTATATCTGCAGTAAGTGGTGTTGGCACCAGCTTACACAGGCTGCAATGGCAGGCCTGTAGTAACAGTTTAAATTGTCTCCCTTAGGTGGCATAATACATGATTAAGCATATGGGGACCCCTTGGTACCTATGCCCTGGGTACCTTAATACCATATACTAGGGATTACTAAATGTACCCCAGAATCCAATCTGGGATGTACCTAGGTACTTACCAAATCAATTTAGGGGAGAAAGCACAGAGACTGGGGTACTGATTAGCAGGATCCCAGTCAGACTAGAAAGAAACCATCACAGCACCAGGCAAAACGTGGGGGGAACCATTCAGAAGGATCCTATCTTACTACAGTGTGTAAAAATTAAACATATTTGTAACAATGCAAGGCTTTTCCATACATTGTGCCTTTAACCTATATAACGCCTCAGTGTAACACCACAATCAGCAGCGTTCAATTCTGGAGGCAGTTATATTTGTGGATATGAGTGAAAATGTCTTCCCTTTCAGAACCCAGAAGAGTCAGTAAGAGAACTATTTTAAGTAAAAATGAGTTTCCGTCAAAGGCAACGTCTAATTTTTGAACAGTCTCAGTCATTTTCACATCTCTTATATGGATTGCCTGATTCATTCATTATTCACTGTGGTTGATTTCCCCTCTGCATGTTGTAACTAATGCTGATACATTTTTTAGAAAAGAAAACATAAGCAAAGTCTGACTAAAACAATTGGCAGTGTGGCTAAAGGTCTGACGGAATTAGGTATTCCACTGCAAACTTTGGCCGAAATGCTTAATATTTCATTTTCACAAAGTACAATCTGCAGCCTTTTAAATGTGTACAGAAAAAGTGCAGGATGAACACATTAATTTGTGTCAGAAAGGCAGACAGAGGATTGCTAGGCAACCAGATGACTCAGCAGTGCGCAGATTAAGAGCTTTGAAAAACGTAGTGTAAAATAGGCCAATAGGAATTGAGCCTTGAACATAGTGTGCAGTTAAGTCCAGTTGTAGTGAATATGTGTGATGAAAGTTGAGGCTCCATAAATCATTGTGTTACTCTGCCCAGAGAAGGCGTTGCGTGATGTGTCCATGCAACTCCCATGGTTTTTCATGCATTCCCAGATTTACCAAAAGTGGTAGACCTGAGAATACCCCGAAAATATATGCCTTCTCAGGGGAGATGTCACAAGGAGAAATATCTTTATTTTTATTTCTCCTCATTAATATTTCTTTCTGCAGCACACATAGAAAGAGGAATATGCCTCTCAGGAATATCTTTTTGTGCAGGAAGGTTCCCCTTCCTGCACAAAAAGAATCCTGCATGCAACACAGGTAACCTTGAACCCTACCCTGTGTTAGCGCTAGGCAGCCAAAACAGCACCAGCTCAGGTAAAAAAGCAGGAATGCTCTGTATTGCTCTCTTTATAAGGCACATTCCTGCCTTTTCCCTGTAAAGCAGCACAGCAAGGTGACCTGGTGCTGAGTTTCGTTACTTTATCACTTTGCCCTCTACATTAACTTCTTATAATCATGCTGCGGCAGCCATTTTGTCAGCTGACTTCCCTCCTCTCACAATACTTTCCTGGAGCTTCTTGAGCTACCACTTTTGTCAAATATGCTCTTTTTTCTCTTCAACCAAATGACTTGTGAGTAATATCTTCAGAGTTCTTCTTATGAGAAACATTTTGCCTCTCTTAATGTAGTAATTTTCCTTCAAGCTCCGAAATCTGTGACCACCATTTTGAGTGCACCAAATGCTTCCCAGTTAAGTGCTTGGAGAGGTTGTAGAGGACCATCACCTATGTGAATTTCATCCACTTTCACTACGACTGATACCTGGTCCTCATATCTCATCCTTACCATATTTTTTCTTCACGCTTCTGGGACGCAGCTTTTCTCTAAGCCTGACAACATTATTTACTATAACTCTATTTGAAAGATAAAAATTTCTAAATTTGTGCTTTCTTATGGGCAGACTGAAAAAATTGGGTTCTCCTGCACCTCGCTTATCGCAGACCTTCATTAAAAATGCAATAATTTTTTACGGAATTCTCCAAAATGGAAGACTCTTTGGTTGCTGTTTCCAAAAATGTGCCTTCTTCATGCAACACTATCCCTGCAGCTGTGAAGGCTACTACTAAACATCTAAAAAAAGACCCTCCGAAGTCTTCCTCACCTGTCTCTTTAGACATGCTGCTGGAAGAGATACGTGCACTTTGTTCCTTCATGGAGGAAACAAATACCAAGTTGCAATTTTTGACAGAAAATTGGTCTCTGATGAATGATCGCCTCACTTCTGTGGCACACAATGTTTCCTCCTATGCACACACAGATGAAAAAGTTAATATTCTCCCATCTTGTCTCCTCAATCCAACGCCAAGTTGAGGCTCTTGAAAACAGAAATAGAAGAAATAATCTTCGTATTATGGTCTGTCGAAGGGCTCAGAAGGCTCGGACCCTCTCTCTTTTTTTTAAATCTTTCCTTCCAAAATGATTACATATGCCAGAAGAGACTTCACTCAACATTCAACGTGCTCATAGACTCAGACATCAATGCAAAGATACAGCCTCTTCTCGAAGACCTAGAGGAGTTATTATGTACTGTCTCAAATCTACGGATTTTCTCAAGGTGCTTTCAGCAGTTAAGTCAATGCAACCTGTCTCTTGATCAGGTTCCACATTATTTTTTGCTCAAGGTTACGCCAGAGCCACAGCAATCAAACCTAAAGAATTTCTCAGCATGAGACCTGATCTCCGAGCCATGGGGGCTCAATATGGTCTTTTCCATCCATGCCTCTTTAAATTTACTTACAAGAATAAGACTACGACATACAATGAACCTATCAAACTACAAAGCTTCATCAACTCCTGCAAGACAAATTCCATGGAATTTTCTGGGGCTGTGTCATCTCATCACGTTTGATGTTTTTTTTTTTTTATTCATGGTTGTAATTTCTTCACTTGCATTTTAACGTTAGTGCTCTGATGTATGACTTATTAATTTGTTGTTGTTTATTCATTTTTTGTCAAATGTATTTATTTCTTTTTCCCCGGGTTGCCCTTGTTTATTCCTGCCATCTAGCCTTGCCCCTTGTGAAACAAACGATTTGGCCCGTCCCTTTTCTACATTCTGTCGACCCTAGGCGTGCCATCCTTCCATGTGATCTCATCTTACCCCCACCTTCCCATGATGTTTTTAAATGTAGGTATGTTGTTCTTTCTTTATTGTTATTTCCTTCTGTTTTTTCCTCCTCTTTTTTTTCTGCTCTATCTCACTTCTCATTCTCTGCATTTTCTTCTTCCTTCCTTCCTTCTGGTTTATTGCCTCACACTCATATTCGCATTCAGTATTTTTGAATTTCCTGTATTGTCGTAATTTATGCTCTAACAATTTGATTGTTGCATATTCCATTTTACATCCCCCGATGAACTGCTTTGACCTTCATATTTTTGTTATTTGGTTGATGTGTTTATGTCCTTGAAAATTATTTCATGGAACGTCAGAGGTTTGCATTCTCCCATCAAAAGACATGTTTTAACTCATTTATCTAAATTGGGAGCCGATATTGCTTTTTTATAAGAATCTCATCTAACTGCCACAGAATCTTTAAAATTGCAGAAAGGATGGATTGGGAATGTTTTTTCTCATATTCTCACATCAATAAAGGGGGGGACAGGGAGCAAGTTATGAAAACGAGGTCCAGTGCCAAGGCTCCCATAGATAAACTTGTCTACACTAAGGTGGCTAAAGTTCCTCTAGAATAGAGATAGGAAAACCTGAAATTTTGGTCTTCCAAAGAAAGAACTAGTATAAATATGTAAGAGAAATAAGTCAGAAGAGATAGCTTGTTGTCAAAGTCTTAGGAGGTTGGTATGTGGTATGGTGGGAGAATTTCTCCTGTTTTCTCAAGTGCCCTCAGACACCCTTGCGAGTGTCAAATATCATCATAAGGCGTTGCTCCTCGTGTGGGTGGCGCTGCAGTCCCTCACGGGCCCCGCGAAAGGGCTCTTTAAAGGAGATGCTGCATTTGTGCTTGTGGGTGTGGGGGCCTGAGGGAAATGTGGTGAGTTAAAATGATCTTACAGTGCCTGGAACTAATTTATTCTGGGGTCCGTACGAACAATTAAAAAGGAGAGGTGGGTCCTGGAGATAACCTCTATAAACAAATAAGAGGGGTAGTTGTGCAACTAGCCACTGCTCACAGGACAAGTGCTCTGGTGCGTAAAAGTGTCAATAATACTAATCGGTCAACATGTTTCGCGCTCTCCTGTGGTCCCTACCGGATCCCAAAGCGCTCCGTCAGGACCAGAAATTAACGTGAGTATTCCTAAAAATAGAAATCGGTTAAATGAAATTACAGGTACTGGGCAAACGGCCCATGGACCTTGAAGGAATATAAAGTTTATACTATATAATGTTGTCGTAATGTATCCAATATATCACTGCTCCTTCGATTGAACCCCTTTGTAAATACACTCAACCCATGTAGATTCTCAGAATCGGGCCTGAACTGAACGAACGCCATCTTGGTTTCATTTCCTGAGGCCTCTTTAGTTAGGAAAACACGTGACATGTTGCTGATAGAAAAGCTTGAAAGGTCGGCCTGGGTTAGGAACAGACCATTGATTCTAACTTAGGGAACTCAAGGTTGCATCTGTCTTTCTTGGAGGAGGAGCACATTCTTGTAGGCGCCATGCTTATACTCCTGTGCACCAGAATGGACGGGAGGCACCTTTTCTGACCTACCCCCGGAATAACTTGAGCTGAGTTTCGAATCAATCAGTTGTGCCTTATATGGGTTTTCATGTTGGTTTTTCATGAACTGGTACTTTTCCATGTACGGGGTTTCTATGAGGTATGCCGAAAGTATATATGCACTGTTTTGAATGTAATCCAGCAGTCTCCTCTGCACTCCTTTGAGAGCTGTGGCGAGAGGGAGGCTCCCCTATATAGGGCGCTTTTGCAAAATAAACAATTGAACCTTCTCCATTGCCGGTTGACTTATTCTTGGTAACTATTGAATATGGGCTATTGGTAAGTATAGCTCTATGGTATATTTTTAGTACTTCAACCTGTAATACCTTATTCTTCAAGGTGTGGCGCGTCTTAGCGCTGATGGGTACCCTGATTCTTGGTACTCATCCCCAACCTGGTAATGGAGAAACAAACATAAAAAGACAAACAAGCAAAAATGTAAGAAAAAACAACTATCGTCTGTATAGAATTTTTCTTTCAACAACATTGCCTTGTAATGTTCTGTCGAACATGAGGTGTCATATAGTAGTCTTAACGACGTATTTAATCACAGGCAGGTACTCTGAAATAGATGTTGGTGCTCCCTGTGAATAATTTAGAGGCACTCATCATGCATGTATTGATACACTCCACAAAGAGGTAGCAGTCACGGGGTGGGCCTCTTAGCCGAGAACCCGGAAAATAGTGTGGTCGGTAGGTAGTGAGAAAACATTGCCCAGTGGTCGCTTAATCACACATCCTTTCCAAAGAATCATTACGTGTGTGGTAACTGTAGCCCGCTTTGGCCTAGCCCACACCAAATTACTGCCCTATACAAATACAGTGAGAAATAGTTTTAAGAGATATTGCCGCAACACAATAGTGCACCGTGGTGACGGTGGTAATTTCCCTAGAATAAGTACAGCCGTGCTCGAACCTACCCCTAAAATGTAGAGGTGAGGCTCCCTCAACAGTTGCTCTGGGGAGGCTGGAAACGGCAATGGAAAAAGTCAGGTAAGGCTCCCCGTCATGGTAGTGACAGGGCTTCGCTAGTCAAAGTGGAGAGAAGCAACGGTGCGGCATAAGGCACCTCTCAATGCCGGGATCGTACTCACAAGTTTCCACTGCTCCTCCTGCCGATCGACCTACCCGTCCGTCACAGTGTCAGGATGGTAACGCTAGTGGATTAAGCGTCCCCATTTAAACGGTCGAGGCCTGGCGGTAACGCACATCAGCTGTGTTGGACTGTGTGTGATGAGAGCACACGATCGCGTCAATGGAAATGGCGCTCTGCCTAGAGGTCGCAGGGCTGGTAAATGTGGCGGCCATCTTAAGATGGACAAAAGTAAGTGTAGGGGTATCCATCTAAGAGTGAAGGCGACTAATCAGTGTGATAAAACATGTCTATACCTGGACACAGGGGTCCAAACGAAGTTTACCCCTAGATGTATAGGTAAATACTATGGTTGGGGATGGGAGGCTCGTAATAGTACGTTCCCATTATGTCTAACTATGGCTCAAGGGAGGTAAGTTGGCGCTGTCTTAAGTAGGGTTGATAGTCCCAATCTATATCATGGATTCCACCTCGAAGGTCTCATTGGTGTAAGGTCCCACAAGACTAGGGGTATGTAAACAGGTAGTGCGCGTGGGCAACGCGGGCTTCAGTAAGGAACCGAGTGATAAGTGCTCATGGGTAGTTCAACCAGGAAGGACTTAGAGTACAAAACTGCACTCACAGTGAGATCGGAAAGTTCTTATGTTGGTGTACGACCATTCAGTACTCATTCACACATAATTGGTCCCCTAAGTGTAGTGGGGGTGTAATTCTATAGTCTTTAGATCTTTATGCCTCAATGAAATAGTAGACTTGATGGGTAAATGGTGACTAGATAGTGTATTATTGAAATGCTTGGATACTGTTTCCACAAAGGTGTTGTTGACTTAATGGGTCTGTGGTGTTTTAATAGTCTGTTTGTGGTGTGATTGTTATCGGATATGGACCATGTAGGGTGAGTACCTCTGTAATTCAGTTCAGTTCAGCCCAGGGTATTTCATCGTTCAGTCCTTCTGTATCACATCTGAGTCTATGGACCCATCTCTGTTCCTTCTTGAATAGAGTCCTCGTCCAGCTCTGGTTGGAATCGATCACCGTCCATCTCAGGCTGGTCGCGGGATGTTTCTCTGTAGAGAAATGGGCCAGCATCTTAGTGTTGGTTTTGCCTCGCCGTATCGTGCTTTTATGTTTGCCAATCCTGATCTTGACCTGGCGTGTCGTCATCCCGACGCACCTCTTCCCACAGGGACAGAGAATGGTATATATGCAGTTCTTAGTGTTGCAGTTAGTGTGTTTTGTTTGACGCCATGGGGTTCTGAGGCCAAGTTCGATCTCTTTTGAGGCTGTTGTTTCAGCACATGAGGTGCACGACCCACAGGGGTAATGCACCATGATGGGTGGTAAAGCCCACAGTGTGGTTTGTTTTTCTTGGGGGGTTTTGGTCAGGTGTGGACAAGGTGGTCCCTTAAATTCTGTGTCCGTTTCAAAGCAAACAAAGGAATAGGACCAGGTGTGAATGTCCCGGTGGTCAATATGCCCCAGTGCCTCCTCACTATCTTCTGTACGGCATTGGAGTTGGGCGTGAAGGTAGTGACACATGTTAGAGTATCCGATTTTTGTTTTTCTTTTACTTTGAGCAAGGCCGAGCGTGAATTGCTCCTAGCTCTTTTGTAGGCCTGATGTATGATCTTGTTAGGGTAGTTCCTTTTCTGCAGATTTTCTGTCAGGATTTCCGATTGTCTCTTAAATTCAGTGATGGTGTCGCAATTCCTTCGTAAGCGTAAGAACTTTCCGACAGGTAGATTGTTCCTAAGTGCCTTCGGATGGTGGCTTTCATAGACAAGGAGACTATTTCTGCCTGTTGGTTTCCTGTAGTTGGTGGTGTGTAGTATACCGTTCTCCAGAGAAATCAGTAGGTCTAGAAAAGGAATCTGCTCCCGTGACCTGGTGCTGGTAAACTTTAAAAAAGGATCCAGTGTATTGACCCAGTCACAGAACGTCTCACATTGTTCTTCATCTCCTCTCCAAAAGAGAATGATGTAGTCGATGAATCGACGCCATAGTAGGACATTTTGTCTGTATGGATTGGATTTGCCCAGAATGTTTTGCTTCAAACTCTGCCATGTACAGGCAGGCTAGACTTGGAGCGAATGTGCCTCCCATGCTGGTGCCCTGGGTCTGATGGTATAGTTGGGATCTGAATGCAAAGAAATTCTCTTTGAGAGCTATGGAGGCACATTCGCAGATGAAAGATATAGGTGTCTCATAGGGCCAGGGTGTGGTATTCCGTAATGTAGTTTCCATAACCTCCAGTGTAGCATCCTGGGGTATGTTTGTATACAGGACCTCTATGTCCATGGTGACCAGGATGTTGATCATGTCTGGTTCGGAGAAGGTTTCTATCAAATTCAGCACTTCTGTTGTGTCCCTCAAGTAGGACGGAGTTGCACTCACTAATGGACGGAGATAAAAGTCGCAGAACCTGCTCAAAGGTTCAAGGACCAAATCGATCCCTGATACTATCGGCCTACCAGTAGGGGGATCCACTCCTTTGTGGATCTTGGGTAAAGTGTAGTAGTAGGGCACTCGTGGGTCCTCATTGATCAGGAATGCTGCTTTTTGTTTTGAGATCCATCCTTCTGCTGTAACCTCGTGTACAATGCTCTTAATGCGATGAGTTAAGCGTGGAGTAGGGTCTTCCTTGATGGGTTGGTAATACCTCCTGTTTGATAGCTGCCGGTCACATTCAGCTTCATATATGGCTATATCCTGGATAACAATGGCTCCACCCTTGTCAGCAGGTTTGAGGATGATGTTTGTATCTTCTGGATGGACACCAGTGTTTTCCTTTCTTCCTTGGACAAGTTGTTGAAGGGGCGTGTGTGGTTCAGTGCTGTCACATCTTTCAGAACGGCTTGTTCGAAAGTGAGGATTTCATTGGGGGTCATGGCTGCTGTTGGGGGGAACATCGAGGGTTTCTTCAGGCCTGTGTAAGTTGGTAGTGTGTCCGGTTTATCTTGAAAAAAGGCTTTTAACTGCACTTTTCTGAAAAATTGGTGGAGTTCTTGTTGAAGGCGGAATGGATCTTCAGGTGGAGTCGGCACGAAACCTAACCCCTTCTCCAGAAGTGCGGTTTCACCTCTCGTCAATTCTCGTGATGATAAGTTCACAACTAGAGTCTTGGTCCTCTCGTCTTGTTCTGCTGTGTCGTTGCTGCTTGATCTTGCCATTGGACCGACTTGGAGCCTCCTCTTCTTCTGCCTCTTCCTCTGCCCCTCCCTCTGTTGTAAAAAAAGGGTTCGGGAATTGGTGAAAAAAGGAAGGTTGTTGTGGATGATTTGCTGGTGGTATGTTCCACATTGGTGGTGGTCCCATCAATTGTCCATGGTATGCTGGTCGTTGGAATGGGGACTGTGGGAAGTGGTGCAGTCTACTATGACAAAGAGTACACAAATAGTAAAGGTCCAAGTTAAAATTTAGACATTTTTCTATCAGTGCATACCCTCGTAATAGACAATCAGACCAACAAGGAGAAATTAATAAAAAATGGAAATACATGGCGAGTTTTCACATGGAAGGAGACTCACTGTTAACAAACAGATCTCTCGTTACATGGGCTCAAGCGGCAGGGGTAATCTTCACGCCGTGCTCCAACTACGTAAAATAAAAGAACGATCTTAAAGTAATTGTCTCTGTCCTAACATCAAAATATCCGGGGTAAGACGGCTTAAACTCGTTCTTACTTGTTAGCCGACGACTCCCCGTGGGCTACCTATTCAGCAGCACTTCCGTGGCCCGAATTCGACTAGGACGCCAGCACAAAGCCGTAAAAGTACCCAGCTCATTCCGGTCATGTGAGCGCTCTACCACGCAATGTCCTCGCGTCAGACGCGGGAATTAAAGGGGACGTGTTCTTTCTTATATCAACTGTTGACAAACTGATATTTACAGCAAGTAAAAATCACTTCATTACAACATCTGGAGGCTCTTCATATATTTTCCAGATCATTAGGTATAGAGCACTTGTACCTATCTAACCACGCTCTTATAACGTCATCAATCCTCGTCACAAATGTTGTTTTTCTTTTTTTGGGTAACTTTATTGATGTGCACGGTCATAGGCAACCGGCAAAAGGCCTTAGGTTTTGCAATTTTAAACCCCGATCTATAGAACATACCATGAACCCACACTCATAAAGATTACTTCTAGGGCATGTGGGATTGCTGAAATTAATGATCTGGCTATTGAATTAGTGGAGTCATGATAATATGAGTGCAACCTTAGGTAGAAACAATGTGTTTTCATTTCGTAACCAATCCGGTTCTACCTGATATGATCTTAGAATCAAAGAGGGGAACCAACAGGGGTGGAATTACAGAAAGACTAACATTCAGAATAGTCAGAGGTAAAACCTCCCATACTGCTCTGATACATCAGTAGAGAAGTATTACACTCATTCAGATGGAAATGTTAAAACCAGGGTATCAAAGTACGGGGTGATTTAGCGTCTCATTACTGACCCCCATGGGATATCATCATTCAGGCCTGAACGGTGGCTCGAAAGGCGGTAGATCCACCTTTGCTCCTTTTCGAACAGTCTATTCTCTGTACCACCATCCAATTGCTCAATAACGGTCCACCTCATATCATTTGGTGTGTGTTCATTTTCCTGGAAGTGCCTCGTTAGTTTGGTCGTTTTCCTTTGGCAGCATATATTACTGTGGTGTTCACAAATCCTTAGTTTTATTTGTCTTTTCGTGATCCCCACATATTGTAGGCAACAGGGACAGACTATTAGGTATACAACATTCCCTGAGTTGCAATTGGTGTGATTTCGCTGTTCCCACTGTATCCCAGGTTCAATGTTCAGGGTCTTGGTGATGGTAGTTAAATGGCAGACACTACAATTCCCGCAGGGAAAATGACCTGTCACTGCTGGGAGCCCCCAAGCATTCAGAACTTTAGCTTCGTTCCATTTCTGTAGGTTCCTCGGGCGAGTGTGTACCAGTGAGTCTTTCAAACTCCGTGCTCGCCTATAGGAAAAAATAGGTTTTCCCCAATCATGTTTATTGCTTGTTAAAATACTCCAGTGCTTGTTGATACAACGACTCACTGCGTTGGACACTGGATTATATGTAGTTACACATGTTAGGGGGACCTCTGTAGCATTGTCTTTGGGATAGGTCTCTAGAAGGGCCTCTCTATGTTGATTTTTCGCTCTCTTGCGACTCTTGTTGAGGATTTTACTGGGATAACCTCGGAGTTGTAATTTCTTCGTCAAATCCTCCGCCTGTTCCTTGAATGCAGTCATTTCACTGCAATTTATCCTAATGCGGAGGTATTGCCCAAAGGGCAGGTTCTCCCTTAAAGGTCTAGGATGAAAACTAGAAAAATGCAACAGATTGTTTTTTGCTGTTGGCTTATAGTATGTCTTTGTCTGGATCTGTTCACCAACCCTATTTATAGTTACGTCCAAAAAGACGATACTATCGGTGGCATGGTCATGAGTAAATTTTAAATGGAGATCACAAGTACTAATCCAGTCAAAAAAGAGAACAGAATATTCTCCTGCCCCTTCCAAATCATTAAAACGTCATCTATGTAACGTTGCCAAAGTATTATGTTGGATGAGAAAGGATTGTTGGGGGTCAGTATGAACTTACATTCAAAATTGTAAACGTACAACCCCGCCACCGAAGGGGCAAAAGTACTGCCCATCGATGTTCCTGAGGCTTGAAGGTAGATGTTACCTTCATATTCGAAAAAATTCTGTTTAAGTGCCAGAGCTGCGCAGTCAACCACAAAGAGCGAGAGGTAGAAAAATCCCAAGCGGATTGCTCCAGGGCCTCAGATAACACCTTAATCGTGTCGTCCTGTGGAATACAGGTGTATAGACTCTCAACGTCTAGAGTCACCAGAAAACATGGTTCTTCAGGCATCTTGATTGTCCTGAGTATGGCTAAGAGGCTCTTGGTGTCTTTGATATACGTACTGGTAGATTGTGTAATAGGTCTTAAAAAGAAGTCACAGTATTTAGACAATTGTTCAAGCAAAGAACCTATGCCTGAGACTATCGGTCGTCCCGGGGGCGGAAGTATATTCTTGTGAGTCTTAGGTAGCGTATAAAAATACGGCACCTTACCTTCTGATGACATCAGGAAATCTGACTCACGTTTGGTGATTAAACCATCTCTTTCCGCTGTGGTCACTAATTCGCAGATATCATTGCGAAGAACATTAGATGGATCTTCTCTTAATAGCACATAGTTGTTGTTATTATTCAACAGTCGCTTACACTCATGATCATAGTCCTCCACATTTAGGATGACTATCCCACCACCTTTGTCCGCACTCTTAATCACTATTTTGCCTGAGTGACTGAATAGCTTGAAATTTGGTTGCTGTCATATTTTTGTGTGGAGTAGGTTCTTCTAACGCTTCCACCTCATGAAAGATCGCTTGCTCAAAAGCTAATATTTCTGGGGGGACCGTATGTGGTGGAGGAATGAAATTAGACTTGAGTTTAAAACCTGTATCACTAGAATTGGTTTGCGAAAGGTCAGGGTCTTGGTGTTCAAAGAAGCTATTCAACCTGAGTTTCCGAAAAAACTCATTAAGTTCACAGTATAACTTAAAATGGTCAAGGCGGGGAGTGGGTATGAAACCAAAGCCTCTTTCCAAAACGGAACTTTCTGCTGGACTGAGTGTGAGTGATGATACGTTTGTCACTAGGGTCTCGTGTTGCTTGGGCCTGCCCTCTGTTCCGCTGTTTTGCTCCTCGTGTTGTCCCCCACTGTGTCTGTTTGTTTGTTTTTCCTACAGGCGAGCACGGAGTTTGAAAGACTCACTGGTACACACTCGTGCGAGGAACCTACAGAAACGGAACGAAGCTACAGTTCTGAATGCTTGGGGGCTCCCAGCAGTGACAGGTCATTTTCCCTGCGGGAATTGTCGTGTCTGCCATTTAACTACCATCACCAAGACCCTGAACATTGAACCTGGGAAACAGTGGAAACAGCGAAATCACACCAATTGCAACTCATTTAACGTTGTATACCTAATAGTCTGTCCCTGTGGCCTACAATATGTGGGGATGACGAAAAGACGTATAAAACTAAGGATTTGTGAGCACCGCAGTAATTTACGCTGCCAAAGGAATACGACCAAACTAACGAGCCACTTCCTGGAAAAGAAACACACACCAAATAAAGTAAAGTAAAGTCCACATTTGTAAAGCGCACAATCACCCGTAAGGGTCTCTAGGCGCTGGGGGCCGTCGGGAAGATTAAGCGAGCTATTGCCCAGAGTCACATGGTGCTGGGCTAATCTGCCGCCGGAGCCGGGGATCGAACCGTGATCCCCAGATTCCAGCGTCAGTCGCCCTGGCCGCGGCGCCACACCTCTCCCCAAATGATATGAGGTGGACCATTATTGAGCAATTGGATGGTGGTACAGAGAATAGTCTGTTCGAAAAGGAGCAAAGGTGGATCTATCGCCTTTCGAGCCACCGTTCAGGTCTGAATAATGATATCCCTTGGGGGTCAGTAATGAGACGCTAAATCACCCGTACTTTGATACCCTGGTTTTAACGTTTCCATCTGAATGAGAGTAATACTTCTCTACTGATGTCTCAGAGCAGTATGGGAGGTTTTACCTCTGACTATTCTGAATGTTAGTCTTTCTGTAATTACACTCCTTTTGGTGCCCCTCTTTGATTTTAAGATCATATCAGGTAGAACCGGATCGGTTACGAAATGAAAACACATTGTTTCTACCTAAGGTTGCACTCATATTATCATGACTCCACTATTTCAATAGCCAGATAACTAATTTCAGCAATCCCACATGCCCTAGAAGTAATCTTTATGAGTGTGGGTTCATGGTATGTTCTATAGATCGGGGTTTAAAATTGCAAAACCTAAGGCATTTTGCCGGTTGCCTATGACCGTGCACATCAATAAAGTTACCCAAAAAAAGAAAAAAAACATTTGTGGCGAGGATTGAGCACGTTATAAGAGCGTGGTTAGATAGGAACAAGTGCTCTATACCTAATGATCTGGAATATATATGAAGAGCCTCCAGATGTTGTAATGAAGTGATTTTTACTTGCTGTAAATATCAGTTTGTCAACAGTTGATATAAGAAAGAACACGTCCCCTTTAATTCCCGCGTCTACCGCGAAGACATTGCGTGGTAGAGCGCTCACGTGACTGGAATGAGCTGGGTACTTTTACGGCTTTATGCTGGCGTCCTAGTCGAATTCGGGCCACGGAAGTGCTGCTAAATGGTTAGCCCACGGGGAGTCGTCGGCTAACAAGTAAGAACGAGTTTAAGCCGTCTTACCCCGGATATTTTGATGTAAGGACAGAGACAATTACTTTAAGATCGTTCTTTTATTTTACGTAGTTGGAGCACGGCGTGAAGATTACCCCTGCCGCTTGAGCCCATGTAACGAGAGATCTGTTTGCTAACAGTGAGTCTCCTTCCCTTTGAAAACTCTGGCCATGTATTTCCATTTGTTAACAATTTCTCCTTGTTGGTCTGATTGTCTATTAATTTCTAAATTTTAACTTCGAACTTCGACCTTTACTATTTGTGTACTCTTTGTCATAGTAGTATAAGTCAAGTGCAAAAACTACAGTTTATATGCGCTATCCAAAACCTGGAGAGTCACAGGTGTTTGGCCCTATAAGACCCCAATATGAATGGGGCGACGAATTGCCGTCACAAATAGACAGGCATGTTTTGCTATTTTGTCACATAAGGGTGCATTTTGGTTGGCGTAAATGGGTGCTCTAAAGAAACTTGGATAATAATGACTAACATGTGAGTAGGCTTACTAGATAACCGCTGTTATTTTGTTCTACATCGTCCAGTGCATTACCATTTTTCCTTCCTTTTTACAGATAACGGGCCCTAGAGATGTCGGGGTGAGCGCCCACGGGTAATTCCGTGAGTAATACCGTCTTTTTCACATACATATCCTCACGGTAGGGTGCGCCTTAGCGTGCGCATACCACCGGAGGATTATTTTATTGAGGTCCTGAAGAATGCTGAGCGATCCAGGCTCTATATAGCAGAAACATGTTGACCACTATAATCACTAATTTGCAGGACATGGGGTTTCAATTTATAAACTCTGAATAGTCCTTTTCACCTGTTTTTATCTGATGCCGGTTGGCCCTCTATTAAAGTGAATGCAGGTTACAACCAGGCATTTTTATATCACTCACATCACTGTCTTTCACTTTCACAACGAAAAGAACCAGCTCCGCTGTAAATCAGGCGTTGTAGCACACTGGGGGGACATTCGGTCTCCCCAGTGGGAACCCAATGATGAAACATGTCACCAACCAGGGTGGTGAGTGAGGGTTCTTTTAAAGAAAAAAGTTGATTTTTTTGTCTTCACCCGTTGCATGTAACTGTGTGGCACTTTTTCTTCCTTACAGTGACAATTTATATAGGGGAAACACGTACAATTGGTTTCTTTATTGTTTTGCACTTGATGTCACTCTTTTGTTGTTGATAATATGATTAACACAAGCCAATCCCTTGTGCATTTCCAGGCAATTTTTGACCATTCTGTAGGGAAAGTCAGATCCTCTAAGAAAATTCTTGGTGAGAGTGTAACCAGAAGTCCATTGGGTGCTACGTTAGCTCTTAAGTATTCTGTCATGATAATGCCATGAAGCGCTGTTTTTATCTGAAGTTTCCTTAATGCTTGTAGTGACTTCCAGTCATCATCTTTGCTCCCTGTTGCGACGCTTCCGTCTTCGGCCAGCAGTGAGGGAGCCCCTAGGATCTCTGCCACTATGTCATCGTCATAACTCAGACCTGGGGTATCCATGATGGTTTTGTGTGGCTACCGTCACTTGCTTTCAAATAGGTGTGGTGTGGTGAGTAAATTCTCAGAAGTTCAAAGAAAAGATACGAGAAAGGAGAACAATACACAAGTGTCCCATGGCTAGCTGCCGTACTTAAATATTCTCACATCAATAAAGGGGGGGACAGGGAGCAAGTTATGAAAACGAGGTCCAGTGCCAAAGCTCCCATAGATAAACTTGTCTACACTAAGGTGGCTAAAGTTCCTATAGAATAGAGATAGGAAAACCTGAAATGTTGGTCTTCCAAAGAAAGAACTAGAGGAACTTTAGCCACCTTAGTGTAGACAATGTTTTTTTCTCACCAGGTGATGGCAAACATAATGGTGTGATAACTCTTTGTTATAAATCGATTATTATTAGCCTTCTTTCTCAGCAAACTGATGATGAGGGAAGATGCTTATACACTAAATTACAAATTGGAGGTGTTCTGATCGCTTTGTTTAATGTTTATGCTCTCACTCATGGAGATCCCGTGCTCTGGTTATCTTTATCCCAACAAATGTCATCTTACATTGATGAAAATTTAATTTTTGCTGGAGACTGCAATCAAGTGTTAGACCCTTTTATAGACCGAAGTTCAATGGTCTCTTTTAAACCTCATAAAGCTCATAAGTTATTTACCCAGACCATTCAACAATATAAACTTGTAGATGCATGGAGAATTTGTAATCCCACTACTAAGGAATTTACATTTTTCTCTCCAGCTCATCAAACCCAATCTTGTTTAGATTGCTTCTTTGTCTCGCATAATATCTCTAAGTCACTAAAGAAATGCGGATATTGGTTCTATTTTAGTCACAGACCATGCTCCCATTTCAATTCAATTGGATATAATCACAAGGTCTAATTTACCCAGAGGATGGCGATTAAGCAACTCACTTCTCTTAGACCCGAAATTTAACACTTCTTTTGTCTCCTTTGTTAATGAATATTTTTTATTATACCAAAAGTACTCTCTCCCCATCTCCGTAATCTAGGATGCATTCAAAGCTGCTACCAGAGATTTCGTCATTGGTTTTTGTAGTAATCTGTTGTTTAGATTAAGTTTATAATGTATTGTATGCTGTAATTGTAGTGTGCTAGTCCCTTTAAGAATGTTCTGTCGCTGCCTAGATACTGTGGAATGTGTTTTGATTTACTCTTGAGTTGAGATCCGTTGGAGCTGGCTGCTCCCAAGCTAGCTCCTCTGCCATGTAACCAACCAATAAATTACTCAAGACATCTTCTGCTTTCTGGTCAATTACTACATTTATTTGGCGACGATCCTGGTTACGAGGAGAACTCAGCGTGCAAGACTGCATCCACGTGACTGCTTCCATGAGACTATCTACTATCAAGTCTAAAGCCTCAACCTCTTCAGTCTCAAGTTTCAAACCACAGCTTCAAGTTTGTTTCTCATTATTTCCCCTACAGCAATCTACATCAGCATTTTGTGTGACTCAGGGCAAGTCAAGTCAGCAGACACGGTAGGGTGTTATCAGTTCTATTTCTTCTGTCGGATTTCATCCCTGCGCAGTGTGCTATTTGACTCTTGACATCGTTAATGGTCACATTTTAAACTCCTGCGTTATCTGTGTGAGCTCCTTGAACTATTTATGACCTGCCGCGCTACTGTACTCTTTCAACATTTTATTTGACAAGCATCTATGGTCAAATTTTGAACTCCAACGTTATTAATGTGAGCTCTTTCAACTATTCCTGACCTGCCACGCTACTACATCCTTTTAACATTTCATTTGTGATTTGCGTGGAACTATTTATTTATGAGGATTCCACTCTACCAAATCCTCACAACGCATTATTTAAAAATTGACTTGCGACTCACTTTGGAATCCTTCGTGCGTCCTGTCTTCTGGTCGCGAGTGATTCCTGATCAACGTGGAATACGTCTCTTGTGACGTCATCGCTGCAACGTCTCACTGTCATCACGTCTCTGACGGCAATACGACAACGCGCTTTATAGCGTCTTCTGTTTCTAAGCAACCACGCTAATGCTGACACGCATAGTTTTCCTCTTGCGCTGAAGCTAACGTTTATGCTGATGCGCACATCTTGTATTTACATAACGTGGTTCACTAGTATTAACGTTGATGCGCACAGCTTGCCTCACATTGCGCTCAGCTTCTGATACTCAGTTTGCAAGAACACACGCTGATGCGCACAGTTAATTTCAAATATATTCAAACGCTGATGCGCACAGCTTGCCTCATATTGTGCTCAGCTTCTGGTACTCAGTTTACAAGAACACCCGCTGATGCGCACAGTTAATTTCAAATATATTCAAACGCTGATGCGCACAGCTTGCCTCATATTGTGCTCAGCTTCTGGTACTCAGTTTACAAGAACACCCGCTGATGCGCACAGCCTCCCTCTCATTGAACTCAACTTCTGGAACTTAGTTTGCAAGAACATACGCTGATGCGCACAGCTAACTTCAAATATATTCTTCTTTGTTCCCAGTCATGAAAATTAACGCTGATGCACACAGCTTTTTGTATATTATTGTGCATAGCTAACTGTAATATATATATATATAAAAAAGAAGTCAGTGTTAATTAAATATCGCTCATATACATATTTTTTTAAAAAGTATCAACAAGTAATAATTTTTTTTCTATACTGTTTCATGCTGTGACACACATCCATTATCAACTAATTTCAGTATGCACCCTAACAAGTATACACATTTTTACGATTGTATATTCCATATTGTATTTCACACAAACCAGAGTTCATTTTATCATTCTGTTTATTTAAAAAAAAAAAATACCAATTCTTATTCTTTTTCATTGCATTGTGTACATTTGTCATGTGTACCTTACAGTCAGTCAATCCTCCTCCAGCTTTTCTTGACACTCGTGGAGAACCGGCTATAAGATGGGGAATTTGGCATGATGCTTTTGAAAACTATTTAGGAGCTACTGGTGCATCTAGATTTAGCGCCGATAGGACGAAATGTCTACTTTTACATTCTCTAGGTTTTGAAGGAAGGTCTGTATTTAAGCATCTACCGGATTTACCTCATCAAGAAGGCACACCTTATGATGAATACAAGGATACTGTACAAAAGCTCAAGCTCCGCTTTGACAAACAACCAAGCCTAATGGTTCTCAGACATAAATTTCATAAAAGGAAGCAATCTGAAAACAAAGATGTTGACTCTTACATATCTGTTTTGCGCAGTTTGTCAGCAGAATGTAGGTTTGAAAACTTTACAGAACAACTCATCAGAGACCAATTTGTGTGTCATTGCAGAGACAAGAACATTAGACAGAAGTTACTAACTATGGGGGACCCGTCTCTAGATGAAACCATTAAATTATCCAAGAGTATTGAAATCTCCATGGTTTCTCTAAAAGAATTAGAGAAAAATTTGATGAACCTTTTAATGCTATTAACCTCAATTCTTCTGTCAAGCCTGTAAAGAAAATGTTTAAAGGTAACTCTAATGGTTCTAATACTTCAACAAAGTCTGTAACACCAGGTAATATACAATCTACGGTTTATTTAACATGTGGAAATCCACCTCATTCTAAGGGATCACACTGTCCTGCATCTAATCTCACTTGCAATTACTGCAAGAAAGTTGGTCATTAAGTTGAAAGGTCAGAAACGTTTTAAGAAATCTGCTGTATGCCTGATTGATTCTGAGTCTTCTTCCGACTAATTTCGGTAGTTTCTGATTACACTACTGGTGACGTCATTGAAGGTGATCCCAAGTCCTGTTTTGATCCTATCATTGATATTTCTGTGGGAAACAAAAGTGTCAAGCTCTTAGTTGATTCTGGTGCTAAAATAACCATGATCACTAAAAAACTTCTTGATGAGACTTGGTATGTTAATCGACCCCTACTTCCTCCTGATCGCACACCAGTATCATATGAGGGTTGGTAAATTGACCTTTTGGGCTTCTTTGAAGAAGCAGTGTGCTTTAAAGGAAGGAGAATAAGAGGAAAAATCTATGTTGCTGTTAAAGGTCTTAATATTTTAGGGTGGTTCCACCAAGGGCTTTTCGGAATGATCCTTAAACCTGGAACCAAAGAGCAGGTCCTTGTGGTTGGATGTTCCGATGAAGTTTAAAATCTTAAAGACAAATTTCCCTCTGTGTTCAGCTCTGAGCTAGGTGAAATTAAAGGTTTTAAACACAGAATCATAGTTAAACAAGGTTCTGTGCCAGTTAAACATAAACTCAAGGGTGTACCCTACAGTGTCAGGGATGACTTAGAAAAGGAATTATTACAACTGTGTGAAAAGGGGGTTATAGAACCCACTGAGTCTTCCCTTTGGCTTTTGCCATTTATTTGGCGACGATCCTGGTTACATGGAGAACTCAGCGTTCAAGACTGCATCCACGTGACTGCTTCCATGAGACTATCTACTATCAAGTCTAAAGCCTCAACCTCAGCCTCAACCTCTTCAGTCTCAAGTTTCAAACCACAGCTTCAAGTTTGTTTCTCATTATTTCCCCTACAGCAATCTACATCAGCATTTTGTGTGACTCAGGGCAAGTCAAGTCAGCAGACACGGTAGGGTGTTATCAGTTCTATTTCTTCTGTCGGATTTCATCCCTGCGCAGTGTGCTATTTGACTCTTGACATCGTTAATGGTCACATTATAAACTCCTGCGTTATCTGTGTGAGCTCCTTGAACTATTTATGACCTGCCGCGCTACTGTACTCTTTCAACATTTTATTTGACAAGCATCTATGGTCAAATTTTGAACTCCAACGTTATTAATGTGAGCTCTTTAAACTATTCCTGACCTGCCACGCTACTACATCCTTTTAACATTTCATTTGTGATTTGCGTGGAACTATTTATTTATGAGGATTCCACTCTACCAAATCCTCACAACGCATTATTTAAAAATTGACTTGCGACTCACTTTGGAATCCTACGTGCGTCCTGTCTTCTGGTCACGAGTGATTCCTGATCAATGTAGAATACGTCTCTTGTGACGTCATCGCTGCAACGTCTCACTGTCATCACGTCTCTGACGGCAATACGACAATGCGCTTTATAGCGTCTTCTGTTTCTAAGCAACCACGCTAATGCTGACACGCATAGTTTTCCTCTTGCGCTGAAGCTAACGTTTATGCTGATGCGCACATCTTGTATTTACATAACGTGGTTCACTAGTATTAACGCTGATGCGCACAGCTTGCCTCACATTGCGCTCAGCTTCTGATACTCAGTTTGCAAGAACATACGCTGATGCGCACAGCTAACTTCAAATATATTCTTCTTTGCGCCCAGTCATGAAAATTAACGCTGATGCACACAGCTTTTTGTATATTATTGTGCATAGCTAACTGTAATATATATATATATTAAAAAAAGAAGTCAGTGTTAATTAAATATCGCTCATATACATATTTTTTTTTAAAAAGTATCAACAAGTAATAATTTTTTTTCTATACTGTTTCATGCTGTGACACACATCCATTATCAACTAATTTCAGTATGCACCCTAACAAGTATACACATTTTTACAATTGTATATTCCATATTGTATTTCACACAAACCAGAGTTCATTTTATCATTCTGTTTATTTAAAAAAAAAATACCAATTCTTATTCTTTTCCATTGCATTGTGTACATTTGTCATGTGTACCTTACAGTCAGTCAATCCTCCTCCAGCTTTTCTTGACACTCGTGGAGAACCGGCTATAAGATGGGGAATTTGGCATGATGCTTTTGAAAACTATTTAGGAGCTATTGGTGCATCTAGATTTAGCGCCGATAGGACGAAATGTCTACTTTTACATTCTCTAGGTTTTGAAGGAAGGTCTGTATTTAAGCATCTACCGGATTTACCTCATCAAGAAGGCACACCTTATGATGAATACAAGGATACTGTACAAAAGCTCAGGCTCCGCTTTGACAAACAACCAAGCCTAATGGTTCTCAGACATAAATGTTATAAAAGGAAGCAATCTGAAAACAAAGATGTTGACTCTTACATATCTGTTTTGCGCAGTTTGGCAGCAGAATGTAGGTTTGAAAACTTTACAGAACAACTCATCAGAGACCAATTTGTGTGTCATTGCAGAGACAAGAACATTAGACAGAAGTTACTAACTATGGGGGACCCGTCTCTAGATGAAACCATTAAATTATCCAAGAGTATTGAAATCTCCATGGTTTCTCTAAAAGAATTAGAGAAAAAGTTGATGAACCTTTTAATGCTATTAACCTCAATTCTTCTGTCAAGCCTGTAAAGAAAATGTTTAAAGGTAACTCTAATGGTTCTAATACTTCAACAAAGTCTGTAACACCAGGTAATATACAATCTACGGTTTATTTAACATGTGGAAATCCACCTCATTCTAAGGGATCACGCTGTCCTGCATCTAATCTCACTTGCAATTACTGCAAGAAAGTTGGTCATTAAGTTAAAAGGTCAGAAACGTTTTAAGAAATCTGCTGTATGCCTGATTGATTCTGAGTCTTCTTCTGACTAATTTCTGTAGTTTCTGATTACACTACTGGTGACGTCATTGAAGGTGATCCCAAGTCCTGTTTTGATCCTATCATTGATATTTCTGTGGGAAACAAAAGTGTCAAGCTCTTAGTTGATTCTGGTGCTAAAATAACCATGATCACTAAAAAACTTTTTGATGAGACTTGGTATGTTAATTGACCCCTACTTCCTCCTGATCGCACACCAGTATCATATGAGGGTCGGAAAATTGACCTTTTGGGCTTCTTTGAAGAAGAAGTGTGCTTTAAAGGAAGGAGAATAAGAGGAAAAATCAATGTTGCTGTTAAAGGTCTAAGGGCCAGATGTAGGTAAATTTATTTTACCACCTCTTAAATACCGAATCATACCGATTCGGTATTTAAGAAGTGGTAAAATATAAGTACCGAGATGTAGGTAAATACAGATGTGCATTTACCGAATCGGTAAAAATCGGTATTTACCGATTCGGTAAATACCGACCGGTAAATGCCCATTCATTCCTATGGGCTTTGAAGCCCATAGTAATGATTGGGCATTTACCGGTCGGTATTTACCGAATCGGTAAATACCGAATTTCATAAGGGTGCAGGGGGTGTCACTTTGACACCCTCTAGCACCCCCAAAACGGGTTCAGGTGCCATGTGGCAGGCATACCTGCCCTAAGGGCAGGTCTGCCTGTCATATGGCACAGGTGTGCATGCACACATGTGCATGCACACCTGAATCGGTATTTTACCATCAAATTGTATTTGATGGTAAAATACCGATTTTGTAGGGCTTGTGGGACTCAGAAGAGTCCCACCTACATCTCGATTTTACCGAATCTGTAAAAATACCGGTCGGTAAATTTACCGACCGGTATATTTACAGATTCGGTAAAATTACCGAAATGGCCTGTTTTCAGGCACCTACATCTCAAAAGCCAAATACCGGTCGGTAACGGCCGAATTCGGCCGTTACCGACCGGTATTTGGCTACCTACATCTGGCCCTAAATATTTTAGGGTGGTTCCACCAAGGGCTTTTCGGAATGATCCTTAAACCTGGAACCAAAGAGCAGGTCCTTGTGGCTGGATGTTCCGATGAAGTTTAAAATCTTAAAGACAAATTTCCCTCTGTGTTCAGCTCTGAGCTAGGTGAAATTAAAGGTTTTAAACACAGAATCATAGTTAAACACGGTTCTGTGCCAGTTAAACATAAACTCAGGGGTGTACCCTACAGTGTCAGGGATGACTTAGAAAAGGAATTATTACAACTGTGTGAAAAGGGGGTTATAGAACCCACTGAGTCTTGCCTTTGGCTTTTGCCCTTGGTTGTCGCCAGGAAGAGATGTGGGCAACTCAGGGTGTGTGTTGACTTAAGATCCCTAAGAAAGAGATATGGGTGGACTCACATTCCCTTCCTAAGATTAATGATCTATTTGCATCAACCAAAGGTGCTAAATGTTTCACCAAACTGGACCTGGCCAGTGCATATAACCAGGTTGAGTTACATCGTGATTCCCGTCATCTTACAGCATTCATATCCCCTCCAGGCACGTTTCAGTTTCGGCGCATGCCATTTGGCCCAGCATCGGCTGCGTCGGTATTTCAGAGGGTGATGGGTAACATCTTGAAAGGAGTTGACAGAGTATCAGTTTTTCAAGATGATGTACTCATGTTTGAAAAAGATATTTCTTCACATGACTTAATTTTACATAAAGTTTTGGGTTTATTTCAGGAACATGGAGTTGTATTAAAATTAGAAAAATGCAAGTTCCTTGGTATGGAAGTGGAATATTTAGGTCATGTCCTCACTCAAGATGGTGTCAAGCCTAGACCTGGTCTTTTGGAGGCCATTTCCAATGCTTCTACTCCCACTGACAAGACCGGAGTCAAATCTCTTCCAGGCCTTTGTGAATATTATTCAAGGTTTATCCATCATTATGCAACTACAGCACGCCCCATCAGTAACCTGCTCAAAAAGGGGACTACATTTGTTTGGAGCAATGAATGTGTTTTGGCATTTGAGGAAGTTAAGAATCTCTTAAAAAGAGTTCGGTTCTTAAACCCTTTGACCCCAGTTTGCCTTCTTGTTTGACTGTTGACGCCAGCCAGGTAGGACTAGGAGCCACTTTGACACAAGTAGAGGACAGAGTTGAAAAAACCATAGGATTTGCATCTAGAGTACTGAGATCACCTGAATTACAATATTCAATCATTGAACACAATTATTGGCTTGTGCATGGGCCATTGAAAAGTTTCACATTATGTGTGGGGAAAGCGGTTTTTGCTGATCACAAACCTCTAGTCAATATCTTGGGTGGTAGTTTGACAAAGCGTTGTACTCCCAGAATTATGAGAATGGTTACTAAATTGCTCCAATATCAATTTGATATGAAACACATCTCTGGTGGTAAGAATGGGAGAGCAGATTTTCTTTCTCTTTTTTCTCCTACAGTTTTTCATGAAGATGAAGTTACTTTTTCTGACCTCATTGAAGAGGATTGTGAAGATTGTCTTGTGGCAGGTGTGCATATTCCTGAGCTAAAGTTTTGTTCTGAGGATGAAGGGAGAGAAGCATTCTCCAATGATTGTGTTCTTCAAGATGTTTGTAACTTCATTGGATCAGGATGGCCAAGAGAAAAGGTTCTATCTTCCTCACTTCAACCATTTTCCAAAGTTGAGGATGAAATATCTTTGGAAGATGGTATTTTGCTGCGTAATGACAAGATTATTCCTCCACATTTATTCAGGAAAGGGATTATTGTAAGAGCTCATGAAGGACATTTAGGCTCTTCCTTCACCAAGCGTCGTATTCGTGATACATTTTGGTGGCCGGGAATGGATTCAGAAGTTGATGAGTTTGTCGCGGATTGTTGTATTTGTAAGTCTTTGGACAAATCCTTTAAAACTTTTCTTCCTCCTCTCATGCTCGTTGAGTGTCCTGACCGACCTTAAGTGAAACTTGGCGTAGATGTCATGGGGCCATATCTGACACTAAATGAAAATTCTAGATTTGTTTTGGTTTTGGTGGACTATGCGTCTAAGTGGCCTGAGTACAAATTAGTTAGGGAAGCCGACATCAAAAGCATTATTGATTTCCTGAGTGAAGTTTGGTCCAGAGAAGGATTTCCAGAGATACTAGTTTCAGACAATGGGAAACAGTACGTTAGTAAAGATTTTAAATCTTTCTTGTCCATTTCTGGAGTAAACATGTAAAAAGTTCACTTTATCACACTCAATGAAATGGACTGGTTGAAAGGATGAATCGAGTGATTGGGGACTGTGTGAAGTGGGCTAAAGCCAGCAACCATGATATTGTGAAATCCCTTAACAGTATGATATGGTTCTATAGAACTACCCCACATTCATCCACCAAAGTATCGCCTTTCGAATTGATGAGAGGAAGAAAGCCTAATACTTCTTTTTGTCCAGGGTGGATGTCTAAGTGGATTAATGCTGAGTGTGATGAACGCATATTGATGTCTATTGTAAAAGACTATTTTGCTTTCACCCAAGCCAAACAGAAAGAAAGTTTTGATGCTAAGAAAGGCTAGAAAACAGCTATTGTCAAGGTTGGGGATACTGTTAAAATCAAGAAGTCTGTTCATGTTAACACAGGTGAGAGCAGATTTGGTCCACCTGTCAAGGTTATTAAGATTGTGGCTAATGTCATTCAAGTTGAAGGTGGATTTTGGTGGAATTTAAGCAAGGTTGCTAAAATTATACTCCAGGGAATACCAGGAGAAGTTCCCGCAATGTGGTTAAACCTGCTAGATATAGATAATGATGTTTCATATTATTTTTTTTATTTTTAGAAGAGAAGGTAATGTAGTAATCTGTTGTTTAGATTAAGTTTATAATGTATAGTATACTTTAATTGTAATGCGCTTGTCCCTTTAAGAATGTTCTGTCGCTGCCTAGATACTGTGGAATATATATTGATTTACTCTTGAGTTGAGATCCGTTGGAGCTGGCTGCTCCCAAGCTAGCTCCTCTTCCATGTAATCTACAAATAAATTCCTCAAGACATCTTCTGCTTCCTGGTCAATTACTAGAGTTTTGTTTCCAGACAATTTAAAAACGCAAGTGAACTAATGATCTTCTGTCTGAGATAAAGAGATTGGAACACTCTTATTACTCCACAAAATCCAACTCACAACTCATCAAAGCAAAATTTCAATTTAATAAGGAATCGACTGATAATGCCTCACTTTACTTGTTGAAATCCAGCGTAAAATTCTACGGGGGCCAGAATAAGGCTGGCAAGCTCTTAGCAAATTACTTGAAAGTTAGGCACAATAAGTTTGAAATTGACTCCATTTTGGATGAACACAACACTTTACACACTAAAGATTCAGAGATATTAAATGAATTTCTTATTTTCTATAACTCATTATACATACCTGAAATCACACCTTTCAGATTCCGACATTTCACAATTTCTCTCAGGCATTCACAGACCCTCCAACACCCAACTTGATTTGACCTCCTTAGAATCTAACATTTCACACAGGAGCTTCTTCATGCTCTGCAAACAGCCGTGGGACCAGATGGCTTCACGGTTGAGTTGTTCTTACACTTTGCTCCAATTCTTCTTCCCAAATGAATGACTCTTTTACACCACTTCTCACAGTCTGGAGAATCATCTGGTTCCTTTTTAGATGCCCTAAATTGTTTAATACTCAAGGAAGGGAAAGACTTAAAATATGTTAAGGATTACAGACCTATTTCACATGTAAACATTAATTATAAAATCTTTTCTAAAGCCTGGGCTATTCGCCTTGAATTTTTTCCTTCCTCGATTATTGGGTGCAGAACAATCTGGTTTTGTCAAAGGCCACCTCATTTCTGAAAACACCAGTGTATTTTTCGATATCTTATCGAAAGCTACCTATTTACCACATTCATTAGCAGCAGTAGCCCTAGACGTGGAAAAAGCATTTGATCAAGTTAATTGGTCTTACCTTTTTCATATGCTCAAATGGTTTGGTTTTGGCCCAAAGATCATTTCCTTGATTCTAACCCACAATCCTCTGTACCTACCTTTCTACAAGAAGTAGACCCCTTCCCTCTGTTTCTGGTTATAAGCTTGATAAGGAGAAATGTGAAATGCTTCCTTTGACCAATCCATTTTTCCATTCCAAGTATACTCTGATTAAAACAGCTCTTTCAAGCGAATATACTCAAAATGTATCTCACCCTGTACCTTTCCCGATTAACAGCTTACACGCTTTCCTACTTTCTAACCCTAAAGCTTCCACCATTTACACTTATATCCGCTCCTCACGTTCAAATAGAGAAAAGACGAAGGTTGAATTATCTTGGGAGGAAGAGCTCGAAGTGAATTGGTCACCTTCTTTGTGGAATAAAATATGGTCTACGTTCAGGAAAACATCTAGAGCAGCTAACACCACACAAACATTATTTTTATGTATAATAGGCTTTTACTACATCCGGTCATATTACACAAGAGACGTAAAGATATACTGGTCTTCCCCATTTGCTGATTTGAAACATTTACTTTTTATGTGTCCACATGTTTATACATTCCGGAAAACGGTTTGGGCTCAAATCAATTTCATTTTTAACTCCAATTTTCCTTTTTCTATTACACATTTATTTTTAGTTAGTTTATCAGCCATTTGGGATGATTACATCTCCAATGTAAAGGTTGTTGATCTATTATTGGCAGTTGCTTTACAGCCGATTACAAAAATTGGAAGGACTTTACAAATGTATCATTTCAAGCCTGGGGGTATGCAGTATGATACAATCACAGATTAGACACAGCACTTGTTCACCCCATCCATTTAGCCACAAAGCGTTTGAATCTATGGTTACCTGTTACAAAATTCATTGATTCTAGTGCCAAACGCTTTTTCTCTTGAACTTTACTTCAACAAGAAGTAACTCGACCTCCGTGATATTCAGTATTTTCTTGACGATATTATCACATATTGTATTATTGTTTTTGTATTACTATTATATTAGTTTATATAATTTGGATGAGATGCATTATTCTATCAATTACATTGTCAGCTTAATGCTTTTGCCATTCCAATCCAGTCATGTTTGTATCAGGTTTTATACTATGTGACTTCCTTTTATTCTTTCTTTTTCATTTTTCATCTTTTTCTTTATTTATTGTTCATCATAATATTGTATTCAAATTATTTGTTCTTTTAATAATAGAACTTTTAAACTGAAAAAGAAAATTATGGATGATGTCAGGAAACAATGAAGAGTACTGAAGGGTGCCGACCATAGGCTCTAGTCAACTCGTCGCCAAATAGGATCTTTATGAGGGAAGAGGAAGCAATCTAGTTACGAGAAACGTTTCTTTTTTTTAATTTTTTTTTTATTGAGATGGATCAGAATATATAAAAAAAAACACAATTACAGATATCAGCTAGATAAGAAAATGGTAACATCAGACATTAATAATAAATATATACATATATATCTTCTGTCTCTGCCAGAACTTAGCAATCATCCAAATGCTTGTTACAAGTATAACCACATAGAAGAAAAAAAAAAAAGTTACATTCAAATCGATAAAGGAGACTCTAAAACTGTTCAGATTATTCATCTCATTTTCCTCCAATTACTAAGAGGAGCCCATATATGTTTACCGTACTCTTTCCTCTTTTTACCTTTAAAGCTATATAGGCATTCCTCAATGTTATGAGTCCCCAGCAATCTCGTAAGCCACATCTGAAAAGTGGGAGCTGTCGGATCTTTCCAGGCCGTCGCAATTAAAATTCTAAAAACAGCCACACACAGAAAGATAAAAGCTTCGACTTCTTGTTCAATTATCAGGTTTTCATCCCTGCCAATCAAAACAGTAGTAGGGGATAGAGGGATTTGGCGCTCTAGCAGCCCCGATAAAAACTTTTCCATTTCAGTTAAAACTGGCTTAAGATTCTGACAAGAATAAAACATATGCAATAAATCCGCCGGGCCTTGATTACACCTTGGACACCTATCAGTATCTCTTTTACCCCATTGAAACAACTTGGCGGGAGTATAGTAAAGGTTGAACACCATCTTATAATGCTGCGCTTTTAAATTAGTTGCTCTTAGTACTTTCCTATTCAATGCCAGAGCATAATCTACATCTATATCTAGGTCCCCAATTCTTTGAGCCCAGACAGTTTCTATTTGTCCAATGTCCTCTCCCAAGCCCTGTAAAAGATATCTATACCCTATTTTAATCTTCTTACCCCCATTCCTTATGTATTTCACAATCGGGGTAGGCTCCTGAATGGAAACCCTAGGTCTTAGTGACTTCAATGTTTGTTCTAATTGTTTATATAAAAGCCAGTGGTTCGAAGGGATACCATATTTTTGTTGCAAAACATCAAACCCTAATAGTTCATCCTTACACATGACATCCCCCAGACATCTAATGCCCAACCTCTTCCATATACCGCTATTTCTGTTCTGTCCTAGATGAATGAATGGGCTTGCACTCCAAAGATCTACTGTACCATTGATCTTAGGGATCTTGAGAAATTTCAGAATCGCCTTCCATGTACCCCACGCGCTTAACATCACCTTGCTTTTACTCCTTTTGAAATACAAGACATTGATTTCTCGTGTTAAAATCCCCATAGCCCTTTCTCCAATTAATAAATCGAATATTGTAGGGATTCTGTGGGATCCAGGCGGCCTCTCTAGAACATCACAATTCAGTAAATGATTCATATGCAGCATTAAGCAGACCCAGTGATATAACCTTAAATTAGGTGCCGATAGCCCTCCTCCCTCTAGTGGTGCAGAGAGTCGAGCTAATGATCTCCGAATTTTTCCATATTGCCATAGAAATTGTGAAAACACTGCTTCCATTTTTTTCAACAGACCCTCATCAATGAGTAGCGGTATGGCACGAAATAAATACAGTAATTTTGGAAACATTGACATTTTCAATACATTCACCCTTCTAATCAAAGACAAATGTAATACATCGATTCTTCTCAATTCTTTGTCTATTGATGTAAGTAAGGGCACGTAATTTTCCTGTATGATTTTACCTACATTTGCATTGATTTTAACTCCCAGATAGACCGCAGAGTCCACATACCTTTGATCCCTTTTATGAATATTCTTTGTATAAATTATTATTGTTTTTTCCGTGTTGAGCTTATAACCAGAGTATATCCCGAACTCCTGAGCCAAAAGGCTTAATTCACGTATTGCAGTTTGCGGATTAGTGGTAACAATTGCCAGATCATCCGCATACGCCAATAGCTTGGTAGTATATCCGTGAGTTATAACCGGGGTTATTTTATCAGAAGCAAGAATCTTCCTAATTAACGGGTCAATATAGAGTGAAAAAAGTATAGGAGAACAGGGGCATCCTTGACGGGTGCCTCTTCTAATCGCCACCTCTTCCGATTGTAGTCCCATTGAGGTAATTCTGGCTACAGGATCCATATACATAGCTTTAATTGCTTTCCTGCATTTCTCACCAAAGCCCCTTCTGGCCAATACATCCCACATAAAATCCCAGACCACACGGTCGAAAGCCTTTTCGGCGTCTAAAAGGATCATGGCCATATCTCCACCCGCAGCAGCCATTGCATCAAATAACGATATTGCCCGTGCTGTATGTTCAGTGGTACCTCTCCCTGGGACAAACCCATGCTGCCAGGGTGAGACAAGTTGACCAATAATCCTTCCTAGCCTTTTCGCCCATACCTTGGAATAAAGTTTGGCATCCGCATTTATCAGCGCAATCGGCCGATATGAGCCTGGATTCTCCTCCGGTTTTCCCTTCTTATGGAATATTACAATATTAGTCTGTTTCCATGTATCCGGGACCTTACCAGAACAGATTATTCCATTAAATAGATCTTCAAGCAAAGGAAGAATTTCCTCTTCTAAAACCCTATAGACCTCTATTGGTAAACCATCTGGGCCTGCCGCTTTACCCGCTGCAAGTTCATTCAGAGCAGTCCTTATCTCCTCTGCTGTTATATCCAAATCCAATTGCACCTTATCCTCCTCCTCCACCCTTGGGCATGGGGGTCCCCAATCTTGCGACGGTGGTAGCACCCCTGGCTCCTGATCGTACAATTCCTGATAGAATTTCTGAAATACATCCATTTCCACTAGGACCCACCTACCAGACCCATCAGTTTTTCTGCGCTTCACTCCACCCAGATTACTTTTTGCTAAAATAGCCACACCTCTAATCGTAGATGATTGTGATGAAAATCCGATCATGGTATACCCACGCATCTCCAGCAGCTTCCTTTTAGCCCAGGGTATATGGGTTTCCTGAATGCACACTATGTCTATATTATTTGATTTGACCAAGTGACTCAATCTTTGCCGTTTCTTCCAGTCGTTTAGACCACCTGCATTAATGGTGCAAATCCTAATGTCTGACATTAATCACGCGTTTACCTTTCCTACATTGTCTGTTAACCATGAATCTGATACCAGCCCAAGTCATATTCATTTCCATCTCATAGTTTTTCTTTTTTTTCATCCGCCCTTTTCTCCCCTCCACCCCCTCCCCCTCCCCCTGCTCCCTCTCCCTCCCCATGCCCAACTCCCAGCCGGAGCTCCCCCTCACCCACCCCCCTTTTTCAGAGGCGCTCAGACCGATGGTCTGTGCACGTGATGGTTCGCAGCCCTGATTGAAGAGAGTTAGTCCTGTATCCAATCTTTAATTCCTATGACACCCCACCATATACAAAACACTCCACCCCAAATTCTGTGTTCCTACTTTATGCTTTACCTAGACTTAACAGGGCTTCACTTTTGCCTAGAAACTACCGATATGATGAACCCAATTATCGTTACCAAACACTAATATCAATCATTACTTAACAATTCTAGGCAAGACCCCCTGCGACATCAAAAATTCTTTGGCCTTAACCTCGGAGGAAAAATATAATGTTTTTCCGTCTTTGATTATCTTCAGCTGGGCCGGGTTTATCAGGTATGCATGCATACCCTTATCCTGAAACGGTTTAATCATCTGCCGTAATCTCCAGCGTCTCTCCCCCGTGATATGGCAAAAGTCAGGGCGAACAAAGAAAGAGTAACCGTCAACCGTTTTTTTTTTATCAGGTCTCGCCCTCTCAGAAATTGCTTGCCTCAAATTAAAGTTACCCAGAAAAATTTATATTGCTCTGGGCTTATCACCCTCTTTCGCATTCTTGTGTATTTTAGCGGGGATACGGTGTGCCCTCTGAACCTCCCTAGCGAAATCACAATCTTTCAGATCGGTAAAGGCAAGTTCAAAAAGTTTGACAACAAATGCTTTCATGTCCATATCCTCTGACCCCTCAGGGACTCCCAGAATGCGTAAATTATTCTGACGCGATCTGTTCTCCATCGCCTCCAATTTCCACTGTATATCAGTTAGCTGCGCTGTCTGCTGGTCTACCTTACTAGACGCCGCCGCTGACTCGGCTTCTGTTGAAACCACTCGCTCTTCCAGGTTAGTAACCCGCTCCCCCAGATTCACACACACCTTAGTCAGTTTCCTTACCACCCCTTGCATTTTTCTGACTGCCGCCTGAGACTTACGGCTCTCCTGTCGGGCTTCCTCCCTGTGTGCAATTATCTCCCGGTGTATGACCTCCAGGAGGGACATTTGTGCCGATTCCCCTCCAGGGCTATCTGGGATTGGTTTGGTCAACGGTTGTTCTTTTTTCTGACAGAGTATTTTTGCTCCCACCTTGGCTTTCACTGCGGTTATCGGAGGGCTAACTTCGTCCTGTTCCAAATCACTGTCGGTATCTGAACCACTGGCTTCTTGATCCAGACTGTCTTCCTCTTCCTCCGACCATTCACCGCCCTCTGATACTGAGAAAAATGCCTCACTTGGGGCTTCCTTTTTGTCACGACTGTCCCCCCCGGTATCATCCTCCAAAATCTCTTCTAATACTCGGGGTATCGCCAATACATTGACCTAGGAATCCTCTGCTAGACCCCCTGCAGGGTCCACCCCCCCTTGCTCGTGCCCATTTGTGCTGCTGGCAGTATTAGGCTGTGCAGTGGAACCTGTAGCATTTTGGGATACCTCCCTTGTGATATCGGGGCTCCCTGCATCGTCGACGTCATCATCAGTTTTTTTTGCCGTGGCCTCAGTATCCTCAAGATTAGAGTCTTTCGAGTCTTTATTTTTGCTCAACTTTTGAAATATATCTGATATCGGGGTGGTGCCCTGAGAGTCTAGATTTACTTTACTGCCCCCTTGCTGCTGCACCATTTTTTTTGCAGGGGAGGCTTGCTTCTTCCTTTTATTGCCCTCTAGTTCTGCCATAGAATCCGCGAGCTCTGCTGCCGCCTTCCTCCTTGCGGTTGCTTTGGCGCTTGCACTAATCTTGGGAGCCATGATTTCCCTCCTCCTTTCCTCCAGCCCAAACTGCTCCTTACCACATGTAACGCAGTCCCAGTTATTATCCTCCAAGTTCAGGGCCGTAGGGGTCTCCAGGACGTTCAGTGTCCTCCCCTCGGCACTCTGATGCAAGTCCGCTTGCCGATTCGATTGGATCTCTACTTGCCGAGAATCCGCTGACCGGCGCTGACTGCTCCGCTGCCGGCTCCGTTTCGACAGTGACAGTGAGCTCCGCACTGTTTGTTTGATGAGGGCTGTCTCTGCTAACTCCGCAGTCTCCACCAGCGGCCCAGCTGACCCGCCTCTCAGCCTCCTCGCCACCTGCAGCAGATCCAATAGCAGCCGCTTAAGCGGCCGTCGGCAGGTCAGTCTCATACAGCGGATTTTCCCTCTAGCGCGTTTTCCGAATTTTCAATCACCTTGCACCTCGCATGTCCCGCGTCTCCCGCTGACTTGGATATTCGGTTTCTACATGCTCCGTGGCTCCATAGTACAGGTTTGCGGGGTCATACTACTCTCATTCCTGCATCTCCTCAATCGAGCTGCTTCCCGGCCGTCCTACTCGGCCGCCATCTTGCCTCCCTGCAAGAAGCGCAGAGACTACGAGAAACGTTTCTTTAGTGACGATTCAACACACCCTCTGGTTAAGTAAGTCAATACTTCAGTGAAACTGACATGGAACGTTGAGTACAAAATCAATCACAGCAGCACAAGGCAGAGTATAGAATACAGAACTCCAATCTAGAGCTCCTAGGGAGAACTTGGGACAAACAAGTTAGCTTTCCAAGTTGAAATATGGTAGATATCACGCTTACTCCTGCAAATACCAACTTTCACTAGGGCACTGGAGCCCATGTCACCTGCAGATCTACTTCACTCTGGACTTAGTTGTCCCAGAGGGAACAAAGATACGAGGCTATCCACACGGATCCGCTCACTAAAGAGGGAGAGAGCATCCAAACTCTCCTGCCTTGCTCCACGCCTTTGCTGCCATCACCAGCTTTGCAGAATACTTTAACATCATTTAAGTGGGGAAAACCAAATGACAATAATGTACTAACTTTGTTTATGTATTTCAAGCATCTGAGCCAGAAATGCTGTAGAGAACTTACATTGACGATTAAGTCCTTAAAACAAAGTAGATAGGAGGATGGAGTACACATATATGTGGCATAACGTGGGAAACCATATATAAACCAGTGGAAGATCTTGCAAATATTTCCAGTATCCAATAGTCAGTATGTTAGGGAAGGCACAGGTTGTGTTTGTGATGCCCATGTTGCTCATGTGGCCAAAAGGGCTACAGTACAGTGCCTGAGACAAAGTTTATTCACACAGAGCAGTTCTTGAATGCGGGGAAGAAAGAGATCAACATTTATTATAGAAGGCTGTTCCAATGCAAAGGAGCGGAAATTACAAAGTAAACCTAAATAGGTCACTGGTGGCTCCATTCCAAAACTTTTTGCACATTCAAGAGTCACTTATGTCTGCAAATTACATGCAACCATCTCTTGGTTCTAAAAATCAGGACTTGTAGCTCCTTGGTTGTACTAGCGTGCAGCCGAATGATGAAGCATATCACTTATGTGACTGATGGAAATCTGTCCTCTTAAATGAGATTTTTTCCATTTGTGACTATCTCCTGTTTTATGCACTTTTGTTTGTTGGTCTAAACCTCAATTTTTTCATTCTAGACCCGCAGATGTTTTGTAGTTGTTTAATGTGTGAATAACCTGCAAACATTGAGCACAGGGGAAGTGGTTTCATTTCAGGGAAGCATTGTTCCTGTGGAGAAAAAAGACACAAAAGTTAAGAGGACTTTTCATCCTAAGAATAACAATCAACAGGCGAAAACCCTTCAGGTTACAGCTAGGTTTAGGCATATGCAAATTAATGTACTATTTTCGTGGATTTAGGTGGACCTGCTCTGGAAATTTCTGCAAATCTCAATGTCTTAAGTTTAATCAGATTGTAGGAGGAACATGTGAGGAATAGCTTTATGATTTTTCGGAATGTTTGTAAATCAGACCTTTAGACAATTAGGAAGAAATAGTCAGGAATGGGTTTGTGAGGAGGGAGGACAGATGGGACTGGAGTCCAAATAGTGTGAGCAAGATATGGGTGAACATGCCCAGGACTGATTTAAAAACTGTTGCTTGACCACGTAAAGGGCTTGATTTTATATAAAGAGACAGAAATCCTGGAGATACATATAAGAGTGAGTGGTGAAAAAGACCTCTGTGGCTGCCCTCAACCTCATAATCGTATTATCACCATCTTGTGAGTTGCACTGGCTCTGTGAGAGGCTAAAAAGATGGGAATTGCAAGTAACACTTTTTTAGATTTCAATAAACTGCATCTTGGCATCATCACTTAGAAATAGTCTTCATGACTTAGGGCCTTATTACAAGTTTGGTGGTCCATGAACAGTCGTACCGGCGGCGGTGCTCCGACAGCACCACGCTCGGCAGTCCGACTGCTGTATTATGGGATGGGCAGATTGCATTTCCAAAGACTGTGGTTAAACCACCGACACCGTCAGCACACCACCAAGGTCGCAGTCGGGAAAGGCAGCTGCCATCCATATTATGAGTTGGCTTACCAACAAGCCGACCGCGGCGGTCCGACCATCAGCTTTGAATCAGCGGTAACAAAGGATTTGGGGTACATACTCACCCCTCTTTCTGTTTTTCCAGGCAGAGTTCAACATGGATCCCTTTCTCTAGGTCCCCCCTTCACAGCAGCATCTTCACCCCGAAGAATACGACCCTGTTTGCAGCGATCTACAGGGGAGTCACTTTTGTACCACATATGCATTACTGGACTAGTCACATACTGACCAGAGTCCGGCAACGGGTAGGTGGTATTTTCCACATGAATTGTGCATATGTGTACATTTGATACATGTGCAGTTGAAATGTACACATGTGCATCGATAGATAAGGAAAATCATTGACCACGCCTCAGCCACATTCCCGGGCCCTTCCGTCAACTTATAATACAGCAGTCTAAAGAATGCCAGCGCTGTCGGCTACTGATGGCTGTGGCCATGTTTTCAGGTTGTAGGACCTCCAAACTCCTAAACAGGCCTTTAGTCCTAGTTTTCCTTGTTATCGTCATTTGAAAGTGAGGTTTACTTCATCCAATAGACGGTACTACCTTTTCCACCTTGTCATTCCAGGCCTTGCAATGCACAGATTTACATAAACTGAACAATGCTGCAACCACAAGCCAGACAAAAGACACAGGGGAGAAAAAACAATTGTTGGGATTTCATCTGAAGAAATGCTGGGGATCTGCAGTATTCTGTGAGGGAGTTCTGATGGTAGGTAGTTGGAGGCAGAATGGAGTGATTGCGGTGCAATGTGCTGGTGGAAATTTCCTTAGCCAACACCTTAGAAATAAATGTATTATCAATTATACTCAAGGTCTACTGCTTCCTTTTAACCATGTTACTGTTATCCAATGAAAGAAACAAAGAAATACATCAATGGCTTAGAGGCCACTACAAAAAAACCAAAGGGAACTGAGAAGATCAAGACACACTCAATCTATAGGGGAACAAGTAGGTGTGCAGAGACTGTTCGGCCTCAATGCAAACATCGCGTAAGGAGTTCCCTGGAGGTCCCAGAGGAGGCATACATGTCTCCAGAGTATGACCCTGGAACAGACTGGGGACGAGGATCCAGAACTGCAAGTGGATCCAGAGACTGATGCAGAGGAGAGATAGAAGAGAGGCAACATTCTGGTAGATTTAAGAGAGGGATAGGCACAACAAGAGTATGACATTTAGCCTCTTTGGCTTATAACTATAGACAGCAACAAAACACAAGAGCAGTGTTCAAATGGGCCTTGGATGGGAAAGGTCCTGACAGCACTTCCCTGTCTGCTTACAGCCGCACTTGCCTCAGCATTTTTCCTGGCGCTGGGTGGGACTTCGTCCCACGACCTGCATCAAGGGAAGAGAGGCGGGGCCACAGACTTTGAGCGCGGACTTCAGAGCAGGCCGTATACACAGCCAGTGTCCTCCAGACAGCAGTTTGCTTCCCGCTTGGACGCGCACTTGCCGCAGCATTTTCCCTGATGCTGGGGTGGAACTTCGCTCCCCAGCTTGTCTCAAGGGGAAATAGGTGGGGCCACGGACTTGCAGCGTGCTCTTCAGAGCAGTCCATTTCCCGCAGCGCGGGTCCTCCTGACAGTGGTTCCCTACCCGCAAGGTTGCTGCAGCATTTTGCCTGGCACCGGGGTGGAACTTCATCTCCCAGCTTCCAGTGAGAGAAGAGAGGCGGGGCAAAAGACTTGGGGCGCGCTCTTCTGACCAGGCTGTATTCTGCGGCGTGGGACACGCGCCCTGCCATGGTCCGGGGCGAAGACCAGGACTGTAGGCGCCCTTCAGAGCCTGGACGAGGCTGGGCTGGGCTACTCCGGGTCTTCTTTTTTCCACACAGGTAATCTATTGCGTTCCTAAACATTTTTGTGTGAACTGTGACCAGCCTGTCTACTACATCCCAAACTACTTTAGGTGAGGTTCAGGGTGGGCAAGCTCAAAAGGTAGCATGCCATGGAGAGGTCCTCAGCTTAAAGGAAGATCAGTAGGCTCAATGGTTACGTCAAGAAAGGCAGTAGGCGCCATCATTAAAGAAATCCTATGCGTGGAAAGAAGGCTGTCTTTAGCACCCGGTGACAGCAGACCCAATCACTTATTGCAATCCCCTCTTCAAGTGAGATGGCAGCTGTACCTAGCTAGAGATACGAAGTCAGAGGGAAGTAGACATCAGCTGAGGTTGAAGAGGGTGGTGATTTGTCTTCTACCATAGTCTTGTCCCTAAGTGAGCCAACCGCTAAACCTGTTAAGTTTGCCAAGTCCTCCAGCAACAAACAGAAACGTGGGGTCAATCAAACTCATTCCACAGCTGTTAATCAATCAAGCCCCTCAGGGCACACTGCATCTAATTCTCCTTCTCCCATGAAGGACGCCCTTGAGGGCATGTTGGTCTATTGGGAAGAACCTTTCTATCATGGACTTTAGGCAGGTCCCTGACTCAGGGAAAATTTTTACCACAACAATTGATGTAATGTCGCTGGTCTGGTGGTAGCCTTTAATGCATTGACCAAAGGAAGGTGGAGCGTGATCTCTCACTCAAATGGAAGCACACACGAGCCAAGTACTGCAGCAGCATGCCCACCATAGGGCTAGAAGGTCTTATGCCAAGCCGTTGTTCATCTGGGTTGCCTGGAAGTGCCACCTTTTCCCCAGTCATCTAGGCTCGGATCCTGGCTCTACCTCCTGGTATGATCTCCCACCAGCGGCTTGGCCTTCTGTCACTGTCCACACCAATATATCAATTTTATGCGGAAGGACTGTTGAATCCACAATGGACCCAAAAATCAATTCACTGGATTCATGGGAATTTGAGATGTCAGGACAGGTTGCTTAATGAAGCACTGGCCCGGAGGGTCGGGTGGCGTGTGTGGGGAAGATGTTCAAAGAAATCACAGGAGACTGTGTTGAGGTTACATTTACAAACCCTAACTTAGCTGGGAACGTGTTACGTGCCTCTGTACAAGGTCACCCAAAGCCCACAAATGCTAAGATCATGCCTCTAGGTTATTTTTAGAGTGACACAGTTATCGATCAATTAAACCAAGTGGGGCACCCTGGTCCTTATTTAGCTCCTCCTCAACCCTTCAACATCCAGGTGAAGAATTGCTTTGCGCCCCTGGGGGACTTGGCTGATAAAAAAAGAGTCCTCTCCTCAGGAAATTTCCCATGGAGAATGGAGGGGGCCATCAATAATTACCTTTGCCCCAACACGTCCAATCTCCTGACCAGCGCCCAAAACTCTGTAGTGGGGAAGATGACCAATATTGCTGTCTCTAACCAATCAGTGAAAATATTGTCCTGGAATATTGCCTCAACAGAAAAGTTGACAATGAGATCTGGGTCTCTTCCATACAAAATAATTATATCCTTCTATTCGAAGAAACCCGGGCCAAGGAGGCATCTGTTTGGATGGCTACACCTCTTATACTGTTTCATTTCATCCTCCTCAGGCAGGGCTAATGTGGGTCTAATGGTGTTTTTCAGGATATCCTGGAATCCAAATTACCCCAGTTTTCACTGACTGAACTTGAGTTCAAGCCCTTCTAACCAAGTTGCCCAATGATCTGAACATTGTCTTCTTAAATCTTTACAAAGGGACCACTGGGTCCAGCCCTAGTTTTAACATTAACATGCTCTCTGATTTTATTTCAGACCATGACACCAAACCTGCTCATTTTTACGCTGGATTTCAACTTATTGTTGGTGGGGATTTTCATACTAAATTGGGATCTACACAAAAGGCCACCTTCGAACATGTTTGACCTGGTAATCACGGAGTGCGTATGTCCATTTATGGATCAAAGAGCTTAAGCTCTTTCCCACCTTATCAACTCTTATGACCTTATCAATGTCTGCAAATTGTTTGATCCCTCTTACCCTTCTAATGCCACTTTTGTTAGGGGGATTATGGTTCTTTCACTGACTATATTTTCTTATCCAGAGACCTATTGGGCCAGGTATCCAAGGGTGGGATGGAGGAAAGTATATTTAGCGACCCTAACCTCATAGCTTGACTTAGGCATTTACATGGGGGGTGGAAGAGCCAAAGGTATAACCAAGGGTTCCCTGGCAGTTAAGGTGCAGGGGCTTCGTTTGGCCTGGAGGAATGCCAACATAACAGCCCTCATGCCAGAGATGTGGTCAGTCATATGAGTTCGCTCCTCACTTGTCTTTCTTCCTCCAGTGACCAATGGGTTGAAGTCAATCAACTTGCCAACTGGGTATTATAGTTTAAAAACTATTAACTAAGCCAATTACTCCTGTTAATCAGGATGCAAAATGGTTTAACACATATTGTTGTAAGGCCTCTGCTGATTTACACAAGGCTTTGGAAGGAGACACAAAGGGATTGTCATAAGCTCCAACAATGTAGGGCAGTATATAAGCCTGCTCTTCTCCATTGGCGCAAGGAGATTCAACTATCTTCTTGGTGGAAGAGAGTGTTGACTTGCAGGCAGAAAGATGCCAGGGCTTTTTGGGCAGTGGTGAATAATGTCAGTTCCACAGGGACTATTAATAATTTTGCCCTCACCTCTATTAGCCCGGAGACCTAGGTCAAACATTTTAGTGCTTTGTACAGTTCTGGCTGGCATATAGAAAACAAATAGATGGAGGTGGTTTTCCACCTTTAAATAGAATTTACCTTGGAAGAACTCTGGGATGCCATTGTCAAGTCCACAGCTAACAAGGCCCGTGGGCTGGTTCGGGTACCTTGTTGGATTCGGCTGTGAAGGTTGCCGGTATGGTTGTGTTGGAGCATCTTTTATCTTGGGTCAGAGAGTCTGGCACACAGTGATGGAGGTGCAGTACGGCTTCTGGGAGGGGCTGGGCACAATGGAGCAATGTTTGAACCTGCACCTGGTGATCAGAAAGTATGCCATTATTAAGCAGGGCTCTGTCTACCTGGCCTTCATGGACTGGTCTTGTGCCTTCGACAGCGTGGTAATATCTAATCTGTGGTACATTCTGACCAATCAGGGGGGTAGATGGTGGCCAGCTTGATTTTTTACTTGCTTTACATTGATATTTCTGCATCTGTAAGGTTTGGTACCTCGGGCAAGGGCACAGACACTTTTAAATTGGGAAGGGGGTGCAGCAGGATTGTTCCCGGGCTCCAAGTTTATTACTTTTATGCATAAAAGGCCTAGGCTTATCCCTCACTAGGAAACCTTTGCATGTTCCTCTTATTGGAAATAAATGGTGCCTGTAATGTTGAATGCGGATGATGCTCTTTTACTTGCTAGAACTCCAAAAAGCTTAAACATATTTTTCTAGGATTTTATGGGATCCCTTGGTCTTGGCACAAATCTGTCCAAAACATTTACTATAGTTTGTGGCCCTAAGCAGCATAAAATGCGAAGTGTTTGCTTACAAGGTCATCCTGTTGCCTCGACCCAGGAATTCTCTTATTTGGGTGTTGTCTTCAATGAAAGGAGGAATGGGGGACCATGCAAACTCAAAGCCTCACATAGATTTGCAAGTGTGGCTTGGTACATCTATAATTTAGCCACTTGTACTGGAGGTAAACCAGTGGCCCCTTTATTGGAAGTGTACAGGGGCAAATGTCTCCTGATTCTTATGTATGGGGCTGGCCTATGCCGGTATTTTAATGTCACTTCCCTCCAGGGAGAGCAGAACAGTGTGCTAAGGCGCATGTAGGGCATACCTCCCTCCTGCTCATCATACAGCAAGAGCTTGGGGTTGAGTATGTGGAGGATACTATCAAACTGGCATCTCTTGACTTATAGTGTGCCATTTGGCAAATCCAAATGCATGCTTTTATAGAGAGCTCATTCTTGACTGACTAGCCAGCAAAAGAAGTCTGAAAGTCCCCTGACTTCATTATATTAAGTCCAAACTGACCAACTTGTGGAGGCACAACCTCTTTTCTAACCGCTCAGCATTGTCCAAGTCTGAGTCTGTCTATGTTAAGGTGCCATTTCAGGATCAAGTCTGAGGGACATACCAGAGAAGACAAAAACTACAGTCAAGGTCTATTAGAAGCTTCAAACCTCACTAGCATTGGAGCCATATCTGGAATGGGTAGATATTTCCTGGGACAGACTTCTTCTAAACAGATTCAGACTTGGCTTTGTGAGGTGGCATCTTTGTTTTCCACTTGGCAAGCTTGACGCCAGCAAGGTTTTAATCTACCCCAGAGCATGCTCCATTTGAGCTTTTTTCTAAACGGTTTTTAAATCCTTTATTAAAGGGAGTGTGGAATAAGATGTAATGAGACCCTTATGTACTTACAATAGCTTAATTCTTCCTCTATCTGTGTGAACATTTCCTCCTTTTTGAAATGTGCAATTTCTAATACAAATTCAGTGCTATTTTAGCTATGTGCCTAACTATTGCGTATGGCCATTTTGATTGCAGTCCTTCACTGGTTAGGAATTCTGATCCAGTGCAATCGTCTTAATCCTTTATGAAGGTTGCATGTGAGGGTTATGACCTATCCAGAATTAAATCCATCCAAGATGTTATGTTATGTTATGTTAACAGGGTTTTTATAAAGAGCACAGCTACTCTACCGAGTGTCCCGACGCTGGATGAGTGAGCCTAACATGACGAGGGAGGGGTAATATCCTGGAAGCAGAGTGCTAGATTATTGCTGAAACAACCATGATTTTAGGGCCTTTCTGAAGGGAAGCAGATCCTGCAGTCGTCTCAGAGCAAGCGGTATATTATTCCATAGTTTAGCCACTTGCAGCTGGAAGGAACGTCCTCCTATTCTGGAGTGCTTCACCACCGGGGTTCAGACTAACGCCAAGGAGGCGGAACGAAGAGAGCGTCAACGATGGTAGAATTGAACTCTCTTCCTCAAGTAGGGGGCTCCAGAGCCATGCAGGGCATTGAAGGTAACACAAGGGCCTTGAACTGGATCCTCTTACGGATAGGGAGCCAGTGGAGTTCAAATGAGCAGACACCCGAGTCCTGGGTCCAAGAGACAGGATATGCTTAGCCGCAGCATTTTGAACTACCTGAAAGTGGGTGAGCAGATACTCTGGCAGGCCGAGATATAGAATGTTCACATAGTCCAGCCTAGAACCAATCAAGGCCTAGACCACAGTTTTCCTATAGGAGATCTGAAGTAGTGGCAGAAATTGTTTAAGCATTTTCAAAAAGCCGAAGCACTGACGGCCACTGTCTGAACCTGTAGCTTCATATTCAAGGAATTGTCCAGCTTTACACCAAGGTTTTTAACTGACATCACCGAGTTAGCCGGAGGGTGCATATCCTGAGGCCAGCAGCTCTGCCACAAGTTTTTGGATGGGCAGCCGAAGAAAATGATTTCCGAATTGTCGGAATTACAGTTAAGTTGATTCAGCTGGAGCCAGGAATACACCACAGACAAACAGGCCTTAATCGCTTCCCCCTTACACTTTGTATCCTTGTCGCATGTAAAGAGTAATTGGGTGTTGTCAGCATACGACACTATTTTAGCTCCATGCGACTCAGCTAGACTTGCCAGTAGAGACATATACAGATTGAATAATGTTGGGCTGAGAACAGAGCCCTGAGGTACTCCCACCTCCAGAGGGGGGATTAGTGCCGAAAAAGGGGGATCCCAGACAGGTTGTTGGCAACCTGACAGAAAAGAGGCAAACCATTTGAGGGCCATCCCTCCAAAACCAGACTCCTGGAGTCTCATTAGGAGTCGGCTATGGGGGATGGTATCAAAGGCTGCTGAAAGATCTAACAGTATCAACATGGCACTGCTACCCCTGTCCAGAATGTCCTTGATGGACTCCGATATTTCCAGGAGTGCCGTCTCGATGCTAACACTTGGACGAATTGACTTTGGTACAAAATGTTGTTTACCTCAAGAAATGTGGAAGTGGCTGAGTGAACATATTTTTCTAATACCTTGGAAAAAGAAGGTAGGAGGGATAAGGGCCTATAGTCAGCGGGTGTCTCTGGGTCCAGATTAGGCTTTTTCAGGAGGGGAAGTGTGTGTGCTTCCTTCCACTTGCCGGGGACACACCCCTGCTGCAGAGAGGTATTCAAAATCTGATTAACATAGGGTTTGATGGGCATAGCTATTGCTGCCAAGATAGAAGCCGGACAAGGGTCAGATGGAGCGCCCGATTTCAGATTCTTCAGAATTCCTAATGCGGTCGCCAGCGGAAGAGAAGGGATCTCCGTAAAGAGAGGGGTACTGAGCCAAAGGGAGGGATGGGAGGGTACCCTGTCCAAATTGTTAGCCCAATGGGAGGTAGGGAAAGTACCCTGGATCTTTCTGATTTTTTCAGCAAAGAAAGAGGCCATCTGATCCACCCATATTGATGAGGGGGAGAATGTCTTAGTCACTGCCTTGGGGGAGGAGAATTCCTTCACTATTTTAAAAATCTCTTTCTTTGTTTTCTCGACTGCCTCTATTCTTGATGAGAAAATATGTATTTTCTCCTTGAGGATAAGTTTGTGATGCGAATTTGCTTGTTTATACACTATTTTCACCATAATCTCAAACTAATTCCGCGATGCTCTCTCTCGTCTTTTACAGGTACTCCTGCTTTTTTTAAGAGCAGGCGTGAACCAGGGAGCACAGACTCGTGAGGTATGAGAAGGGCGGCAAGAGAGAGGGGCGAGCTCTGCTGCACGGAGCAGTAGCCAGTTGTCCAGGGTAGTCACATCGTCCTCCATGGTACCACTCAGAACAAGTGGGTGGGAGTCGAGAGCCACCATCAAAGCTTCTGGTGTGATACAGTGATAAGGTCTAAAATTGCCCATAGGGGCTTGCCCTGGATGTTTGAGGGCGCAGTCTTTCGGTGGACTCTGAACTCCAGGAGAAAATGGTCCGACCACACCAATGGGTGGCGGGGAGACTTCTATGTCAAATGTGGAGAAAATCTGGTCCAGAATATGGCCCCTTTCATGAGTCGGAGCCTGAAAAAAAGGGGTCAGTTTGAAGATGTTCAGAGCTTCCGTTAAGCTGGTAGCATCCGGATCATTGATTTTGTCCATATGGATATTAAAGTCCCCTAGTATTATACAGGGTTTGTATTTTAGCACAATGGGGGCCACGGCATTACTAATAGCTTCATGGAACGGACCGGCAGGACCCAGAGGTCTATACACAAGAATGCCGGCCATGGATTGGTGGGGGGATACTACCAGATGAAACCCCAAGGTTTCAGCACCGGCAACGTCTTCCGTGTAGGAAAGAGAGCAGGAATAAAGGCTCTAAAAAATAATGGCTATACCTCCACCCTTGCCGCTCGGTCTCTCTTTCCTAACCATTTGGTAGCCCTTAGGGATGGCTGTGGCTACTGAAGGATTTGAAGCGTCACAGAGCCACGTCTCCGTTAAAAACAGGAAATCAGGACTAACTTCTTCCAGTAGTTCAAATATATTAAGGGCTTGGTTACGCATAGATCTAGTATTTAGGAGCAAGCAGATCAGTTTGCCGTCCCCTGCAGCCCTTCTTGGTTTAAATAGTGCTGATAGGCCCGGAGTCAAAAGATTGCCGGTAGGTTTCTGAGGGAATAATTGGCACCCAGCCGCAGTGGGAACAAAGCGTTTCATGGGAAACCCTATGAGGGGGCAAGGGGGGGGTGTCAGTTTGCACCGTTGCGCAATTCCCAAAGCTAATCTGCGTGGAAGGACCGTCGGGAGGTAGTGCTTGCAAACCCACCAGTAGCATTGCCAGCGCCGGACGCCTCCAGGACGCTGACGGGCGCAGACGGGCTTGCCTTAGGCGCACCCGCTGTGCGGTCGCCCCAAAGTGAGTATTTAAGTACAAGAATTATTTAGCACTAGAGCGCTAACCCGGAACACAGTGGTCCCGCTCTGACAGACGGACACCACCGGAAGAGGACAGGAACAGTAAGGGTAGTTCGGTCATTTTAAAACAGATTCACATTCAAGGCAGTTTAAAAACACAGAAAGATTTAAATAATTAAAAGCAAGTAATAATGTAAAGTGCAAATGTGCGTGGCAGCAGGATAATCACCGAGCACATACAACCACCAGCAGCACGTCACTCATACAGCGCGGTCGCCCCAGAGTGAATATTTAAGTACAAGAATTAAGTAGCACTAGAGCGCTAACCCGGAACACGGTGGGCCCGCTCTGACAGACGGACACCCCCGGAAGAGGACTTGAACAGTAAGGGTAGTTCGGTAATTTTAAAACAAATTCAAATTAAAGGCAGTTTAAAAACACAGAAAGGTTAAAACAATTAAAAGCATGTAACAATGTGAAGTGCAAATGTGCGTGGCAGCAGGATAATCACCGAGCACATACAACCACCAGCAGCACGTCACTCACACTGCGAGGTCGCCCCAAAGTGAGTATTTAAGTACAAGAATTAACTAGCACTAGAGCGCTAACCCGGAACACGGTGGGCCCGCTCTGACAGACGGACACCATCGGAAGAAGACAGGAACAGTAAGGGTAGTTCGGTAATTTTAAAACAGATTCAAATTCAAGGCAGTTTAAAAACACAGAAAGATTCAAATAATTAAAAGCAAGTAACAATGTAAAGTGCAAATGTGCGTGGCAGCTGGATAATCACCGAGCACATACAACCACCAGCAGCACGTCCCTCACCAAGATGTTTTATGTATATATTTTTATTGGAAATTACCTTTTATAATATGTATGACATTTTATATTTTAGATGTATTGTATTTTTTTTTGTGTTCAACATTGAAAATGGGAATGTTTAGTAATCACTTTGACATTGTGTGTTATGCTTTTATGGCTACACCTGTAGCTGAAATAAAGGATTTTGACTACCTTTGACTAACTGGAACAAATGCATGTAACTCCATACCTTCAATAGGCTTCAGGCCTCAAAGGTCCTTTAGGGTATCCACACAAAGAAGCACAGGTAAATTTACAGCTGGATACCGAGATACATATCGTGATACACCCTGTGCATGACGTGCAAGCCTTTTAAGCTCCAAACCTTCAGACAGAGCCAAGGACAAGCTGGCAATGTCAGCACTGGGAAGTAGTTGGATGCAGGAGCAAAGAGCAGGTTCAAAAGATCTAATGTGGTAAGATATCCAAATTGGAAAGGAGAGAAACCCAATGCCAGCAAGGTGCCATCAAGAGTAATTTAGTCCTGCGCACCTAGATCTTTTGTAGAACCTTTGCAGGAAATATCAGTTGAGGGGGTTTAAATGTAGAGACCCTTGGATCAAGGATGTCTAGAGAATTGACCCCACATTCCTTTGGAGAGTGCAGAACGGAAAAAACTGAGGCAACAGAGAAACATGCTCCAAGGCAAACACATTAAACCAAGAAAGGCCTACCCGGCATGTGATGACATGAAATAGGCCAAATTCAAATGCTGAGGGTAAACACAACAGACATGAGTGCAACATGGAACTACACCTAATGCAAGTCTGTTGCAATGCATGCAGAGATAACATCCTGATTTATCCTAAATTCCCTGTTGATGAATCATATAGCATCCAAGTAACAGGGACACAACACCGCACAAGCTCCAATGGCAAGAACTGAAGGAATTGTAGGGGGCATTGGACACAACATCAACGATGGCTGTAATCCTGGTGACCCTGGATGAAGAACTGGAACAAAACACCAGTCACATAAACATGTGTTAGGAGGAGGCCAGCCCTCCACAGTGGTGTACCACAATAGAAACATCAGAACTGGAAAACCCCAGAGATAGAGCAAAGTTATTTGCAGTAATACAACTTCACTACCCTGAGGACTCTGGCACAAGTGGGGAAGCATTGATTAATATTGAGGAAATAATACAGTTTATAATAAATGTGCAGAATTAACATGTGGACTTTAATGAAAAATAAAAACGTGTTTAAATGCAAAACTTGTACTAGGCAACCATATTTACTTATACTAGGTCTAAAATGGTAAAGTGGTTGCAGAAACAGTACCTGACAAATTGACATGCCTTAAAGAATGCTTAAGTCGTATCATATTTTTATTTCTTAACCTTCTCTTAGACATGTTTTTCATAATGAATTGTAGTTGCATAAATGTTTTGAACTAATTCTGCAAATGTTGCTACTTATACAATGTTCGCTGCTGATAAATGAATACGTTTGTTATTCAGAAAGATAGAGATGAAAATTCACTCATGGGAATATAGTTTTGAACGAGAAAATAAATTACAAGTAGACCATATAAAACCGCTAGATTATAAGACATTGAAACCTGCTGTGTCGAGTCAATCAATCAATGTTTAGCTTTATGCGACCATATTATTCACAGTCATAAAAGCACGTAACACAATCAGTAAAAATGTAAGTTAAAAATAATTATTACAATACATAGATTAAGAGGGCTAAAATACAAAACTAACATTTAAAAAGTTACATCAAGTAGTATCCAACGGCATTTCAAATCCCATTATTCCACCTAAAAAGCGGCCTCCAAGGCCTCAAATAACATGCTTTTCCTATGCCACAGGACCTTTTTTTAAGAACTTGGAGACCTTCCAAGCCACATGCTCATTCTATAGTAATTGTAAGCGAACAAGAGCTGGGCGGCATTGCCTAAGGCCTTGCTGTTTTAGAAGAGGTAGTAAACATACATTCCTTAATTAAAAAAACAGCTTACAAAAAAAGAATAGGTGAATAGTGGACTGCTCTGAATGGGAGTCGCACAAAAATGGGGGTAGTGGTCTTGACCAGTCATTTTCCTGGGTGTCGTCACTAGTCCTTGTAGAGTGACTAGTCTAAATCTGGTCAGAAGCATTCTATGATGTCCACTAGGGACAAAGCTTAAATAAGGTTTCAGAGCCAGAGAAGTGAGCCTTAACCAGTGTTGCATAACTGTCAGTTTAACGACTTCATCAGCTACTCTTAATAATCCCAACATAGCAACGCCCTCTTTCTTCAAAGTTTTTCTCAAGATTCCAGCCATAGAGGTAGGGTTAGTATAATAATCTAGGTGGCGAAGATGGATAAATTACTTACCTTTAATCCTAGTTCTCTTACAGGGGTATACTCATCAAAGTCATAAGCACTGAATAGTCCCGCCTATGTGTGGGATCCCGGAGCAATAGCCAATAATATGCATATATCTACAAATATCAGTGAGCAAGGCGGTTGGATACCGCCGAAACGCGTCTGGGCTGTAAATCGAAATAAAGTGATCTTACTTTGGATATATTCACGGAGTTGGCGCCTTCTTTGTAAAGAAAGTTTGGACTGGTGTTGGATATCTACATATATATATAAACATAAATATCCATATATATAGATAATATGCATATCCATATGCAGTCTGAAAAACACCATATTAGGCTCCAAAACTGCCATTATTGCATGTAAAACATTTATATTTGATCAAATAAAGACATATAAATCACCATATATGATATATGTAAAGAAGAAAACTGGCCGGAGTTTCTTTGAAACACACAACCTGTATTTTCAATGGTAAAAACAGGCAGGATCATAGAGACAGGTTTAGCCTAGACAGGCTGCATGGAAAACAATTGGAAAATTGGCGCCGTGCCTTTAAGACCTCCAGGAAGCCCTAGGCTCCCATCATGCACCACAAGCGACAGTTAGGTCAGTTCTTTTGGACGGCGTATAACAGTGTAATCACAACATGGGTAACAGGTACATATAGAGGTCTGGTATTCGTCCAGGGAGGAGGGAGGGTTGCTTATGAGTATACCCCTGGAAGAGAACTAGGATTACAGGTAAGTAACATATCCTTCTCTTCCAGGGGATACTCATCAATACTCATAAGCTCTGAATAGATTAGCAAGCCCATCCCCATACCCCGAGGGCGAATACCAGCCTACCAAAACATTTTACCAACAGACATTACCGAAACAAATTTCTCAGGATGCTTGACCAAACTGAGCATCCGCCTGAGTGTCAGAATCAAGGCAGTAATGGCGTGCACAGGTTTGAACCGAACACCATGTGGCTGCCTTACAAATTTCATAAATTGGTACATTCCTAAGCATTGATATTGTAGCAGGTTTTTTGAGTTCAGAAAGATTTATTGAAATAAAAATATGCATAGTAAAACATCAGTACAGAAGTATGTGATATAAAGAAGATATAAACAGCAGTAAAGAGAAACATATATAATTCAAACCCCAAAGGGGCAAATAAACTGTACCAAGAAACAAAGCTTTTAAGGGTGTTTTGTCATGAGGGAGGGGGGGAGGAGGGAAGGGAAAAGGGGCAGCTTAGAGTACATAATAACACCTGAAATTGCCATAGGGAAATAAGAGTGAAAGAAAGATAAAAAAAGAAATCAGGTGTTATGTTTTGGGAGAAAATCAGTTAGAGGCAACCATAACATATCTTTTTTGATTTCTAAGGGTTACAGTGGTGGCAAAGGCACGATCAAGTCTGTTGTGATGGCATAACAAATTCCACCAAGCGTTATATGAGATCTTTGAGGTATCTTTCCAGTTGGTTGCAATAATTTGAAACGAAATTGCTATGAAGAGATCTATAAATTTACGCACCCTGCAATGAACATTCCATATAGGTGAGGAACTACCTAAAAAAATTAGTACAATCTCAAAGGGAACATCAGTAGATAAAATGTCGTTTAGTGTAGACCAAATGCGAGACCATAGTGACTTGACCAGAGGACAGTGGAAAAACATATGGATCAAATCACTATTGACACATGAGCATGACCAACACTTTTGTGAGTCAAGTAGTTTGAACTTGTGTAAATCAGAAGGAGTCAAAAAAGGTCTATTATAAAAAAAGTAAAAAGTCTGTGTGGTGCTGGCCGACCGAGAAACTATGTATTTTAGACCAAATAGCGTCCCAGTCTTGTAAAGAAAATTCATGAGCTAAGTCTTTTTCCCATGAACGCTCAAGTTTGGATTTGAGTCTCTCAGTGGTGGGATGAGAAAGCATTTTATAAATAGAAGAAGCTCTGAAAGGGATAGAAAAGTCTGGTGGAGATATGAGGGTGGAGATAGTGTTTGGAGGGGGACTGCTCTGAGAGACAATGAGGGTGTGTGTAAGTGAGTGAAAGTGGGTTGCGTGTGTGTTTGAAAGGTGGAATGTGTCTTGTAAGTCCTGAAAAGTTCTTAATGAATTATCCTTAATGAGGTGGTCGTAAGTAATAACGCCTTTATCAATCCATTCTTTACAAAAAGGCGCTCTATTGTTAATCTTGAGGAATTTATTGTACCAGATTGGAGTCAATAAGTGAAGATGAGCTGATGAGAGGGATGAGTGAAACAAAGAAAGGGCTAGCGCTTTGGAGTGTTTAAATACAGGGGTAATAAATCTCTTTGGAGGTTGAGATAAACGACTAGCAGTAAGGAGAATGGGGCAATTTGTGCGTGTTCTATTGGGCTCCAAGCTGTTAAAGGGTGAGGAGAAGAATCTGAGAGAAAAGGCCAGATTTGTTTAAGGGTAAAGGCCGAATGAAAACGAGAAATATTAGGGAAGTTGACCCCACCAAGATCTTTGGATTGCTGGAGGCGAAAGAGAGAAATCCTAGCTTTGCGATTATTCCATAAGAATTTTGTTAGGAGGCGATTGATGGTTGAGAAAAAAAAGTGTGTAAGGGAGATAGGAAGCAGAGAGATAAGAATTGACAATAGGAAGTAGCTTCATTTTAATAGTTTCTAGCCTACCCCACCAGGATAGGAAAAGAGGGGACCAACCATCTATAAGGGATGAAACATTTTTAAGTACATCCTTGTGATTAATTTTAATGGTTTCTCTAATGGTATTGGCGTAGAGGATACCTAAACAGTTGACATGTCTGGGATTCCATTTAAAGCCAGATCCCTGAAACATATGGGAGAGACAGAACTTGTTAAGGGGTACGACTTCAGATTCATCAATGTTCAATTTATAGCCAGATACCAAGGAGCAGTCTTGGCGTAAAGAAAAAAGAGCAGGTAAAGAAGAGGCTGGATTAGAAATATAAAGTAAAATGTCATCTGCGTAAGCAGTAAACTTGATCTCAACGGTCTTGTAGATGAATCCAGAGTAGGAGGACAAGCATCTTATTTTTTCCAAAAAACGTTCCAGTGCAAGGATAAAAAGAAGGGGGGAGAGAGGACATCCTTGTCTAGTTCCTCTATGAAGGGAGAAGTATCTTGATTGTACACCATTAACCCAAATAGAAGTCGAAGGATCAGGGTATTATAATTGAATGTACTTAATAATGGGGGGACTGAAACCATGCCATCTGAGCGCTCTAAACATAAAATCCCAACTGACCTGGACAAAAGCTTTTTCAGCGTCTAATGTGATAGCTGCGACTGGGGAATCCATCTTCGAAGCAAGATGTATGATATTAAGAAGGGATCATGAGTTATCAGTTATAGATCTACCATTGACGAATCTGGATTGATATATCTTAACTAGATCAGGAATCACTTTATTAATACGAAGGGATAAGATTTTGGCATATATTTTACAATCTGTGTTAATGAGGGAAATGGGCCTATAATTTTTACAAAGGGAGGGTTCTTTATCTTTCTTAGGAATTAGACAGAGCATTGCTTGTGTAAAGGATCCCCTAGATTCACCTTTTTCAAGGAAATGATTAATTAATGTAAGTAGGTGTGGTAATAAGGCAGTCTTTAAATGGAGATAAAAGCGCACCGTAAAACCGTCTGCCCCGGGTGTTTTGTCCTTGGCAAGAAGAGTAATAGCAGTAATCATTTCTTTCTCTGAAATAGGGATGTCAAGGGAGGAGAGATCTACAGATTTGTCAAGGGTTTTAGGAATAGATTAAAAAAAGGAGTCAATTTGTACAGGAGAGGGATTAAGGGCCAGATGTAGGTCTGTCGGTAAAGGCCGAAAATCGGTATTTTCGGCCGTTACCGACCTGTATTTCAGAAATGGTATGTAGGGGCATTATTTTACAGAATCGGTAAATTTACCGATTCGGTAAATTTACCGATTCTGTAAAATACCGAATCGGTATTTTTACCGATTCAGTAAATCTGAGATGTAGGTGGGACTCTTCTGAGTCCCACAAGCCTTACCGAATCGGTATTTTACCATCTAATCGAATTTGATGGTAAAATACCGATTCCGGTGTGCATGCACACCTATGCCATATGACAGGCAGACCTGCCCTTAGGGCATGTATGCCTGCCACATGGCACCCGAGCCTGTTTTGGGGGGGCCAGAGGGTGTCAAAGTGACACGCCCTGCACCCTTGTGAAAATCGGTATTTACCGATTCGGTAAATACCAAATCGGTAATGCCCATTCATTCCTATGGGCTTCAAAGCCCATAGGAATGAATGGGCATTACCGATTCGGTATTTACCGAATCGGTAAATACCGAATTGTTCCGATTCGGTATTCCAGCACATCTGGAATACCTACATCTCCACCCCTCTGATTTACCGATTCTTAATTACCGAATCGGTAAAATTCGGTAATTAAGAATCAGTAAATCAATTCTACCTACATCTGGCCCTAGATTCTGGAGTATAGAGAGAAGAGTAATATTGGACAAAACAGTAAAGGATTTTAGCATCTGTGGATTGAGAGACTCCCTGAGAGTCTGTGATGGCAACAATCTGAGATTTTTGCTTTTTAATTTTAAGATAGTTTGCAAGTGATTTGCCGGCATTATTACGTCCACCATACATTTTAGCTTGAAATTTAAGAAGTTGATTAGAAGCGGAATCCCAGGAGTGTTTATTGTATTGCAGTTTTGCTCTGATGAGAGAAGTTAGAGTGTAAGGGGAATTAGTACTAAAATAAAGGTGCTCAAGTTTTTAAATTTGGAGGATTTGAGATGATTGTAAAAGGGCCTTTTTTTTCTTTAGGGATATGAAGTCTATTATACAACCTCTAGCAGCGGCCTTAAAAGCGTCCCAGATAAAGTGAAAGTCTGAAGTAGTGTTGAGATTGTTGTGAAAGAATTCATCCATAAAAAGTGTGAAGTGAGCAGTAAACTGGGGGTCTAGAAGTAGAGAATTGTTAAAGCGTTAGCGTCGAGAGGCGGAGATAGGTGAGGGGTAATCCATGTCTATAATGACGGGGGTGTGATCTGAAATAAGAATAGATCCCATTTCAGAATTAGTCAGAAATTGAAAAGCATGTTGAGTGAGAAAAATGTAATCAATGCTGGAGTGTGATGGATGTACTGGTGAAAAAAAGGAAAATTCAAGGGAGTCGGGGTGAGATATTCTCCAGGCATCTATAAGGCCTCTAGAGGAGATTGATTTGTGAAATGATTTTTGCATTTTATTGGAAATGTATCTAGCTCGTGATTTCCGATCCAGAAAGGGATCCATGAGTTGGTTACAGTCACCACCCACAACCAAATCTTCAGTCACATGTGAAGAGAGAAGCGAAGAGAAGTCATTCCAAAAGGTTAAATGAATGCCATTGGGGCCATAAACATTGCAAAAGGAAAGAGGAACATTATTAACAATGCTATTTAGAAACAACCATCTACCATTAGAATCATGAATTTCTTTTTTAACTTGAACAGACAGCGATTTATGAAACAAAATTACGACACCATTTTTATTGTTAACTGCAGGAGAGCAAAAGGCTTCTCCTACCAATTGTTTACGCAATGAAGATATTTCTTGCGAGGTGATGTTGTGAATCTATCTAGGACCCTAATTAGATATCCCCGATTCATGCCCTTATGTGGTTATAACAAAACATATCCTTATAAAGGCATAAGAATCATGTCCATATTTAGGCATAGCCAATGCAGTCCAAATACGGCAAGGCTACTCCCATAGACTCATAGAAAGCATAACGTGTTCTTTAAACAAACCAAGCCTCCAGCAGCCCGGGAATTCCTCTTTCTTTTGTTTTATTGTGCACAAGAACTCCTGGAGTCCAGAAAGAACTGTTAGTTCTTAGTGACGTCTTATGTCCAACCTTACGTCAAACTCGGCACCTTTCAGGTATAAATATACCAACGTTGCCTTAAGCAAACACACAGTGGTTTGGAGCAGAGTGGCTATCTACTTGCCCGACGCCCAGCTGATGCGAGTGCTGAAGGAAGCCGACCCTCCCATTTGACGCACTGAGAGAGACGCTGTCTTTTCTCCTGCCGAGAAATTCCAGCTCCGGTGTTTCCAGTCAGCCTTGCGGGTTGCTGGGAGATCGAGTCCTGAGAGAGAGATACAAGACCTCCTTCATTCTATAACCAAGGTACGGAGCTGACTAAAACCTTAAGAGATTTCTTGATTCAGATTCTTGGCAAAAAAACAACTTAACTTAAACTGCAACTTACTTACTCCTTCCCACGTATTAGGCTTAGGTCAGGTACACCGGGGTAGGCGTATATTAGAAGCACCAGTTGAGTACGTTAGTCAATGTTTTTATGTATGTATATATTTTATCCGTTTTAAAGTATCATATGGCTAAGAAACCATATCAATGCTTTTACAGTATTATTTCATAATACTCCTTTTACTGTACGCACTTTACTTTATGACAAGTATTGCAATTGTGGCAATTCATTTCTCTTGCATGAGAAAGAAGACTGCTCAATAAATAACAACTTTTATTGAAAATGCCCGTCTCTATATTTCTCTGCACTCCTGGTGAAATTAAGCATGCACAATTGACTGAGTGAAATAGCTGTCTATTGTTTTCACACAACTCTGGAGATATACTCTTTATTCTGAGGGAGCACAGTTGTCATGTTTATGCGGTTGTCAGAAACGAATCCCTTCTTGTCTAATCAGGAAAGTTAACTCCTTCCTGAACATTCGAGAAAGTTTCTAGTGACCTCTGAGCTAGCTGGCAAACCTAATTAGGTCTAACATATTCAGTAGAGACCTAGATGACCTCAGTCCTATGTCTAAACTGCCGTTTATGTTATTCCAATGCGCAGAGCCTATTGGGAATATAGGAACTACACTACATTCATAGAGTTTTATATAGCGCGAACTAGACCCGAACCGTATCAGGTATCGGAGCGCTTTACATAGCACAAGTTACGTTTTTTTTTTGTTTTTTTGTTTTACATGACGACACACACTTTCATTTTTAGGCACGAGGAAATTAAGTGATTTGCCCAGAATCACAGGAGGTTTTGGCGTCGTTACCGAGACTCGAACCCAGATCCCCTGGTCCGAGGTCGAGCGCCTTAGCCGTTAGGCCAACTCCTCTCACATGGCGCCCAACGTTTGGTAAGGCGATAATCTAACGCAAGACTCTAGAGTAACTCAGTCGTGCTTTTTCACACAGACCCCTTTTTCGCGTAAATACTCCAAAAGACGTCTGGAGTGGGTAAAAGGTTAATGTCCGCCGAACTTAGTAGGAAGAGATACCTATGTATTAGTTTTTGGTTTAGTCAACGTTGAAGGATACAGTGTTCCAAAATATTGTGCACCTAATCTTTGTTTCCCTTGAAACTTGCTCTGCAACAAAACTTTCAGTCAGCAAATGGCGGAAGGTGACGATGAAAGGGAAAGAGCTAGAATAGCAGCTCAACTCCTAGCGGATGACACAGGTCTCCAAAATGATGACCCGAATGTTATAATCATTCCGGTAAATGTAAGAAGAACTATAACTCTTAAACTTATAGAAAATGGACTATCATAGAGAGGTGGTACAGTCATATTTGTTGTAGAGGCCCATGAATATCGGCAGACAGAGGTATTCTATTCATGGATACATTTTCCAGCAGCACACGCTGTGACACAAGATTTCCACTATTACAAAATAGAGGAACCTCCGGAAGAATATGCTCCTTTCGAGGACGTTGAAATCCCACTAACATACCAAGAGCACCTGCTCTGGTTTAATGGCGCCCTAAAACATCAAAATCACATCACCAGGCTTGGTCCACTAGGTAGACCAGGAGCCACGTGGCCGGTTCTAGCCAGCTACACACCACATCCCCACATTGAAAAGATGTCAGATCGAGAACTCTTAGCTCAGCTAAAACTATTCATAAAAATACACAGACAATTGGTCCAATCTGTCATGCGGACTTCAACAGTCCAACCAGAAATAAAAATTCCACAGATCACCCCTCACCAGGGGAACACAAATAAAATCACACCACAGAATATACAATCAGCCATTGGCAAAATTCCCGCAAAACGGGAACAGATTCCATTCTGGTTAGCCCAGAAAATCACTCAAATAGAGGCGGTATTTCCTGATACTACACCATATGAGAAACAATGGGGATCGCACCACATGTGGAGGACTGTGACACTTGGGGCACAGTCTTTGCTTCGATTTACACAAAAAGACATGGTGTTCCGTCCATGGTTATACCAGACGTACTAAGACAGATTCAAAATAAATACGGTCCAGAACCTGCTTTAACTCTAGGTATGAAATTGCTGAAAGACTTTAAGCAAGTCTCGGCTATATTACTAGCCAACATAAAAGGAGAAGCAGCATCTGTAGCGATCCGCCAGAAATTGAAAGAAACAGATATAGCAGAACAACCTTTTGAACTTGCCAGAATCATAGAAAAATCCTATGAAGAACTAGGTAGAGATAGTTTGGGTGGGAAACCACTAAAACCCCAACTAATTGAAAATCCTGAAAAAACATTTATTAAAAATAATCTCAACACTCCAAAAAAGAGTTGGGAGGGTAATAAACAATCAACTCCCCGAGAAAAACGGTTTCAGTCCAGAGGAAGGGCTCCTCAACGAAGAGATAGATATCCAGAACGAGGAGGCAAGTCTCCCCAGAGGGAGCCCTCTGAGAAAAGATACAACCTTAGAAATAGGGATAATTTGAGAAAACCTGACAGATATCAAGATATTGATACACGTCCCTCTCGATCTTTTCAGACTTCCTCACAGAAATCGGAAAGAAGAGGACGGTCAGAACACAAGGAAGAGCACGTCAAGTCCAAAGACAAGGAACCTGCTCATCAAAGTAAAAAATTACAATTTCCAAAGAAGAAGGTAGCATGTATTAAAATAAAACATGCCGAGGATTCTGAGGACACAACTGAAAAACGGAGAGTGGGCCCAGACAGTGCTAGACAGCGCAGCAAAAGTAACCATAGCTCGCAAGATCCTGATGAATCTTCTGGAGACAGTGGACACGAATGAATACATTCAAGTGGAAACTGCAGACACCAGAGTTAGCAATCCCATAAATTATATGAAATAACATTACGTATAGAGGGGGACAAAACTAGGAAAATAAAGGGTCTGTTTTGGGATAACCTTTCGAAAGGCTATGACATCCTTCTAGCAGAAAAAGACTGGCCACCAGAGTTTGTCAGGGAGTGCCCTCATGGAGAAGAAATGATTATGCCTGCCTTCTCAAATCATATTTCAATTCATAAAAAATACACATTTGCAAGAAAATGGGCAGTGGCCCAAGCCCCTGCATTATATAAAAATCATGTAGGATGGGATGAGGATTCTCCTCACCATAAAATCCAGTTAAAAAATCAACCAACTTCACAAAGGCAGTATCCTGTTAAGCAAGAAGCTAAAAACAAGTCAGGGAGATCTTAGATCAACTTGAATACCAGGGGGTGATTGAAACATGCACCTCACAAATGAACAATCCTTTGTTTCCTGTCTCCAAGCCAGACAATTCATATTGTCTAGTTTTGGACTACAGACACCTAAACTCCGGCTCCAAAACATTTGTAATACAAAACTCACACAGTACAGCACTAATGAATAACATCGTGCACAAAAAATATAAAACGACATTAGATATCTCAAATGGTTTCTTTTGTCAAAACATTGCACCTGAAAGCAGGTATTTCACCGCTTTCTCTACAATGGAAGCGCAAAAACAAATCTGTCGACTCCCACAGGGATTCAAGAATAGCCCAGGATTATTCTCAGCAAGGGTAACAGAGTTACTACAAATGTATGATGATGAGGCATTATCATATGTCGATGACATCTATCTTACAGACGACGACCTGGAGACACACTTAAAAAGAGTGAACACCATCATACTTGGGTTCGCAGCTGAAGGTTATAAATTCAACTTTAAGAAGTCACAAATTGCCCATCTAACTGTCCTGTTTTTAGGATATGAATTATCAAGTGAAGGCAAAAGCCTAGCAGACAATTTCTTAGAGAAATGTGCAGTACTCCAAGCTCCAAAAACGCTGAAGAACTTACAATCAATACTAGGTTTCCTGAATTTCGGAAGAACATACATTCTAAATTATGCAGAGAGGGTTAAAGCTCTCTATGAATTAATAAAACCTGATTTCAAACCAATTAATTGGACGCAGAAACACACAGAAAAATTAAGATCATTACAAACAGACATGTTAACTAAAACAAAACTGCAAACACACGCAAATGAACGCAACCTTGTAATCCGAGTCATCCCAGGAAGATGCGGATTCACATACCTGACCTCTAATGAGGGAGAAACGGTACCTATAGCTTACAAATCACACTTGTACACACAAGCTGAAATGAAATTCAGTTCAACTGAAAAAACTCTAACTGCGGTTCAAACTGCTGTAGCAAAAGAAAGAGCCCTAGTCCAAGGCAAAAGCATATCTGTTTTAACAGCAGTATCAGCCCCTGAGGCAGTGACAAGACCACGCATTCCAAATGCAGTGGCATTAGATCCAAAATGGACACAATGGGAAAATTCTCTTGCTGCAGAAGACGTGAAACTAGATCTAGAATACGAACATGATTATCCTCTGCCAATCGAAATTCTGCCTCTCGAACAATACAGCCACGTAATCTACACAGACAGATTTGCACAACACTACGTTGTGGATAAAAAATCTTACAATCCAGTGTGCGCGATTGTTAAAGGTCGCTGGCGCTTAGGTAAATTCAGACCGATAATTACAAAAACTGAATCACTCAGAAACTGTACAGCTCAGCGAGCTGAAATAAGATCTTTAAAGATGGCGCTTGAAAATGCCGATCGCGAATTCCCCACACTAATATTGTGCGATTCGCAATAATGCGTCCAGTCTTACAATAATGACATGCAGACATGGATCAAAAACGGTTACAAAGATGACACCGGTGCCACAATAAAGCATAAAAAGCTCTGGGAACAAGTAGTTCTTTTACAGAACTACAAAAGACTCACGTGATACATACACTGAGTCATCAACGTGATGGCATTCACGTTGCAGGGAATTCATTGGCTAACAGAGCAACAGCGGCAGTGGTTCAACCGGCTTCCGTAGCCACAAAAAAGCGTTCTAAAAAACACATAGATGGAGAAACCATGCTGGCAGTAAAAGTCTCATTAAAAGGCGACTATGCAGCATTACCTCTCAACTATCCACTCAGTAATACATACATAATTGATGCAAACTCCGTTCCTTTTGCTCAAATCCCTGGAGTGGGGGATAGAGTAATTCCAAACACGAACCGGAGGGCTTACTTGATTCAAGAAGCACACATGGGACAGGGTCTAAGGCACCAAGAGATCGTGAAATCTCTAAAAGAATTACAATCAGAATACTGGTGGCCGGGGATGAGCCTGCAAAATTACAAATTTGCAATGGATTGTCCAGACTGCAACAGAGATCGCAGTTGTGAACCGGACCAGACTACTGCCAGGACACCTTTATTAGAAAGCATCAGGCTATCTATACGCAGAAATCCAGCCGGAAAAATGCGTTCCAATAATTATTAAGACTAGATTCACTTAAAATGTAGGCACCAGCGCTCGGCTGACGCCAGAACTGTTATAAAAGATTTGCGAGTCTTTATCGGCACATACGCAATTGGCGTGCTACATTCTGACCAGGGTCCTGCATTTAGCTCTCGAGCTTACAAAGAGGCCATGACCAGCATGGGCATTGCATTGCGGTACTCTTCTCCCTTCCATCCTGAGGGAAATGCGGTAGTGGAAAGAAAAAAACGTGACATAAAGCAATCTATAACGGCGAGGGTATTAGGTTCGGGTGATGGGTGGGTCAAACATTTAACAAGTGTCCAACGTAGTATTAACAATCTGCCAAGAAATTCTCTAAAAGGTATCACTCCATATGAACTATTGTTCGGCACTAGAATGAAAATCCAGGACTTAGATTGTCAGACTTCAGTGGTAAAAGAAAAAGCCTTTGATATCAAAGATCGTTTGGCTGTCTTACAGGACTTAAATGAAACAAGAAGAAGTCTTAGTAACACAAAGTTAAAGCCAACAGCCACTGAAGAGAAACCACCTGTCCCAGCAAGACCTGTCTGGATTCCAAAGATTGGGGATCTAGTCAGAGAAAAGATCGCGGTGAAGAAGGAATTTGGGCCTTCTTACAGAAAAGCAGTACCTGTCTTAGCTGTCAGCGAAACAAGATCAATAGTACTACCGCCCCTTGCTGGTAAAAAGGAGAACAGAGTTGTATCCATCGACCTAGTAAGACCGCAATCATGTGGCCAATAATAAGTAGTAGGCCCAGTGGACTCCCAAGAAATAGCAGAAGACCAAATCTTGCTACAATCCAAGAGGTTCAAACTGAGAGACTAATCACATTTGAGAAACCTGCAGTGAATAAAAAAGGACTATGCAACAAAGCCATGTAACTTGTGCCTCTTGAAACCCAAATTGCAACAGTTCGTCAAGAAATGCCTGTCTACAACTATGTAGCCTCAGACTATACTAATGAAAGAAAGAAAAATGCAAAGACAAATGAAAATCCAGAAGCAATTGCAACAATTGACAGAACTGCATCTGGCTACTTCATCAATTTCGATGACTTTTCTGATGATCCAAGTGAACATGAAGAAACGCCAGCAACAAAAACTTTCACAGAAAAAATGACTGAACTCTTTCATCAACTAAAAGAAACATATCTGATTTCACCATGGATTGAATTTTGGATTGTGTTAGGTGTACTTTTCCTCCTACTTTGGCTCATCATGGTTTTATGTTTGGGTAGATTTATTGATGGAAAATATAGTACAATGGACACAGCAAGTCAGAACATCAACTTGGTCCTAAAGCCTCACAGATCCTCTCACATCGAAAAAAGAGAACTGTCATCAGTGAACATCACAGCCAATCCAATACCCGGTGGGGTAGCATGGGACAAAACGGATTATGAAATCTATGGCCCGATTGAGCTCTTGAAATATCCACACCAATTTAAGGTTTCCTTAAGTGACTTTGTGACACCAAGTACTTTCTCTGATGATTGGGACTTTGAAAATATTAATAATATGATGTAAGATTTAGTAATGTCAGCAAAATTTACAGAACATGATTATTTACAGGGTTCATCGAACTATGAAGAAATGTACTGTTTTAACCACTATGGTCATCACTATTTGCATAAATCTGCTCAACCTAGAAATGTTTTAACTTATAATCAATGGGAACATTGTCCAACGCCGCCAAAAGGCAGTTCAAAAACATTTTTATGAGAAATTCACATACTTCTCAGGGTTTAACAACAGTGATCCAGAAACGTTTTATTTTAAAATGTTAAATAAGACAGGAATGAAAACAATGTTGACAAATACTAAATTGATTTATCCTGAAAAATTTTATGATAAAATGTCTACATTTGGTTTTGAATTTTAGAAAAACAACACTGAAACAAAAACCATCTGGGGTTCAAAAGACTGGCAGGTACAAGGTTTAGAAGCATTATTTAGAGCCTGCATGATCCCAGAACAGATAATATTCCTGAATGACACCATTCAACAGACAACCTGTCTTGGTTTAGCCAAGATAAAAGACTTAAACAAACCGTCTTTTCCGAAGCCCATACCTGATAGTAATAGCACTACAGATGTTGAGATAGACGTATCCCATATTTTACACCAAAACAGAACAAATCCTGATTGGAAAAAATGGTTAATCTGGCCCACAGACACAAATAACTGTCAAGAAAGATTCCTGAACAAAACACAGGGGTTCAAACAGAACAGGCCAGACCCAAGATATTCCCAGAGACAACATCCAGGGATAGTTACAACATATAGTGTAGGAAAACTATGCCTTGAGTGGCTACAGAAATCCACACTGCCAGAAATTAAGCAACACTTGACTTTACTTAAAGAAGGTGCTGTCTTGCGAGATTTCATACTGGAACCTTGCAAACAGCGTCAAAAATGTTTCATATACGCCGTTATATACGCTGCTCACAACGAAGCTTGGAAAGTAATGCAAATTGAAACTGCAGAAAAAATACGAGAAATTGATCGTATAAATTTGGAAAAATCCCTTTCTGTAGTGGACAATGTGTTAACGACTCTGTCCTCCAGAATTTATTCACTGGACAGCTTTGTATCATCTGCTATTGATATAATAGAGCAGGACTTGCTAATGTTACAACATGGTCAGTCCCAATTACGTTCTATTGTACAGCTAGGCTGGACGTTGCAAAACCTACGTTCAGGGTACGTGCCATGGCGTCTAATCAACACAACGTCATTATTTTCTATCTTTAACCTTACTGATAAACAAATCAGTTTGGCACAAAAAGGAGCAGACTATACGATTCTGAGCATTGAAAAACTTGAGAGATTACCATTTACAATGTCAGAGAGACCTGTCATTGAATGGATAATACATGGAACGATTACAATCCCAATAACAACTTTCCAGTTTAAATATTGCCAAAAGTATATACCAGCAGGCCTGTATGAAAGGTTGGGTAAAGGATACATCAAATCAACCTGGGATTTACCTTATACACACAAATTTTATAGTGAAGGGAAAAAAGAGGTATTTCTTAGTGGTAACAATTGTAAAAAATCACTAAGCGGTACACTTCTGTGTCAAGGTATTAACTTGCATGGAGCCTGCGAAGGTTCATCAAATAACCTTTCATGTCACCTGCACGGCACTCCTGCAACACAGATAGAGCCTTTTTTCAGACAGCTTTGCAACGGCAGTTATCTATACTACTATAATAAAGCAAGAACTTTCAGGCTTTGAGGCGGGTGAACTTGGGAACCACAGCGCCAATCTACACACCCGATACACCGTTGAAATTGTAAGGGTGTGTAGATGGTTATAGGCTATATACATTTTAAAAATAAACGTTATTTAAAAAGTAGCGCCGGCCGCGACGTGCGTCCTGACATCAGGAGGAGCGGCGTACAGCGCGGGGAGGAGCAGTGACGATCAGAGCGAGAAGCAGCGGACATGAGCGGCGATCGGAGGGCAGGCAGTGAGGAGCAGCGGCGGGGAGGAGCGCTGAGCGGCGGATGAGGTAGGGTGAAAGTGGAGGCAGAGAGGAGCGGTGAGCGAGCCACAGGAAAAAGAAAAGCGTGCAGGTAAGTGGAGCGGGTAGCAAACAGCCCATTACAGGAGGAAAAAGTGGCGGCGGGGACGTGGGCAGTGAGGAGCGTGCAGGTTAAGAAACGTGTGCAGGGCGCCAGCGGCCGTGGAAAAAGAAACATGGAGCAGGTAGCAAACAGCTCGTTACAGGAGGAAAAGGCGGCGGCGGGGACGTGGGCAGTGAGGAGCGTGCAGGTTAAGAAACGTGTGCAGGGCGCCAGCGGCCGCGGAAAAAGAAACGTGGAGCGGGTAGCAAACAGCTCATTACAGGAGGAAAAAAGGGCGGCGGTGACGTGGGCAGTGAGGATCGTGCAGCTAGAGAAACGTGGGCAGGGCGCCAGCGGCCGCGGAAAAAGAAACGTGAAGCGGGTAGCAAACATCCCATTACAGGAGGAAAAAGTCACAGAAACGTCTGCAGGTGACAAAAAGTGACGTGGGCAGTGAGGAGCGTGCAAGTTAACAAACGTGTGCAGGTTACAAAAGCCTCCAAAATAAACTTACAGCCATAATACTGCACTACGTCAGGGCAGGTGGGGGCCCTAAGCCATGATTGCTCCCGGACAAGGTCGGGACGGGCTGCTAGTGTTCTAATAAGTGACCACAGCTGTGGTGGCATGGTGCCAGGAAAAGCCTATCTCATAACCGTCACTTACAGGGTCATTTGTTGTATACAAGTATTGTATCCAAACGGCAATCCAGACATGGAGGCGGCAATATGGCCTTCTTTGAATATCCCTTCTATTCGAATTGATACTTTAAGCAGAATGAAGTCTATTCTTTTACAGACAACTGTGCCTTTAACCTCGTCCAAAGAGACGTATGATCTGCAAGTTGCAAGGACAGAGGCAGAGATACATTCCCTATTATCAACAAATTGCCCCGTACATTTCGTAGAAATGTTAAGCCAAATTTTAAACATGTCTGATACCTGTGGCATTGCACATGTATTTAAGACAATTTTTTCGGGACTGTTAGCACCCTTTGAAACAGTTCTGGGCATTTTCCTGAATTTTGTGCATTCGTTATTCGGCGGCCTGCCTCTTCTTTTGGGACACGTAGCAGGAATTTTATTTTTGATCCTTCTGCTCCGATATGGCAAGCCAAGCCAGAGACAAAACTCCAGGTACAATGGAAGAAACAATCCAAGCAATACGCTACCGAGACCGAATCACTACAGTCCTCGGCTTTGCCCGGCTAAGAGATCTAAGTGCAACCTGGTTTCTTTCATTCAGACCAATCTGGCAAGATTGCATCTTACCTGTGCTTCGATTTCTGCTATGCGGAGAAGAATGCGTGTTGGACGTCTGTCTTACACTACCATCAGCAGTACCTATGGATATCGATACTTTGCTTGGTTCGGTAACGGCTCATGCAACGTGTTGTCCCCAGCGGCTACCTATTCTGATGACGGCATTCGTTGAGACTTCACTATTACGATTAGGTGGCGGTGAAGTACGAGATGAAAGCAGCACCACACAGGAACAACCTTCTGTGAGCATTGCTGATCCAGACATTGATGATAGCAATGATTCTCACATTTGCACAATTTCAGCATTTTCGAACTTGGTTGAACTCTCACCTACTGTTGTAGACCAATTTTTCGCAACCCTGTCTGATATGATGTTCTCCCCTAACAACGAGAATAACTTTTAAAACAATGAGCACACAGCGTTCCCTGAACTCTGAATTCGGCCTTCAGTTTTTGATAAACAACACTGCTGAACACAATTGGAACTATTTTTTCCCCCGAAAGCGAAATTATTTTTTCCACTTCCAAAATATTTACCTTTTTTTGGGCACACGGTAATCTGCTTAAAGTAGAACTATTCTTAGAGAACAGAGCTTCTACTCTTAGAGACACTAGAGACAATATTTTGACTTAGCCTCTAGCACATGTACAGTATTGTATAAATATGTGATGAAATGGTCTCGACCTTCTTTTCTGTATTTAGAGCCATTTCATAAATGCAATTTTCGCAATTCATTCAGCCGATATTTATATATGCATTATCTGAATGATACAACTGCTTGATAGACGTAGAGTATTGCTTAGTATTTAGTAATGATTGACATAATACGTGGAGTGGGTGTTGTGAATCTATCTAGGACCCTAATTAGATATCCCCGATTCATGCCCTTATGTGGTTATAACAAAACATATCCTTATAAAGGCATAAGAATCATGTCCATATTTAGGCATAGCCAAAGCAGTCCAAATACGGCAAGGCTTCTCCCATAGACTCCTAGAAAGCAAAACGTTTTCTTTAAACAAACCAAGCCTCCAGCAGCCCGGGAATTCCCCCTAATTTTGTTTTGATTTGCACAAGAACTCCTGGAGTCCAGAAAGAACTGTTAGTTCTTAGTGACGTCTTATGTCCAACCTTACGTCAAACTCGGCACCTTTCAGGTATAAATATACCAACGTTGCCTTAAGCAAACACACGGTGGTTTGGAGCAGAGTGGCTATTTTCTTGCCCGACGCCCAGCTGATGCGAGTGCTGAAGGAAGCCGACCCTCCCATTTGACGCACTGAGAGAGACGCTGTCTTTTCTCCTGCCGAGAAATTCCAGGTCCGGCGTTTCCAGTCACCCTTGCGGGTTGCTGGGAGATCGAGTCCTGAGAGAGAGATACAAGACCTCCTTCATTCTATAACCAAGGTACGGAGCTGACTAAAACCGTGAGAGATTTCTTGATTCAGATTCTTGGCAAAAAAACAACTTAACTTAAACTGCAACTTACTTACTCCTTCCCACGTATTAGGCTTAGGTCAGGTACACCGGGGTAGGTGTATATTAGAAGCACCAGTTGAGTACGTTAGTCAATGTTTTTATGTATGTATATATTTTATCCATTTTAAAGTATCATATGGCTAAGAAACCATATCAATGCTTTTACAGTATTATTTCATAATACTCCTTTTACTGTACGCACTTTACTTTATGACAAGTATTGCAATTGTGGCAATTCATTTCTCTTGCATGAGAAAGAAGACTGCTCAATAAATAACAACTTTTATTGAAAACGCCTCTCTCTATTTCTCTGCACTCCTGGTGAAATTAAGCATGCACGATTGACTGAGTGAAATAGCTGTCAATTGTTTTCACACAACTCTGGAGATATACTCTTTATTCTGGGGGAGCAAAGTTGTCATGTTCATGCGGTTGTCAGAAACGAATCCCTTCTTGTCTAATCAGGAAAGTTAACTTCTTCCTGAACATTTGAGAACGTTTCTAGTGACCTCTGAGCTAGCTGGCAAACCTAATTCGTCTAACATATTCAGTAGAGACCTAGATGACCTCAGTCCTACGTCTAAACTGCCGTTTATGTTATTCCAATGCGCAGAGCCTATTGGGAATATAGGAACTACACTACAGTGAGATGTGTTTCCTGCAACAAAGCAACTTTACATTTCAATAGTGCTAAATGGGACAAAACACGTTGCTTTTTAACAGGATTGCAGATACCCTTAACATTCCATGAGATGATGCGAAGACCACTCATAGTGGAAAGTGAAAAGGGATTAGGAAAAAGAGTGTAGACCAGTTAAAAAAGAGGGAAAGAGAATAGAAAAAGTTTAAACCATTAATAAAAAAATGAAGAATACAAGAAAGAGCAGAAGGAAAAGGAAATAATCTTTGTGGCCACCACAGAAGAAAGAGCCAAAGCAGAACAAAAAAGCAATACAAATTCAGAGTTGAGAGTACAAGAAAGAGAGAAGAATATAATAGAAGGTATGCAAGAAAAATGTTGCCAAGGAAGAGGAAATAGAAAAAAAGGTAAAACCACCATTGGGACATAAGGAAGTGAGTAAGTTAAAAGGAAGAGGAAGAAAACACACTGATGGGAGAAGGAAAAGAGAAAGGAAAGGGAAGAAGAAGAGGGAAATGGGAGAAAAGGATAGGAAATCGGGAGTAGCATCTCCCAAAAGGATGAAGAAAGAGAAGATGACAAGAAGCCAAGGGGCTTTAGTCATAGTATTCAATGAAAGAAAAACAAGCAATATAAAGGGAGTGGGGGCGGGGGAGAGGAACCAAGACAACCACATCACTGGGAGGGAAACGAGGACAGAATCGACAATATGGAATTAGATAGGAATGAAGGGATGAGCAAGTCCAAACGAAACATAGTAGACAAGGAGACTATAAGACAATATAAAACAATATAAAGGGGAGCTTACCAGGGTGTTGGGGAACATAGCAACGGAAAACACCAAACTAGTAAACACACGAATGAAACACGCGGAAATCCTCGACCATAGCACAGGATGAACCTAAAACAGACAAAAGAACAGATAACAATTAACTGAAATACAAGACAATTGCATTGACCTGAAAGGGAAAACAGGAGGTAAACTTATAAGAGCATAACGAAAACAATTAATGTTTGCTGAGTTCTATCTGCTCTTCTCGGTGAGTGTGGATGAATTTCCGAAGGTCAGCAGGGTCATCAAAAGAAAAAGTTCTGTCTTTATAAGTCACCTTAAAGAAACAAGGATGTGTAAGACCATAGCGAGCGTTCATTGACTTCAAAGCCGGCCGAAGGTCTAGGAATTCCTTGCGTCTATTAGCAGTGGGCTTGGACACATCTTGATTGAAGAAGATTTTATGACCTGACTAGAACATCTGTTTGTGTTGCTTGGCTGCAGCAAGAATGCACATTAAGTCAGACTATAGCATAAAATAGGCAATGATACCTCTTGGTTTAGTAGATGAGGATGCATTTCGAGGACCCAATCTGTGAGCTCTTTGGATGTTACAGTCAACAGTCTTTGGGAGACCAGCAATTTGTAAGACTTAAGTTTTCAAGAAGAGAACCATGTCAAACCCTTCTGAACCTTCTGGTATGCCGTAAATTCGTAAATTATTACGCCGATTATGATTTTCCAAATCCTCGGTGGATTTTTTCAGTAGGATTACTTTTTTAGTAAGAGTCTCAACTTTTGCCATGACATCCTGACATCCACTTATCTTTTGTTCGACATCAGATAATCTCATGTCCAGGCCAGACCAGTTTTCCTCTATCCTTTGGAGAGTGGTAGTAGTGTTTGTCGTGAATGGACGAATAAGTCGCAGTTCATCCATAATATCTCCTAAAGTAATAGGAAGAGGAGATTTAGTCGGAGAAGAGGGGTCTTTCTTTAGACGTTTACTGTTATTGCTTGAAGAATCCTTACGACCCCCAGAAGCAGATCCAGAGGCACTTAGTGGTTTATTAGAATGTGTTAGCTCCATATTGGAAAAATTAGAGAAAACACTGAACAGGAAAACAGGTCCAGACACAGGATAAAGGGACCAAAAAACAAAATAGCTGGTACAAAGAAGCAGGTTAGCAAAAGGACGGTGAGAGGGTGACCAATTGAAAACCAGAGGAGGCCCTCATGGACACAAGAAGAATTGGCATCCGTCCAAGGGTAAGGCAAAACATTAGAGCAAGTACCAATTGTTGCGAACATTTTTTACAGACTGATGCATGTATTGGCCTCTAAGAGTAAACAAAAGTGCAGGTTTAGCGAGCATTGATCAGTGCCGACAAAAGGAGCACAGCCATATAACCAGAAAAGCTAGAGGCAATATGAATGACAAATAGCAATCATTCTAACAGAGTCGAGGAGAAAAAAGAGCCAGCTCTAGTTAAAGCGTGCGTTAGTTAGAGCAAAAAAATGTTAACAGCAATGAAATGAGAGGCACAAGTAGAATATTGTTGCTCTTTCTCAGTTGTAGGAGCAGTGTTCAAGTAAGCTCCATTCCGTGAGGAAAATTAGTGTTGTGCAGCTCCTGACGCACAAAAGACAGCATGCAACTCAGACCACAGCAATATTAACGGTGTTAAGGAGAAGGAAACGCTTGCTTCATGAAAATTATTCAAGGACTGAGGTAACAGCAGCTTAAAGGCAGAGTCATTATATGCGCATTTTGATGAAGAAAATCAAGCGCAGTACTTTCATGAAGCAGATTGCATTCACGTCCGATCAAACGCTCAAAATGGCGGCCGCGTGAATGAGGCGCAGGTACCCAGAACTGAAGAGACTGCAAAACACACCTTGATTCACATTTCGAAAGTCGTAACTCACGTCACCATGATCCGGGTAGTTTCCGACGTCGATATTGCTGGAGAAAGGCAGGAATGAGGGCAGAAAGTGTTCCCTTCGCGTTTAGGGAAAGTGCCGATTCTGCGAGCCCTCTCAGGACACGGCCATCTTGCAGCCGCTGCCGCGCGCTCCTCATAGTAGCAGGTTTGCCTCTTGTAGAAGGTGCTCTTGGCTTGCCCGGGAGCTGCATTTGTGCCAACTGATAAGATAACAAAATGCATAACACTATCCATCTGAAAATGGACCTTTTAGAGGCAGGAAACCCTGTATTCAACGGACCATAATTTACAAACAGTTGGTCGGACTTTCGTACACTCTTTGTTTTATCAAGGTAGAATTTCAACACTCGTTTTAAATCCACAGAGTGCAGAGCTCTCTCAGCCGGAGTGTCCGGATTGGCAAAAAAAGTGGCAAGAGTGACTGACTGGTTAATGTGAAAATCCGAGACCACCTTAGGGAGGAACCTCGGGTGAGTACGTAACACCACTCTATTCGCGTGAAAACCGAGATAAGGCTCTGTAGAGCATAAGGCCTGTATCTTGCTTTCCCTGCGCGCAGAAGTGATTGCCAAGAGAAAAGCAGTCTTCCATGACAGGTGTTGCAGGGAAGCCTTATGAATGGGCTCGAATGGGGGGGCCATTAGTTTAGATAGGACCACATTTAGCTCCCAGGGAGGAGAAGGAGCCCTAACAGGAGGATAGACTTTCTTGAGGCCCTCTAGGAAATCCTTTACAACTGGCATTTGAAAGAAAGAAGCCTGAGTGGGAGACTTTCTATATGCTTTTATCGCTGCCAGGTGAACTTTTAAGGAGGAATACTATAAACCTGCTTTGGCCAAAGACAGTAAGTATGGCAACAGTACCTGTTCTTGACCTCGAATAGGGTCATGACCTTCGGCAGTACACCACATGAAAAAGCACTTCCACTTAAAAGCATGAGCCTTTCTTGTAGAAGCTCTCCTAGCCTCTTTTAAAATCTGAATGTAGTCCTGTGAGAGGCCTAAATGCCCGTATTGGATGAACTCAGGAGCCATGCTGCTAACCTCAGGGATGGCAGGTTGGGGTGTAACACCTTGCCGCTCGCCCTGGTCAGCAGATCTGGATGACATGGCAGCCTCCTGTGTGGTACTTCAGATAAGTGAAGAAGGTCCGGATACCACCACTGGCGCAGGCCAATCTGGAGCAACTAGGATGATGTCTGTATTGGCCTCGTACAGCGTCCTGATCACCAAGGGAATGAGTGGAATCAGTGGAAAAGCATAGAGTAATGTCTCTGACCAGTCTATCCACAGAGCAATCCCCTTGGACCCTGGTGACGGGTACCTGGAGGCGAAGACACAGCATTTTGCGTTTTCTGCATTCGCAAAAAGATCGATGTCTGGTTGTGGAAGATACCTTGTACTACTTTTTGTTTTAGCACCCAGTCGTGTGCTTCTGTGAAGTGCCTGCTTAGGTCGTCCTCTTGAACATTGAGGAAGCCCGGCAAGTGACCTGCAGATATTCTCATATCCCTTGCCAGAAGCCATTTCCAGATTGCCTGTGCTTCCAGAGACAGGGGTCTGGATCTTGTTCCGCCCTGCTTATTCAGGTAGTACATCGTTGTTGTGTTGTCTGTCCGAACAAGCAGAGAGGTCGAGGTTATTAACGAAAAGAACGCTTTGAGAGCTAGATGTACAGCTCTGAGTTCCAGCATGTTTATGTGGTATAGTTGCTCTTTCTCTGACCACATTCCTTGGATCTGTAATGATCCCATATGAGTGCCCCATCCCGGAAGGGACGCATCCATCACCAGAGTCTGTTGAGGCATGTCCTCTTGAAAAGGGACTCCCACGATGAGATTAATGCGTCGCATTCACCATCTGATGGAGAGTCGGACTGACAGAGGTATTGACAACCTGTCCTTCCAGCGATTGGAGATTTAGGACCACTGATCCTCCAGAGTCTGCTACAGAGGTCTCATGTGAAGCCTGGCGTTTGGAACGAGAAAAATGCACGAGGCCATAGACCCCAGTAGGGAGGAAATCTGCCTGGCTGTAGGCTGAGGTGTTTTCAAGAGAGTTTGACACTTGAGGAGAATGGATGATAGTCTCTCCCCCGAAGGATACGCTCTTGCGTTGACTGAGTCCAGAGTTGTGCCTAGATAGAGTATCCTCTGTGTTGGATTGAGGAAGGACTTCTTGAAGTTTACATGCAGCCCGAGCCGATGCAACTGATGAATACATTGCGTGAGATGTTGTTGCAGAAAAGAGGGAGACGCACTCTTGAGAAGCCAGTCGTCTAGGTAAGGATAGACAAATATGTGCTGTTTCCTCAAGAAAGCCGCTACTACTGCCATGCACTTTGAGAAAGTGCAAGGAGCCGACTTCAGCCCGAAAGGCAGGACCGTGAATTGGAAATGGTTTGATTGGATGTGAAACTGTAGGAACTTCCGATGCTTTGGAGAGATTGGTATGTGGAAATAGGCATCTTGAAGATCTATGGAACACATCCAGTCCCCTTGAAGCAGAAGCGGTATTATTTTATGTAATGCCAGCATTCTGAACTTTTCTCGGAGAATGAATTTGTTGAGACGTCTGAGATCTAGTATAGGCCTAAACTCCTTGTTTGGACCTTTCTTTGGGACCACAAAATATCGGGAGTAGATCCCTTGCCGACGTTGTTGCCGTGGGACCTCCTTGATGGCGTTCTTTAGGAGTAGAGCAGACACCTCTTCCCTCAAGAGATTTATAAGATGGGTGACAGTCTTTTTAGGAGGAATGGAAGGTGGAGGGGACTTGAATTTGATGGTGTACCCATTCTTTACAATATTCAGCACCCACCAGTCTAGTGTGATTTTTGTCCACTCTTCCAAGTAAAAATGTATACTTCCCCCCACCGGAGTGGGTAACAGAGATAGTGGAAGCAAGCACTCACTGCTTTTGTTGCTGTTGCTTGGCAGCAGGTGTGGACTGTCTTGAATAGCCACCTCTTCCTCTACCAGGACGACGCTGGGAGAATTGTGACCGTCCTTGATTATGTTGTGAGGACCATTGAGGGGTTTGAACCCTCTGTTGGTTTTGTTGTCGGTCGTAAGGACTGTACCGTTGCCTGAAGTCCTTCCTCTTTTCGAAACCCACAGCTTTAACCGTGTCAAGCTCGGTTTTCATTCGAAACATCTCATCATCGGCATGAGATCCGAAGAGTGATGATCCATTGAAAGGAAGGTTAAGAATCCGATGCTGTGCTTCAGGTTTCAGTCCTGTCAGTCTCAGCCAAGCTGAGCGTCGAGCATAAATCCCATGCGAATAGCCATGTGCAGCTAGATCTGAAGCATCCGCCGCTGCACTGATCACTTGATTGGCTACTAGGCCACCGTCATGCAGGATTTCAAGGAAATCTTGTTTGTCCTCTTTTGGGACCTTCTCTGTGAAGCGTGACAGGGAGTCCCATAATGAGCGATCATATCGACCCAGCAGGGCCGAGGCGCTGGCTACTTTCATGTAGGAAGCCGAGGTAGTGCACATTCTCTTCCCTACAGAGTCCATAGCCTTACTGTCTTTATCAGGGGGCACAGACGATGCTGCTGCCCCGGTCTGATTATTTCGTGCCGCCGACACAATAACAGAGTCCTGTGGAGGGTCAGCCCTGAGAAAGGGATCATTGTCAGAAGCCTTATATTTCTTTGATATCCTAGATGGTACAGCCCCCACTGCTGCTGGAGTAAGAAACTTGTGTAATGTAGGCTCCAGCAATCCAGGCACTAGAGGAAGCAAAGGTCTGGAGGAAGACTTTTGGTGCAGGGTTTCAAATATCGCCGATGTTTTGGTGGTAGAGACCGGCACTTCAATGTGGAGTTTAGCAGCCCCACGCAGAGAACCTCATTAAAGGTTAGAACATCGACGATGGGTGATATTCTGCCTGGAGGAGATGAGGAAAGAGTCGGAGAATAGTCTGCCTTGGAATCCGACGACCCTGTGGAAGACCTATAGCTTCGCCTTCTAGAAGATTGGTGGCGTGATGCTCTACTCCTGGGAGAGTGTGATGATCGCCTCCTCACCGTTGGGGACCTTCTCGACGTGGTACGCTTGCGTCTCCCCGAAGAACGCACTGACTGGATCAGAGGTGACCTTGATCTTGAAGAAGACCGTGGTAGGTTAATTCTGCAGATCTTCCATTCTCTAATATCTCCTAGCCGTTTTGGCGAGGTATTGGTTGGCCAGGCTGGAGACGGTACTGGTGAGGGCTCTGGAGATACTTGCACGATCTGAAGCCCTGAGGAGGAAGAAGCAGTCCCTAAAGTCACCACTGGTGCGTCACAAGTCGAGCGGTCCTTCGACATCGCCCGCCCTAGGTTTCTTCGCTGGAGGAGAAGCCGGCGTCAGGTCGACCTCCTCGGCGTCGACATGGATCTCGACCTTCTATACCCAGAAGGCCTTTTTCTTGATCTCGACGTCGATCTCCTCGACGGCGATCTCTTCGACGTCGGCGTCGATCTTTTCCGCGTCGACGGTATGTGTCTCGACATCGAATGGCTGGTTCTCTTCGACGTCGAAGCCCTTGGTGTGTGGCTCGACACCGATGCCAGTGGACCTCTCGCCGTCGACGGCGAACTCGACGTTGGTCCAGAGCCTCTCGGCGGCGAACTTCGACGTTGAGTCCCGACCTCTTGCCGTTGTAGGCGAGCCAGACTTGGACCACCTCATCCTCGGTCTCTTCTCACCTTGTCTCGAAGGCGAGGGATGTCTCGACGATGAAGGATGCTTCGACGGCAAAGGATGTTTCGACGTCGACGGACGTCTCAACGGCGACTTCGACGCCGACTCTGAGCACAGAGGTACCTTGGACGACGATCTGTCCCTCGACGGAGAAGGAGACCGATGGCTTCTTTTTTCACCTCTTTCCTTGCGTTCTTTAGGATGAGAAGAGGGCTTTCTGGAATGATGCTCTTCTCGCCCACTCACTGTTTCTCCTCTCTCATGTAGGGAATGCAGCTTGATCTTCTCCCTCTCTCTAAGGGTTCTCTTGGAAAATTTGCTGCAGTGGTAACATTGGTCAGGCTTGTGGGATGAAGGCAAACAAGCAATACCAACCAAATGAGGGTCTGACTTGGCCATCTTTTTACCACAGGCCGGGCACTTATTAAATAAGGCCGGCATTTTGACTGGAAAAAATAGGCAAAAGTCAGAAAAACTTGTTGAATTAGTCAGATAGAGACTAAAGCCGTCGAGTGAAGTAAAAAAAATTATATTTCTACCAGAAAAAAAGTGATAAAATATCACCAACTGGCGAGCTCAATGCTCCAGGATCCTCACAGAAGGAGCTGGAAAAAGAACTGACCTAACTGTCACCTGTGGTGCATGATGGGAGCCTGGGAGTTCCTTAAAGGCACGATGCCAATTTTCCAATTGTTTTATATGCAGCCTGTCTAGGCTAAACCTGCCTCTATAATCCTGCCTGTTTTTACCTTTGAAAATAAAGGTTGTGTGTTTCAAAGAAACTCATGGCAGTTTTCTTCTTTACATATATCATATATGGTGACTTATCTGTCTTTATTTGATCAAATGTAAACTTTTTGGAGCCTAATATGGTGTTTTTCAGACTGCATATGTATATGTATATGTATATGCATATTATCTATATATATGGATATTTATGTATTTATGTATGTAGATATATACATATTATTGGCTATTGCTCCGGGATCCCGCACAGGTGCGGGACTATTCAGTGCTTATGACTATTGATGAGTATCCCCTGGAAGAGAACTATCATAAACCTGTGAATGAACCTAAGCCAGGGGATCTTGTGCGCCCCATCCAACCCAATACAATCTGCCAGGATATCTTGATTTAACTGGGTCTGTTCACTAACCCATATCCTGTGCCAAAGGAGGATAGACTCCAGTTTAATGAGGTCCATTAAGTACGGTAGGCCCAGCTCCTCATGACACACAAATGAGGACGTACCAGGAGGAACTGAAAGAATATACCTGAGGAAGGCGTTTTCCACGGTTTGTAGAGGGAAAGAATTAACAAAACCCCAGACCCCGGCCCCATAGATCGTTGCGGATATACACTGAGCCTTATATATTTGCAGGGATTCGCCCGGTGGTATCCTGCCCAACTTCTTCGCAAAGATAGCAAGTGCACTAGTTGATCTACTAAAGCCAAGCTTTTTCGACTCCATTGAGTGGGTCCAAGTATCGTTCTGATTAAAAAGGACACCAAGGTACGAGAAAGTTCTTGTTGATGCTAACTTCCTACCATCCAGACAAATGCCCCTGCCCTTATCCCTACGTGTCCCTATGCCACAACTCATTATAAAAGTCTTTGAGAAATTGATACATAACCCCAAATCACGCATAAAAGCGTTAAAACTGTCCAAAACCCTTTGCAAGCCATTTTGCATATGCGCCATTAACCCAGCGTCATCAGCATATAGCAGGGCCTTAATCGGTCGCCCGCCCTGCTTGAGGGAAATCTTGTCCACTCTTTAGGAGTGCCTTGGCCAGCTCATTAGTGTATAGATTAAAAAGGAAGGGGCCACGACACACCCCTGCCTAACCCCTCTCCTTACAGGGAATGCTTTCGTACACTGACCCTCCAACCCATATCTGACGCTGGTCGACGCTCCCTCATAAAGTCGCTGCAGGAAGGCGATAATATTGAGGTCCACCCCTAAGTCTACGAGGATCTCCCAAAGCCTGACATGGATCACAGAATCGAACGCTGCTGTTAGATCCACGAAAACTAAATAAAGCCTACCTTTTTTAGCTCTTGTATATTTCCCAACAAGGATAGCCAGGTTTAAACTCTGTTCAGTTGTACCCAGCCCCTCCTGGAAGCCGGACTGAAAGTCTGACAGTACCTAATTTTCAGCTGCCCAATCCTGTAATCGCTGCAGGACAACTCGTCCGGCCACCTTCACCATAGAATCAAGGAGGGAAATTGTTCTGTAGCAGCCAGGATCTTGACGATTTCCCTTCTTGAATATTGGGACCATGATAGACTCTGTCCAAGTCTTTAAGAAGGTAGTGGAGTCGCTAGCGTTAACCAATTGAGTCAGGAATGGGCCCCATAGCGCAACATTTGACTTGAATAAATCAACTGGAACTCCATCAGGCCGGGGGCTTACCTCCCTGGCTACAAGCAAGAGCTAAATCCATTTCATCCACCATTACATGAAGGTTACCATGGCGGATAGGATTAACACCCTGAGATTGTTGATCATCAAGAAGGGCTGGGCCATTATAGAGAGCAGAAAAATGATTTACCCAGTCTCTTTCTGAGATCGCAATCTCAATGGCAGGGCCTCCACCCCCGCTCATGGGGTGGGCCCTTAAGACCTTCAAGAAGGCTGCGGAATCCTTCCGTTGGGCTACTGCATGCAGCGACTCCCACGTTTCTCCCTCAGGTGCCTTTTTCGTTCAGCATTTGTCTTCTTATAGAGTGCTCTTGCCCTCCTTAACCCCTCACATGATCTAGGTTGTCTATGGAGCTCTCGCGTCAAATTGAGTTGAGTGAGCTTTAGTGCTGGCACTATTAAACCATAGGGGTTTTTCAGCTTATTATGGCATTGGACACTCAGTAAACTCTTAATCTCGTTGGAGTGCACTTTGTGTCCGGAGTGGAAAATTTGTTTAGGCAGATGTGAAAGGCAGGTTTACATGTTAGAATGAGCTGTTTAGTCAATGCCTTTGAATCTATTTTCGACCGATGAAGGACAAACCCATTAGTTTTATTTAGCTCCAGGGTACCCATCACCCGGTTCCCTGGATTCTTCCCCACCGGACTTTGAACAGGTAGAAGTAGCTTAAGGCAGAGCAGATAGTGATTGCTCAATGCAATGCTGCTATCGCAAACGAGAGCAGCCTACAGGAAAAAGTATGTGAGATCAACATAAAGTCAACGGTTGACGAAAGACCTCTCCCATTAAAGGTCGGGAACATGATCACTGCGGTAGGAACAAGTTCATTTGCAAATCCCATATCAAACCAATACATTAAATCATTAAATAAATGCCCAGCCTTTCTGTGTGAAAAATGACAGTTAAGGTCCCCATCTTCAATATGGATACCGCATATTTTTGGATCAACCAACTTGCACATTGCGCAGTTAAAATCCCCCAACAAGATAATTACAGTGTCCTTTGATCCTGAATTACAAATGGCATCCAGGGCCTCGCCAATCCTTATAACCTCAGCCACAGGCTCCCCAGCAGGAACGTTGTTATAGAAATTCACCATGAGCACTCTATGAGAGTGCTTCCTTCATATGTAGTTGGATGACGTGATAATAGCAGTCCCCTGCACAAAAGACGATCTTATCCACCACTAGCATGTTAGAAATGTACATACACAGCCCTCCTTTGGGCCTTCCTCCCAAACCCTTCACCGCAGGAGTGTTAAGTCATATAGCCGTTAATATGTATAGGATCCAACTCCCAGGTCTCTTGCAAGCACAGAATGTCAGTGCTTGCAATAAAGTCACACCACAGCAGATTTTGAGTTTTCGCAATCAGCCCTGCGATGTTCCAAGAAATCTCACTATCCAAAGAAACCAATCTTCATGAAACACAACTTTCAAGAAGGAATGGAAGCAGTCGCCAGGTGGATGAAGAACAGCTGCCTACAACTGAACACTGACAAAACCGAAGTACTCATCATAGGCCCACATCCTGACGCCTGGAATGACACCTGGTGGCCCCCCGCCCTCGGGAACCCACCACCAACCACGCAGATAACATATCATCCTGGACTCCGAACTCAAAATGGAGCGCCAGATCAAGGCTGTCACCTCTTCCTGCTTTCACCCCCTCTGTCTCCTACGCAAAACCTTCAACTGGATCCCCCTCGAACACAGGATAACTGTCACCCATGCCCTCATCAGCAACAGACTGGACTACAGCAACACACCGGAACCAACAAGAACCTCACCGGCAAACTTCAGAACATCCAAAATGCCGCAGACAGACTAGTCCTCAACCTACCGCACCACTGCCACATCACACAACACCTGCGGGCACTACACTGGCTACCCGTTGAGAAGAGAATCACCTTCAAGCTTCTCACCCCCACCCACAAGGGCCTCCACAACACCGACCCTGCAGACATGAACCACTGCCTCTCTTTCCACGCACCCCAAAGGTCTCTCTGCTCATCCCAGCTCTCCTCGCCATGATACCACACATCAAGAAGGCCAGAACAGGAGGTCGCTCCTTCTCCCTCCTCGTGGCCAAAGAATGGACCACCCTGCCTCTCCAGCTCCACCAGACTCCAACTCCCTCCAAGTTCCTGATGGACCTCAAGACCTGGGTCTTCGACGAATCACCATGAGCATCCAGCACCGCAAAGGCTTAGGAGCTGGGAGCCCCCCCACCCCCCAGTGCCTTGCTCCCCCTCCACCCCTGGGTGAGTAGCTGCGCTTCACAACCCCTGACTGATTGATTGACGTAGAGCCTAGCACTCTGAACCAAGGTCAACAACCCCAAAATTAAGCTTAGCATCCTTACATAAGGTCAAGCATCCTCTCACTAAGCCTAGCGCCTTGAATCAAGTTCAATCATCTGGACACACGATCTAGCACACTAACACAGGTTAACACCCTGGTACAAGGTCTAAAAGAGTGTTATAATGTCTAGCCCTTGAAACTAGGTCAAACACTGTGTCACTAAGCCTAGCAGCTTGAATCAAAGTTAAGGTCCCTGGCTACATAGCCTAGCAGCCTAACACTAAGCTTAGAACCACGGACCAAGATCTAGTATGGCCTAAATGGTGGAGAAGGTCTAGCACCCTGTCATTAAGCCTAGCAACTTGAATCAAGATCAAGGACACTGACACATGGCATAGCACCTGACCTCTAAACTTAGCACAGTGGCATTAGGCTGAGCATCCTAGCTCTATATAAAGCACCCCATATGTAATGTCGAGCACCCCAACACTATGCCAGGCAGCCATTTTTGAGATCAAGCATTCTGACACTAGGTAAGCATCTCTCAAGAGAAATTGAGCATTCTGACGCTATGTGAAACATCCTGTACAAGGGATTTAGCATCCTGGCACTATGTTGAGCTCTACACGAGTGAAATTATACACCCTGAAAATATGTGGAGCTCCCTATATAAAGGATCAAACATCCTAACACTATGACGAGCATCCGACTTGTGACATTGAGAACCCTAATACTATGCTGAGCACCTTGAATGTGAGATCAAGCATTGTGACGCTATGTTGAGCATTCTTCTTGTGAGAACGAAGACTCTGACACCATGTTGAGCACCTTGTATACAGGACAGAACATCCTAACAGTATGACAGGCAAATACCATGCAAGATTTAGCACCCTAACACTTAGCCCCAAACCCATTATGCAAGATCAAACATCCTGACACTTTGGCGAGTGGCGTTTCTTGTGAGTTAGAGACGACGGGAACCTCTTGGTTTGTGACGGAATCCACAGAACTGTGATGTAAATGTGTGGTAGAATTCATAATGTAGAATGTTCAGTTAATGGCAACATGTGGAGGATAAGAGACATATAGACCCAAGCTCTGTATATAGCGTGATAATTTGCATGTACCCAGGCTGGAGGGACAGTACAACTGGTGAGGAGATATGGGATTACGTCAATTCCACGTCTGATATTCCAGGAGTGCATTCTCAGAGAGTTTGCCATGGTCCAGCAAACTGTTCATGTGTCTCAATCGAAGTGAAAATCGACAGTTGGAATATGTGTAGTCAAAGCACCACTCCAGCCAATGCAAGACCTGTGAAGAAAGTGAAGGCCTTACAGAAGTTTGTTTGTCATTGGCTAGAACTTTGCTGGTAAAGTCGAGACAAGTGGTACTGCATCACAACGCAGCACAGAGCTGTCATTCATACAGTATGATAGCACTAAAGACATTGATAGCTGAATGTAGGAAAGCGTTTAAAGCCAAAACATTTCTTACTCAAAGAAATGCTAAAGGCAGTAGAAACCAGACACAATGCAAAGAGGTGAGATTGGTGAAGGAGTAGTGCAAAAAACCAAAGCGCTACTCACCGCCAAGGAAGAAAACAGCGCCTCACGGTTGGAGAGCAAGACTGATGGGCTAAATGGTAGCACAAGGCTAGTGCTTAATGAAGGTGCCAGTACAAACAGGCCGCAAATGCTAACAGGGCAAGCTCCGCTCCCGGAAGCAGGCAGTTCTACAGGTTATGATGCTGTTGCATTCTTAAAACCACCCCTTCCCTTCGATTTTTTTTAAAAAATATATCTTTATTGTTTTCACACAAAAGAGAGAGAAACACAAACTGTGCATCATTCTGTAACTTACGTTAAAACAATGTATGGTATCTCCACTGGGTCATTTCATGAAATACAGCGTTACATCACATTTGGTGTAGCACCAGGTTCATGGCGCATGCAATCGGTCTGTAATGGTATACGCGCAATCCCAATAGGTATGCAACGTGTGAGGTATTGTGGCCCCTGCTCCCTGTGTCCGCCACTAGGTCGCGGTTGTTGGGGGGGGGGAACTGTCTGGTATCGCACACCTCGATGTTAGTGTTGCAGTTGGTGCGATATTGCTGCGGCAGCTGCTGGGCCGGGATATGGGACTGTTGTGCCATACTCATGTGTCGGGGCGAGCAGGAGAGCCTGCCGTCACCGCAGTGTGGTCCTAAACCTGGTTGTCGGTGGCGATCAACGCCATGCCAGATGTGATAGTGTGTATCTCCCCCGTTCCGGTGATTCAGTGCCTTTCCATCTCCGTGTGGGGGCGGTCGGTAGTGACCCCTTCCCTTCGATACCGCCATGAAGAAAAATATTGGTGACAGATGGACTGCCTAGATTGAAACCTTTGATGATTTCATTGATGCGCTGGAAGGAGCAAATGACAAAAAGTTCATAAACTTTCTAAAGAATTTAGGGATGATGGGGTAAAAGAAGTGATAATCAAAATACCACACAGTAATGAATTGATATACCATCAAATCAAAGAAGAATAAACACCAAGTTCCATCCATTGCTAAATGTTGACTATAAAAGATACATTTTCAGTCAGGAAAAGCAGAGAGCTGGTGAAAAGATGAACATGTTTGTAGAAAGACTTGATTTGCTTATCAAGCATTGAGAGTTCAACAAGTTCAATGATGAAGAGTCCATGCGTCTGAGATAATAGATGGTTGTCTATCTGATTCCTTCAGACAACGAATGCTGAAAGAGACACTCATCTTGGAACGAGCACCTATGGCTGCCAGAGCAGGAGAAAGAGCTGATAGGCAAGCACCTAACATGGAGGTCGGGACTTCAGTGCTGAGTGTAAAAAGTAAGTCGAAACACAAAGCAGAAGACCATGAAATAATGTCTCCAAAGCAAAAGTAGTGTTTTTTATGTGGATTTTCCTTTACACATGAAGGTAACTGCCTCGCTATTGGACAGATATGCAAAGGATGTGGGAATGAGAACCATTTTGTAAGGGTTTGCAAAGCGAGGGAAAGATCAAGTGTGTGATGTTAGGAAAACAAATGGAGGAAAGATCAAGTGTGTCATGTTGAGGAAACAAAATGCATGCCAGAATGTTTCAGATTTGAACATCTATATGCACACCACCAAGGCCAAGCAAGCACATCAGTTGAGGTAGGTAGAAACTGAATGCTGTCGACTGTCATAAAATTCCTCATCTAAAAGTACATCACTGTCATTGTCAAGCGACTGTTAGGAATATGGGTGTGCGATATCTAGTTGATTGCTGGATGAGGTGCACATGTAGGATCAGCTTCTTGCAAGGAAGAATGCTGGTTGAAGCTGAGTCAACAAGTAAAAGTGCGAAATTCATTTGAACACTGTCCCAAGATCACACTGAAAGTCAATGGGTGCTCCCTACCTTTTATCATATTTAGTGGTCCGTGAAACATAATGCCAGTGGAAAAGTACAATGAACTGTCTCCAGTGCCCTGTTTAACCCCGTTGTAGACCAAAACGTATATGTTGGCTGATTCAACACCACTACAAAGTCAAAGTTCATTCATAGCAACTGTGAAGCATAAACAGACGAAAGTACAAGCACCAATTCATGTCTTACTAGGCACTTCGAGTGCTTGTTTACTCAATTTCAGTACTTGTGCTGACATGGGGCTGATTTATGTAAAGTACAATGTCAAGGCCTATCATGAGATAGTGAATCAGTTTCTATCTATTGTTTCATGCACTAAGAAGACTTAAGACCATGAAAGTGCAACTTCCCATTACAGAGGACATCCTTCCTGTTGCTCAAAGACATTGTTGAATTGCATTTCATTTACAAGAGGCCATTGAGAAAGAGCTTGAGATACTAGTAACGTACGACATAATTAAGCGATCCACTGGTCAAATGCCATGAGTATAACCTGTAGCGGTAGTGCTGAAAAAAGATAGTGGAGGAGCCATGCGCATCTGCGTTGACATGCGCCAAGCGAACAATGCAATTGACAGAGAACGACATCCAGGTTTGCACATTGCTGACATGATTACACAGCTGAATGGCGCCAAAGTCTTTTTCCACCTTGATTTGAACAAAGGATATCACCAGTTCAAACTGGAAGAGACCTGCAGGTACATTGCTACCTTTATTTACTCATGTTGGTTTATTTAGAAACAAAAGTCTACGTTTCAGAGTGTCATCAGCTGCAGATGTTTTTCAGGATGCCATTCATCGCATAATACAGCCAGTCACAAATGCTTTCAATTAAAGTGATGAAGTACTAGTTTTTGGTCCACACAAAAGGAACATGATAAAGCTCTTACACAAGTATGTTGTATACTTGTCGATGCAGGTCTCACTTTAAATGCTGCAAAGAGTGAGTTTCATCGAACCAAACTCAAGTTCTTTGTTCTAATGTGGGAATAACTCCAGATCCAAATAAAGTGCAGGCCTTGTCATCCACTTCTCCCCCATAAGATGCAACTACACTGAGATCCTTCCTCTGTATGGCCAGTTACTGATCAAGGAATATACGTGACATTGCCACTGTAAGTGCCCCATTGAGAGACTTAACAAAACAAAATGTCCCATTTCGATGATCAGGTGAATATGAACAAATCTTCAAGAAAAATCAAACATACAATTGAGAACGTCACTGATTTGGCATACTTTGATCCAAAATTGCAGACGAAGGTTGTTGTTTATGCAAGTTCAGTGGGTTAGGTGCCATCCTTGCCCAGCACACCGGACATCCCAATGCCCCCTGACACAATGTGGCTTATGCTAGCCGATGTCTGTCATGGACAGAACATACCTATTCACAACCTGAAAAAGAAAGACTTGCTATGGTGTGGGCTTATGACCATTTTCATGTGTGTCTATATGAAAAGTGTTTCACAGTTGTCACAGACCACCAAGCATTGGTCACTGTTTTCGGAAATCCTAAAGCCAAGATGCCACCTGTCATTGAGAAGTGGGGGTTGCGAATCGGAGTATGATTAAACGATTATGCATCGTCCAAAAAAAGATCAACATCTTGCAGACTACTTATCACGTGTGCCAATACAGTGCCATGGCACTACTTCTAAAGCGGTTGATGCTTATGTTAACTTCATTGTCAAATCCAGTACTCCTGCTGCTATATCAGTAGACTAAATCATTGCTGCCACAAGTTCTGACAGGGATTTGCTAGCACTCAAAGACATTATTACACATCAATTGTGATGAAAACATAATCAACCTCTTCCTGGGGACCTTGAAGAAAACAAGTTACTTACCTGTAACTGTAATTCTCCAGTATTGGAAGCTTTCATAGATTCACATACCTAAATCATTCCCCGTCGTCGAGACCGGAGTCTCCGGTACATAAAAAAGCAATGCTTAGCAGTATAGCAAACTGAAAAGAGGCCTAGGCCCATTTCCTTTTGCAACCAATAGCCTTTGTTATGCAAAAACGGACCAAACTTTTCCCTGAACCAATCAGAGCTCCTCACCCTCTAGAACACTCCTGAGAGAACCTTTTGCCCCTCCGATTTTCGTGCACTTATGCCTTAAACACCTTTTGTGCCTAATCCGAGGTGAGCCTCTCAGGGGAGGAGGGTGGGTGTATGTGAATCTATGAAAGCTCCCAATACTGGAGAACTAAAGTTACAGGTAAGTAACTTGTTTTCTTACTCCAGTATTGGAGCTTTCATTGATTCACAAACCTGAATTAGAATAGCGAGCAGTAAATTATAGCACATTTTGTTTTGTTACCTACAACTCTAAAATAGGCAACATATGTCAGTCCACCATTGCAGTAACTGTCTATAAATACCCTCGGACAGATGTTCATAAATTATGTATAATACAGCATACGACAATAAAAATGTGCTTATCTTACCACAAAGGAAGGAGGGATGACAAAGAGGGCTCACCGTTACTGGAAAAGGTTCCTCAGTACTGCTTCTCCCAGTGCCACATCCTATTTGCAGGTGCATCAAGGCATTAATGTCTGGTGAAAGTATGAGTACTCTTCCAGGTAGCAGTCCTGCAGACATCCTGGATAGGTACTCCTGCAAATAAAGCAGTGGAGGTGGACACTGCTCTTGTAGAATGTGCACAAACAGGTGCATTCAACGGCTTCCCCGCCACCTGATGACAATATTGTATTGCCTTTGAAATCCATCGAGATATTCCCCTTTTTTACAAGGGAAAAAAACCCTACCTGGGGGCACTATAAGCAACTAATAGTTGGGGAGACTTGCGGAAAGGCCTTATTCTTTGCCCGTAGAATTTCAGGCAGTGTTGAACATCTAATGAATGAAAAGCTTTTTCCACTGCTGTTGACGGTTGATGGAAAAAAACACTTAAGAATCAGTGGTTCATTTAGATGGAAATCTGTTGCCACTTTTGGAATGAATTTGGGATTAGTCCCGAGGACAACCCTGTCCTTCTTGAACTGAAAAAATGCTTCTTGTATCGTGAGAGCCTGTTTTTTTCCAATTGTTCTGGCTGAAGTGAGAGCTCTAAGAAGAGCTAGCTTCCAGAATAAGAATTTTTGGTCCGAAACAACCCCTTCATGAATTGCTTCATAATTCTTTCAGACCACAGTGATGGACTCAAGGAAGTCGTCTATATCGAGAAATTGCCGCCAGGTGTACTTTAATAGAAGCATGGGCCACACCAGATTTTGTGAACATCAGAATATATGGAAAAATCTGATGTGCCTCTGAGTTTAGAGGATGAATACTATGTTCTTGGCACCACAGACTGAACCTCTTCCATTTCATCCTATCTGCTCTGTTTGTAGTTTCCACTCTGGCATGTGCTAGAATATCTCTGCATTCTGCCGAAATATCTAGGATGCGGAATTCACAATATTCAGGAGCCAGCCCGCTAAGCGCAGCGATTTTGGGTCCGAATGTAGCACTTGTCCCCAGGACATTGTCAAGAATGATGATATTGGTTGTAGATGAATTGGGCGATCCTCCGATGGTAGGAGCAACTTCGTGAACCAGTGTTGTCTGGGTCACCATGGAGCTATTAGTATTAGCTTGCTCGGTTCCTTCTTTATCTTTGTGAGAGCATGTGGCAGGAGGGGGATCGTAGAAAAGGCGTAGGCAAAGACGCCAAACCATGTTATCAAAAACGCATTCCCCCAGATCCCCACTGGTGATGCCAACTTGCGAAGAACCAGCATTTTGTGTTCTGAGCTGTCGCAAACAGATCGACTACTGGAACTCCCCACCTGAAGAAGATGCTTTGCAGTATGTCCTGATTGATCTCCCACTTGTGACAGGTCGATTTTAGTCGGCTGAGAGTGCCCGCTTTGACGTTCTGATCTCCTGGAAGTTGTTCCGCCTTTAGAGATACTCCATGTTGGACAGCCCACTTCCATATCTTTTGTGCTTCCCACGATAGGGAGAGTGATCTTGTATCTCCCTGCTTGTTGAGATAGTGCATCGTGGTTGTGTTGTCTGTTCTCACCAGAACAGACGTTCCCTGAGTTCTTGGTAGGAAAGTCAGTACTGCCAAGCCTACTGCTTTGAGCTCAAGCCAGATGATGTGAAGCAATTTCCACCGACCGCTGACCTGCAGGTCCTGAAGGAATGCTCCCCATCCTTCCATAGATGCATCAGTGGAAAGACTCACCAAGGTTGTTTTTTTCCGGGTGCACTATGCCACTGCTTGCACCATAGCCTGGGTGACCTTCACCTTGTCGTCGAAGGATCCCTCTACCTGGTGCCATTGGTAATCTAGTGCCTCCTTTAATGGATGCATCCTTAGTCGGCATAAAGGAATCAGAGGTATGCAAGAGGACACTGCCCCTAGTAGCGACTTGTACATGCGTACTGAGACACTTTTTTTTCTGTGAAATCCTTGGCTAGAGCCATGAGACCCTGTTGTCCCTCTGTGGAGGGAATGCCTTGATTACAGAGGTGTCCAGAATCGCTCCCAGAAACGTGATCTTCTTTGACAGTTGAAGGGACAATTTCTCTATATTTAAAGTCAGTCCCAGTTCGGCGAACAACTGTATGCATGCCGTAGTGGACACCTGGGCTGAAGTTTCTGATGGTGCTTTTATCAATCAGTCGTCCAGGTAAGGAAATACTTGGTGTCTGTGCTTTCAGAGAAAAGCTGCTACTGGCGCCAGACACTTTGTAAACATTCTCGGGGCTGATTTGAGACCAAATGGTAGCACTTTGAAGTGGTAATGGTCCCCGGCTACTGCAAATCGAAGATACAGTCTAAGAGAAAGATGAAGGGGGATGTGAAAATATGCATCCTGTAAGTCTAGAGTGGTCATATGATCCTCTGGGTTTAAGAGCAGCAGAATGTCTAGGAGAGTCACCATCTGGAAAAATTGCTTCTTAAATTAAGTATTCAGAGCTCTCAGGTCTAGAATAGGACACCATTGGAGAGCATTCTTCCGGACTAGGAAGAAACGGAAGTAAAACCCTTTTCATTTTTGGAAGATCGGCACCGGTTCTATTGCTCCCTTTCGGAGCATTGTCCGAATCTCCAAACGCATCTGAGATAGTTGTTAAATCTTTTTACTTGGAATTGAAGGAGGGAATTGAAGAAAATTCAAGAGTGTGTGCGAATTATATTTTATTGAAGGTCCATCTGTCCGTCGTTATTTTCTGTCCATAATGCAAATGGGAAGCAACTCTTCCACCCATGGGAACTTGTGGAGAGGGATAGCAACATGTAGCCAGATCCAGGAGGTTGTCATTGTCTTTTACCATTGTTTTTCCCTTGACGACCTCCTCGTCCTCTAGGAGCAGACTTTGTATAGCTCCTTGTTTGCTTTTTACCCTATTGCTGACGATATGGTTGTGATGATGAGGAATAAAAGGGGTTATCTTCCCTGTTGATAACCCCCTCTGTAGGATGAATGGCCTCTTTCCCTGGCGCCTCGAAAGGGTACCTTACGGTATTGTAGTGTGCCCAGGGCATTTGTAGTATCTATCTTTTGTGATACCTTGAAATACCTCATCCACTGTTTCCCAATAAATTTTCTCCATCGAAGAGGAGATCCAGGATCTTAATTTTGGACTTCTGGTCTAAAGGCAGTCGCTCTTAACCACCCCTGACGCCTTAGCACCGCCGCTCGCCTCCTGTCTATTGTCCTCTGGGAAGAGGTCCATGTTTGGTGCCATATCACACCACATCTGCCTGTCTTATCTGCCCAGAATAGCAAGGGCATTATCTGCTTTGACTAAGAGAGCAGACATGGATGAGAACCTCTTTCCTGCGTTGTCCAAGCATCTCCCCTCTCTGTCAGGAGGTGTTGATATAGGCGCAGAGGGGTTCTTAGATTTTTGTTGCGCCGCTTGCGAAAACACGGAATCAGATTTTGGATGGCCCAGTAAACACGCTGGTGCGTCTAAAGGAACTTTATATTGTTTCTCCAACCTAGCGAGCACAGGCGTAACTGTCGCCGGTGTCTTCATCACTTTTAAACCTTCTTCCACACATGGCTAACAATTGGGAGAGCCTAGACTGATTTCTGGAATGGCTCCTTGAAATCGTATAGGAAGCATTCCGTTTGTATTGTAGCCATAGGAAGCTGGAACATCTTGCAGCTCTCTCCATTATATTATGGAAACTACGGAGAATCTACCGGTCCTGGTGAAGAAGATGCCGGAGATCAAATCAAGTAATCATCCCATTTTTTGTTGGGATCTGTTATTTCTCCCTCTTCCTGGTCATCATCATCCTTGGTGACCGGATTCTGGTGGTGTATTATTTGAGGAGTCGCCGGCCTAACTTCTTGTTGTGGCTCCCTGTTTCCAACTGGAGTAGTATGGATAGGATGTCCTGAGAAGCTCATGTCGGTGGAAATCTCTTTCTATAGTCTGCCAGCATAAACTGCAGATCCATCATCATGGAGGATGGCATACCAACCATTCCTTCCTGGTACTCTTGGTGATAGTGCTGTTGCTGAGGATATTGGTACTCGCCATATCCCTCCTCATAGTCATCCGTTGTCCTCCTCTTCCTATGAATCCTGCTCTTAAAGCAGGTGCGTTGGCACCAGAAGTGTAATCTTACTTTGGGGAGGTGATTTCTGGAGTAATGCTCCTTTTCCTGATGATTTCTAATTGTGGAATTTCTCTCGTCGACGAGCCCGTTGGCGAGATCGCCGTAGACACCAGTGTTGTCGATGCCATCGTCACCTGTTTGAAACTGGCAGTAGTCGAATACAGATTGCGGAGAGCATCAACTTTAAAGCGATTTAAACGCTATTGTGCAGTCTCTTTATTAAATTCAAGATATTGGTGAATTTGTATGATAGGATCTTGGGTCGCGTGGAGAATTTCAACTTCCGGCTGGAAGTGATTGATATTGATGTGCAACTTGTCCGTCCTGATGATGGTCCCAGGGATTGTATAGACCAACGAGGGACCGAAACGTCGACAGCCAAACACTGTTTCGCAAATATAAGAATCATGGCTATGACCATAAAATGGGTTCATTGATATTCTAAAGAGAATGTGATGTACGGTGTTTTTACCTGTCCATATATAGGAGTGAAAAGTGTTTTATACTACTGACAATTAGGTGTTAATATATGAGTAGTATGTATGTTGCCATGTTTCATTTTTAAATTGTGAATAAATAACACAACAAATCGTATTTCCTTGCATCTGTAGACTTAACCGCATGCGTGCGGGCGGAATTCCGCTCGTACGCTGACTTTTTTAAAAGCGCACTTTACGTGACGAGCTGGGCTCGTCATGAGCATGCGAGGAGGCTACCTCATGACGAGCCCAGCTCGTCATCAGCGTCGAAGGGGTTAAGATCACTGCTTTGTGACTAAATCAAATGTATTGAAATATTGTGAAACAATTCCTGGGAGGGCATTGTGTTTTTGTAATTGATAATACCCAGTCCTCGCGGGAATATTGGGTGGCTCTGTCTTGTTCATATCGTCGACACCAGGCGTAGACAGCTATCCGTTGTCGACGACATAGTCATCGTCTTCTATGTTCCCGTCGCCGATCCTGTAACCGGCGTCGACACCACCGTCGACGACCACCGCCGTCGTCGACAATGTCGTAGACGATCCCGTGGTCGACGACGCTGTAGACGATACCATCGCCGACGACGCCGTAGACGATACCGTCGCCGACGACGCCGTAGACGATACCGTCGACGCCGACGCCGTAGACGATGCCGTCATAGACAACGCCATAGACGAGAGACTGTAATAGGCAATGATGTTGTTTTTGATCTGAGTTTCACCTCAATCCTCGACGATGATGATGGTTTCTTCGTCGATGATCCCGTTGCCGATGTTGGTTTCTAAGTCTTTACCTCAGGAGGTATAGAAGACGGCTTCCTGAAGGGTTCTTCGACCAGAGGAGGTGATTTTGATGGCTCAGAAGTTGTCTTTTTAACATGATTTTTCCCGAAAAACATGTCCTTTACTCTCCTTTTCCACAGAATGAGATTTTTAAGGACTGCGCCCAGAAGACCCATGAGTGGTCTTTTTGAGGTCCTTCTCAGGACATTCCCCTGAGGAATGAGTTTGAGGAGATTTTCTTCTCTTTTGAGATCTCCTAGATGTTGAGGATGACGCCTCATCACTGTCACTGGAAATAACCTCCTTTCTGGCCTTAGCGTTTGACACCATATTAAAAGGTGCCCCTCACGATCTCTCAGAAACTTACTTGAGAAACTGCGACATACCTTGCAGTCTTTGGCCTGCGGGTATAGACAGTAAATGCAGTCAGTGTGAGGGTCATCAGTGTGGAGCAACTTCTTGGAACAAGTTGCACAGGCTCTAAATAATCCTTTTGAAGATAATCTGCAGTAGAACAGAATCCAGTAGAATTCCTAAGAACAAAGTTCTTTAATGAAGTTGAAAACACAGAATTTGAGCAGAGCTCAAAGGAGACTCCCTAGCACAACGTGCGGTAGAAAATCTGAGGGGCAAAAGGTTCTCTCAGGAGTGTTCTAGGGGGTGAGGAGCTCTGATTGGCTCAGGGAAAAGTTTGGCCCTTTTTTGCATAACAAAGGCTATGGGTTGCAAAAGGGAAATGGGCCTAGGCCTCTTTTCAGTTTGCAATACCGCTAAGGATGGCTTTTTTATGTATCGGAGACTCCGGTCTTGACGACGGGGAATGATTCAGGTATGTGAATCTATGAAAGCTCTAATACTGGAGTAATAACAGAAATTCAAAAATGTGCAGGAATAACTTTCAGAAACTCCAGAAGGCATCATTTTACGAGGGTCAAGAATTGCCATACCTGAGAGTCTGAGACAACAAGTTATTGAGCTGGCTCATGAGGGACACCGTGGAGTTGTTGCAAAAAAACAAGAACTATGGGATCGAGTGTAGTTCCCTCATCAAGAAGACAGAGTTGAATAAGAGTTAAAGGCATGTCATTTGGGCAACTGCTTGTCATACAAGACAACCCCACATCTATTAAACATGTCTGATCTTCCCAAGCATGCATTTGCAATTGATTTCTTTGGACCCCTTTACAATGGAAATCATCTACTAGCAATTGTTGATGATTATTGCCATGTTCCCCTTGTGGAAGATCTGCCGTCTACTACTCATGACAGAGTCATTGAGAGAATAGAAAGTATCTTTGCAACATTGGGTGTTCCTTCGATTTTGAAAGCTGACAATGGCCCGCCTTTCAATAGTCGAGAATCTAAACATTTTCTCACTCATCTAAATGTTAAGCATCAGAAAAGTGCTCCTCTTTGGCCACAGACGAATGGCACGGTAAAGAGATTTATGAGCACCCTCAAGAGACCGTTCAGCACACTTTACTGGAAAAGCTTGAACTCAAATCAGTTCTTCAGTCTGCTCTTCGTGCAACTTCCTATTCTACCATGGGTGAAAGCCCTGCCTCCTTGATGTTTGGAAGAGCCATAGGTACCAAATTGCCACCATGAACCACTGAGAGAACTATGACATTGATAAACTACACACTACTGATATGTCTCGCAACATATAATGAAGCCCTATGCAGGCAGACGCTGTTGCACCTGGAGCACTGTGTTCAACAGGGGAGACCAGGTTACTGTCAGGCAGAAATGGAAACGTAAGACTGATACTCCATTTGATGCAGCCCCTCTGGGGTTTCTGACTAGAAAAGGACACATGGTGACTTCTAACAATCCTGTAAAGTCTATTAGTGAGATTCTTTGCATTTCAGGCACTTGCCTCACCTGCCCCAACTCCAGATGCTACAAGTGAGACTTGTCCACCTGAGAATCCAGAGAGCCCATTGACTGTCCCAATGTCTCGGTCACCAATGCCAGTCATGGACACTTCTCTAGGTATCTCCGCAGCCTCACATAACCAGATCTGGGCAATTGATTCGAGCACCAAAACGACTTATTGAAGAGTTATAATGTATATATGTATTCTTTGGTACTTTTTATTTAACAAATGAGGGGGATGTAGTGTCTTGTGAGTTCGAGATGACGGGACCCTGTTTGATTCCTGACTGACTCCATAGAACAGTGACATAAGCGCGTGGGTGATAGAATTCATGATGCAGAAAGTTCAGTTAACGGTTATACCCTGAGGAATAAAGATGTGTAATACAAAGCTCCGTGTGTGGCTTGATCATTTGGATATACCCTGGCTGGGGAGGACACTACAGTAAGCATCCCCCTTACATTATGCCCTGAATTCCATGTGTGAACTCAAGCACCCTAAAACAGGGCAGAGCAACATAACAGAAGAAATATAACTTTTGATGCAAAGCATTTGCCGGAACTTCTTGGACGGGGCGCCTCGTTCATTCACTGTTCAATAATAACTCTCAAACAGGTTATATTGTGTTTGTGTAATCAATGCTGCGTCTGAGGGTCCTGCACAGGGAGCACTTCTGTGCCCAGAAGCGAAAGGTGCTCAATCTTACCGTCAAGATGTGCAAAGTTTAATCTCTGTAATGACTACCGCTGCTGCTGACTCCAGGGCTCCACCGGCTCTCTAACTGGAAGTGCCTCCTGGGGTCCAGCGTAGTGACTCATACTGAGAGCAGCAGCAGAGCCAGGCACCCTTCGAGCTGTTGGTTTGCTTTTATTTTTTACGGCGCGTGGGAGATGAAGCTTTCCAATCAATTCGCCTCCTACGCACATCAGCCGCAGGGCTCGGACCTTATCGCATGCCTAGCAGGGGGGGGGGGGGTCCTCTGGGTTTCACGGTTGTAACATAAAATGCCAGCGAAAACCATTGAAAAGGAACATGTGAACCAGAACATTGCGCCATATTAATATTTGAATGTGAGATTCATCAGCTTGGATTTGACAATGAAGGAAAATTTTCAGCAAGGATGCGGTCTTTGATAAATAATAAGATGCAATTGTAAAACGGCTTTGTAACGCAGATTCCTGCGGAGATGTTGGCTAAATGATAACTGACGTCAAAGACCAGGGAGGGACGCCTATTGTTTGCTACTGGGGAATGTCTGGCAATACTCAGAGTGGTTCTATCTTGTTCATCGCTCTTCAGAGGCCTTGCTGCTGGCTGTGTGAGTATGAAATGTTATACCATCGCTTACTGTCTGCCCAGCAAAGAGTTCTGCTACATCTTAACAGCAGTTCTTAATATGGGATCCGCGGACTGCTTGTGGTTCGCAAAGACTACTCAGGGCATCCACAACTGTTTAGGAAAATTGTATTTTTTTTCGCAGTTTAATAAAATACTGTAAACTCATACATAAAAAGCAAAATATAAAATTTAACACGCTCTGTAAATATGAGACAATTTGCAATTGAGAATAAGCATTAAGCTGGTATCATTTGCTTGAGTCATGGTAGCAGCACAAGCACTTCAAACAAAATCTGGTAGGGACAACTGGTGGCCCCAAGTAAAGCAATGGTATGCACCAACAAAAGGGAGCATGCAAGAAAAGCAAAATAGTCAAAGGGATATGCTAGAGTCCAGCATACCACTTTATCTTTAACAAATAAAACCAAATATTGGAAAGTTCCTACCTTCCCATTTAAATTCAATGTTTTATATATATATTGGTTGTGAAATAAATAAAATGTCCCCATTTGTGTATGTTTGATCTATACTTTTTTCGGTATTTTTGTGTTTGTTTTGAGGTTCAAATTATAGCTAGTGCATTGGCAGGGGTCCCCAGCTTTCAATAGTGATTCATTGGGGGTCCACAGATGTCAAAAGATTAACAACCACTGCAGTAGGATATAAGATGAATTGTGAAAAGTTTCTACATGTAGGAGCTAGCATTAAGGGTGGTTACAAATCAGATTGTATCAGACTCAATATGTCACAACTGCACTAGCAGATTCAGGGTTACATTGCGCTATAATTTATCAGGTAACACAAACCCATATCTATGTCTCAGACTGACTGGGTGCTAATATTCTATTGGCTCCAACAATTCGATAAACTTTTTACAAGGGTAAGTGAAGCTTTTATCACACAAGGAAACTTTTGCCAACCTCATGTTTGTTGGCTTTCACATATTTCGCAGTGTTACCTGCTCTTCGTCAAAGCCCCACAGATCTAGGAACTGAAGCACTTACTGGAACAGCGCTTCAACTTGCAAGAGTTTTAACTCAAGTCAATGCCTTGCAAAATTGTTCATCACAGGTGACTTGACACCTGGAAAGATAATCCAAATTAACTCGTAAAAATAAGAATGTGTGCAATGCTAAAAAAATTGAAAAAATGTCCTTTTCATACAAAAGAAATCATGTAGAACTGGGCAACCTTCACATATTTGTTGAGTTATTTTGATTTTGAGTTATGCAGATGCAGCAAGAAAAATAACTTTGTGACTTTGCACACCACAATAAAATACATGCACCAAGAGATTTGCACCTTTTGCCTTACGTAAAGCAAAATGAAAACCCAAATTTAGCATTTAATTTTTCCTGTGATGAAGTACAATCATTCATGAAAAATAACTTTCGGTGAAACACAACTTTTCAAGTTATGAGACATGGTGGACTTCTACTAATTCCATTGCAAAGGTGTAGCACTAGAGAAGACGGAGGAGTAGCAAGCAGTGATATAAAAGCCAACACTGCTTTGAAACTCGTCAGAAGTATTCTTGGCAGCAACGGGCACTTGATAATACAGGTGAGCAGATCACCAGGCAGTGCATATACTGGTAGTTGGGGGTAGTTCATTGTTTGAAGCTATGCACATCATTTTTTTTAAGAGGATCTAGAAAAATATGTGAGTATTGGTGATGCTGAAATTGAAACAATGGTTCGTGATGCTACTTAGGGAATGTTTAACACCAACCAGGTCCTGAAAACCTTACACAATATGTGAATAACTCAGCAGGAAAGCAGAAACCTCTTTTTCTTTGTCTCTTTTAGGAGACAATATAGAAATGGTATCTCAAATTAGTAGATTTTGTGAAGGACAACACTTGTACAGCAGTCATGGAAATTAAGTACCATTCTAATCTTTTTAATTCTATTCTATTTTATTCTTTACACATCACAAGCTATGTATTCAGGGTGAAAAGGATAGATGAATGGGGTGCCTCACATTGCAGCTTGGAAGAGGATCACAAGGTTGAAGAATGTCACAGCAGTGACCGACAAGTGCAAGCACACCTGTATACAACATTATTTTTCTAAGTAGAAAATAAAAATTAGCAAAAGATATGGCATCTAAATCAAAAGCAGTGGTATGGCGTGGTTCACCCGAGATCTAAAGAAAAGGATTCGTTGCTACACGTAACGTTAATTCCACAGCAAACCTTTCAATTGGGTGATGAGGAAACTCCTTTTGACAGTGATGGTTATTCCACGGTTAGATCTGCAGCAATCATATCAGGACAAGTTAGCTTTGTCACATGGACTATATGCAAGAAATATCAATGGGATGGAGGACATTCATATGTTGGTGCATGAAGTCACGTTCTACACATGAAAACCACCACAAGCATGAAAGAAAGAAAAGCAGTATAGGACATAAAACTCATTGGCCTTGACTGAGCAATTCTCAGTGTGGGCAGAAGTAAAATAGATTACGATTCGATTTGGACCATTAGTGTGCCATTAGCGTCGATGGCAGCGGTGACAGAAGAAACAGATACGTGTCGTTTTCATTATTATGTATGGCCAAGGTAGGAAGGGGGAATGAGCGAGCGTGGAGGGGAAACCGTTTTTTCTTGAGCTCCGACAGTTGCTCTGTCTTGAAATCATTCTGATTTAAAACTATGCCACATGCCCCAATCTCATGAGCCAACCTGCCTCTGAATGATGAGTGTTGCCTTGGTCGAGGTACGAGGCACGAGGCAGACAGGGATAAAGGGAGCCACATTGCCTCCTTGCCTGAAGTGCGCCGCTGTGAATACAGGTGGGAAAGAGAGCAGATAGGAGTCAAGGGGCTGCTTCAGGCCAGGGGCCTGCTGTTCTATGGAGGATATTGTGCGCTCATTTGCCTAGATGACACTAATGGGTTCTCTGTATAAGTATAAAATGACATGGCAAGTGACATAAATAATGCTGCTGAACAGCATTAAATCTAGTCACACATAAGATTCAGGGTGCTCACATGGCCAGATTACAAAAACACAACTGACAAGGCAAGAAGATACTAAGTTGAAAAAACGCTGAAGAGGTCAAAATATAAGGCACAGTGTACTCTCCCTACACAACAGGGATTTTAATATAGGGGAAGCCTGTTGTTCCCTTTGGTGTGCTGAAAATGCATATAGACCAAGAGGGATGATATGTGATAGTAGAGGGTAGACAGGATTGGGAGGAAGTACTTCTGGCGAACATGCACATTCCTAATGTTGTCCAGGCGAAGTTCTTCAACTCCCGGTCTCTTCGGTCGACTCTTCGGTGGTGAGGAAAAGGTGGATTGAAACAGATCATATCCACCTCTACCATCCTTAGATACGTTGCAATGGCAAAGGAGGTATTGTATTGCATATAAACTGGGACTTCATTGATTCCTAGCATGCGTTTAATCCAGAGGTCAGGAAATAATTATTTTTAAATATACATCTGACCTCAATGTCAGATCATACAAGGTATATGGACAAAGTGGTTGGAGGATACTGTCAGACATACCCCACTTCTCCTACACATAATCTGGGGTAGGCGTAGAACTATAATTCCATGCTGGAGATTTCAGACAGCTTGCTGGAAGATCCTGTGTTCAGGCAAACAATCATGGATGAAACGAGACACTACTTTAGAATAACATTATTAATTTTACGAGACATTTGTAAATATTCTAGTACCATAACTACTACTGAGACTGCTTACCAGAAGGGGAAATTACACCACCATGAAAGAGGCTTTGATAGTCTGCTTCCCCAATCCTGGTCATGACACTCATGATAAACAGCATTCAGTCCACTTTTGATGCTGAGCATCAATTGTAATGTTCTTGGTAAAATCATAGCGAACCGTATAATAACAACCAGTCATCAACTGGTCTCTCAGATCAAAGTGGATTCGTACCCCTCTAGAACTCTTCATCTAATATTAAATGTTAGAAACAAGTTAGCTCAGCACATACCTTTAAACGAATACAGTTTCAAGATGTATAGTAATATATCATAATAGATAATTGCAAAACGAAAAAGGTCTCCCAAATGAATCCAGTGAGTCTTTAAAATACTAGAAAAGTCCTTCCTTTATTCTTTTGTGTTATTATTCTTCAGACTTCGTTCGTTTGTTAATAACACAATACAAGATTCATAGCTATATTTCTTGTGTTTTTGGTTTTCCCAAATTGGCGGGGACATGGGAAGGTCACGTTCCCGGCTCTTTGCACCACAACTCTGTTCAAACTTTTAAGCACTAGACTGACTGGTGCAGGCCCTGGGTACCCTGACCTTCTAGCTCTTGTCTTGCCTAATATTAAATGTTGGTTCAATGTACTTGAGCGGACATCAACTTTGACTCCTAACACTGTTGTAACTGCTGTGGACAAAATAAGGCATTTTACATGGTCAATTAAAAGTACACCTTCGAGAAGACGTGGAGAGTGAATTTAGGAGATAACATTGCATTGTCTCCAATCTTCTGGGCTCGAATGAGCCAAGTAATATCACCATTAATCTTTGCATTAGCTATGCAACCCCTGGCGAATATCATGCCAGCATTTAAAAGGTAAATGAGTATTGGTTCACATCATTTCTCTGCATCCAGGTGACTTGATGCATTTGATGAAACTCACTACTGTCATGATTTCACCAGCACGCACTCACTCTCATTGTGTGGCAAGCCTTAACACGCATGCTCGTTCTTGCTCTGTAAGAGCTATATTCCCCTTCATGAAACCCACCCCTGTCCCGTGCAACCAGCAAGCGATTGTATGCCAATGGGTAATATTATCTAAGATGAACTGTATTGATGGATAGATATTACGTGTATTGCGTTTCGTATTACATGTATTACACTTGTTGGTATATTGCACTTATTGGTTAAAGCAATTCGTGTTGCCATGCATACGTAATTGTAACAATGCGAACAATGTGGGTATAGTACGGTATCCTATCCTAAATCGTGATCGCATACATGGGCACGACCTGCGAGTGCTTAGCAGTTGGCATTGCAAGGTAACACGGTCTCCCGTTTTGCCAGTTTCATCATGAACAGTTAAAACGTCATACGCTTGACATGCGGCGGTCATCTTGGGTGTGGCAGAGCTATAAATTGTCACACCCAAGTTCCAGAAGGCGCTTAGCCTTCCACTTGTTGTCAAGGAGACAGCAGGTTCCAGTTCCGCAACGCTTACCTGACAAGTTGCCTCAACAGCTTCTGGGGTCTTTGTGGTTTGGTCTTTTCTCTCAGTGAATCATCGTGGTGAGGCCTCCGGAACGCCTGCAAAACAGAAAACAGAAAGCTAAGTACAATTGTTTGTATTTCATGGCGCCCTGTGCAAGAAAGCATCAGCATCGTACCTGCTGAACTATAAAACTGAAATTTTGGGGAACATTGCTTCTTGATGCAAGGATGCAATTTGAAGAAGTTACAAAGTTGTTGAGGAACAGAACTTACAATTGTAAAGGCTCCAGAATGATAGGAGGCCCTTATATTTTATTGTAGTGTGTGTTATTTACTCTGGTTTTTTACAGTAATCATGATGGTGAGATTCGCTGGAGTATGTGAAAGTGCAGCGCATCATTATACACCTTTTAAAACCCACTGTATGTACCTTCTGTAGGTAACTTGTACCTATTATTTGTCAATATAGAAAAAACCTTCACCAATTGTTGCTACGCCATCCCTTCTTGAACAAATGCCTCGCAACAGCAACTAGTCACCAGACAGCAGCATCACAACAATCATACGACAACACAGACGCAGCGCAGCACACCTGTGGATCGCTTGTAGGATTACGAACAGTCAGAAACACACTAATAATAAACTTAGGCAGTAAAGCATAGTGTAGAAGTGTCGTTGTAAACAGCAGTCAATATTGATGATTCTTCCATCTTGTTGCCTTGCAGGCCGACAACAGGAATACGGTAGCGTACAGTATCCAGCCCTCCTCCCTAACTTTTTTCACATAGCCTTTGTGGGTATTTAAACACACAGGTTGTACGGTAGGGGATTGGAAAGTTTGCCACATAGCGTCTTTGAACTTCAACAAGCACTCAACATGGAAGAGTGCTTTGTGATCAGTCTGACAGAAGGCTAAGCCCAAGGATACTAGTTCACCCAGACGCTATGGATCCAACTTCTCAGGTATTGTTGATGACATAGCCGCCATCTTGGCTGATATTAAGGCAGAAAATGCTAAATTACGTAAGGATATGTCCGAGCTACAAGCAAAAATGCAAGCCTCTGTGCCGTCAAGTTCCGCCACCTGGGGGTTTTCCCCTAAGGAAAAATCAATACTGAAACCTCCCGTATTCAGCCTGCTTTGCAAACATTGCATAGTAGTTCTCCTTCGTGGTGACTCCGATTCCTGTCCTGTTAGCACCCCCATAACGAATTTATGGAGACAGTGCTAAATTCACTGTTTTCATGAATCAATGCTATTTTCACTTTATTGCTAAACAAACCGCATTCTCAGATGATTCCTCTAAGATTGCCTTTATTCTGTCCTATCTAGGAGGGGACGCAGCTCTATGGTCAGTTCCATTTGTGGCGCGTGATGATCCCATTCTCTATGAGCTCAGACGATTCAAAAACACATTGAAAAAATTGTTTGCCAAACATGTGTTTGTGCAAAGCGCAGATCACGAACTATTGAATCTAAAACAAGGCTCTTCGGATTTATTACATTGTATTTCACTCTTCAATAGACTAGTAAATGAAGCCAATTGGCCGGAAGAAAAAAGAGTGTCTCTATTTTACAGGGGGTTAGGGGACGAATTAAAGGACATTTTAACCCAGATTTTAGTATTGTGAGCACTTCATTGATTTAGTGGTAAAATTAAATCATCGCTTAGCAGAACGAAAAGATGAGAAAGGGCGAGCAGACCACATTGGACGAACAGATCACAAACTGTTCACATTCAAGGAAAAGACAACCCCGAAGAGTGAGCCAGTAACCAAGATAGATACGAGGGAACCGATGCAGATAGGAACCATTAGAGGGCCCCAATCCTCCCAATAAAATTACACATAAAACAAGTGAAGTCGCAGTCACTCAACAGTCGGAAAACCAGAGAGCTTGACGAAAGACAAGGTCAGTTTGTTGAGTGAACACACCATCTTGGCCTCCACGACCCCTGAACTCTCTGCTCATCATCTTATTATTAAAGTCCTTTTACGGTCATTGAAAGACAACAATCCGTCCTGGTTTGTGGACGCTCTAATTGATTCAGGAGCTACAGGCAACTTTATAGATACCCAGTTCCTACAAGACTTTGGATTAAAAACTTCACAAAAAGATAGGCCAGAAACAGTCAGAGCAGTGGACGGAAAATAACTAACATCTGGATTAAAACAACAACACACAGAGACTCTTAGTATGACATGTTCTACAAAACATACTGAACAAATCACATTTGATATTATCGACGTGCCACAGTTCCACCTCGTATTAGGCGTACCATGGTTAGTCCAACACAACCCAAAAATAGACTGGGTACAAAAGACCACAGTATTTCATTCAGATTACTGTCAGCATACATGCCTTCCAGATCAGGTAGTTGAACATCAAATACAAGGATACGACTTCCCCAGAAATTCCAAAAGTGTATTACTTTTGGAAGGTGTACCTACTGAATATTCTGACTTACTGGATGTTTTTGATAAAAAGAAAGTGAACACTCTACCCCCGCACAGGGATTTCGACTGCTGTATTGACTAAGTGCCTGGGGCAACTCCACCGTGCAGCCGCATTTACACCCTCACAGAGAAAGAGAATGAACATTTGCGAGAATACCTGGATGAATATCTCGCCAACGGATTTACCGACATTCTAAGTCCCCAGTCTCTTCCCCGCTGTTTTTATACCAAAGAAAGGGGGACAGTTACGCTTGTGCCTCGATTATCGCGCATTGAACAATGTAACCATAAAAATCGGTACCTTCCTCCATTAATATCGACATTGTTAGATCAAATCAAAGAGCTACCATCTATACAAAACTGGATTTGCGCGAGCCAACCACCTTGTTAGAGCCCAAGAGGGTGATCAATGGAAAACAGCCTTCCGGACCAAATTTGGTCTCTAGGAGTACCAAGTGATGCCCTTTGGACTGTGCAATGCTCCAGTTTTTTATAAATTAGGTCTTGCAAGATTTCTTGGATATATGCTGTGTGGTATACATAGACGACATGCTTATATATTCAAAAACTGTTGCTGAACATGTACAAGAAGTGCGCGCCCTTCTTCGACAGCTTTTAAAACATTAATTATACGTAAAGTTAAAAAAAAGCTTGTTTCATACTACCCAGGTGGAATATTTTAGGTTATGTAATTAGTCCCACAGGAATTTAAATAGATCCAAAGAAAATTCAAGCAGTACTAATCTGGCCCAGTCCTTCATCCGTGAAACAAGTTCAGAGTTTTTGGGGGTTTGCCAATTTTTATAGGCGATTTATACACAACTTCTCTCAAACTATAACCCCAATTACTAAATTGTTGCGCAAGAATACCAAATTTGTAAGGAACAAGTTGGCTGAACAACCTTTTCAAGATTTAAAAAGTCAATGTACTTTGGCGCCAATTTTGATGCACCCTGATCCTTCTTTTCCCTTTATTGTAGAAGATGATGCCTCTCAATTGGCCATAGGAGGCATCTTGTCGCAAAGACACAAAAACACAGGGCAAATGCATCCCATAGCATATTATTCAAGGAAATTGTCAGCCACAGAACAAAACTACGCTATAGCTGACAGATAATTATTAGCGATAACAGCGGTATTCGAAGAATGGCGACATAGGTTGTTGGGTGCTCGTCACCCTATTACAATTTATACCGATCACTGTAATTTACAAACCTTAGGCTCAGTAAAAGCACTTTCTGCTCGTCAACTGTGATGGACTCTAATTTTTTATTGATTACAATTTCATTATCACTCATCGTCCTGGGAAAGAGAACAGAAAAGCGTATGCTTTATCTCGGGTGGGAATGAATTATGATATGTGCTCAACACAAGAAACTGTGCAACCAATGTTGCCGACACATTGTTTTCAGGTGGACGTCACTACTAAAGACATACTCTTGGACATTCAGAAAGAAATATGTAAAAAAAAGAAACATGAATGGCAGGAACTTTATCCTCTGCTTCAGTGGAGAGATGATGTATTACTCATGAATGAACAGCTCTTTGTACCATTTACTAGTTTGCAAAATCAGGTTATACAACAACATCATGACACATTAATGTCTGGACATCCCGGAGTTACAAAAACATATCAATCTAAAAAAGACAATATTAGTGGCCTTCCATGTTTAACGACATACCGACTTATGTGGACACTTGAGCTATATGTATACAAAATAAACCAGTTAATCGCGCCCCTAGTAGGTGATTAAAACCCTTGCCGTTGTCCCCACGACCATGGCACACTGGGTCCCTCGATTTTATAGTGGAGCTTACCCAGACAAAAGAAGGGTTGACCATTTCACTCTCATGGCACATTTTATACCCCTGAAAAAACTCCCTTCAGCATTAGAATTAACTCAAGTCTTTTTAAAAGAAATGGTACGATTACATGGAATTTCATCTGTAATTATTTCAGCTAGGGGTTCTCAATTTATCTCCCATTTTTGGCAACATTTAGGAAAGTCGTTAAACATGGATGTTCGCACCACTTCTAGTTACCATCCGCAAACTGATGGTTTAACGGAACGTACAAACCAAACCATAGAACAGTTTCTATGTTGCATGTGAACTGTTTGTAATCAAGAATGGGCAAGTTTGGGCTTTAGAATTTGCGTATAATAATTCAGATCATTCTTCCACAGGTATGTCTCCATTCTTTTGTGCACATGGTTATCATCCAAAGCATGTTCCTAGTCAAAATGTTACCCCTTTGAGTATACCATCTGCATGTGACTATGTCAAAAACCTGGTTTCCACCCAGCAGCAAGCCCAATTCCAACTGGCAAAGGTAAAAGAGAGTCAAAACCAAATAGTTGATGCATACCGCACCACACAACCCGCCTATGCTATTGGGGAAAAAGTATGGTTATCCACCAAACATTTAAACATAAAAAGTAACAAGGAATTCTGTCCCCGTTTTATTGGACCTTTGCAGATAGAAAAAATTATAAATCCTGTCAGCATAAGATTAACACTTCCATCAAAATTCCGTTTTCACCCTGTATTCCATGTCTCATTAGTAAGGCCATTCAATCCCAGGACTCGTGTCACACAACCTCCACCTGCTGTAGAGATCAATGGGACTCCTGAACTTGAGGTAAAATCCGTATTAGACTCCAAAAGGATGCGTGGAAAACTGCATTGCTTAGTAGACTGGAAGGGATATGGTCCTGAAGAACGAACATGGGAACCTCTAGCTAACCTACAGAATGCCCCACGCTTAGTAAAAAGGTTTCAATCCCATTATCCAGACAAGCCGAAACCCATACCCCTGGTATTAGGGGGGATTTTGCGAGGGGAGTACTGTCATGATTTCACCAGCACGCACTCACTCTCATCGTGAGGCAAGCCTTAACATGCATGCTCGTTCTCACCATTTAAAAGCTATATTCCCTTCATGAAACCCACCCCTGTCCCATTCAAACAACATGCCATTGTATGCCTATGGGTAGTATTAACTATCATGATCTGTGTTTATGTAAAGGTATTGCGTGTATTGCGTTTCATATTACATGTATTACATTTGTTGGTATATTGCTCTTATTGGTTAAAGCAATGCGTGTTGCGATGCATACGTGATTGTAACAATGTTTGTTTGAAGGAGATACAAACAATGTGGGTATAGTATGATATCCTATCCTAAATCGTGATCGCATACATGGGCATGATCTGCGAGTGCTTAGCAGTTGGCATTACAAGGTAACACTGTCTCCTGTGTTGCCGGTTTCGGCACGAATAGTTAAAACGTCATACACACATCACGTGGCCGCTATCTTGGGTGTGGCAGAGCTATAAATAGCCACACCCAAGTTCCAGAAGGCGCTTAGCCTTACGCTTGTTGTCGAGGAGACAGCAAGTTCCAGTTCCGCAACGCTTACCTGACAAGTTGCCTCAACAGCTTCTGGAGTCTTCGTGGTTCGGTCTTTTCTCTCAGTGAATCATCGCGGTGAGACTTCCGGAACGCCTGCAAAACAGAAAACAGAAAGCTAAGTACAATTGTTTGTATTTCATGATGCCCAACGCAAGAAAGCATCAGCATCATACCTGCCTAACTACAAAACAGACATTTTTGGGAACATGTTTCTTGATGCAAGGAAGCAATTTGAAGAAGTTACAAAGTTGTTGAGAAACAGAACTTACAATTGTAAAGGCTCTAGAATGATAGGAGGCCCTTATATTTTATTGTAGCGTGGGCTATTTACTTTGTTTGTTACAGTAATCATGATGGTGAGATTCGCTGGAATATGTGCATGTAAGTGCAGCGCATCATTGTACACCTTTTAAAACCCATTGTATGTACCTTCTGTAGGGTAACTTGCACCTCTTGGTCACTATAGAAAAAACCTTCACCCATTGTTGCTACGCCATCGCTTCTTGAACAAACGCATCACAACAGCAACTAGTCACCAGACAGCGGCATCACAACCATCATACAACAACACGGACGCGATGCAGCACACCTGTAGATCACAGGTAGGATAACGAACAGTCAGAAACACACTAATGATGAAGTTAGGTAGTACAGCATAGTGTAGAAGTGTTGTTGTAAACAGTAGCCAATATTGATGATACTTCCATCTTATTGCCTCGCAGGTCGATAACAGGAACACGGTAGCGTCCAGTTTCCAGTCCTCCTCCCTAACTTTTATCGCATAGCCTTAGTGGGCATTTAAACACACAGGTTGTACGGTAGGGGATTGGGAAGTTTGGCACATAGCGTCTCTGCGAACTTCAACAAGCACTCAAAACGTAAGAGTGCTTTGTGAACAATCTGACAACTACTTGGCTTGGCCAAGTTATAGAAGCTCTTGTGCAATTTGTACTTGCGTCAGAGTTACCGGTTAACTAGTCCAAGTGCTGTGAGTTCCTTATTAGGTTCTCACAAGCGACAGCATCCAGTCCTGCTCTGAGTCATACACTCAACAAACATTTCATGATTGGGGATCCAGGCTTAACATGCCACTGACGGCATAATTGAGGGGGGAAACATAGGAGAATGACGGCCATTAGAAGCAATATTGCACCCTGGAAAACATTTTTGAAGCGAGATAGAACAAACATAATGTTGATCCTACTGTGTCTCCTTTACCACTTTACCAATTTGTAGATAATATTATTCCGTAAAATATTTAAGGAATTAGATACCATATTATTGCCATTATTTTTAGAATAATGATAGGCACGGAGAAGCAATGCACAAACTAATGTACCCAGTTCGCAGGAAGGACTGGGGCCAGTGACTATGACCTTTTTTTATTTCATGGTGAAATTTCAGTGGGTAGTCAAATGATTTGCGAAACAGTCCCCAATGGATGCCTGATTCTTGGCAGTAGACCTTCCATTAATCATAATTATAAGCATGTTGTTAGCACCAAAAAAAAACATGGAATGGACTGCCACAATTGTTATTGGTAGTTTAGTGCTGCTGGACATGAATGGTGCCTATTGATAAGTCCTTTGTGACTGTATACGCTACAGGGGTCCCAATCACGAGTCTGACTGGTGAATGGGAAAGTGGCTTGTCTAGGTGTGACGCCTACATTACATTGACAAAAGGAGACCTATGTGACTGAGAGGCCCCTTTAAACTGTTTATGAAACGGAAAGGACCGCAGGGTTTCTAAAGGAGACTTCTTAATTTATAGTAGATTGGTGAAAGCCCAGCATCTAATCTGGGCGGATATTACCACTGAGTCGCTCATATAAAACACGTTGAGGCTATTGTTTCATCCAGGCAAAGAAAGAAAATCAATAATACATATCTACAAAACACTTACTGACTATTCAATTCAAATTCAAAATTCCTTTATTCGGCTTTCGTCAGAAATAAAACCATTAAAGTACATTTAAAAAGATAAAAAAACATTTTTTCCACACCGTAATTATAAGAATGCGTGAAGCGTGGCTCAGTGGTTAGAGGCGGCAGACCCGGAAGCTGAGATCGACCATGGACCAGGGTTCGATTCCCCGCCTCGGCGGGTCTCGGGCTCAAAAATTCCACGGACTTGACAATTCTCGCTCTGGTGCCTACTCAACTCACGGGGTCACACTCTGCGACTCTGGGCAATAGCTTGCTTAATCTCCACTATGGCCCCTCGCGGCGGGATGCCTGGCTTTCACCTTGTGGACACCCTGCCGGGGTTTCTCACAGGGGAATACCAGGACGGGTTCCCTAAGCAAGCGCCGGGACGCTCACGGGCAGCCGTGCGCTTTACAAATCCAGCACATTTACATTTACATTTAAGAATGCATATCTCTAAAATACATTGAAAGGAAAAATTAATTTTGGGCTATAACAATTCATAAAGTGCAAATATGCAATCCTTTAAAAACTGTATAAAAAACATTGTAAAAAAGTGTCTTAAACAGTACAATGAAAAAAGAGAAGTCCTAAAAAGAATGTTATAGTCTACTCGAAGTTAGGCCTATGCCGCACAATAAACTTCAGAAATTTAGCAATGGCTTTCGTTGCGCACTCCTCATCCAGAAATTGTAGGGACAGGAGTGCGGGACGACATCTTCGAAGACCCATAGTTTTTAAGATCGGGATCAACCAAAGCCTTCTAGGTTCACTATAGAACTTACAAAATAAGATTGTATGAATTGTGGCTTGAATAGAGAGGCCATCACAAGGGCAGAGTGGTAATACTGTGGCCCGGTTGTCTCTTTTTGGGAAGCTAACTAAACGATAAAAAGAGTTCAACCTAAACCGGATTAATAGAAATCTTTCGTAGCTGGTCAAGTTAAAGGTTAGGTAGGGTTGAATAGTCAGAGTTGTTTGAATTAGCAGCATGTGTTGGACTGATGTTTTGCTGACCTCATTGGCCAGCCGCAGTTGTTCTAGATGTGTTAAACACTGCGCTTTGAATGCTTTTCTAGACAAATCTGAGATTGAGAGGGGGGAATGAAAATATTTTTCGAGTCCCAGATCGTATAGTAATTTTTTAATATAAGCTATCCACCCAATCTTATGAGCATTCTCTAAAGAAATGCAGTCCTGTATGAACCCTTGACAGAAAATGGTATTATTGGACGACCATATACGATGCCATAAGAGAAGTGGTTGGATTTTGACAATGTCTGTCAGATGCGGAACACCCAGTTCCAAATGGCACGAAAAGGTCGCGGTACCTTGAGGAACAGCGAGAAGATACCTTAAAAAGCTATTTTCAACCTTTTGCAGAGCTTCTATCTTTCCATAGCCCCACATACTGGCCCCGTAAGATGCAACAGTTGTACATTTAGCATTATATATCTTGATGAGTTCAGCGGGGCCTTTTTTCCAGCCTACGAGAACAATTTACTAGCGCAATAGTAGTCCTCATAAAAAGCAATTTTCTAGACTAAATGGCCTGTCTCCAGGAGGTTTTATGATCTATTACTATGCCTAGATATGGGTATGACGTGGTGCTCTCAAGTTTAGTGTTGTTTAAGAAAATGGCCTTGGTTTTCTTAATTTTGGATCCGGAAGACATAACAAAGGTTTTTTTAATGTTAATATTCAAATCCAGATTGGCCATGAAGGTGTTATATCTCACAAGAGCACGTTGTAATTCTAGAGGGGTACGTGCTAGAATCACAGCATCGTCGGCATAGAGTAGGGCCGGTATTGGGCGCTTATTAATCATGGGAAGGTCCTGGCACCCTTTTACCATGTCCCGCTCCAGGCCATTGGTATAGAGTGTAAAAAGAAAGGGGGCCAGAACGCAGCCCTGCCTAACCCCTCTCTCTACCCCGAACGACGCTTAGTTCCCCCCAACACCATACCTCACTCTCGCTGTAGCGTCTGAATATAACTCGTGCAGGAAATTGACAAGCGCCTGCTCTACCCCCATTTCCAATAAAACTGACCATAGTTTTGCATGAGCGACACAATCGAACGCAGTCGATAAATCGACATACACCATGTATAAGGCTCCTCCCTTAGCACTTACATACTTGCCCATCAAAAGTGTCAAGTTAAGGGCTTGTTCAATAGTGCCAAGCCCCTGGCGGAATCCAAATTGTAGATCTGATAGGATCCTGTTATCGTCCGCCCAATGCTGGAGGCGTTCAAGAATAACTCGACCCGCCACTTTCCCGAGCGAATCAAGCAAGGAGATTGGACGGTAACAGGATGGTGATTGGCGGTCCCCCTTTTAAAAGATCGGAACAAGAATGGATTCTGACCACGAGTCCACAAGCCCCACCGCACATGACGCCTGCAGGACCCTGCTCAGAATTGGGGTCCACAATTCCAAGTTAGCTTTAGGGAAATCAATTGGTACCCCATCGGGGCCTGGCGCCTTTCCGCTTTTGCTAGCCTTCAATGCGAGCTCTACTTCGTCATGCGTTATATCTAAAACTAAGGGGTAAGGAGTCAGTTTTAATTCCGGGTGGGTCTTTTCCTGGGAGTTGACTGCTTTGTGCCACCTCGAAGAGAGGCCAAAAATCCGAGCAAAGTGTTCAACCCACGTCAATTCGTCTATCGCCACGTCAATTTTAGGGGTAGCGCTAGAATCAGAAAGGAAGGGAGATTTAATAACTGCCCAGAAAGCAGCGCTGTCCCTTAGGGTACAGCTTTTATGAAGTTGGTCCCACAGTTCCTTTTTCAATTTTGTTTTTCTGGATTTTATAGCTTGATTATACTCCTTTCTAAGAGTGACGATTTCTTGGGGATCCAGTTCTATTTTATGCAATGCGGCTTTCAATTTTGAATGCGCTTTTGTGCAGCTGTTGTTAAACCAACCTTTCTTTTTAAGCTTTCTCTTTTTTAGTTTGACAGAAAGGACTTCTTTTATTGTTTTAGTAACAGTCAAAAAATTGATCAAGACTTCCTCGTCGGAGGTGTCAATATCAAGACAGTTTTCACTCGCCACTCGTGCTGTATTGACTACGTTTCTAGTAATAGCTACAGGATCCACTTTATCCCATTTTAGTGAGAACCCATTCAGCCTGTCTACAATCAAGGTATTTTGCTCCAGGGTCCTGACTGTATTATGTCTAGCTAGCTTCTGTAGAAGCAATAGAGAGATGCTATTTGGATGTTGATCACTCAGCAATATCATGAGTCATACACTTTGAGACACGTGGTTCCGCTTTACAAGAAATAAAAACAAAGTCTATTTTACTTGACCTGCCTCTACCGTTAAAGGTTGGGATAGGCGGGACCAGAGGGTTTATCATGTTATTGGCCAGACCTAAATCTAAACCAAAAAGTGTTTCATTTAGACAGTCCCCTAGTGTTGTGTGGGAAAAATGAGTTATCGGGTGTTCGTTCTCATCCGTTAGGCCACAGATATTCTGGTCACTGTGCCTACACAATCGTTGATTAAAATCACCTCCCCAAGTAATTACGACATCTTTGGATAACTTGTTTATTAAGTTTTGAAGAGAAAGAAAAATTTGTCGTATTGCTAATAAAAAATCAACCTGGTGAAGATTGTTATAAAAGTTTACCAGGAGGAAGTGGTCAGCCTTATTCAGGCGGAGGCTTAGTAATTGGAAATTGGGTTCTAGTTTTACTGGGGTGATTTCCTCAAATTCCACCAAGTTTGAAACACAAGTGGACAGACCTGCTCTAGCTCTGCCAGAGGATGAAGGCAGTGCAGGGGAAAAATATGTTTTGTATCCCTCTATATCACAGCTTTTCAAACTTTTCATGTGGGTGACATACTTTCTAGACAACCTTTTTTTTGTGACACCGTAATGTGAGCGAGCCCGAACCTCGTAAGGGGGGTTTGGGCCGGTTATTCCCCCCCACCCCCAAGACAATTTTGGAAAAATAGTGGGCAAATGGTGCATTTTCAAGCAACTTTGAGAAAGCAGGAAGGTTAATAAAGAAATTGAAAATCTGATCTAACAAAGACAGTGACTGGCAAAAATGGGTGTAAGAAAGGTTAGGTTTGTGCCTGAAAGAAGAATATAATCATGCACACTGCAGGTACTGAGCTGCAGAAAACACAAAACATGAACCGCAGAATTTTTTTTCCCGCTCTTGCTCTTTCTCACAGGTGGGCCTTGGCTATATGTTCCCACCATCACTGATCTAATACTAATGGAAAAATAATCTTCACTGTTCAAATTTCTCATAACTTAACAGTACTGGCCGTACCCCCTATAGCTCCCCATTTTCATTCTCTCCTCCCCCTCCTGCCCATTCCACTTTGTCTATGTACACCCACCTTTTCTGCTATCTCCTTTCCACTTCTTGCGAGGGGGTGCACCATGATTAACCCCACCATACCTGCTCTGTTCAATACTCCACAACATATCCTCCCCAACCCATCTCTTTCGTACCCTAACCCTCTTTCTGCTTACTTTTCTGTGTTACTGTTTTGCATTTCTTGGAGTCTATTTTTCTTTCTCACTTTTCATTGACACTAAATGTGCTTTAAAACACTTGGCTTTCGCTGCTCTCTTTGTTTCTGTGCATCTCGCATTGATTTTCCCGAACTCGACATGGCGTGGTGCACCTCTCCACTGTCGCTCAGCCCACACCCCCTCATGGAGGTCTGGTTTTGTCAAAGATTAGCAGGTGCTATTTGGGGTCAGCACAGAGCATAGCCAGCCGCTTTTGTCCATGACCACAATTTAATGAAGGATGGGGTACCGTTGAGTCCCTGAGTACAGCAGTCCATTGGAAAACGGGTGCTCCCAGACGCACCATATGGGTGTTACGCATCAGCCCAGGCTACGAGGCGCTATTCCAAAGATGTTCAGGGGTTGTGTTAAAGTTGCTAGGGGAGGTAGGCAGCCTGGAAGCCCTGCCAGGCAGGTGGCTGTTTCACCATGGGGCGCCGGCGAGTACTGGTGAAGAAGGCCTCCCCTCATAATAGGTAATATATTATGCCTACTATAAATGAAAAAGCGCACCCGGGTTTTACAGTTTATATTGGCTTAGAAATAATTAACTTTCAAATTTGACCTTTAAGAGAACAAGTATTTAAAACGTCAAAAAGCATGTGTGTTGCACACACCATACTCCGCAAAAGACACAAAAACACGAAGAATGCACAGAGCACTTTAAACATATCACTTTTACCAGGCCTTCGATTAATGCCAATTGATGCATGGCAGTTAAAAATACGTTAATCAGAGTCGATTCGACACTTCTGCCTGTAAATCCCTGTAGCCACCGCCTATATCAGCAAAACTTATGAAGCTAGCGGCCTGTGTGCACCTTGTGACAGCCCTACCTCAGTAATTGTTAGCACACTATCAACTCCCTGCCCTCCTCCCAGCTTCCTCACACCTCTTGCAATTACATCACAACGACCCCAGCCCCCACAACAATCAGTTTCTTTCTGCAGTCCCAGTCATTCGATTACGGCCAGCAATGCGTGTGACCCTCTGCAGGCCCTCTGCCCCGCCCCTGCCTCTTCCACAGTGAATTGCTTCTCCACCCTATATTGTCTCCGCTTCTCCAGCATGCAAGTGACCATTTTTTCATGCAGCTTCACGTTATTAAAAGCAGCTGAAACGGTCTCTTGCATGATTTGTGAAATGGGCGTGCTTCACAATTCAGTTTGCACGCTCGGAGAAGTTACAGTGCATGCGCACATCTTACAGGGATCACTGCTGGTGTCATCCCGCGACACACCCACCGTTTGCAGGCGACACAGTGGGGTGTCAAGACACAGAGTTTGGAAAGCTCTGCTCTATATGAACCTCAGCAGTAGTCCAGTGGGCACATGCATCATTGGTTTTTGCATTCGCAAACGGTGCGAATCGCAAAATTCGCCCGTTTGCGAATGCAAATCCAATTTTAGAGATGCATCAATTTTTTTTCCCGCATTTTAAGAAATCGCAATTTTTTTGCGATTTCTTAAATTGCAAATGCATTTAAGAAATCGCAATTTTGCAATTTCTTAAATGCAATGCATCATTTAAAAAAAATTGCGAAATCACAAATTAGAAGTGTTAAATTAGCATGAAGTCACCCTTCATGGTAATTTCAGAAAAGTTTCAAAAATGCACAAAAGTGCATTTTTGACACTTTAATTTTACACTCACACATGCCCTTGGGCTTTATGTGTGAAAAATGGACTGTATGTTACATTTCAGGGGTGCAGGGGGGGCTCCTTTGGACCCCCCTGCACCCTAGAAATTGCATTCTCATTTTGCGATTCCTTAATTGCGAATCGCAAAATGAGAATGCCTTCCCATTGATTCCTATGGGCCTCTAGGCCCATAGGAATCATTGTTAAGGGATTCCTTATTTGCGATTCGCAAAATTGGGAATCGCAAATAAGGAAAAATTAGAAATCACAAAAATATATGCGAATTTTTGATGCATAGGTATTTTACGATTTCTAAATTGCGATTCCTTAATTTTTGCAATTAAGGAATCGCAAATACCAACAATGAGGCATGTGGCCCCACATCTCTTGAAAACAAAGGATATTGAAATTATGAACAAAGCTAAACCAGGTATCATTCCGCCGCCTTTGATCACTGTCCAGCGATATTCCAAAAGAGTATAGTTATCAGAGACTTGTCCTTAGCACTCTCAGGGGCAGAAGTCAAAATAGTAGGCTCTACTTGTGCTCTGCACCTGGTATTACTAACTGCAGCTACTTGCGTGTTACTAGTATATAGTCCCTGATCTACTACCAAGTCTTCGAGAAAATCAATGGGGGAGTACGTGTCCAACTGCAACTTACTGACTAATTTAAGAGTGATTTATTGAACCTAAAGAATAAATGGTCATTTGACTTCACATTATGCCTGTTTTAATAATACTGGACACATGCCCAGAACCTCCAGGAATCTGAGATTTAAAATGCAGCAATTTAATTTTTTTAATACAGAATGCGCCTCACCCCAAAACTACTATCTAAGATTTTTCCTCCTGTAACATTAAATTGCTTTACATGCGGTGTTCTAGAAATGGATTACTATCACATAGTGTGGGCGCGTTCGATGATCGGCAGATACTGTGTGAGAATCACCCTCACACTGGAGATGTCTCTGAACAGAATTGGTGTTATGCTTATACAAGCATTATGTAAACACAGTCCGGTTGATTCTTCGTGGTTCTTTGGCAAGCTTTGGTATGGAAAATCTACCAATTCTGGGTGGAATAAACAGACAAGTTACAACCCACTCATCTTTTTCAACTTACCTGAAGATAATGCAAAATAATCTGTCAGACATATTTATTTATTGTTGGTGCTGTCAGTTCCGACAACCTCTCAGCACAACTGCTCACTCACAATAAAGCCACAGTTATTTTTAAAGGTTTTATCGTGTCAATTGCAGTGTGCAGTATGTGAAACAAAATAATTGCAGAAATAGGTAAAATCAATGCAATTGTGTAGGCAGAAAATATAAACATTATGAAGATTTTCAAAATAATATGTACGGTACATTTTCAAGATTCCCTGCATGACTAATCCTAAAGTATCAAAGGTATTTCTCTGATGAGATACACCAGCTGAATATAATCGGCACACCTTAATACTTTTAGTTCATTTATGCGTGTTCTCTTTCTAGGCCTGTCTGCAATACAAGGCTGAATTGCTTAAGCCTCAATAAGGAGAAAACTTATGAGACAAACTGCCCAGGTGGGATTGGAGGGCTCAAGTCAGAGCCGTGGTGCTCTGCTGTCTGGAATGCCATCAAAGTCCTGACCTGTGTCTCACAAGTATAGGTTCTAGGCTGTTTAATTTGAGAAAAATAAACCTCATGCTCATAATGTATAATGAGAGAACCAAGGTGAGAATTCTCTTGATTACTCATGTTGAAGCCTAACGCTATTATGCGATTGCCTAAGCACAACCTGTTTAACTGATTCTATGAATATATTATCCAAAGCATACTATCGCAACACACAATAAAAGCAATGGATGTAATACGCTTTGGTGCACTATTATGAAAATAAATGCACCAGCTGTTGCAGATGAATAATGGTTGATATGGTCTAAAAAGTCCTGCTGTTAACCCTTCGGCCCAAACATATGGCACTGGAGAACAGGTTCCTATATCTTGGTAATTGCCAAAAGATGCTTAGCATGGACCAGGGATTCACCTAGAGACATGGAGTTTATGCAGTGGGTTAGACAATTTACATATCGGGCTAACATTGAAGGTCGAGGGACTCTGCTCAGAAATGCATAGAGGGAAGGGTAGCAGGGACACCACGCTCACATGCAGAGAAATAAGGCATTCATTTAGAAATGTCACAAACATGGACAAACTGCCCTAAATGCAATCTGAAGAGGCAGTAGACGACCTGGTGTCACCCTCTAACAAAGAAGCATTAACATATACAGGCATCTGACCTCTCCATTCTATATAAAAGTAAGCCGCCCATGAAGAGCCCCTCAGCTCCTCAACATTGTCACCATCTACAAATAAAAAATCTGATTAGAGAACTGACTCAGCGTACCTATTGCAATTGAAGTGATTATGGATGCAAATATGATTGTTATATATAGATAACTGAGTGTAACCATGCTCTAATACATTCTAATAATTGTAGGATAATTGCAAGATTATACTCGTACTAATTGTGGTGTGGTGTGGTGAGCTCGGGGCGGCGTGTGGTCCCAGCGGGCGTGTGGCCTAGCGCGGGTGAAGGAACGCCCAGCATAAACTTATGAGGCCACACCAGTTGCCGGCTCGGAAGTGACGTTCCACGAGCGGCCGTTCTTCATTTATTAACTCCCCGCAGGCCACGCCTGGCCTGCGGATGTCAGGGGTGGTGGGTGCAGACAACTAGACTACCAACCATTACATCCCTATCCAACTTGGCTCTTTGATTTCAACAGTACTTTAACAAAAGCAAACAGTTCAGGAATGTCTCTTAGTCCCACATAAAAACACACAGTGCTTGCGTGAGCTCCAGTCAGCGAGTCTTGGACCTCTTCAGCATGCATAGTCTCTCAGCCGCTGGCTCGGGTGAGGGTTTGGCCTCAGGCTGTATCGTTGTGTGCCAGTATGCCTCCCATGCTGTTCCGGCCGGGGGTCTCAGAGATAGCTTCGCGTGGAGGAGAGCAAGATACTTCTGGGGTCTCTCCGGCTTGGCTGCTCGCTGATTCTCCTTTTTCTTCTTCTTCTTCCGCCACTACCGTAGTCCTGGGGCTTGAGTGGTTGCTCGAGGTCTCCCTGCGTTGTTCTGGCGGGACCTCTTTGAACCAAGATATGTTCTTCGATACTTCTTCCGCTCCTTTGCGCGCAGTTACCATCGTGCCATAGTTTGCAGTGACGGTCCAGGTGCCAGGCTCGTAGCGTGTTTGGAATTTTCCCCCTTGGTGCCGGTTTCGTAGGATGACTGTCACTCTATGGCTAAACCTTCTTGGAGTGGCTCGGCGTCGGATACTTGCTTCCTGGTTCTGTCGCATTCTCCGCTCTTGTACTTCCTCCACGTCTAGGGGAGGTAGCGACCACCCTGGGCAGGTAGGGAGCAGGTCTCGGCGGGGGCCATGGAGCATAAGGGCCCACGGGCTCCGCTGGGTCGTACAGTGAGGGGTACTTTGATACTCTCTCAGGAACTCGTGGAGCCTCTGCTCCGGGTCCCACTGTTCCACAACAGCTATGCGGAACATCTTGTTTGGAGTGCGCATGAAGCGTTCTACGTCCCCGTTGGCTTGGGGCCACTGGGGGTGATGCGGCGATGTGATATACTTCGTTGTTGGAGGAAAGTGGCAAGCTCAACCCCTTGGAACGGGGGACCATTGTCGCTGCGTACTTCTTGAGGGAAACCAAACATGGCGAAGACCTTTTCCAGCACTGGTCCGACATGGTTGAATGCCGTCGACAAGATGGGTTCAACCACGGGATACTTTGAGTAGGCATCTATGATGACAAGTGTGTATTTTCCTCCTGGGAAGCTCCCGAAATCCACGCTTACTTTGGACCATAGGATGGTGCAGGCTTCTTCGGTGATGACCGGGAGAGGCTTTTCTGGACCACTCGTCACCTGGCACGATGAGCATCTTCTGACATATTCCTCCACCATGTCCTCAAGTTCTGGGAACCAGACCTTTTCCCTCATTCGCAATTTCATCTTAGTAGTTCCTTGGTGTCCCCCGTGAGCTAGTTGGACTGCCCGTTGCTTGAGGCTCTGGGGGATGATTAGCCGGGGTCCTCTTAGCAGGATGCCATCTCCGGTGGTGCTCAGTTCATGACGGACTCGCCACATTTTTGTGAGGAGTTCCCGGTCCTCTGGGGTCCACGAGTTGGCCTGGCGAAGATAGTTGGTCCAAGAGCCCTCCTGTACAGCTCCCAGCGTCTTGGTGTATACTGCATCGGAGGCGGCTGCTTCCTTCTCCTCGTCTAGGGACAGGCCCTGGGGCATGATGTGAGAGCTACCCAGTGGGCAAAGTCTTCGCTGTCTTCGTCCAGTTCGTGCCTCTCTGCCTGAGTGGGGTGTCTTGAAAGAAAATCTGCGGGGTTCTTGGACCCCGGGCAGTAGACTACCTCCATCTCATACGGTTGCAGTTGGACCGTCCAGCATTCGATGCGTGGGGGTGGATGTGGCGCTGTCCCTTTGAAAAGGGGAACTAACGGTTGATGGTCAGTGACCATGGTGAACGGGTGCCCCCGGAGGTATAGATGAAAGTGGTTGCAGGCACACTTGATGGCGAGCGCCTCACGCTCTATCTGGGCATACCTTGCATCTGTCGGGGTGAGGGACTGACTGGCCCACTGGCATGGTTCGCGCTCTTGAGCTAACACTGCGCCGAGTCCTACTGGGCTTGTGTCTACCAGTACTTCCTTCCGCTTCTCAGTGTCGAAGTATGCCAGTATCTCCTAGGAGGGCATTTTTTATCCCTTGGAACGCTTCTTCCTCTTTTGGGCCCCAGTGCCAGGTCGCGTAGACCTTCATGAGGGCTCGTAGTGGTTTACTTCGGGTGGCTAAGCCTGGTATGAACCGCCCGCAGTAGGTGGCCATTCTCAGGAAGCTCCTTACTTCCATTGGTGTCGTTGAAGCAGGGGTGTCTTTGATAGCTTGCGACTTCCTCGGGTCTACCTGTATGCCCTCCTGATTGAAGACATAGCCAAAGAACTCGAGGGAAGGTTGGAAGAACTGGCACTTGTGCTTGTGTAGAGTGGCTCCATGTGCGCTGAGGCGTTTCAGGGTGTCCCGGAGGTGTTTTTGATGGTCGGCAGCTGTCGCGGAGTGGATGAGGATGTCGTCACTCACGTTCAACACTCCTGGTAGTCCGGACAGCAGTTCCCTTATCGTGTTTTGGAACACTTCGGCCGCCGAGGATATCCCAAAATTTAACTGTTTGTATCTCCTGAGCCCTAGGTGGGTGCTGAAAGTGGTGATGAACCGGCTCTCTTCGGGCAGGGCCAGTTGGTGGTACCCTGCGTTTAGATCGATTTTTGAGAACCATTTGGATCCGTTGACATCTGCGATGTCGTCCATTGTTGCCGTTAAATGGCGTTCCCTCTTAATTGCCTTGTTGGGCAGCCGCATGTCAATGCATAGGTGGATGGATCCTGGCTGCTTGGGCTTGTCCGCAATGACCATCGGGGATACCCACGGTGTCGATCCGGATACCTTTTCGATAACCCCTTGCTCTTCCAGGGCCTCCAACTCCTTCTCTACGATCGGTCACAGGTGGAGCGGGATCCTCCTATGCCGCAGGGCGACAGGGGCAACTGACTTATCAATGTGTAGCTTGATGGGTTCGCACTTGATGCACCGGAGGCCGTTGAAAAGTTCGGGGAATTGCCCAAGGAGCTCTTCTACCTGGTACCTCCGGATCCGCCTGGCAAAAGAGATTAGCTTTAGGTCTTCTGCAGTGTGGCTGCTCAGGAGGGAATCCGCCTCCCTGTGGATAACGCGGATTGTAGCCATTATCTCAAGGTCATCGGCTTTGATGGGTACTGAGATTTTTCCTTTCAATGGCAGGGGCGTGTCTGCTCCATATGCATATATCCGGGTTTTGGATGGCACCATGGGAGGATGAGGATGCAGGCTCCGGTATTGTTGTAGGCCCATGACATTTACTGTCACTCCCGTGTCAATGACTGCTTTCACTTTGGTCCCTGCGACTTGGACTGTGCAAGTGGGTTGGGGCCTGCGGCGTTGCTTGAGCTCCTTCGCGAAGGAGACTACGTACACCTCCTCATCGTCATCGTCTGACGAGTCTTCTACGGTTGGTAGGGTATTCAAGGGCCTCTTCTGGGCGTGGTCGGGCGGCGCAGCATCTGCCACTGATAGTTGACGAACAGCTCGCGTTGGGGGTTTCTGCCCTCGGAAGTCTCGGGTTTTGTTGCGTCGTCTACAGACGAATGCAAAGTGATTTGATATTCCGCAGTTGGCACAGGTCTTCCCTTGGGCAGGACAGTCTTTTGCAGCATGTGGCTTGTGTCCACAGTATCCGCATCTTGATCTGGACGCGTCTCCTCGTGGTCCTCTGAGTGAGTCTACTCTCGGTTTGGTCCTTACCGCATCAGCTCGCTCGGTTTTGATGGAGTCTGGCTTCCCCTGGGACTTGGTTAGTGCTTGGTCCATTACCGTTGCTCTGGCCGCGGACAGATCATGTGATCTGGCTAGTATCAAAATGTCCTCCAGCGTGATTCTTGGTTTTCGCAATATGAGGCCACGTAACGTCTTGTCGCGGCATCCCTGGATTAGTTGCCTCCTGATTTCTTTTGGATGGTCTTCATTCGTGCATGTGCTGGCTAGTTCTCGGAGGCGTGCGTAGAACATATCCATGGATTCTCCCTATCTATGGCGGCCTTGTCCGAGTTTGAAGACCTCGAAATCAGGGTTCAGTTGCGGGTTAAAATGGCCGTTAAGTGCCGTCACGGCCGCGTCAAAGTCATCTGCTGCCCCTGTGTTGGGCAGATGCTTGAAGAGTTTGAAGATCTCGTCTCCTGCATAGTGAAGCATCAAGGATCTCTTCACCGCCTTGTCTGTCTCCCGGGTCGCAATAAAATAATTGTCTAGGCGTTCGATCCATGTCCTCCACCGGGGAAGGCTGTCGCTGGGTCTTCCAGTTCACTAAAAGGAGGTAGCACTCCTTACGCTGCGTGCTGGAATGGGAGGCGGGCCGGCGCAGCGGCGTTGTCTCCATCTCCCATGTCGCCCGGCGGGGGGGGGGGTTCCAAGATATCCTGGCCAGTTCACGGAAAAGAAGATGGCGTTGTGTGCCCCACGTGGTGCTATGATGAAGCTTCTTCCCGCTCTCAGGGCACTCCAGCGCTCGGTGAACCCACACTCTCCTTACTTGGTGATCCAGAGGCTATTCCTGCACTGGTATGTCTCCCTTCCTTTTCCCCCTCCAATGGGTTTGCCAGTGCTTGTTTCTGTGTTCTGCACGGAGTGACCAGTGCTTGCATGCACCACATTTGGATCCGCCAGTGCTTGTTGAGATGCCCCCAGCGTTGGTACCCCCGCTTGCTGCAGGAATCAGGGATAAGAGGGGCCTCTAGCAGTAGCGTCTGCAATATGGAAATGAGGCTCCTGCCTGTGTAGGCGCCCGGTCATAGGCGGAGCTCTCCAATAGAGCGGGGCGCGGAGTTCAAAAAGGCCTCGCCTGGGCCTGCCGGCGTGCAGTGCAGGTGACACACGAGGTTGCCGGGGTGCTTCTGCCGCACACGCGCCTGCCGCAGAGGTTGGGGTGGCGCGCGGAACTAACCCGGGCACGCGGCGGCTCTGATCCATTGAGGCGCACAGCAGCGCTGCCACGCACAGGAGGCAGATGCACTCCGGGGCAGCGCGAGGTGCGAGCGAGGGTTGGGCCCCTTCCGCTCATCGCCAATGTGGTGTGGTGAGCTCGGGACGGCGTGTGGTCCCAGCGGGCGTGTGGCCTAGCGCGGGGGAAGGTACGCGCAGCATAAAGTTATGAGGCCACACCAGTTTCCGGCTCGGAAGTGACGTGCCACGAGCGGCCATCCTTCATTTATTAACTCCCCGCAGGCCACACCTGGCCTGTGGATGTCAGGCGTGCGTGGGTGCAGACAACTAGACTACCAACCATTACACTAATGACGGACCAACCACAGTCACAGATGATCATGATCATGCAACACACTTGTATATGTCAGACTACGAGTTACTAAGACTCTTACCGTGGACAGGAACAGGAGATGCTTGATCCCAACACCCTCACCAGGATTCTCCAGAGACTGATTAAAATCTAGTCTCTAAACAACCCCAGCGGGGGAAAGGGGAGTGGATAAAATGATAAACAAGACAAAGACTGGCTCGAGACCTCTGGATTCCTTCTTGGCACCCTTTTCATGCTGTCTTGTTTCTTTGCAGACTGCCTCTCGAGATTGGTACCTGAGGGAACTAATAGAGTACAATATCTTCAATGCTTGTTCTACTCTGCTAGTCCCTAATATGTTATCTTTTATTCTTGTATGCTTGTTTTATTCTACCTACCCCTTTTAGTCCTACGAACTAGCCTCTCTTCATGTGGTTAGTGTCTGCAGTCTTGGAACTTCTCTGTCCTTCAATTCCTTGCTGACTAACCTATAAACAACACAACACTATATGAACTTTTATTTAGACCTCGCCTAGTTATTATTTTCTTATTTTTTCTATGATTCACCTACCAGTCTTTTTGATGTAACTAGGCTTATCTTGTTTTTAATCTGTAAACTTGGGTATCTTGTAGTTTCGGTTTGGTTCTTCAGTCTTCTCAGTACTGATTCTTTGTATTCACTATCTCAAACGCTCTTCTTTTTCAGCTCTTATTAACGTTATCCTAAACTTCTCTTTTTCTTTTTTTTTTTACAGTTCAAGGAAACATTTACTGAGCTCTTCGATTATTCTGTACTCTCAGTTAAGTATTCTCATTCAGTAACAGTATTCAAGTCTCTTACAAATCTTTACAATGTCTTAATGTCACTTAGCTTATTCTTCTCTTTGTTCTCTTCCAGCGTCCTCAAGGTTAATCCGACTGGAAACGCCAACGAAAAGATGAGGCAACGAGAAGATTGCCGTTGTGCGGAATCGTCACTGGATTTCAAGTCAACCGGCATGCATGATTCGGGCACAAAGAACAAGGTTTGATTACTAAAATTACTCGCTTCCTATTTTTCTTTAATATTAAACAGGACTGAGCACTTCTGAGGGAAATATCACGGAACACTCGAACACTGGACCGAATTCTGGAAAATCTTCAGTGAAGTGCGCACTCGTTAGAGAGCGCGCTTCACCTAAGACTCCTCACAGGTGTGGGGAAAAGACTAGACCGCTAACGCGTCTTTCTCGCGGCGGCCATCTTTGAATTCCTTTTTTGTATTAAAAACCTCCAAGAGTCGTTTTCTGTGTATCTTCCTTCTCTTTTACGCCAGCTAGGGCTCGGATGGGTCATTATTGTGTTTGCTGCACACATAGGTCAGGTAGGGGTTCTAACAGTACCCCACATCAAGGAAGGTTCTTCCCCTCTTGGTTTTGTAGGATATCTTTGATGAAAGGTTATCACCAATCTAGGCGCATGTACATCCGACTCAAGTTCCCAGGATCGCTCCTTTGGACCGTAACCCTTCCAATCAATTAGATAGTACAGTCTTCCTTTAACCTTTTTTGAGTCCAAAATTTCTTTTACTTCAAACTCAACACCTGACTCTAATTAAATTGGTTTTGGGGGCGATACCTTTCTCAAATTTGGAGGAGATCGTTTTAACATGGAGACATGAAAGACTGGATGAATTTTGAGTCTTGTTGGTAATTTTAATTTGTACGTTACTGGATTCACCTTTTTCTCGATTACATAAGGTCCAATAAACCTAGGTTGGAATTTTCGATTTCCTTTAAATCTAAGGTTCTTTGTGCTTAACCAAACTTTATCTCCTTCTACTAAGGGAGGTGCCTCTCTCCTTTTTTTGTCTGCATAGGTTTTATACCTTTCTTTGGCTTGCTCTAGGTTCTTGGAAGCTGTCTGATGAATTTGATTCAGGTGGGAAACTAAGTTCTCGACTGCTGGAACTGAAATTTCAACTTGTTGGACAGTCGACTTGGGATGTCTTCGATAGTTCAAGTAAAACGGAGAGTATCCAGTGGATATATTTTTTGCATTATTATGGGCAAACTCTGCTGCCCACAAATAATCTGGCCAATCCTTATCTTGTTTTAACTGGAATAATCTTAAGTATTATTCTAATTCTTGGTTCACTCTCTCTGTTTGACCATCTGTTTCTGGGTGATAGCTTGTTGACAACCTGGCCTCTATTCCACCCCCTTTTTACAAAAGCTCTCCAAAAATGGGACAAAAACTGAGGTCCTCGGTCTGAAATTATGACTTTTGGAATTCCATGTAGTTTCACTATTTGTGTACAAAAATGACTAGCTAATTGTTTTGCTGTGGGGACTCCTTTCAGAGCCAGGAAGTGGGTCATTTTTGAAAAAGCATCTACAACTACTCAGATCGTGGTAATTCCCTGACAGGGATCAGTTATCAAGTCTAAGGTGACCGTGTGCCATGGAAAAGGGGGGGTTGGCATAGGTTGTAGTAGACCTTTTGGGGCTTGCCGTTCTGATTTTCCCTGAGCGCAAATCTCACATGTCTTAACATATTGTTCAATATCTTTGTTCATTTGTGGCCACCAGTAATTTCGTTTCACTAGGTCTGCCGTTTTGAGTTCTCCCTTGTGGCCAGCCAATAGGTTATCATGGCACTCATGCAGCACTTGCTTCTGTAATTCTTGCGTCGGCAAGTACAAAACTCCTTTATGATAAGGCAGATTGTTCAAGATTTCTCTTCCTGCTTCTTGGACCCATTTTTGCATATCCTCGACCTTCATTGCTTGAGCAACTTGTTCTTTCCATTTTAGTGAAACAGTTGCACAGATTATCTTGGAGTCTGGATTGATTGGTTGATTTATGGTTGAGTCTTGTCTTTCTTCCAATCCAATCCGAGATAATGCATCCGCCTTCCCATTTTGAGCACCAGGTCTGTAAGTAATCACAAAGTCGTAATCTGCGAAGTGCAATGACCATCAAGTTGTCGGGGTGTAAGGGTTCTGGCCGACTTCAAAAACTTCAAATTGCGGTGATCTGTAAAAACCGTTACTACATGGTTGTCTCCCATGAGATAATGCCTCCACTCCTTGAAGGCGTCCTTAATTGCTAGTATCTCTTTCCCTGTTATAGTATAATTGATTTCAGCAGGGGTTAACTTTCGTGACCTATATGCAACGGGATGCAGCTGTCCGGTCTCTTTATGTCTTTGGGACAAAACTCCTCCCACCGCCAAATCGGAGGCATCAGTCTCTACGTAGAATGGTTTGGTTGGATCAGCATGCAAAAGAACTGGGGCTGAGGTGAAGTCTTCTTTTAAGGATTTAAAGGCTCCTTCGGCCTCTGTCGACCACTCAAAACGCACTCCCTTTTTGAGCAAGCGTGTTAGTGGACGGATTTTTCGTGAACACTCACTGATGAATCTCCGGTAGAAATTTGCAAATCCAATAATTCCTTGAACTTCTTTAACCGTTGTAGGGGATTTCCAGTCGATCACTGCTTGAATCTTTCGCCTATCCATGTTTATTCCAGACGGGGATTAAATAAACAAAAAATTCCACTTGTGACACATTGAAAGCACACTTGTCTAATTTCACGTATAGTCGGTTCTCTCTGAGTCTTTGTAACATCTTCTTCACCTGTTCTTGATGCTGACTCTGATCAGCTGAATAAAACAGAATATCATTAATGTATACGATCACGCATTGATCAATAAATTCATTGAGAACATCATTAATGAAGTGTTGAAAGGCTGCCGGAGCGTTGCATAGGCCATACGGCATTACTTGATATTCGAATAATGAAAATCTTGTCCGGAAGGCCGTTTTCCATTCGTCTCCCTCTCTTACCCTGATCAGATGGTAAGCACCTCTCAAGTCTAACTTGGTATAGATTTGTGCTCCTTTAATCTGATCCAACAGGACGGAGATGAGTGGAAGTGGATACCGATTTTTCTTGGTGATTCTGTTGATTGCACGATAATCTATACACGTTCTCAAATCTCCCTCCTTCTTCGGCACGAAAAACAAAGGTGAGGATACTGGTGATTGGGAAGGACGAATAAATCCATTTGCCAAATATTTGTCTATGTAGTCTTTCAGGTGTTGGTGTTCTTTTTCTGTCAAAGCATAGACTCGACTGCAAGGCATATTTGATCCTGGTTCAAAATCTATTTTACAATCGTAGATACGATGTGGCGGTAGTTGCTCAGCTTCTTTTTCATTAAATACATCTTCAAAATCCTGATATTCCTGGGGTATTTCGTGAGAACTAATAACACACACAGAAGCTTCTGTCATGCACAATGAAAGTGCTGGGTTACCTTCCTCAGTTCTTCTTTTAACCTCATAACAGTGCCCTTTACAATAGTCGGAGTTCATTTCTATCGTTCTGTTACTCCAATCAATAGCTGGATTGTGCTCGGTAAGCCACGGTAAACCCAATATGAGTTGAAACTGTGGGGCATCTATTAAGTTAAATTGAATATCTTTTCTGTGCCCATCATCCGAAATCATCTGTATCAGTTCTGTGTGGCTCACAATTGGACCGGAAGATAAGTTTGTACCATCCACTGCTCTGACTGGTTCACTTTTAATTTTTTGAATGGCTCTAAGGCCCACCTTGGCCGTGAATTTTAGGTCACAAAAATTTCCAGTGGCCCCAGAAGAAAACAAGTTACTTACCTGCAACTTTGGTTCCCCAGTATTGGTAACTTTCATAGATTCCCATGCTTTGTATCATCCACCGTCGTCAGAATGGGAGCCTCGGTAGTATAAAAAACCATAGAAACAAAAGAGAAACATAGGCCTAGGCCTCATCTCATTTTGTATCCTATCACCCTCTTTTTGTAAAACGAGACCAAACTTTTGCAAGGACCAATCAGAGCAGCCTCACCCCCTAGAACCTTCCTGAGAGAGCTCAGAGCCTCAGATTTTCGTAGCCGTTGTGCAAACCGCCACTATCTCTGTAAAAAGGCTGAGCTTTCCCAGGGGAGGAGGGTGGGCGCATGGGAATCTATGAAAGTTACCAATACTGGGGAATCAAAGTTACAGGTAAGTAACTTGTTTTCTTGCCCCAGTATTGGAACTTTCATAGATTCCCATGCTTTGTATCAGAGTAGCTAATAGTAAATCACAAAGACACATTTTGCAGATACATGGCATCACATAACCATATAAGCAATACTTACAGCATAGCAAAACACTAAACAAAATGTGCTCACCAGGATGGAGGGATCGCAGGGAAAGCTCACCTCTCAAAGAAAAAGATTCCGCAGAACTGCTTGACCAACAGCTGCGTCGTCTCGTCCTGCAGACTCTAGGCAGTAGTGTTTCGTGAAGGTATGAGTACTCCTCAACGTTGCTGCCCTGCATATGTCCTTAATGGCGACTCCAGAGAAGAGAGCCACCGACGATGCCAGAGACCTTGTGGAATGTGCACGGACTTTTCTGTCCAGTGGCTTGCCCGCCTCCTGATGGCAGAATTGAATCGCACTGGAGATCCAGCGGGAAATGCCACTCTTTGCCAAAGGAAACCCCTTCCGTGGTGCGCTGTAGGACACAAACAACTGGGATGATTTCCGAAAGGGTCGTGTCCGCTCTAAGTAGAATTTCAAGCATCTCTGACATCCAAAGAATGTAATGTGCGTTCCGCAGGCGTAGAAGGGCGCAGAAAGAAAGACTTTAAAATCAAAGGTTCATTCAAGTGGAACTCAGACGGCACCTTAGGAATAAATTTCGGATTGGTGCAAAGAATAAGAACATCCTTTTTGAACTGAAGGAATGGATGCACTATAGAGAGAGCCTGAAGCTCACCAACTCTTCTTGCTGATGTTAGGGCTAAGAGGAGGGCAAGTTTCCAAGACAGGAATTTCAAATCCGCCTTGTGCACTGCTCAAACTGAGCTTTCATGAGTTGAGCCAGGACAAGATTGAGCTGCCAAACTGGTGAAGGAGGCCGCACTGGAGGATACATCTGGAACAGGCCCTTTAAGAACTGTTTAACAATTCTAGAGGACCATAAGGAAGGGCCTGAAGAGCTGCGCCGAAACCTTGATATGGCTGCAAGATGGACCTTCACAGACGAATGCGCCAACCCAGACTTAGCCAATGATAGTATATATGGCAATAATTGGTGAGGCAGAGATTTGTAAGAATGGAGACCTTGTCTTTGACACCATAGGCAGAACCTCTTCCATTTAGCCTTGTAAGTCTTATTGGTGCTCGGTGCCCGAGCCTGTGACAAAACTTCTCTACATTCCTGGGAGAGATTCAGATGACGGAACTCTCTGTGTTCAGGAGCCACGCTGTCAAGTGAAGCGATTTCGGATTCGGATGGTAAACCTGTCCCTGATTCCTTGACAACAGGGACGGAATTAGTTGTAAGCGAATTGGAGGAGCCTGGGAGAGCCGCAGGAGTTCCGTGTACCAGAATTGCCGGGGCCATGCTGGAGCAATGAGAATCATCTTGCATGGTTCCGCTTTCATTTTCCTGAGAACTTGAGGAATGAGGGGAATTGGAGGAAAAGCGTAAAGGAATGCGCTGTACCAGGCCATCGAAAGGGCGTTCCCCAGGGATCCCTGATGGTGAACCTTGCTTGCGTAAAACCGGCATTTGGCGTTCACCGGAGAGGCAAACAGGTCGATGGTTGTCCCCCAAGCCGAGAACACACTCTCCAGAATGGATTGATTCAATTCCCACTCGTGAGTCACCTCTGTCGGTCGACTCAGGGCATCCGCCTTGACATTGAGCGAGCCTGCCAGGTGTTCGGCTCTCAGAGTGATGCTGTGAAGAATCGCATAATTCCAGATCCTCTGAGCTTCTGTGGACAGAGTTTGCGACCTCGTACCCCCTTGCTTGTTGACGTAGTGCATGGCCGTCGTGTTGTCCGTCCGGACCAGCACTGTATGGTTGCGAACTCTGGGAAGGAAAGCCTGCAAAGCCAACTGTATGGCCGTCAGCTCCAGAAAATTGATATGGCACTGGCGCTGTTCTGGACTCCAGTGCCCGCTGACTTGAAGCTCTCGGAGCACTGCTCCCCAGCCTTCCAAAGAGGCATCCGTGGTCATGATCAGGGGGGATGGTGAAATCCTGAACGTCAGACCTTGTGCGATATCGTCTTGTACTAGCCACCATTCGCATGTCCTTCTCATTGCTGCTGTCACCAACACCTTGTCGTTGAATGAGCCCTCTGCTTGGCGCCATTGCTTGTCTAGCTCCTCCTGCAGAGGACGCATTTGCAGCCTGCAATGCGGTATCAATGGTATGCAGGATGACATCGACCCGAGAAGGGACTTGTAGTGACGGACTGAAAGGCATCTCTTGTGGAACAGTTGGCGAGCCGACACCATCAACTTCTGTTGACGCTCTTCCGAAGGACGAGCTGTACATTGCGTGGTGTCCAAAATGGCCCCCAGGAATCTTGTAGATCTGGAGGGTTGCAGAACTGATTTGTGTTCGTTTAGCTGAAGGCCCAGGTGACGGAACAACTGGATGCAAGTTGAAACGGCTTGAGAAGTTTCCTCGAAAGATGGTGCCTTGACGAGCCAGTCGTCCAAGTAAGGGAAAACTTCCAGGGATTGTTTTCTGTAGAAAAGCCGCTACTGGTGCTAACACTTTGGTGAACACTCTTGGTGCAGACCGAAGGCCAAACGGAAGCACCTTGAACTGGAAATGGCTCTTGCCCACTGTGAAGCGCGGAATATGGAAATACGCATCTTCTAAATCCAGGGACGCCAAATAGTCGCCTGGGTTCAAAAGAGGAAGAATTTCCTGGAGAGTGACCATCCTGAAAGCCCAGGCACCGTTTTGGGTTAGGAATCACCAACAACAGGATTTGTTCAAAAGAAAATGATGGACTAAGCTGACTGTGGTTCACAGTAGCATTCTATGTATATATATGGTTTATACATATTGTACCAACGGTGTAACACACTACTGAGAATATATTGAATGTAGTAGTGTCTTTTGTGTTGCCTGTTTTATATAACAGTTGAATTAAATATATTGATTTCAGGTATGATATAAAGTTCATAAACGAAAATACCACGTTTTCTGATGTTCTTTTCAATTACTGTACATGTATATGACTTGTGAAAAAAGGTTTAACAAGAGAAAATAATACCTCAAGGCGCAATTTTTCTATTAATTTACATTACCCAGTTCCTTGGGGAGTATTGGGTTGCCCTCCTCTGGTAATCATCCTGAAAGATTTCGCCGGAGCTGAGGTTAGCGCTCTAGTGGCTACCTCACTCCGGGCTATTTAGCCACGCCCTTCCTTCAAGCGCGCAGCGGTTGCGCGCAGGGGGCGCCTTCGAGCGCGCCTAAGAAGCGCCGAAGAAAAGCCCGTCTGCGCTCGTCCGCGACAGGACGGGGCGAGGGGCGATGGACCCTGGTCCCTCCACACGAGCCTGTACTGGTAAGGTCTACCAATCTCTCTCCTATTCCGCTCTTACACTACGTAGCCTTAGACCACCTACATGCTGCAGTACAGTCATACCTTGGCACCGTATTGAGGATGCCTATTCCTGTCCTCAGTGTTTGCGCCTTTCTAACGTCATTGCGCCCCCTCCCGATTCCTACACTTCTATTAAGGGTTTGAAGAGCTTTTTGTTAAATGTACGCTCCTTACCCAAACATCAACATCAGGTCTGGGACGCAATACATTCCATTCAACCAGACATATGTTTCCTTGTGGAAACCTGGTTAAAACCCCATACAATTACAGCCATTGCAATGGGGATTCCCTCTGGCTATAAGATTAAACACCTAGACAGGGACATTAAAACGGGAGGTGGATTGGCTATTATATATAGGGACCATATTCAACGTACTATTATTGAACAACACTCAAACTCGCAGCTAGAAATACTGCTTTTTAAAATTCACTTGACTAATCTTCTCACCTGGAAGGGTGCCTTGGTCTATCGCCCCCCAGGAGTAAACCCTAATTTTGCACTTACTCTTCAAGAAATACTAGCCCCGCACATAAAATCCAAAGAAGACTTTTTACTTCTAGGTGATTTTAATATACATGCAGACAAGCACATGCTGACCGAATCCATGACTCTAATCACAGATCTATCGAACCTGGGCTTAGAATTGAAAAATCATGGGCCTACTCATGTAGGGGGACATATGCTTGATTTAATTTTCTTAAATTCTACTAAAATATTCTGCTTACCGGCTAAAAGTATATCTTGGACAGATCACTCTTTGTTGGAATTTACACTAATAACCCCTGAAAGACCCACAAAAAATGCTCCTCCCCCCCCCTCTTGGAGACGTCAATGGCATAAAGTTAATTTCAATACAGCTCAAGAAGCATGGACAGACCCCAATTTTCTGGAATCCGACACAGCAGACATAGCTCTAGCCAAGCTGAATGAGTCTATCAAAAAAGCCATCGACACTATAGCTCCTCTAAAAAGACATAAACAACACCTAGTGTCAAAACAAGAAAAATGGTATACGAAGGAATTGAGAGCAGAGAAACAAAAATGCCGACGAGCTGAGAAGGCTTGGCGGAAAACAAAATCCGAAGATAGTCGGAAAATTTTTCTAAATGTTCAAGCAGAGTACTACAAAAACATAAAGCTGGCTAGAAAACAACAATTAACACAACAAATAGCAGAAGCAGGCAACAGCTCTAAGGAACTTTTTCATATTCTGCAAAACTTCATAAAGCCCACGGCATGTGAAAGTTCTGACGACTTTTCACAGGATTTGTGTGACAAAATCTCTCTATTTTTTGAAGATAAAATCAACATCATCTATGAGAGAATAGTAGTAGCTAATGACATCAGCAAAAATAACACCAAAACCTGTTTAATTACAACCCCCTCCACATATAATGAACCTTCTCTGACGTCTTTCCCCTCTATTGATCACACAGAGCTCCTTACTCTTTGCAACCACATAAAAACAGGTTCCCCTAATGACCTGGTTCCAGCTAAAATGGTTGGTCCTCTGATCCCTTTATTAGGCCCTCATATACTTGAAGTGGTCAATATCTCCCTCAGGACAGGCCAGGTCCCGGCAGATTGGAAAAAGGCAGTGGTGAACCCGATAAGGAAAAAGGCATCATCTCCCTGGACAGACCTTTCCAACCTACGTCCTATCTCTCTCCTACCTTACCTGGGCAAGATCACGGAGAAGCACGTGAACACCTATCTCTCTCAACATCTTGAAGCGACGGAAGGCCTGGACTATTCTCAATCCGGGTTCAGGCCGAACCACAGCACAGAATCAGCACTTCAAACAGTGACCAACAACATCAAAATGGCACTGGATGATGGTTGCTCTATGATTCTGGTGCTGCTGGATCTTTCCGCCGCTTTTGATACGGTGTCTCACAAGGTGCTTCTCCATCGCCTAAGGGAGGTAGGAATAGAAGGAGAGGCTTTGGCGTGGTTGGAGAGTTTTCTGTCCGGGCGTTCCCAAGAGGTTAGGCTGGGCTCCCATAAATCCACCCACAGGGAGCTCAATAAGGGAGTGCCACAGGGTTCTTGTCTGAGCCCCACACTCTTCAATATATATGTGGCCCCCCTAGCAAGATCTTTCGGGTTCACCCCCGTGTCGTATGCTGACGACACCCAACTCCTTTTTCCTTTTAAAAATCTTACACCTGCAATAAAAAAATCTTTTGCAGATGGCATGAGTGCCATTGCAGACTGGATGTCATCAAACTGTCTGCAGTGTAATGTCGGGAAAACCGAAGTTATGTTGTTCGGTCAAGCGACGGCACTTTGGTCATCGGATTGGTGGCCCCAAGAACTAGGTCCTGTCCCCACCCCTAATAGCAAGGTCAAAAACTTAGGAGTACTATTTGACCAACAACTCACTTTCAAGGATCACATCAATCAAGTAGCTGGCACTTGCTTCCGGGCTATCGGGATGCTAAGGCGTGTCTTCCCCTATCTACCAGACCACTACAGAAAAACACTGGTCCAGGCTCTTGTTATCAGTAGGGTAGACTACTGCAATGGTTTGCTCCTTGGAGCCAACGAGGAGCAAATCAAGAAACTGCAGGTTATTCAAAACACTGCAGCAAGGATTGTCATGAATGCCCCACCAAGGACACCTTCCTGCCCCCTACTGACTCATCTACACTGGCTTCCTGTGAAGAAGCGAGTTCAGTTCAAGACCTTATGTACTATACATAAGAGCCTAATAGGGATGGGCCCCAAATATTTCATTGACATCTTTCAGCCCTATATCCCAGGACGCTCTTTGCGTTCCAGCAATCAGCAACTGCTGAAGGTGCCCAGAGTTAAGAAAGCCAGGCAGGGTGGCCGTGCATTGGCTCATACCGGACCCACACTCTGGAACACACTGCCGCTGGAACTAAGGTCCATTACCAACCATATGAACTTTAGAAGAAATCTAAAAACGTACCTGTTTCCTACCAACTAATGATCATATTACATCTGGCTACACTTCTTATTCTCACTCACATCTGTAGTTATAGCGCGGAGATACCCCTTCGGGAGTCTAGTCTGGCGCTTTATAAGCATATATAAAATAAAAATAAAAGAGAGCTTGATGAGATAAGTGTTGAGCTCTGGTAGGTCTAGTATGGGGCGCCAAGTCTCTGCCGTCTTCCGCACGAGGAAGAACCTGGAATAAAAACCTCTGCCCCTCTGAGAGAGAGGTACCGATTCTATGGCCCCCTTGAGGAACAATTGATGGGCTTCGAGATGGAGTAGTCCCAGATGTTTTGTGCGGATGGCGCCCGGAGCTCTTGTTGGAGGAAGGTCTTGGAATTCCAACGTATGGCCACTCTCTACAATAAAAAAACAACAATGGGAGAGGTAGGGAGAGTCAAGAAGGCTTCTCTCAATCCCCGGTTTAATGTAGATAAACAAAAAGAGAGAGGCCAAATCAGTCTCAAAAATGCCACTAGATTGGAGCGAGATAAATAAGGATCACACACTCACTTAGGGTGAAATAGGAAAGCCCTCACACACCGACCTAGTCAGTGTCATGCTTCATCATCGGGCCCCACCAAAGAGGCCGAGTGCCTCTTTGGTGTGCTACAACGCCAGAAAGACTGCGGAGCTGGTTGTGTGAAGAAGGACGTGTTGTGAGGGTGAGTTAAATTAAAAGTGTCTAAACGAGTATCAAAAAAATATTTTATTAAATGATCCCTAAGACACGATGTAACAGGTATTATGTGTCTGAATTTGGTTGCCAAGGTTTAAGAATGGTAAAATTCAGAGAAATACAGTAAATTAGTTAGTCAGTCAACATGTTTCTGCCATTTTGGAGGCTTAAATTTACCAAGGCATTCATCAGGACTATACCTCGGCGGTATGGACTCTCTAATCATTCACCCTAACCAAGGGACGTGAAAGTGAAAAAAAGGTGGGTGAAAAAGTGCATAAAAAAGGAGAGCAATTGCTCAATCCCAAAAAAACTCCAAATTCGGGAGTGTTTCTGCACTTTAAAATTTGGCGCTACTTGCACCATAGGTCTCGGGAGGGGGGTTGGAGCGAGTTTGGCACATCGACCTCGTTGCTCACAGCCCGCTTAGACACCTAGGATCTCCCTCGTGACCGGACCCCGCAAGTAGCGCCAAATTTTAAAGTGCAGAAACACTCCCGAATTTGGAGTTTTTTTGGGATTGAGCAATTGCTCTCCTTTTTTATGCACTTTTTCACCCACCTTTTTTTCACTTTCACGTCCCTTATTTAGGGTGGACGATTAGAGAGTCCATACCGCCGAGGTATAGTCCTGATGAATGCCTTGGTAAATTTAAGCCTCCAAAATGGCAGAAACATGTTGACTGACTAACTAATTTACTGTATTTCTCTGAATTTTACCATTCCTAAACCTTGGCAACCAAATTCAGACACATAATACCTGTTAAATCGTGTCTTAGGGATCATTTAATAAAATATTTTTTTGATACTCGTTTAGACACTTTTAATTTAACTCACCCTCACAACACGTCCTTCTTCACACAACCAGCTCCGCAGTCTTTCTGGCGTTGTAGCACACCAAAGAGGCACTCGGCCTCTTTGGTGGGGCCCGATGATGAAGCATGACACTGACTAGGTCGGTGTGTGAGGGCTTTCCTATTTCACCCTAAGTGAGTGTGTGATCCTTATTTATCTCGCTCCAATCTAGTGGCATTTTTTAGACTGATTTGGCCTCTCTCTTTTTGTTTATCTACACTCTCTACAATATTCAGGACCCACTGGTCCGATGTTATAGACTTCCAGCTGTTGAGACAAAACGATATCCTGCCCCCCACCGATGTGACTGGGAGGGAAGGAACAGTAGGTAGAGCCAGGAGGCCGCTATTGCCACTTGGCGTTGTCACGTCCCTGACGGTTCTGACGGCCTCGCGGAGGTTGGCGAGAGTAAGACGCCGATTGTCCCTGCCGTTGATGGGAGTATTGGTTCTTATAAGACTGCGAAGATTGCGAGGAATATCTCTGTTGGGTGTTGCCTCTATACGAAGAGAAACCTCTGCCACGAGCGCCTTTAAAGGGGACCTTACGGTAGTTGAGTGATCCCAAGGACTTCGCCGTGTCTGTATCCTTTTTTTATATTTTGCAGGGCATCATCAACATGCTTACCGAAAAGCATCTCACCATCAAATGGGAGATCCAGGATCTTATTTTGGACCTCCTGACGAAACCAGGGGGCTCTCAACCAGCCCTGGCGACATAGCACTGCTGACCCTGCTAAGGCCCGAAACGCTGTGGACGCAATATCCATAGCACAGTCGATAACTTCAGCGGAGGACTTCTCTCCCTCCATCAGCACTCTCTTGGCCTCATCCCTTGTGGAGTCTGGTAGTTGTTCCACAAACGGTTCCATGTCGCACCACATCTGGCGGTCGTATCTGCCTAGAATGGCAAGAGCATTTGCCGCTCTAACAAGCAAGCTGGCCATGGAAGAGAACCTCTTCCCCACGTTATCCAGACGTCTACCGTCCTTATCTGGAGGCGTAGTCAAAGGTGTTGATGGGTTTTTGGACTTGCTTTGGGCGGCCTGCGAGATCACTGAATCAGGCCTTGGCTGTCCAAGGAGACAAGCTGGACTGCCCTCTGGGGCCTTATACTTCTTTTCCAGTCTTGGGAGAACTGGAATAACTGTAGCTGGATTTTGCATGATTTTCATACCTTCCTCCCACACATGTTCAACTATCGGAATGGTCTTGACAGATCTTCTGTATTGTTCCTTGAAGTCATAAAGGAAACATTAAGACTCGTTCCTCGTAATCGGCAGTCCAAATCTCTTTGACGCCCTCTCCATCAGGTTATGGAACCCCCCTATATCAACTGGAGGGGAGATAGAAGTATCACGACCAGTGGCGTCTGGATCTTGTAGCCCACTGTCACCCTGATCCAAGTCCGGGTCTTGCAATGGATCAGTCAATGGATCCACCTGTATCGCCTCGTCGTCCGAAGAGGTATCCTGCTGGATAGTATTGGCTGATTCGGGATCCGGTGTCCGTGAACGGATCATAGGTATCACCGGTGGAGGCGTGGGCACTGGCAACAGAGGAAGACCGATAACTGGCTGTGCTTGTGACAATACCTGAGGTGGAGGTTGCGCAGACTGCATTGAAGGTTCCGAAGGAAACCTGTTTCGATAGTCCTGCAGCATCATCTGTAGATCAGAGATGAGAGAGGCGGGCATGGCCACCCTGTCCTTCCCTACACCAGACGGACGCCGCTCTTCTGGAACATAGTGATGAAATTGCTGGCCACCTGTATGTTCGTAATAGTCCTCCGTGTCCGTCTCCTGCAATTTTACATTCAAGTCTGAGGGACTATAGGCAGCTCCATAATGACCACTCTCATCCTCATCCTCCTCCGACTCATCATCCAAAAGCATTGTTGGTGGATGTGACGAAACTTGTCGAGGGGACGTCATCTCCGGTGTAATTTTCATTTTTTGCATAGGAAAATTAATTTTCTGACCCGTCGACGGTCTCGTCGACGGAGCCTTCGTCGACGGAGCAGTAGTCGTCGACGGTATTGCTGATGGAATCGTCGACGGTACAGTAGTCTTCGTCGACGTAATCTAGGTCGTCGACAGAATGATCGTCGACGGCTTCGTAGACAAACTCGTCGTCATCACCATCAGCGTCGACGTCGTCGTCGTTTTTGTCGTCGACGAGGCCGTCGACAACACCTTACCGGAGCTCATCGTCATCGACGTGGAAGATGCTATCGTCGACGAACCTGGAACCTTGAAGGACGACGAAGTCGCCGACGTGGAGATCGCTACCGCCGACGAGCCCATCGACGGAGCCAAGGAAACAGCGGGAATTTTCACAGAGGTAATCGTCGTCGACGTACCTGGTGTTTTCGTCATCGACGGACGCTGTTTTTTCTCCGGCCCGGTTCCTGGAGTGACAACAGAGTGTTTGTCACTGGATTTTTCCTTTTTGGACGGAGGAGAAGTGATATGAACCTCCTTTTTGTCCTTTGAGGCTGTAATTACTCCAGCAGCCTGTCCCTGCCTCTCCTTTTCACTTCCGTGAGGAGATTGATGGGTACCAGCCCTCTCAGACCTGTCAGAGATCATATGAGGGGCCTTAAGAGGGGGCTCAGCTGCAGAAGAACCAGGGGGAGGCCTACCCCTCTTCCTGGATCTGTGAGAGGGCGCAAAAGATGTGGAATCCTCTACGTCCGATGAGAGCACCTCCTTCCGAGTCTTCATCTTTTGAAGCCAGGTCAAAAACCGACCCTCTCTGTCACGAAGAGTCTTGGTAGAGAAGGTCCTACAAATCTTGCAGTCTGTGGCCTTGTGGTCAGGGTATAAAGCAATAAATACAGTTTTCATGCTGATCTTTCACAAAAAGTCGTTTTTTCCCACAAGAGGCACAGGACCTGAATAAGGCCTTCTTCTCCTTGTCAGACATGTCTTGATTTCAGTAGAAAAACTTGAAGAAATAACCAGAAAGGTTGAGAAAACTGAGCAGAGCTCAGTGGAGACTCCCTAGCACAACGTGCAGTAGAAAAATCTGAGGCTCTGAGCTCTCTCAGGAAGGTTCTAGGGGGTGAGGCTGCTCTGATTGGTCCTGGCAAAAGTTTGGTCTCTTTTTACAAAAAGAGGGTGATAGGATACAAAATGAGATGAGGCCTAGGTCTATGTTTCTCTTTTGTTTCTATGGTTTTTTATACTACCGAGGCTCCCATTCCGACGACTGGGAATGATACAAAGCATGGGAATCTATGAAAGTTACAATACTGGGGCAATCCACCATTACTGCCACTCTAGTTAGAGTCACTTGCCGAAACTTGATAGTCATAGATAATATTAAATGCGGCGACGATGATTGCAAGGTGTATGCTACCTGATGATTTGATTAGTATCCACCAGTCCAACTCCTCCTACTGGTGGTGCTGAAAGTTTTCCTTGGGTTTGAAAGAGTTTTTGTGTTTCTTCTGACAATTTCTTACAAAATGTCTGCTTGAGCCGCAATACATACACAAGTTACTGCTTCTTCTCTTATCCTTCTCTTCTTTTGAAAGTGGACCTCGGATTGTTCCTATTTGCATTGGCTCTGGGTTCGATGATCCTTCTGCGCCTTTTCCAGAATCTGCCCCAGCCCTGTAGAATCGTGGAACTATTGGTTTGAAGTCACTCCTCTTTTCACCCCTTCTTTCTCCCTGACGAAATTCAGTTCTAATACCAGGTCTATAAGAGCTGAGATCTCAGTGGGTCAATTTGGAATCTGTGCTAAGACGTCTTTTAATTCGTCCTTTAAACCTCAATAGAATATTGCTGCCAATTTATTAAATTGTGCCAAATAAGCTACTAGGTCTCTGTTCCCCTGATGCAATTCAAGCAGTTTGTTATCCAATGCCTGCGAAATTCTGCACCTGTCGACGATCCAAAGGAACTCCTGTTTGAACTGGTCAGAATTCTGTAAAAGCGGATCATCGCGTGATACCAGGGGCATCGACCATGAAGCTGCATCTCCACTCAAATATGACAAAACAAAGGCCACTTTAGATTGTGCGTCAGGGAAAATTGAAGGGCGACACATAAAATGTAGGGAACATTGGGTGATGAAAACTTGGGCCTTTTGGGGGTCTCCACTAAATCTTTCTGGGGGGGCTAAAGTAATAACGGGACACGAGGAGTGTATGACTTGTGTAGTTACTTTATTTGAATCTCCGAGAGGTGGGTTTAAACTCTCTCTCCCTGGAACACTTGGTTGTCTAAATCTCTGAGCCAATTCTGCAGTCTCCTTTCTAGAACTTATTACATCTTGTCGTAGATTTCGATTATCTTCCCTAACTGCAACTAACTCCTTTTATATAGCTTTTAACGTTTGTAAATTTATTACCTCAGCCATTTTCTGTCCGGGTGCAAGTTTTTAAAACGTGGGCACCTCACTGTTAGACTACAAGTTACTCTTACTGTGGGCTTGCACAGGAACAGAAGATGCTTGTTCCCAACTCCCTCTCCAGGATTCTCCAGAGACTGATTAAAATCTAGTCTCTAAACAACCGCAGCGGGGGAAAGGGGAGTGGATAAAATAATAAACAAGAAAAGACTGGATCGAGACCTCTGGATTCCTTCTTGGCACCCTTTTCTTGCTGTCTTGTTTCTTTGCAGACTGCCTCTCGAGAATGGTACCTGAGGGAACTAACAGAGAACAATATCTTCAATGCTTGTTCTACTCTGCTAGTCCCTAATCTGTTATCTTTTATTCTGGTATGCTTGTTTTATTCTACCTACCCCTTTTAGTCCTACAAACTAGCCTCTCATCATGTGGTTGGTGTCTGCAGTCTTGGAGCTTCTCTGTTCTTCAATTCCTTTTTGCTGACTAACCTATAAACACATAACACTTTATGAACTTGTATTTAGACCATGCCTAGTTATTATTTTCATATTTTTTCTCCGATTCACCTACCAGGCTTTTTGATGTAACTAGGCTTATCTTGTTTTTAATCTGTAAACTTGGTTAACTTGTAATTTCGATTTGGATCTTCAGTCTTCTCAGTACTGATTCTTTGTATTCACTATCTCAAACGCTCTTCTTTTTCAGCTCTTATTAACGTTATCCTTAACTTCTCTTTTTCTTTTTTTTTACAGCTCAAGGAAACATTTACTGAGCTCTTCTATTATTCTGTACTCTCAGGTAAGTATTCTCATTCAGTAACAGTATTCAAGTCTCTTACAAATCTTTACAATGTCTTAATGTCACTTAGCTTATTCTTCTCTTTGTTCTCTTCCAGCGTCTTCAAGGTTAATCCGACTGGAAACGCCAAGGAAGAGATGAGGCAACGAGAAGATTGCCGTTGTGCGGAATCGTCTCTGGATTTCGAGTCAACCGGCATGCAGGATTCGGGCACAAGGAACAAGGTTTGATTACTAAAATTACTCGCTTCCTATTTTTCTTTAATATTAAACAGAACTGAGCACTTCTGAGGGAAATATCACGGAACACTCGAACACTGGACCGAATTCTGGAAAATCTTCAGTGAAGTGCGCACTCGTTAGAGAGCGCGCGCTTCAGCGAAGACTCCTCACAGGTGTGGGGAAAAGACTAGACCGCTAATGCGTCTTTCTCCGCGGCGGCCATCTTTGAATTCCTTTTTTGTATTAAAACCCTCCAAGAGTCTTTTTCTGTGTATCTTCCTTCTTTTTTACGCCAGCTAGGGCTCGGATGGGTCAGCATTGTGTTTTCTGCACACATAGGTCGGGTAGGGGTTCTGACAGTATCAAATAACATCAATGAAAAATATTACAATCTATTTAAGAAAAACAAGTATGGCCAAAGTAGTGCTGATGGCACTGGCTATTTCGTTAGTAGTATTTTTTTTCAACATGTATTTTTATTAGAACACTAGAGGCATAAACAGATATTGCTGTCTATTATTAAGTATATCTCCAACCTCAGAGATCCAAACATCACCTCATAATCATTTGTCCTAAATGAGCCCTACCTATCTCACCCCGAGGTTAGTTCTTCTTATAAACTTCTCCATCAAAGTACAGAGTGATAGAGCTCTCCATCCAGGAGACTAGGCCAGGCTTGGGAAGCCATCAACAGTGGACCCCATTTCTCTTCAGAATAGAAGTGCTGTTACTCCAATGTACTGTGATACTGGAGGATGGATGGGTAAGTAGGGTCCACATGTATCAAGCATTTTTGCATTCGCATATGGGTCAATTCTCAGAATCGGCCCGTTTGCAAAAGCGATTAATGCTTTTCACATGTACCAAACCCTATTTTGGTAATCTGATACCAAATCACAAAATGGGTTTACGATTCGGCATTTGGAAGGGGCGTGTCTAGGGCGTACCTTCCAAATACTGAATCACTGTGGTATGTATGACTATTTTGTGACCTTGAATACCGTTGTGAAATATTCTCATTTATCATCAACTTTAAGTTGGTGGGTGGTAACCCATTTCCAAACGGGAAGGAGTCCCCTAAGGGACCCCTTCCCCTTTGTGAATGTATGCATAAACCTTTTAAGAGCAGGCTGTACAATGTTCTCATAATTACAGAATGTTAGTGCTCTTGTTCATTAGAACACTGTGGGACTGCAGTAGAACACTGGGGAATCAACTGTTACTGCTGTTGGACGTACACGTTTTATTCAGAAAATCAGACTTTATTCTCGCATGACTGCCCTTAACAAAGTTGAATACTACATTTCGTTTTTAACTTGTCTTTTTATAGTATTTGAAGACTACACTATATCATTTCTAGTATTCAATAGTATTTGTTTCTGAAACCTAGTGTATGAAGACTACTTATGTGTTATGAATACTCCCTTAATAGCAACAGAATACTACATTTTTACTTATTTTCAAATCTTTTAATCTTAATTTACAATGCAGAAAACAGGTTGAACACAAACCTATCATTGACAGTTTGAACATAACTGGGCCATGAAGAGCACTTATGGACTACTATAAAAACAGTTATGTTCTATGCCTGCTGCAATCACTTAGGGGTCGATTCCGATTTGGGAAAAACCGCTCCGAATAGTCGTACGGAGCGTTTTTCCGTACGAATCGTACCCTGCAACGTCCCCGGTACGTACGACGAAGTACAATTCTTACTAGGAGCTCGACTATGTACGAATCGTACAGAGACCGTACGAATCGTACAGAGACCGTACGAATCAAATCCCCATACGAATCTCCCTCGGAATCCGCTGTACGCGACATCCGTATGGTTCGCGGCTGTTTTTTCCGACCCAGCAAGTACGATTTGTGTCGGGTACGCACCGTACAACGCTTTTTCTACGGGACCCGAAAACATCCGGAGAAGCTGAGTTTGCCTCGAAACAGGTTCGGAACAGCCCCCCAGGGTACGGTGCGTACACCCCATGATTGCAGGGGTACGGTGCGTACCCCTGCGATCATGGGGTGTATGCACCGTACCCCGCGATCATGGGGTGTACGCACCGTACCCCATGTTCGCTGGGTGTACGGTGCGTTCACCCTGCGAACTTGTCGGGTTGTACGGCATGTTTACGATTCGTACGGAGAGGGCTCCAGATACGAATCGTACGGACGTTTTTTTTTCCAGGATCGGAATCGACCCCTTAGTGTGCAAAATGTGGTAAATGCAAACGTTTCAAAGACAAACTGACTAGTACTTGAATATGGTGAATATTAACAGACTTCTAAATAAATATGTGGCTTCTTTTAGCATGCAGACAAAGTTAATTGCAACTGTTTAATCACAAATGGCATATGGGATATTTATGAATACTAAGAAAGTTATTCTTTGTTCTTTGCTTTCAGTCTTTATTTAGTGTACAGAAAAAGTTATGAATATGATTGAATTCTTCTTCAATATGTAAAACATAATGCATGAGCAAAGCATATTGTGTCCAAATATTCAGCCAAATGGTTTTAACACTAAAATGACTAGCAGTGCTAGGTCAATCATATTAACAAGTATACAGGTGCAGTTATAGAACATATCTAGATACATGGTAGAAATGCGGAGTATGCCAAGCAAATGAAGGTGCAAATAAACCAAAGTAAATATCCTAGAAACCAAGAGGTCTGCTTGGAAAACTGTTTTGAGTGACAATGTACAAATAGTGGCAAATGTGTTGGTATAAGAAGGTATAATGCTAACTTTTCATGCACAAATCTTACATGCTATTTTCTGTGGAGATCAAATAACAACATGTTCGGGTACGCTAGCGAGCTGGGAATAAAGAAGAGTAAGGCAGGGACCGGCATCGGACATGCCGCAGGTATGGCGGTCGTGCCGGCCCCAATGATGTCATGGGTAGGCACGCCAGGCCGTGCACAATGGTTACGCGGCAGGTGCACCCCCTCCCTGATTGGTCCTGCAGGCTTGTGAACCGGAAGTGATTGAATCACGAGTCAGCAGAACGCCGGGGGCCGATTAGAACTGGCTCCCGGCCCGGGAAACTAGAATAAAAAGGGGGAGGGGCAAGAGCAGCCCCTCTTTCCTGCTTCTTCCACAAGCTGAGACAGAGCTCCCCAGCCTGACTAGGAGGCTTAACTAATTTCACCCACCCACTATCCCCTGAAGCAGAATTTTTCGAATGTAGTTGTTTATTGGTAATTTTTCATTTACAGGTATTGTTTATATTTACAGGTTCATCATGATTGGTATTAAAAAAACTGTTAATGTTGTATTTTGATAGTGCTATCCCTTTTGGTCAGCAGTAAGGTCATGATTGGTCAGCTTAAGTTTAAGGTCCTTAGTGGGCGGTGCCATTCTTATGGGGTCGCCAAAGAGGGAGAGACAAGTGGTCTCTCATGGAGCTCTAGGGGCAGTTACAGCCGGTTGGCTGGAAGGGTGCGGGGGGAGGAGAGCTACACTCTCGAGTAGGCTGGTTAACCACCCCGCACGCGCACAAGTGTGCAAGTAAACTGCACATAACTGCAAGGGCCCCTTATGGAGATAATCTGCAGGGCATGGGGTGTTCTCAGGGGGGAAGTACCCTCCCGGTGAACGGTTCTCCTCTTGGAGTGAGTGCATAATTTAATCAGGATCTGGGGGTTCAGTCATTGACCTTGCCGTAGGCTCAAATTAGGGATACGCAGAAAGAGAATGGAATGTTAGCTTGATTATGGAATGTTTAGACTCTGATAGGAATCTTTATGTATTAGAGATATGTTAAGTCTTTATGTATTAGTCTTTATGTATTAGAGATATGTTAACTCTTTATGTATTCGAGATATGTTAGAGATATGTTAAGGTTAGCAGACAAAACATATGTACCTATCAATGTAATCAATGTAATGCACTGGACTTTCTGCGTATTGTGTATATTATGTGGATGCCCGCAGGGTTACAGTGCGCTCTACAAATGGTATAAATAAAAATAAAATTTCTTTTGAATATTAATTTGTAATAAATACGGCCAGGGGTTAACGGCCCCCTAATCCAAAAATTCCTTTGTAATGATTGATTTGTCACCTCAAGGTTTGAAGGGGTTTCTGGTAGGGCAAAGGAAGAGGGGGTCTAGGCCGTGCCGGGCCATAGAGTTGTGTGCTCCTCCAACGATTACTCAAATATCTGCGGTCCCACCATTTTCTGCACTCTTCTGCGAGAGGACTGATCTGCCCGACTATACTTTTCAGGCAGCGGTCTCCTGAGGCTTTTATTTGGCTTGAGGTGGGCTGGTTGCGGGGAAGCACCGCAAGATGAGTGGACTGCGCCTCCTGCGGCCTGATGTGCAGTGGCCTGCCTGCAAATATTCGAGGGCCGATGTCACTGTGTTGGCCAGTAGCCGACTGGCAGCCAGTGTGTCTTTTCACTGTTCCGCACCACCTGCCTGTACTGTGGGTGCAGTTCCAGCCAGAGGGCCCGCACAGCATCTTTTGCATCTATTGGCAGTGGACATCCTCGCACCAGCGAAATGAGAGGCTTGGTGCAGCTGTAAGACCTGTCATCACTGTTGGGTGGGTGAGTGGGACCTCTGGGACTGTTTCTAACTTGTCCCTTAAACCTGGATGCAGAGTTTTCCTGGCCTGCCATTTCCCACTGCTAAGTGAATAGATTGCCCCCACACCCTCTTGATGGACAAGATCTGTGTTCCTACCGTAGTTTTTGGGCTGTGTTTGCTCATATGTGTTAAGGTGGGGCTAGCCATTTTAATTTCCATTTCCATTTATAAACTTTATTTCGGCCGTAAAAGACCATAAAAGTCACAAAATAGCACATCACAGAGATAAAAATACATTAAAAAGTAGTTTTTTCATAAAAATTTAAAAAAGATTATTTACAAGTTACATCTGCTGACAGCAGCTCATTACATTAAAAAAGAGATATAAAAAAGTTAATTGCACAATTACAATTATTTTTTCAGCAGCTTTTGGCGCCTTTTCCACATTGAGAGAAGAAGCGAGGGACGGCAAATACCACAATAGTTTTGTTTCAGTTCTTAAAATTCGATAGGAAGCAATACATTGAGTGAACCTCAAATTTTTGCAGAGTGGGACGAGTTAATATTTTCTTAGAGATCTGTACCCAGAACAGAAAAATAGTACATGTATCACTGTCTTGGGCGGGGGGGGGGGGCGAGGGGGAGGGGGGCATTACAAGCTGGGAATGTATTTACAATGGGATTTGCCCAATTCTTTGTAAAATCAAATAGGGGAAGGGTACCCAGCCTAAATTGTATAAATAGCTTCCTCACCAGTGCAGGTTGGATTTCATCCATATAGGGTTCAAACATGTATTGGTCTTTGAACTCCAAAAAGTTTATTGTAAGTTGGCCTAGTGTGTTATTTTCCTGCATGACCCTAAGCCTGTACTGTCTATAGAGCTTCACCAGGTCAAGACGGGAAATCTGCGTACAATAAACCTCTGGGCTAAACCAGAGGTCAGAATGACCAATTTTGGCACAGAGATCTTTAATATAAACAAGCCAAGGAAATTTCATTATCCCAGTCAGCTCCAGGATCGAGCGAAGCTCGGACCTGAATGAAGCTAGCTCAGGAGTCAGCCAAATTCTACGCAAAAGGTCAATGAGCGCAGTCCCTCTTCTTCAGAAATGGGTCTAATGCCCTGATCAAGACAGAGAGGAACAAGGCGTGTGCTTGACGGAAGATTCAGCAGATGGCTCATATACTTATTCTCAGCTAGAGTCAGGCCCTTCATAGGACAATGACCTCAGAGCTCTGCTGCATATAGTGCAGCGCTTCTTACCTGCAATTTATATATCACTGTGGCAGGGCCAGGGGACCATGGCACTTAAGGACTTCGCAACTTTCATAACACCACCAGACAATTGAACCAGCCTTTAAACCGCCTTTTCCATTTGGGGTCCCCAGGAAAAAGATTCAGAGAGAGTAACCCCAAGATAGTCAAAGAGTGACACCTTTTCTAACGGAATGCCATTAAGTGTAAGGGATGATTTCACTGGATTAAACACCATGAACTTGGTCTTGGTTGCGTTTATTTTCCGGCCCTTGTTTACGCAGAATAGGGCAAATCTATCTAGAAATTAACTGTACTCAGTGAGAAAGTGGCTCTATATATACTGGACTAGAATGAAGTACAGTGTGTATAGAGTCCACCAACCCCAGAGGTATAACAGAGGTAAAAGTCAGAACTGACCTTACTCTCCAAAGTGGTAGAGCAGTAAGGCAGTACCAGAGGACAGTGTAAAGCATTTGTTGTGCACACTCAGTCAGCAAAAGGTTTCACATACTCAAGCACTGAACTCCAGGCCAATTGTTTTTATATCCACAGATATAGTTGTTTTATTTTTAGAACCAACAGTTATAAAAATATACTTTTCTCGTTATGAGTACTCTTTTGTAATTACTTTGCAAAGGAGCAATAAAGTTTGGGCACACAATTAATACAGTATTGACAATAAGCAACACAATCCTAAAACACACTATAGCATTGAGCTCAATGAGTTTTCCACATGTAAGTACAGTTGACTACTATACAGATTACTTTAGTAGTCCCAGGACCAGATCCTAGATTCAGTCCTGGGATCTAAGCTGAAACCAGATTAGCAAAAAGTTTTAGTTACTGTAGTGAATTTTCATGAATATAAAGTTGTTTTAAAAGTTCACACTTAGAAACTTTTCACTGTAAATCTGACAATGTTATTCAATGGGAGAAAATTCAGCTTGCAGGTAAAGGAAGATTGCGTTACTTTTGTAATCCAGCACTGGTCTCCTGTGGCCAGCACTGGGGTCTGAACTTAAAACAAGTAGGTAATTGCGTTTCAGTATTTCATATGATTTTTAAAGAATATTTCAAGTTTTCAAAAGTAGACAGAAGAAATTTCATAGAAAAGCAGACAATTGTTTCCTATGGCAGAAATTTAGATTACTAGCAGACATGGTTGTGATTACTTTTGTGGTTCAGTACTGGGCTACAAGGTACAGTACTGGCTTCTCTCCTGATTACAGGTGAGTACTTCGGATTTTGCTATTCGACTGATTTTAGGTGAATATTTTAACATTTAAAAACTTCACACTTAAAAGATTTTTCGAGTCAAACCAGTCAATGTTATCCAATGGCAGGAAAGTGAGTCATCGGTTTTCAGGTGAGTACTCGACTGGTAAAGTTAAGGTTCTGGGCTTAGACTCAGAGGTCCGCCAGGGTCAGGTAGGTACAGTTAGTACACCCGCAGCGGCACAGGGGCGGCCGGGTGCAGAGGTAGTTAGGCCCAATGTTATCCAATGAGAGGCAAGGGAACAAAGGCTGCAGGCTCGGGGACAGTGGATCTTCAGGAACGACCAACACTTAGAGGGGTAAGTTGGGATCTTGAAGGATAGGTAGGCACCCAGGAGTTGGGCACAGGGGGCTGTGGGGTGCCGGGTGCAGGGGTGTCTTTTGAGGTCGGGAAATCTTACCCCCTGCTGGTCACGGTCGGAGGGGTCCTTTGTCCTGAGGCTGCAGGCTTCGCCGGGGTCGTCGAGGAGGGTCCTTGGGCACTGGATTCCGAGTCAGAATCGCCGGGGGGGATGTCCTCAGGGTCTTGGTTCACTCCAGCACAAGCCAGGCTTGGTGTGTGCAGAGTGTGCAGGGTTCGCGGTTCCGGGCTGATGCCAGGGCTTGTTACTTGCTTTGAGCAGTACTACTGCTCGTGGGAGACCCAGGTAGTAAGAGTCACAAAGCAGTCAGGTCCTCCGGGGTTTTTGAGGTTGCTGACCACTGGAGATTACGGGGTTTAGCTGGAGCAGGTTCGAGGGTCGACAGGCCAGTAGGGCTGGGGCCAAATCAGTTGGTGTCTTCCTCTTCTTAGCAGCTGCACGGCAGGTCTTCTTGTTTCTTGTTCTTCTTTCTTGTTTCAGTATCTGGATCTGAGGAAGAAAGGTTCAGGGAGCCCCTAAATACTAAATTTAGGGGCGTTACAGGTAGGGCAAGGGCAGGGACCAATGGTCCCTGTCCTGTGGCGAGTACACCCCCAGCCTGCTCCTCTCCTGTGGGAGGGGGGCAGTAGCCTAGCTGGGATTGGGCAGGGCTCCCATCTACAAGGGGTCGTGCTTCACCTCGCCTCCTCAACCTGAGGGGTGGAGTTGGCAAAGGTTGACACACCCCCCTTCCTGACGTAGTTTTTCCCGCCAGTCTTCCCGCCAGAGTGGGGGTAGAACGGGTGGAGGCCAGTTGCTGGGTACAGCAAATGGTCTGGAGAAGCTCTCAGAGGCGGCATGCCTTTGAAGCTTCCCCCTGTCCATCCTGGGGGAGGAGACATAGCACCTCGCCCGGGATGTGCATTGTTGCAGGAGCAGGAGAGCGGGGGGCTCGGGGTCCAGCAACATGTCTGCTGTGTGGCAGCCTCTGCAGCCACTCAGCCCAGACGTGGATTGTAGGTTAGGTTTCAGGGGGCATCTCTAAGATGCCCTTTGTAGTGCATTTTACATTAAATACCACACTGGCATCAGTGTGGGTTTAATGTGCTGAGAAGTTTGATATCAAACTTGTCAGTGTTCAGTGTAGCCATTATGGTGCTGTGGATTTCGTAATGACAACCTCCCAGCACCATATACTCTTAATGGCATCACTGTACTTACAATGCCCAGGAATGGCCCTGGGTACTGTAGGGACACAGGGCTCATGCACCCGTGCCCACACTACTGGCATAGGGCACCAAGCTAGAGGGGTGGCTAATGTATGCCAGGGCAGTGGGGTTGTGGGCATGGCACACAGGGATGTGTGCCATGTCGACTCTTTGTTTAGTTCTGCACCTAGACACTCAGCCTGCAAAGGCAGTGTGTGGGTGTCAAGGTACAGGGCCCCCAAGGGTGGTACAATAAGTGCTGCAGCCCTTAGGGGTCTTCTCTGGTCACAATGCCCTGGGTACCTAGGGTACCATTTACTAGGGGCTTATATGTGGCCAGAGATGCCAATTGGGTTTAGGCTTTAGTATAGTTTTTAGGGAAGAAACACAGGCCCTGGGTACCTGATTGGCAGGGACCCAGGGCACACCTAGGAAAAGTGCATCAGGTATCAGGCAAAAAGTGGGGGGTACTGCAACAGGAACTCACTTTCTCACATACTTAGATAGCAAAAAGGTGTCGTCCGCAAACAACAACGCGGGCACCTTCCTTTGATCTAAATTTGGGGCATCACTGTACTCTACCTGGTTTAGTTGGGAGACCAGGGCGTTGACATAAAGGCAAAACAGGGTGGGGGCAAGAACACAGCCCTGCCTTACCCCCCTGTCAACCGGGAAACGGGATGTCAGTTCCCCTGATTTCCCAAATCTAACCTGGGCAAAATTCCCAGAGTGTAGGCGAATGATCATAGCTAGTAGGTCTGGGGGTATTCCCAGTTCACCAAGAACTGCCCATAACTTGGCTCTGGGCACCATATCAAAGGCTGATTTTAAATCGACAAATATCAAATAGAGGCTGCCACCCTCTATTGATACTGTCTTCCAATAAAGGAGTTGGAGCCTAAGAAGTTGATCAATGGTCGATACATTTTTCCTAAAACAAGCCGGATAGTCACTCGGTATGTCATGATCTTCCATCCACATGTGTAGATGATCGAGTAAAATTCTCGAGAACAACTTCTGAGAGACATCAATCAGGCTGATTGGCCTATAGTTTGTGGGTAGTAAGGGAGAGCCCTTTTTATAGATCCGAAATATTTCTGCTCTGAGGCATGTGTCTGGAATTTTCATCCCCCGCACTATAGCATTAAATACCATCCAAAGGTAGGGGCCCCAGATCATTGGTTCCTCCCTGAATAGATCCCCAGGGATCTTATCCAAACCTGGGGCTTTACCAAGTGGGAGTGACTTAAGTGCAACTTGAACCTCTGCTAAAGTAATTGCATGTAAAAGAGGCAAAGAAGCAGAAGATTGATTGGTTTCCACAGGCGCTAATGCCAGATCACTAGCATAAAGAGATTTAAAATGCACTTCCCAGGCTGAAGCAGAAATATTCGGTTCTACCGGAGAACGTTCGGCAGAGTTGTGGAGATTAGAGACTAAGTACCAGAAGCCCTTCATGTCCCTTTTGTGTAGGGCTACTCTAATGTCTTCCCATCTAGCACACTCCCAAAGTTTGGCTTGCTTGATAGTTACGTTATACAAATGCCTTTTTATTTTTATTTGTGGTCTATTCTCACTCCGTATTGCCTCAATAAGAGGATTTGTCAAACCAGGAAAGTTTATGGGTCATATTCACAGGGGGCTTAGAAACAGGGTTGAAAAATGTATTAAGGTCCACCGTTAGTTCGGTGTGGGTTATTTCGACCTCGTTTCTATCCCAATTTGTAGGCAGTCGTTTCACCTCTTCAACGACCTTCTCAAGAAAAGGGATGATCAAAATGTATAAAGCTGCCAATTTCTCCGGTTCTAACCTAATCGATTCCCACCTTATCCTTCTTTTGTTATTAACCAAGACTAAATTAGTACAAGCGTTGGGAAGACTCATCGTTGACATTTGATGGTCCGGGATCCGAAGTTCCAGGACTAAAGCATTATGGTCACTGTCGTGTCTCAAAAGGACCGTAAAATCAACTATCCACTGCCAGGTACTGGTTTCCACCAAAATATAATCCAAAAGGGAAAACTGTGCGGATCTATTAAAGGCGGACTTCCCTGCTTGGTCAGACTTGGTGCGGCCATTACATGCCCTTAAAGAGTGCAATAACATAGCTTTGTTTATCTACATCACCAAAGGGGACCACACCTTTACCTGCTTGATCTGTGGGTCGGGAATTAACCAAAATCTGTCCTCGTCACTGGGGACTGTGTCTAAGGGGTTAACAATGGGTTCGAATTGGCAGTTAAAGTCGCCCCCTATCACCTTCCTTACATCCTTAGGTAGAGATTGTAGGATTACAGACAGATCATCAATTACAGAGGATTCCTTCGAGACACTTAAAGGGCGTGAATACAGGTTAAAATTCACATTTTAAGATTAGAAAGAAAAGTTAACTTGACGCCCTGGATGTCATCTGTTAAGGTGATCACTTCCTCCATCTGACAATCCAGATTAGTTGGAACCCAAAGAGACAGACCCCCTGAGGGTCTCCCCCTATTACTTCTGTGTGCAGGTACATTATACATAGCATAGCCCTGGCTCACAATATCATCAATTGCCCAGGCTTCCTGGAACAGGCAAAGGTCATATTGGGATATAAACTTTACCCAGTCTGGGTTCTGTAACTTCTTTTTAATACCTGCCACGTTCCAGGATAATACCTTTAAATTCGGGCCCCTGGAAAAGCAATCACTACGGTTATTAGGGACCCCATTTCTGGAGGACTGGGTTAACCACAGGTTATTTACCAAATGTGTGCCTGCTTCTGCCATTGGTGGAGGGGTAGTGTCTAATGGAAGGAGATAATTTATATTGCGTTCTGTTATTCTGTGTGAGTTAGAGGCAGTAATCTCCAAAGGGGTAGAATCCTCTAACTTCACAGTTGGGTATACAAGCGAACTTGCCAGTCAATCACATTCCTCCAATTTTTGGAAAGAACTTCAAATCTATTATGTGTCGGCACCGAGCCACTACCCAGCAGATGCATTCTTTTCTCTTCACTAGATAGGGCGTGGAAGGGCTTGGCCCTATTCAGTCTATTCTTCCTAGGAAAATGATTATTATAAAAATAATCTAAAGTTAGAGGGACTATTTTATAGCTCCTACGTTGGGGAGGATAGAAGTTTGCTAACAATATAGGTAGGATTTTGGTATTTGAAAAATGAACAATGACACAGTCCCCTTTAAAGCTTTTTTCCTGGCTGCCCACCCATTCCACCCTCCTTGCCATAATTAGTTCATTTGCCATGAACGGGCAGGTCCTTTCAGTGGCACTTATATTGGAATAGATCCAGTGCAGGCATTTGCCCATAAGATCAGTCGTAGATTCCATTTGATCAGGTCGGAGCCGAGGAACATTAGCCAGGACCAGAGCCAAAGGAGCAGCTGCAGGCGGAAGATGAAAACTTGATCGGGCAAAGGTATTAGAGGTTATATACATTAAAGGTCTTATTGTTTCCGGCTGTATACAGCCTCCATAGCCCGATATACGTGGCACTGCTGCATTGTTTGGAACCTCCCTTACAAGAGTCCTGGGGCTATGTGGCAAAGAGGCTGAGGTAGCTGGAAGGGAGACTGGTGCTGGTTTAGAAGTCATGATAATTGATGGATCAGACAGTCTGCAAAGGTTGAATAGGTTCAGCACTCGCAGCTAGTTGGACTGCCTGTAACGGGGGTAAATTTACATGCAATGCCGGACTGGAACCAAGGGCAGGAGCAAGACGGAGCTGTGACTCAAGCTCGTTCAGTCTACTTTCAATAGTTGATAGTTTTTCTATGATTGGCAACATAATGGAATCCATTTTTGACAACAGATCGTCCCAGACTGAGGCCTGGTCAATAACTGGAGGAACTGGGAGAGCAGAAGAAGCAAATGTTAAAGTTGACTGACATATCTTAGAGGCCTAAGACCCCGATTTTTTGTGGAAAACTTTGGTTTAGCAGCACCCACAGGTTTCACTTGTTTAGGTTTGTGGCCGCAGCAACATTTTTGCCTCTAGTACGCCTTGGCTTAGGTGAAAGAAGGTGTTCCTCTATTGATACCTCCGCACTAGATGAGGAAAAACTGCAGATCTGTTCTGTCTCTGTGAAGGGACATTGGGTGGGAGGGGTAGGTTCATTTTGCACAAAAACTCGAGGAATACCCGGAGACACATTAATGAGGTTTGGAGAAGAGACCGGGGCAGAAGGAAATGAAGGTCTACCAGGAAGGGCCCCAGGTTCTAATGAAATTCGTCGCTCAGTCATTTCTATTTCATGAGCAAGAATGTTAATGGCCCTGGTCAAGAAAGAATCAAGAGTTGCGCCCACAGCCGCACCTCCTAGCTCCTTAAGACCTCTCCTTTTAGCCATTGCCAGGGGATAATAACAGTCAAAATTAAATACCTTATTCTGCGGGAGAGGAAAGAGAGTGGGCCCAGGCCCGCCCTTGGCCCGGCCGTGCACGTACCGCGCTGCGGGAGCCCTGGGCCGGTTTAAACCCGCCTCCTGGCGCTGGCAGATGGCGTTTTCCACTGGCCCCGCAGGAGGACTCTGGGAACTGGAGTCCCCCGAAAGTAACAGGAACGCTGCAGTCCCCCACGGACTGGTAGAAGGCAGGGTGAAGGCATTACAGGCATCAATGCGGCAGACCTGGAACCCGCGCTGCGGGAGCCCTGGGCCGGTTTAAATGCGCCTCCTGGCGCTGGCAAATGCCGCTCCCCACTGGCGCCGCAGGGAGACTCTGGGAACTGGAGTCCCCCAAAAGTACCAGGAACGCTGCAGTCCCCCACCGACTGGTAGAAGGCAGGAGGGCAGGCTGATGGCATTACGGGCAGCAGTGCGGCAGACCTGGAACCCGTGCTGCGGGAGCCCTGGGCCAGTTTGAACGCGCCTCCTGGCGCTGGCAGATGACACACTCCACTGGCACCGCAGGGGGACTCTGGGAACTGGAGTCCCCCGAAAGTAACAGGAACGCTGCAGTCCCCCATGGACTGGTAGAAGGCAGGGTGAAGGCATTACAGGAAGCAATGCGGCAGACCTGGAACCCGCACTGCGGGAGCCCTGGGCCGGTTTAAATGCGCCTCCTGGCGCTGGCAGATGCCGCTCTCCACTGGCGCCGCAGGGGGACTCTGGGAACTGGAGTCCCCCGAAAGTACCAGGAATGCTGCAATCCCCCATGGACTGGTAGAAGGCAGGAGGGCAGGGTGATGGCGTTGCGGGCAGCAGTGTGGCAGACCTGGAACTTTAATATTGACTTCCTAGCCCCGCAGAACAAGTAAAAAAACCTCGGGGCGACCTGGAGCATTGCCAAGGGTGTTGTGTATTTGTTCCACCTCCTTCACAGCCGACCACAGACTAACCAAAAGACCTGTTAATAAAAGCAAGCTTGGGCCCCACATTCCGGTCCTCCTGTGCAATTTAAAAGATAGCTTGCGCACCATACACTGTAAGATTTATATACTAACAGCGTATAGATCGTTTTCAGGAACAGGTCCAACGGCAGGAGGAAACTCAGATTTCCGATATTGAGGACTTGAAAGGTCAGGCGTGTATTTCTAATACAGTCCTCAAATTCAAACTTGCTGCTAAATGCAAAGAATGAGGACCCTGAATGCAACACAATGTATGAGTAGCTGCTTCACCTAATGCTAGCAAAATGGAGAGATTTGTAGAGGACATGTTGTTTGGCCGAGAAACTTTTTTTGTTGCTGTTATAGTTTAGCGAGCGCATCCTTACTGGCGCAAAAGCTGCAGCCAAGGCAAAACCCCCAACCTATCATAGCTCGCCTGCTAAACTACAGAGATCGTGATCAGATACTACAAAAGGGCGTAACAGGATCTTCGCTATTATGGTGCTCCCATTGCCTTTTATGAATACCTCACACCAGTGGTACAGAAAGCCAGGCGATCCTTCACTGTAGTCTAGAAACTTTGCATGCGAAGGCAATCTGGTACTTCATGCTGTATCTGTCCAAGCTTCGGTGGAGTAGAAAGAAAAAATTCATTTTCTCACCCACCCAGAGACAGCAACTGATTTAATCATAACCTACCTATGGTGCGGTGAACATTTAGGCTCAGCAACCCCAGTTCAACGAGAGGTGACTTGTGACACCTTGCCTCTACTCTCATGATGGCGACCAGAACCTTTGACTGTTGGAAATTCTTGTTAATCTTTATTGTGTTAACCAACTTTTGCTTACAGAAATCCTGTATGAATGTAATATATTGGCTAAGACCTATCGAGCGTTGCAACGTATTTGCACTCTAGGCAGCCTGCATTTTTGTTATGGAATTAGGCTGCTGCTATTTACACATGTTAATGTCTGGCAAAGTCATCACCACAATACTCAAACTTATGTGAGCTTCTTGCATAGGCTGTTTGTTCTTCATGGTGGCCCCAAACATTAAACCCATTCATGGTAATGTAGTATGACTTTCAATGTTTTTGTTGTTGTTGTTGTTGTTGTTGTTGTTGTATTGGGTTAGGGTTGGCATGGGTGCGGAGAGGGGATGAGTAGACACCTGAGAGGTAGAATATTATGACACGTCCATATGGTTCAACTATGTAGTTGGAATGTCCACGGATTAAACAACCTGCATAAACCAGATAAATGTTGGCTTACTTATAGAGGCATAAAATAGATACTCCCCTGTTGTAAGAAACTCACATATTACTTGGGAGCCCCTCCCCGTTTGTCTTGAAATGGGTGAGACATTGCTACTTTTCTTCACACTCCACATACGGTCGGGGTTAGTCAGACATGTCAAGAAAACCACTACCTTTACACTATTTATTTAAATGTTATGTGTTAGAGAAAAATAACTGACATCTTCTGACAGCTCACTTCACAAAAACCTCTATTCTAGTAAAAGAGAAAAATAAACCTAATTTTCTAAGCAGCAATTAGTTAAAAGGCAAACTGACATTTGACCTTTCTTTGAACAGACAGGAAATGTGTTAAGATAAAAACAAGATGTTGGCATCTGTATTGCTCATTCACTTTCTGAATCAACACAACAACTGCTCCTTTCCAGCCTAAGTTTACTCATAGGACTAGAAGGGGCTAAAAATAGCCCAAACTGATGACATTTTATTTGCAATTGTGAGTGGGTGAGTAGACCTTTCTGTCTTCATACCAGGTACTCCTTAATGGGTTCCACCAAGTTGTTGCTGCTGTCAAACACAAGACCCACTACCCAATGTATCTGGTTACCTTTGAGTGTGTGTGTTGGGTGAGGTGGGGGGAGTTCAGGTTCCTTGAGGGGTAGCTGTGAGTCCAGCCATGCTTGTGGGCTGTCGGCTTGGTAATGACCTGGAGTATACTGCCAGGAAGGAGTTGAAGCTCAGGTGAAACTAGGAGATGTTGGGGTTGCCTGAATGACTGTCTCTGACCCTAAGTTCCATGGCAGCCCATGTAGGTGGTCAAAAAGACCTGGAGCCTGGATGAGACCTGCCAAGAAGAGGAAGGGCAAGGGTTGTCGAAAACCTGCTCCTGACATTACCAAAGTCTGGGAGGAGGCCGTTCCTGAGGGGGAAGCCCCAGTACATACAGGGGAAAATGTGGCCAAACTAGGGAATTTTCCTGTGCTGTCCATCTTGCAGCAGGAAGGAGGTCTGACCAGAAGAGTTCTGCATGACACAGAAGAAAAAACGAGTTACTTACCTGTACACTATGGTTCTCCAGTATTATCTTTCATAGATTCACATGCTTGTATCTTCCCCGTCGTCATGGTGGGAGTCTCACATTAACAGAATGACTATAGCAGTATCATAGAGTAAAACACTGCATAGAAAGTCCCATAGGGGACCATTATATTTGGTTGCCAAACCTCCTCATTATTTGGACCAAAACTCAGCCAATCAGCTGCCAGCCCTGACATCACACTCCCCAGTAGAACCATCATACCTCAGATTTCCGACCCCGAGTGAGAGCCAAGGATATATCCAGAAATAAGAGGTCTACATGAGTAACAGGGAGGTGGGAGGGTCGCATGTGAATCTATGAAAGATAATACTGGAGAACCATAGTGTACAGGTAAGTAAATTTCTCCAATATGGAATCTTTCATAGATTCACATGCTTGCATCAGACTAGCGAGCAGTACTTATAGAAGATGATTTTCTCAGGATAGAACCTCACAGACTGTGGGCTCTGCTCCTTTTTTTTTTTTTCATATAAATTTACAGAATTGTAGAATAGTCTTTAAAATTGTACGCATATCATATCTGTTGAACAAACATAATACCAATAAAGCAAAAGCATAACCTTGAAAGAAAAGCAACTATCGACACATAGATATACAATGGTAGATATAACTATATATATATATATATATATATATATATATATATATATATATATATATATATACACATATATATATATATATATATATATATATATATATATATATATATATATATATATATATATATCAATATAAAACTTTGGACAATACCTCAATGACAAAGATGGCAAAGAACCGCTTGTCCCACTGCTGCATCATTTTGCCATGCTGTATCTAGACAACAGTGTCTAGTAAAAGTGTGCACATTCTTCCACGTTGCTGCTCGGCAAATGTCTGGCAGAGAAACTCCGGCAAATAGGGCTGTAGAAGTTGCCATTTTTCTGGTGGAATGTGGATGTACTCTGGATCAAAGAGGATTACCGGCTTTGTCATGGCACAGCGAGATAGCCGAAGAAATCCATCTAGAAATACTGGCTCTTGAAAGTGCCAACCCTTTTCTTGGAACAGAAAATGCTACAAACAGCTGGTTTGTTTTTCTGAACGACTTTGTCCTGTCAATGTAGAACTTTAGACATCTTTTGACATCTAGGGAGTGTAGAGATTGCTCCGCAGGTGACGAAGGATCCTTAAAAAATGTAGGCAATACCACAGGTTTGTTGAGATGAAATATGGACGGAACTTTAGGGATGAATTTAGGATTTGTCCTCAAGACCACCTTGTCAGGACGAAATTGGAGAAAAGGCTCAGAAATCGAGAAAGCCTGAATTTCGCTTACTCGCCTTGCTGAAGTGAGGGCTAAAAGCAAGGCTATTTTCCATGAGAGAAATTGCAAATCCGTTTTATGTATTGGTTAAAAAGGAGACTTCATGAGTTGTACTAGAACCGTGTTAAGCTGCCATGAGACTGTTGGACGGTGGACTGGAGGAAATGACCTGAAAAGTCCCTTGAGAAATTCTTTTATTACTCTCTGCGACCAGAGAGATGGACGGTCAGGATGTCTTCTATATCTTGATATAGCTGCCAGATGCACCTTTATAGAAGCATGAGAGAGTTTTGCTTTGGCCAGATGCAAAAGATAAGGCAGGATTTGTTCTGAAGAAATATTAAAAGGCTGAAGATTTTAAGAAGCGCACCATTGACAAAACCTCCTCCATTTTGCTGTATAGGTTTTGTTCGTAGAGATCGCCCGTGATTCGGAAAGAATCTCTCTGCATTCTTGAGAAATATTCAAAGATTGAAACTCATGTTCAAGAGGTTCCATTGAGTGATTTCAAATTCAGATGAAGAATTTGGCCTTTGTTCATGGAAATCAGATTCTGAGAGAGCGGGAACTGAATCCTGGGTGCCACTGAAAGCTTGAGGAGATCGGAGAACCACGCTTGTCTCGGCCAAGCTGGAGCTATGAGAATCAAGTGGCATGGCTCTGATTTCATTTTCCGGATCACTTTTGAAATTAGAGGGAAATGGGGGAAATGCATATGCAAACATTTCCGTCCAGCACATTTGGAGGGCATTGCCCCACGATCCCTTCTGATGGAATCTGCTTGCGAAGTGTTTGCATCTTGAGTTGCGGACTGGCGCGAAAAGGTCTAGCGATGGGGTTCCCCATAGACGGAAGACCTGGAGAAGGTGACCCTGATGTAACTCCCATTCATGAGAGACACTTGGAGATCTGCTGAAAGCATCTGCTCTCGAGTTGTTCACTCCCGGAATGTGCTGCACTTGTAGCGAGATGTTGTGGAGAAGTAATCACCTCCAAATCTCCTGTGCTTGTTTTGAGAGAAGTTCTGATTTTGTACCCCCTTATTTTAGTAGGTAAAATATGGTAGTCGTGCTGTCGGTCCTGACTAGGACCGTAGAACCTCTGATCCTGGGCAGAAAAGCTTGTAATTCCAAGAATACTGCCTTTAATTCCAGCAGGTTGATGTGAAGATGCAAATCCGTTTCTGACCAATGACCTTGAATCTCCAAGTCTTGAAGATGAGCTCCCCAACCTTTACAGAGACGCGTCTGTCATCATTACATAACTGTGATGTTGAGGCACGAATATCAGACCCTTCGTTAAGTGTTTTCTGATTGTCCACCGTGACAGGGCTCTTTTTATTTGAGGAGAGATGGACACTCGATCTTTGAAAGTTCCTAAAGTTTGGATCCACTGTTTGTCCAGAAGCTCTTGAAGAGGTCTCATGTGTAGCCAGCAATTGGGAAGCAACGGGATACAAGAAGACATCATTCCCAACAATGACTTGTAGATCCTCACTGAAGTGAACTGCTTTTTTCGCAGAAGGGATGCCAGATTTAGAATCTTTTGAACTCTTTCTTCGGAAGGGTAAGCTTTCGGTTCTTTTGTGCGAAGCATAGCTCCTAGAAACTGAAGAGACTGAGATGGGCGAAGACATGACTTTTCGATGTTGACTCTCAAACCGAGACGACTGAAGAGATCCATGCAGCGCCGCAGAGAGCACTGTGTTTCCTGTAATGAAGCGCCTTTTACGAGCCAGTCGTCCAGGTACGGGAAGACCTGAAGACCTTGAAGTCTTAAGTGAGCTGCCACTTGTGCCATACATTTCGTGAAAACCCTTGGGTCCGACTTCAGACCGAATGGCAATACTTTGAATTGGTGGTCCAGGGATGCTAGATTGTCTCCTCGGCAAAGAAGTAGTAATATTTCTTGAAGGGATAACATTCAAAATGACAAGGTTTTGATGAATTTGTTCAAACTTTTTAGGTCCTTTACCTGTCTCCATTTCCCTGTAAGCTTTTTCTTTATTAGAAAGAAATGCGAATAAAAGCCTCTCCCTTGTTGATGACGTGGCACTTCCTCTATTGCACCCTTTTGTAAGATGGATAATATTTCCATTTTGAGAGCGGACAGGTGTCGTTGCTTTCGGTGAATAGGGGGTTGATGTGGAGGCTTCTGTATAAATTCCACGGTATGGCCCTGATGGATTATGTCCAAGACCCATTTGTCCGTTGTAATGGACTTCCATGTGTGGTAGAATAGAGCCAGATAATGGTCGTTGAAGTTTGGACCGGTGGTGGGCGCATTGTTGCAGTCACTGTCTTCTATGAGACTGTTGAACCTTGCCTCTTGTCGATGATTTTCCTCTTGTCTGTTGCTGGTATGAGGAACCGGAGGAACGAAATTGCTGACCACTTGAAAACTGGCGATCTCCCTGTTGATTGTAAGGTTGATATCTGCCAGACTTGAATGGCGGTCTCTGGGTATATTGACCTCTTGACCCTCTCCTACGAAAGGAAGAAAACTTTCCCTGTTGCAAAGACCCTAGTGCTCGTGCTGTGTCCGTGTCAGCTTTGATGCCCTGAAGGGTCTCATCGATATGTTTACCAAACAGATTTTCTCCATCAAAAGGCATGTCAATTATCTTAGTTTGCACTTCAGGTCTGAATGAAATAGCCTTAAGCCATCCCTGTCTTCGCAGCGCTATAGCCGCTGCCATCTGACGAAATGCAAGCGACGACATATCCATGGCTATACCGATTGACTCCGAACCCGCTCTGGAGCATTCCTGAATGATGGTGGATGCCTCATCTTTCTTATCTTCTGGCAAGTGAGACAATAAAGGAGGTATGTCAGACCACATCTGGCGATTGTATCTACTAAGTAGGGCTACGGCATTCACCGCTTTAATTTCTGCTGCCACCAGCACAGCAAAGCGTTTTCCCGCTCCATCCATGCGTCTTCCTTCCTTGTCCGGAGGCGCTGCCGTTGTGGACACCGGATTCTTAGAGTTGCGCTGTGCCGCCTGCATCACCACAGATTCCGGCCGTGGATGCCCAATCAAACACGCCGGAGAAGACTCAGGTGCTCTATACTTTTTTTCAATCCTCGCAACCGAGGCTGCAACGGAGGCAGGGTTTTTCATCAATTTCAACCGCTCTTCCCAAATAAAGTCAATAATCGGTATTGATCGGACAGATTTACATGAATCCTCTTTAAAGTTTTAAAAAGGAAACATTCTGCCTCCTTGACTGGAAGCAGAAGCTCAAAGCGCTTTGAGGCCTTTTCCATTATATCATGGAATCCTCCAACATCTTGAGGAGGAGAAGTGGCTGGCGACGGCGATGGAAATAGCGTTGTAGGCAGAACTTAAACGTCCCATTCAGTCCCAACTGGGCTATCCTGAATAAGTTCACCTTCCTCTGGCTGATCTCCGTCACTTTCAATCAGGTCATCTCTGATTGTCAAAAACCACAAAACCCTGTCTTGTGGAGTAAAATATGTCAGTATAGCCTGCGACAGATAAGTCTCATATCAGTGATCACTGTTGCACTCCCCTATCCACTATCGTTTTTTCGGGGGAATCTTACTGCAGTACGGTGCGAGTCCTGCGGTGATACTGACACTTGGTGGTCATAAGCGGTCCTCCGTGCTCCCACCGCCCCTTCAGATGGCGTTTCGCCGCGGCTCACATGCTAGTGTGAATAGACGACACCTGCGGAATGGAGTCACTTTCAGGTTCCCCACTCGCTAATACTCTTGGTTCCTCACAAGGCTACCCCGGAAAGACCATCTGAGGCACTCTCCGCAGTATCCCCCAGTGCTTCCGTTGCTGTTGGGGAGCCCCAGTTCAGTTTGGGATGTATTACCTGCAGGCCCTTGACGTAGTGGGTGTGGCCCCGGCCCCACGGCCGCCTGTCCTTGTGCCGCACCGCCGTAGGCCCTCAGCTCACCACTCCTCAGTCGGGGGACTTGCCCCCCACCACCAGCAGTGGCGCTCCTTCTGTTGGCGCTGCAATGGATCAGCCGTGGGTGCTCAGGCCCGCCAGGTGAGCCACTATTCACCACTTACTCCGTCCCGAGGCTGGGGCCCTCTGGGCAAGCACCCCGCAATCCAGCAAATCAAAGGGAGAGCCTACGCGTGGCAGTCGCTGATGAGGAGTATGTGGAGTGAGGTTCAGAGCCCGAAAAGTATCTCGCCCTGCAACGCTGATAGGTGCTAGGGCCTCCTCGTAGTCTGCCCACAGCCCTCGTGGCACGGTACTGTCTCTGCCCCCACATGTCTCCCGGGGGGGCCTGTTATGCCCCCCACCGATCACCTCCGTTGGTAATGGGGGACCCCGGCAGAGTGGGGTTCTCTGTTGGTCAACACGAGGGCAAGATGGCGTCCAGCTGACTGGCCCGGAGTGCTGCTCCGCTGAGCCCTCCCACATGAAAACCCAATATTAGCCCCATGGCTTACCTCGCAACATTGTATCAGCCCGACGATAGCAAATAAGCCCACGGGATGCATACGGGATGCCGCTGTTGTTCTTCCGCAGCACCTTAGATAGCAAAAAGGTGTCGTCCGCAAACAACAACGCGGGCACCTTCCTTTGATCTAAATTCGGGGCATCACTGTACTCTACCTGGTTTAGTTGGGAGACCAGGGCGTTGACATAAAGGCAAAACAGGGTGGGGGCAAGAACACAGCCCTGCCTTACCCCCCTGTCAACCGGGAAACGTGATGTCAGTTCCCCTGATTTCCCAAATCTAACCTGGGCAAAATTCCCAGAGTGTAGGCGAATGATCATAGCTAGTAGGTCTGGGGGTATTCCCAGTTCACCAAGAACTGCCCATAACTTGGCTGTGGGCACCATATCAAAGGCTGATTTTAAATCGATACATTTTTCCTAAAACCAGCCGGATAGTCACTCGGTATGTCATGATCTTCCATCCACATGTGTAGATGATCGAGTAAAATTCTAGAGAACAACTTCTGAGAGACATCAATCAGGCTGATTGGCCTATAGTTTGTGGGTAGTAAGGGAAACCCCTTTTTATAGATCCGAAATATTTCTGCTCTGAGGCATGTGTCTGGAATTTTCATCCCCCGCACTATAGCATTAAATACCATCCAAAGGTAGGGGCCCCAGATCATTGGTTCCTCCCTGAATAGATCCCCAGGGATCTGATCCAAACCTGGGGCTTTACCAAGGGGGAGTGACTTAAGTGCAACTTGAACCTCTGCTAAAGTAATTGCATGTAAAAGAGGCAAAGAAGCAGAAGATTGATTGGTTTCCACAGGCGCTAATGCCAGATCACTAGCATAAAGAGATTTAAAATGCACTTCCCAGGCTGAAGCAGAAATATTCGTTTCTACCGGAGAACGTTCGGCAGAGTTGTGGAGATTAGAGACTAAGTACCAGAAGCCCTTCATGTCCCTTTTGTGTAGGGCTACTCTAATGTCTTCCCATCTAGCACACTCCCATAAGTTTGGCTTGCTTGATAGTTACGTTATACAAATGCCTTTTTATTTTTATTTGTGGTCTATTCTCACTCCGTATTGCCTCAATAAGAGGATTTGTCAAACCAGGAAAGTTTATGGGTCATATTCACAGGGGGCTTAGAAACAGGGTTGAAAAATGTATTAAGGTCCACCGTTAGTTCGGTGTGGGTTATTTCGACCTCGTTTCTATCCCAATTTGTAGGCAGTCGATTCACCTCTTCAACGACCTTCTCAAGAAAAGGGAGGATCAAAATGTATAAAGCTGCCAATTTCTCCGGTACTAACCTAATCGATTCCCACCTTATCCTTCTTTTGTTATTAACCAAGACTAAATTAGTACAAGCGTTGGGAAGACTCATCGTTGACATTTGATGGTCCGGGATCCGAAGTTCCAGGACTAAAGCATTATGGTCACTGTCGTGTCTCAAAAGGACCGTAAAATCAACTATCCACTGCCAGGTACTGGTTTCCACCAAAATATAATCCAAAAGGGAAAACTGTGCGGATCTATTAAAGGTGGACTTCCCTGCTTGGTCAGACTTGGTGCGGCCATTACATGCCCTTAAAGAGTGCAATAACATAGCTTTGTTTATCTACATCACCAAAGGGGACCACACCTTTACCTGCTTGATCTGTGAGTCGGGAATTAACCAAAATCTGTCCACGTCACTGGGGACTGTGTCTAAGGGGTTAACAATGGGTTCGAATTGGCAGTTAAAGTCGCCCCCTATCACCTTCCTTACATCCCTAGGTAGAGATTGTAGGATTACAGACAGATCATCAATTACAGAGGATTCCTTCGAGGCACTTAAAGGGCGTGAATACAGGTTAAAATTCACGATTTTAAGATTAGAAAGAAAAGTTAACTTGACGCCCTGAATGTCATCTGTTAAGGTGATCACTTCCTCCATCTGACAATCCAGATTAGTTGGAACCCAAAGAGACAGACCCCCTGAGGGTCTCCCCCTATTACTTCTGTGTGCAGGTACATTATACATAGCATAGCCCTGGCTCACAATATCATCAATTGCCCAGGCTTCCTGGAACAGGCAAAGGTCATAGTGGGATATAAACTTTACCCAGTCTGGGTTCTATAACTTCTTTTTAATACCTGCCACGTTCCAGGATAATACCTTTAAATTCGGGCCCCTGGAAAAGCAATCACTACGGTTATTAGGGACCCCATTTCTGGAGGACTGGGTTAACCACAGGTTATTTACCAAATGTGTGCCTGCTTCTGCCATTGGTGGAGGGGTAGTGTCTAATGGAAGGAGATAATTTATATTGCGTTCTGTTATTCTGTGTGAGTTAGAGGCAGTAATCTCCAAAGGGGTAGAATCCTCTAACTTCACAGTTGGGTATACAAGCGAACTTGCCAGTCAATCACATTCCTCCAATTTTTGGAAAGAACTTCAAATCTATTATGTGTCGGCACCGAGCCACTACCCAGCAGATGCATTCTATTCTCTTCACTAGATAGGGCGTGGAAGGGCTTGGCCCTATTCAGTCTATTCTTCCTAGGAAAATGATTATTATAAAAATAATCTAAAGTTAGAGGGACTATTTTATAGCTCCTACGTTGGGGAGGATAGAAGTTTGCTAACAATAACAATATGCCTGCCTGCCCCTATCCCGCTGTAAGGGAAAAGCACATCGTCCCCCGGCCCCCTGGTTCACAGAGGCCCTCAAGAAAGAAAAATCTACTTGTAAGAACTTGGAGAGACAGTGGCGTAAGAACTATGAGGCTCACCAAAAAGAGATCTACCGCAGGGCCAGAAACAGCTATCACTCGGCATGCATGAAAGCTAAAGCATGCTACGTAACCGCGACAATTAATTCAGCGGTTAATAAATCCCAGACTCTTTTTAATACGGTGAAGGAATTGGCGGGAGAAAATACAAGAGCGGAGGTTCTCCCTCTTAGTACTCAGCAATGTCAAGACTTGGCGTCCTTTTTTACTGAAAAGATCGAAAAAATCGTCTCTAATATTAATAACAACAGCTTTATCTCTCATAATCAAGAGGATACCTTCCAAAGCTCTAAAGGAAACTGTCATCTTGAAGTCTGGCCCCCCTTAACATCGGATAAAACGAGGAAACTTCTTAAAGCTATCAAATCGGGCTCTCCTCGTGATCCCATACCCATCAGTATTATCAGCCAACTGGAGGATTCTACCTTGACGCCCATTACGGACATACTCAATGCGTCCATGGAACAGGCTTCAGTTCCTGCTATATGGAAACACGCCATAGTCAGTCCTTTGCTGAAAAAGCCAGCTGCGGATCCTACGGTATTGGCCAATTATCGACCAATATCGTTACTTCCTGCCTTTTCCAAAATGCTGGAAAAGCACATTCATGAAGCTCTCTCCACATACGTGGAAAATAATGAACTACTCCACCCTTCTCAGTCCGGTTTCAGGAGCGGGTATTCCACTGAAACTGCCCTGCTCGGAATCACGGAAAAAATTAAAGAGCTCAGGGATGATGGCCAAACGGTGGCACTGGTCCTATTGGACCTAAGCGCGGCCTTCGACACCATCTCTCACTCCAGACTGCTCTGCAGGCTGGGGGAGAGTGGTGTCGAGGGCAAGGCGCTAGAATGGATCAAATCCTATTTATCCTCCCGGACCTTCCAGATCACCTCCTCTGAGGCCTGTTCGGATGTTTTCTACTCCCCGCACGGTGTACCACAGGGATCTATTCTAAGTCCCCTTTTGTTTAACTTATACCTTCGCCCACTAGCTACCCTTGCAGAGAATTTTGATCTTGTTTTGATGACCTATGCAGACGATTCTCAGATCCTTTTTTCATTATCTAAATCCGATTCGTCTGATTCGTCTGCACTCAAAACAGGCCTCCATGAAATTTTCTGCTGGATGTCGGCCAACCAACTCAAATTAAATGGGGAGAAAACAGAGATCCTCCTTTTAGGAAACAGCAAAAATCTCTGGAGCGATTCCCATTGGCCGACCTCATTGGGCAAGCTTCCGATCCCTGCCACCCAAGTCAGAAATCTTGGGGTCATCATCGATGACAGCTTATCTATGGTTCAGCAAGCTAATAAAGTGGCTGGTATCTGTTTTACTATTCTCAGATGGCTACGTAAAATCGTCTGGATGTTACCATCAACCACCCAGAAGACCGTAGTCAATGCCTTAGTGACATCTCGGCTTGACTACGGCAACATCCTGTACCTGGGTGCAAATAAAGCAGTCATAAGACGCCTACAGCTGGTACAAAATGCTGCGGCCAGACTACTTTGTAGAATTCCCAGATATGCCAGAGTCACTAAACATCTCAGAGACCTACACTGGCTTAGGGTCGAAAATCGGATCCGCTTTAAAGCCTTAAGCTATTTGTTCCAAATTAAAGCCGGGACTGCTCCCAAATATCTTCAAGACCTTGCCAAGCCTTACCTTCCAAATCGCAATCTTCGCTCAATCACATCTGCGAAATTTGCGATACCAAGGTACAAACGGGCTAGACTAGGCGGAAGATCCTTTTCATTTTTGGGACCAACTCTTTGGAACACACTGCCTACCGCAATACGCAAAGAAGAAAACTACAGGAGTTTCAGAAAAAGCGTGAAAACCTGGTTGTTTGATCTATAATCTTTGCTTTCAGATCTGATCTCTCTCCAGTTGTGCTCTGTGTCTTTGCTGATTTCGGCGCCGGGAAACCCTTTGTGGGTAGCTGTGCGCCTTATAAATGCTATAAAATAAATAAATAAATAAATAAATAGGTAGGATTTTGGTATTTGAAAAATGAACAATGACACAGTCCCCTTTAAAGCTTTTTTCCTGGCTGGCCACCCATTCCAACCTCCTTGTCATAATTAGTTCATTTGCCATGAATGGGCAGGTCCTTTCAGTGGCACTTATATTGGAATAGATCCAGTGCAGGCATTTGCCCATAAGATCAGTCGTAGATTCCATTTGATCAGGTCGGAGCCGAGGAACATTAGCCAGGACCAGAGCCAAAGGAGCAGCTGCTGGCGGAAGATGAAAACTTGATCGGGCAAAGGTATTAGAGGTTATAGACATTAAAGGTCTTATTGTTTCCGGCTGTATACAGCCTCCATAGCCCGATATACGTGGCACTGCTGCATTGTTTGGAACCTCCCTTACAAGAGTCCTGGGGCTATGTGGCAAAGAGGCTGAGGTAGCTGGAAAGGAGACTGGTGCTGGTTTAGAAGTCATGATAATTGATGGATCAGACAGTCTGCAAAGGTTGAATAGGTTCAGCACTCGCAGCTAGTTGGACTGCCTGTAACGGGGGTAAATTTACATGCAATGCCGGACTGGAACCCTGGGCAGGAGCAAGACGGAGCTGTGACTCAAGCTCGTTCAGTCTACTTTCAATAGTTGATAGTTTTTCTATGATTGGCAACATAATGGAATCCATTTTTGACAACAGATCGTCCCAGACTGAGGCCTGGTCAATAACTGGAGGAACTGGGAGAGCGGAAGAAGCAAATGTTAAAGTTGACTGACATATCTTAGAGGCCTTAGACCCCGATTTTTTGTGGAAACCTTTGGTTTAGCAGCACCCACAGGTTTCACTTGTTTAGGTTTGTGGCCGCAGCAACATTTTTGCCTCTAGTACGCCTTGGCTTAGGTGAAAGAAGGTGTTCCTCTATTGATACCTCCGCACTAGATGATGAAAAACTGCAGATCTGTTCTTTCTCTGTGAAGGGACATTGGGTGGGAGGGGTAGGTTCATTTTGCACAAAAACTCGAGGAATACCCGGAGACACATTAATGAGGTTTGGAGAAGAGACCGGGGCAGAAGGAAATGAAGGTCTACCAGGAAGGGCCCCAGGTTCTAATGAAAGCCGTCGCTCAGTCATTTCTATTTCATGAGCAAGAATGTTAATGGCCCTGGTCAAGAAAGAATCAAGAGTTGCGCCCACAGCCGCACCTCCTAGCTCCTTAAGACCTCTCCTTTTAGCCATTGCCAGGGGATAATAACAGTCAAAATTAAATACCTTATTCTGCGGGAGAGGAAAGAGAGTGGGCCCAGCCCGGCCTCCTCCAGGCGATGACGGGCCCGCCCTTGGCCCGGCCGTGCACGTACCGCGCTGCGGGAGCCCTGGGCGGGTTTAAACCCGCCTCCTGGCGCTGGCAGATGGCGTTTTCCACTGGCGCTGCAGGAGGACTCTGGGAACTGGAGTCCCCCGAAGGTACCAGGAACGCTGCAGTCCCCCACGGACTGGTAGAAGGCAGGAGGGCAGGGTGATGGTGTTCGGGCAGCAGTGCGGCAGACCTGGAACCTGCGCTGCGGGAGCCCTGGGCCGGTTTAAACGCGCCTCTTGGCGCTGGCAGATGACGCTCTCCACTGGCACCGCAAGGGGACTCTGGGAACTGGAGTCCCCCGAAAGTAACAAGAACGCTGCAGTCCCCCACGGACTGGTAGAAGGCAGGGTGAAGGCGTTACGGGCAGCAATGCGGCAGACCTGGAACCCGCGCTGCGGGAGCCCTGGGCCGGTTTAAATGCGCCTCCTGGCGCTGGCAAATGCCGCTCCCCACTGGCGCTGCAGGGGGACTCTGGGAACTGGAGTCCCCCAAAAGTACCAGGAACGCTGCAGTCCCCCACCGACTGGTAGAAGGCAGGAGGGCAGGCTGATGGCATTACGGGCAGCAGTGCGGCAGACCTGGAACCCGTGCTGCGGGAGCCCTGGGCCGGTTTGAACGCGCCTCCTGGCGCTGGCAGATGACACTCTCCACTGGCACCGCAGGGGGACTCTGGGAACTGGAGTCCCCCGAAAGTAACAGGAACGCTGCAGTCCCCCACGGACTGGTAGAAGGCAGGGTGAAGGCGTTACAGGCAGCAATGCGGCAGACTTGGAACCCGCACTGCGGGAGCCCTGGGCCGGTTTAAATGCGCCTCCTGGCGCTGGCAGATGCCGCTCTGCACTGGCGCCGCAGGGGGACTCTGGGAAGTGGAGTCCCCCGAAAGTACCAGGAATGCTGCAATCCCCCACGGACTGGTAGAAGGCAGGAGGGCAGGGTGATGGCGTTGCGGGCAGCAGTGTGGCAGACCTGGAACTTTAATATTGACTTCCTAGCCCCGCAGAACAAGTAAAAAAACCTCGGGGCGACCTGGAGCATTGCCAAGGGTGTTGTGTATTTGTTCCACCTCCTTCACAGCCGACCACAGACTAACCAAAACACCTGTTAATAAAAGCAAGCTTGGGCCCCACATTCCCGTCCTCCTGTGCAATTTAAAAGATAGCTTGCGCACCATAGACTGTAAGATTTATATACTAACAGCGTATAGATCGTTTTCAGGAACAGGTCCAACGGCAGGAGGAAACTCAGATTTCCGATATTGAGGACTTGAAATGTCAGGCGTGTATTTCTAATACAGTCCTCAAATTCAAACTTGCTGCTAAATGCAAAGAATGAGGACCCTGAATGCAACACAATGTATGAGTAGCTGCTTCACCTAATGCTAGCAAAATGGAGAGATTTGTAGAGGACATGTTGTTTGGCCGAGAAACTTTTTTTGTTGCTGTTATAGTTTAGCGAGCGCATCCTTACTGGCGCAAAAGCTGCAGCCAAGGCAAAACCCCCAACCTATCATAGCTCGCCTGCTAAACTACAGAGATCGTGATCAGATACTACAAAAGGGCGTAACAGGATCTTCGCTATTATGGTGCTCCCATTGCCTTTTATGAATACCTCACACCAGTGGTACAGAAAGCCAGGCGATCCTTCACTGTAGTCAAGAAACTTTGCATGCGAAGGCAATCTGGTACTTCATGCTGTATCTGTCCAAGCTTCGGTGGAGTACAAAGAAAAAATTCATTTTCTCACCCACCCAGAGACAGCAACTGATTTAATCATAACCTACCTATGGTGCGGTGAACATTTAGGCTCAGCAACCCCAGTTCAACGAGAGGTGACTTGTGACACCTTGCCTCTACTCTCATGATGGCGACCAGAACCTTTGACTGTTGGAAATTCTTGTTAATCTTTATTGTGTTAACCAACTTTTGCTTACAGAAACACCTGTATGAATGTAATATATTGGCTAAGACCTATCGAGCGTTGCAACGTATTTGCACTCTAGGCAGCCTGCATTTTTGTTATGGAATTAGGCTGCTGCTATTTACACATGTTAATGTCCGGCAAAGTCATCACAACAATACTCAAACTTATGTGAGCTTCTTGCATAGGCTGTTTGTTCTTCATGGTGGCCCCAAACATTAAACCCATTCATGCTAATGTAGTATGACTTTCAATGTTTTTGTTGTTGTTGTTGTTGTATTGGGTTAGGGTTGGCATGGGTGGGGAGAGGGGATGAGTAGACACCTGAGAGGTAGAATATTATGACACGTCCATATGGTTCAACTATGTAGTTGGAATGTCCACGGATTAAACAACCTGCATAAACCAGATAAATGTTGGCTTACTTATAGAGGCATAAATAGATACTCCCCTGTTGTAAGAAACTCACATATTACTTGGGAGCCCCTCCCCGTTTGTCTTGAAATGGGTGAGACATTGCTACTTTTCTTCACACTCCACATACGGTCGGGGTTAGTCAGACATGTCAAGAAAACCACTACCTTTACACTATTTATTTAAATGTTATGTGTTAGAGAAAAATAACTGACATCTTCTGACAGCTCACTTCACAAAAACCTCTATTCTAGTAAAAGAGAAAAATAAACCTAATTTTCTAAGCAGCAATTAGTTAAAAGGCAAACTGACATTTGACCTTTCTTTGAACAGACAGGAAATGTGTTAAGATAAAAACAAGATGTTGGCATCTGTATTGCTCCTTCACTTTCTGAATCAACACAACAACTGCTCCTTTCCAGCCTAAGTTTACTCATAGGACTAGAAGGGGCTAAAAATAGCCCAACCTGATGACATTTTATTTGCAATTGTGAGTGGGTGAGTAGACCTTTCTGTCTTCATACCAGGTACTCCTTAATGGGTTCCACCAAGTTGTTGCTGCTGTCAAACACAAGACCCACTACCCAATGTATCTGGTTACCTTTGAGTGTGTGTGTTGGGTGAGGTGGGGGGGAGTTCAGGTTCCTTGAGGGGTAGCTGTGAGTCCAGCCATGCTTGTGGGCTGTCGGCTTGGTAATGACCTGGAGTATACTGCCAGGAAGGAGTTGGAGCTCAGGTGAAACTAGGAGATGTTGGGGTTGCCTGAATGACTGTCTCTGACCCTAAGGTCCATGGCAGCCCATGTAGGTGGTCAAAAAGACCTGGAGCCTGAATGAGACCTGCCAAGAAGAGGAAGGGCAAGGGTTGTCGAAAACCTGCTCCTGACATTACCAAAGTCTGGGAGGAGGCCGTTCCTGAGGGGGAAGCCCCAGTACATACAGGGGAAAATGTGGCCAAACTAGGGAACTTTCCTGTGCTGTCCATCTTGCAGCAGGAAGGAGGTCTGACCAGAAGAGTTCTGCATGACACAGAAGAAAAAACGAGTTACTTACCTGAACACTATGGTTCTCCAGTATTATCTTTCATAGATTCACATGCTTGTATCTTCCCCGTCGTCATGGTGGGAGTCTCACATTAACAGAATGACTATAGCAGTATCATAGAGTAAAACACTGCATAGAAAGTCCCATAGGGGACCATTATATTTGGTTGCCAAACCTCCTCATTATTTGGACCAAAACTCAGCCAATGAGCTGCCAGCCCTGACATCACACTCCCCAGTAGAACCATCATACCTCAGATTTCCGAGTGAGAGCCAAGGATATATCCAGAAATAAGAGGTCTACATGAGTAACAGGGAGGTGGGAGGGTCGCATGTGAATCTATGAAAGATAATACTGGAGAACCATAGTGTACAGGTAAGTAAATTTCTCCAATATGGAATCTTTCATAGATTCACATGCTTGTATCAGACTAGCGAGCAGTACTTATAGAAGATGATTTGCTCAGGATAGAACCCCACAGACTGTGGGCTCTGCTCCTTTTTTTTTTTTTCATATAAATTTACAGAATTGTAGAATAGTCTTTAAAATTGTACGCATATCATATCTGTTGAACAAACATAATACCAATAAAGCAAAAGCATAACCTTGAAAGAAAAGCAACTATCGACACATAGATATATAATGGTAGATATAACTATATATATATATATATATATATATATATATATATTCCAACCAAACACAGAGACCCATTTAGCTGCAGCCACGCAAGAACTCCGTTTCGAACTCCTTTATTAACAGCCTGCCAGCAGGTTTACCAAAAGTGACGCTTTTCCAGTAATAAACAAGCCAAATGCATTTCGAGAGTCTCTGCTCTCTTCCTCAGTGGCAAAGTCATCATATGCTGGCTCACTCCCTTGTATATAGTCCCCGCCTCTAGGGCGTTGGCAATCAGAGGCGTTTCTGGGATCAGTAGTTTCTATGTGACTGGAGTGATCCCCAGCGAAATGGATGCAAATATTAAACCCAAGTGGGATGAAGGCACATCACGTTGGTTCGCCTGCCTTGCTTTGTAGCTGTTAATGGAGCGTTTTCAGGGGATACCTCTGCACTACTCCTCAAAACGTTCTTGTCCATTAGTCCTCCGTGGTATAGAGGACCGGCTCCGTTGTAACAGGGTGCTGCAAACCACGACCGGGCGGCCGTTATTCATTCCAACCAAACACAGAGACCCATTTAGCTGCAGCCACGCAAGAACTCCGTTTCGAACTCTCTGTGTTTGGTTGGAATATATATATATATATATATATATATATATATATATATATACATATACATATATATACATATATATATATATATATGTATATATATCAATATAAAACTTTGGACAATACCTCAATGACAAAGATGGCGAAGAACCGCTTGTCCCACTGCTGCATCATTTTGCCATGCTGTATCTAGACAACAGTGTCTAGTAAAAGTGTGCACATTCTTCCACATTGCTGCTCGGCAAATGTCTGGCAGAGAAACTCCGGCAAATAGGGCTGTAGAAGTTGCCATTTTTCTGGTGGAATGTGCATGTACTCTGGATCAAAGAGGATTACCGGCTTTGTCATGGCACAGCGAGATAGCCGAAGAAATCCATCTAGAAATACCGGCTCTTGAAAGTGCCAACCCTTTTCTTGGAACAGAAAATGCTACAAACAGCTGGTTTGTTTTTCTGAACGACTTTGTCCTGTCAATGTAGAACTTTAGACATCTTTTGACATCTAGGGAGTGTAGAGATTGCTCCGCAGGTGACGAAGGATCCTTAAAAAATGTAGGCAATACCACAGGTTTGTTGAGATGAAATATGGACGGAACTTTAGGGATGAATTTAGGATTTGTCCTCAAGACCACCTTGTCAGGACGAAATTGGAGAAAAGGCTCAGAAATCGAGAAAGCCTGAATTTCGCTTACTCGCCTTGCTGAAGTGAGGGCTAAAAGCAAGGCTGTTTTCCATGAGAGAAATTGCAAATCCGTTTTATGTATTGGTTAAAAAGGAGACTTCATGAGTTGTACTAGAACCGTGTTAAGCTGCCATGAGACTGTTGGACAGTGGACTGGAGGAAATGACCTGAAAAGTCCCTTGAGAAATTCTTTTATTACTCTCTGCGACCAGAGAGATGGACGGTCAGGATGTCTTCTATATCTTGATATAGCTGCCAGATGCACCTTTATAGAAGCATGAGAGAGTTTTGCTTTGGCCAGATGCAAAAGATAAGGCAGGATTTGTTCTGAAGAAATATTAAAAGGCTGAAGATTTTAAGAAGCTCACCATTGACAAAACCTCCTCCATTTTGCTGTATAGGTTTTGTTCGTAGAGATCGCCCGTGATTCAGAAAGAATCTCTCTGCATTCTTGAGAAATATTCAAAGATTGAAACTCATGTTCAAGAGGTTCCATTGATTGATTTCAAATTCAGATGAAGAATTTGGCCTTTGTTCATGGAAATCAGATTCTGAGAGAGCGGGAACTGAATCCTGGGTGCCACTGAAAGCTTGAGGAGATCGGAGAACCACGCTTGTCTCGGCCAAGCTGGAGCTATGAGAATCAAGTGGCATGGCTCTGATTTCATTTTCCGGATCACTTTTGAAATTAGAGGGAAATGGGGGAAATGCATATGCAAACATTCCCGTCCAGCACATTTGGAGGGCATTGCCCCACGATCCCTTCTGATGGAATCTGCTTGCGAAGTGTTTGCATCTTGAGTTGCGGACTGGCGCGAAAAGGTCTAGCGATGGGGTTCCCCATAGACGGAAGACCTGGAGAAGGTGACCCTGATGTAACTCCCATTCATGAGAGACACTTGGAGATCTGCTGAAAGCATCTGCTCTCGAGTTGTTCACTCCCGGAATGTGCTGCACTTGTAGCGAGATGTTGTGGAGAAGTAATCACCTCCAAATCTCCTGTGCTTGTTTTGAGAGAAGTTCTGATTTTGTACCCCCTTATTTTAGCAGGTAAAATATGGTAGTCGTGCTGTCGGTCCTGACTAGGACCGTAGAACCTCTGATCCTGGGCAGAAAAGCTTGTAATTCCAAGAATACTGCCTTTAATTCCAGCAGGTTGATGTGAAGATGCAAATCCGTTTCTGACCAATGACCTTGAATCTCCAAGTCTTGAAGATGAGCTCCCCAACATTTACAGAGACGCGTCTGTCATCATTACATAACTGTGATGTTGAGGCACGAATATCAGACCCTTCGTTAAGTGTTTTCTGATTGTCCACCGTGACAGGGCTCTTTTTATTTGAGGAGAGATGGACACTCGATCTTTGAAAGTTCCTAAAGTTTGGATCCACTGTTTGTCCAGAAGCTCTTGAAGAGGTCTCATGTGTAGCCAGCAATTGGGAAGCAACGGGATACAAGAAGACATCATTCCCAACAATGACTTGTAGATCCTCACTGAAGTGAACTGCTTTTTTCGCAGAAGGGATGCCAGATTTAGAATCTTTTGAACTCTTTCTTCGGAAGGGTAAGCTTTCGGTTCTTTTGTGCGAAGCATAGCTCCTAGAAACTGAAGAGACTGAGATGGGCGAAGACATGACTTTTCGATGTTGACTCTCAAACCGAGACGACTGAAGAGATCCATGCAGCGCCGCAGAGAGCACTGTGTTTCCTGAAATGAAGCGCCTTTTACGAGCCAGTCGTCCAGGTACGGGAAGACCTGAAGACCTTGAAGTCTTAAGTGAGCTGCCACTTGTGCCATACATTTCGTGAAAACCCTTGGGTCCGACTTCAGACCGAATGGCAATACTTTGAATTGGTGGTCCAGGGATGCTAGATTGTCTCCTCGGCAAAGAAGTAGTAATATTTCTTGAAGGGATAACATTCAAAATGACATGTTTTTGATGAATTTGTTCAAACTTTTTAGGTCCATTACCTGTCTCCATTTCCCTGTAAGCTTTTTCTTTATTAGAAAGAAATGCGAATAAAAGCCTCTCCCTTGTTGATGACGTGGCACTTCCTCTATTGCCCCCTTTTGTAAGATGGATAATATTTCCATTTTGAGAGCGGACAGGTGTCGTTGCTTTCGGTGAATAGGGGGTTGATGTGGAGGCTTCTGTATAAATTCCACGGTATGGCCCTGATGGATTATGTCCAAGACCCATTTGTCTGTTGTAATGGACTTCCATGTGTGGTAGAATAGAGCCAGATAATGGTCGTTGAAGTTTGGACCGGTGGTGGGCGCATTGTTGCAGTCACTGTCTTCTATGAGACTGTTGAACCTTGCCTCTTGTCGATGATTTTCCTCTTGTCTGTTGCTGGTATGAGGAACCGGAGGAACAAAATTGCTGACCACTTGAAAACTGGCGATCTCCCTGTTGATTGTAAGGTTGATATCTGCCAGACTTGAATGGCGGTCTCTGGGTATATTGACCTCTTGACCCTCTCCTACGAAAGGAAGAAAACTTTCCCTGTTGCAAAGACCCTAGTGCTCGTGCTGTGTCCGTGTCAGCTTTGATGCCCTGAAGGGTCTCATCAATATGTTTACCAAACAGATTTTCTCCATCAAAAGGCATGTCAATTATCTTAGTTTGCACTTCAGGTCTGAATGAAATAGCCTTAAGCCATCCCTGTCTTCGCAGCGCTATAGCTGCTGCCATCTGACGAAATGCAAGCGACGACATATCCATGGCTATACCGATTGACTCCGAACCTGCTCTGGAGCATTCCTGAATGATGGTGGATGCCTCATCTTTCTTATCTTCTGGCAAGTGAGACAATAAAGGAGGTATGTCAGACCACATCTGGCGATTGTATCTACTAAGTAGAGCTACGGCATTCACCGCTTTAATTTCTGCTGCCACCAGCACAGCAAAGCGTTTTCCCGCTCCATCCATGCGTCTTCCTTCCTTGTCCGGAGGCGCTGCCGTTGTGGACACCGGATTCTTAGAGTTGCGCTGTGCCGCCTGCATCACCACAGATTCCGGCCGTGGATGCCCAATCAAACACGCCGGAGAAGACTCAGGTGCTCTATACTTTTTTTCAATCCTCGGAACCGAGGCTGCAACGGAGGCAGGGTTTTTCATCAATTTCAACCGCTCTTCCCAAATAAAGTCAATAATCGGTATTGATCGGACAGATTTACATGAATCCTCTTTAAAGTTTTAAAAAGGAAACATTCTGCCTCCTTGACTGGAAGCGGAAGCTCAAAGCGCTTTGAGGCCTTTTCCATTATATCATGGAATCCTCCAACATCTTGAGGAGGAGAAGTGGCTGGCGACGGCGATGGAAATAGCGTTGTAGGCAGAACATAAACGTCCCATTCAGTCCCAACTGGGCTATCCTGAATAAGTTCACCTTCCTCTGGCTGATTTCCGTCACTTTCAATCAGGTCATCTCTGATTGTCAAAAACCACAAAACCCTGTCTTGTGGAGTAAAATATGTCAGTATAGCCTGCGACAGATAAGTCTCATATCAGTGATCACTGTTGCACTCCCCTATCCACTATCGTTTTTTCGGGGGAATCTTACTGCAGTACGGTGCGAGTCCTGCGGTGATACTGACACTTGGTGGTCATAAGCGGTCCTCCGTGCTCCCACCGCCCCTTCAGATGGTGTTTCGCCGCGGCTCACATGCTAGGGTGAATAGACGACACCTGCGGAATGGAGTCACTTTCAGGTTCCCCACTCGCTAATACTCTTGGTTCCTCACAAGGCTACCCCGGAAAGACCATCTGAGGAACTCTCCACAGTATCCCCCAGTGCTTCCGTTGCTGTTGGGGAGCCCCAGTTAAGTTTGGGATGTATTACCTGCAGGCCCTTGACGTAGTGGGTGTGGCCCCGGCCCCACGGCCGCCTGTCCTTGTGCCGCACCGCCGTAGGCCCTCAGCTCACCACTCCTCAGTCGGGGGACTTGCCCCCCACCACCAGCAGTGGCGCTCCTTCTGTTGGCGCTGCAATGGATCAGCCGTGGGTGCTCAGGCCCGCCAGGTGAGCCACTATTCACCACTTACTCCATCCCGAGGCTGGGGCCCTCTGGGCAAGCACCCCGCAATCCAGCAAATCAAAGGGAGAGCCTACGCGTGGCAGTCGCTGATGAGGAGTATGTGGAGTGAGGTTCAGAGCCCGAAAAGTATCTCGCCCTGCAACGCTGATAGGTGCTAGGGCCTCCTCGTAGTCTGCCCACAGCCCTCGTGGCACGGTACTGTCTCTGCCCCCACATGTCTCCCGGGGGGGCCTGTTATGCCCCCCACCGATCACCTCCGTTGGTAATGGGGGACCCCGGCAGAGTGGGGTTCTCTGTTGGTCAACACGAGGGCAAGATGGCGTCCAGCTGACTGGCCCGGAGTGCTGCTCCGCTGAGCCCTCCCGCATGAAAACCCAATATTAGCCCCATGGCTTACCTCGCAACATTGTATCAGCCCGACGATAGCAAATAAGCCCACGGGATGCATACGGGATGCCGCTGTTGTTCTTCCGCAGCACCTTAGATAGCAAAAAGGTGTCGTCCGCAAACAACAACGCGGGCACCTTCCTTTGATCTAAATTCGGGGCATCACTGTACTCTACCTGGTTTAGTTGGGAGACCAGGGCGTTGACATAAAGGCAAAACAGGGTGGGGGCAAGAACACAGCCCTGCCTTACCCCCCTGTCAACCGGGAAACGTGATGTCAGTTCCCCTGATTTCCCAAATCTAACCTGGGCAAAATTCGCAGAGTGTAGGCGAATGATCATAGCTAGTAGGTCTGGGGGTATTCCCAGTTCACCAAGAACTGCCCATAACTTGGCTCTGGGCACCATATCAAAGGCTGATTTTAAATCGATACATTTTTCCTAAAACCAGCCGGATAGTCACTCGGTATGTCATGATCTTCCATCCACATGTGTAGATTATCGAGTAAAATTCTAGAGAACAACTTCTGAGAGACATCAATCAGGCTGATTGGCCTATAGTTTGTGGGTAGTAAGGGAAAGCCCTTTTTATAGATCTGAAATATTTCTGCTCTGAGGCATGTGTCTGGAATTTTCATCCCCCGCACTATAGCATTAAATACCATCCAAAGGTAGGGGCCCCAGATCATTGGTTCCTCCCTGAATAGATCCCCAGGGATCTGATCCAAACCTGGGGCTTTACCAAGGGGGAGTGACTTAAGTGCAACTTGAACCTCTGCTAAAGTAATTGCATGTAAAAGAGGCAAAGAAGCAGAAGATTGATTGGTTTCCACAGGCGCTAATGCCAGATCACTAGCATAAAGAGATTTAAAATGCACTTCCAAGGCTGAAGCAGAAATATTCGTTTCTACCGGAGAACGTTCGGCAGAGTTGTGGAGATTAGAGACTAAGTACCAGAAGCCCTTCATGTCCCTTTTGTGTAGGGCTACTCTAATGTCTTCCCATCTAGCACACTCCAATAAGTTTGGCTTGCTTGATAGTTACGTTATACAAATGCCTTTTTATTTTTATTTGTGGTCTATTCTCACTCCGTATTGCCTCAATAAGAGGATTTGTCAAACCAGGAAAGTTTATGGGTCATATTCACAGGGGGCTTAGAAACAGGGTTGAAAAATGTATTAAGGTCCACCGTTAGTTCGGTGTGGGTTATTTCGACCTCGTTTCTATCCCAATTTGTAGGCAGTCGAGTCACCTCTTCAACGACCTTCTCAAGAAAAGGGATGATCAAAATGTATAAAGCTGCCAATTTCTCCGGTACTAACCTAATCGATTCCCACCTTATCCTTCTTTTGTTATTAACCAAGACTAAATTAGTACAAGCGTTGGGAAGACTCATCATTGACATTTGATGGTCCGGGATCCGAAGTTCCAGGACTAAAGCATTATGGTCACTGTCGTGTCTCAAAAGGACCGTAAAATCAACTATCCACTGCCAGGTACTGGTTTCCACCAAAATATAATCCAAAAGGGAAAACTGTGCGGATCTATTAAAGGCGGACTTCCCTGCTTGGTCAGACTTGGTGCGGCCATTACATGCCCTTAAAGAGTGCAATAACATAGCTTTGTTTATCTACATCACCAAAGGGGACCACACCTTTACCTGCTTGATCTGTGGGTCGGGAATTAACCAAAATCTGTCCACGTCACTGGGGACTGTGTCTAAGGGGTTAACAATGGGTTCGAATTGGCAGTTAAAGTCGCCCCCTATCACCTTCCTTACATCCTTAGGTAGAGATTGTAGGATTACAGACAGATCATCAATTACAGAGGATTCCTTCGAGGCACTTAAAGGGCGTGAATACAGGTTAAAATTCACGATTTTAAGATTAGAAAGAAAAGTTAACTTGACGCCCTGGATGTCATCTGTTAAGGTGATCACTTCCTCCATCTGACAATCCAGATTAGTTGGAACCCAAAGAGACAGACCCCCTGAGGGTCTCCCCCTATTACTTCTGTGTGCAGATACATTATACATAGCATAGCCCTGGCTCACAATATAATCAATTGCCCAGGCTTCCTGGAACAGGCAAAGGTCATATTGGAATATAAACTTTACCCAGTCTGGGTTCTGTAACTTCTTTTTAATACCTGCCACGTTCCAGGATAATACCTTTAAATTCGGGCCCCTGGAAAAGCAATCACTACGGTTATTAGGGACCCCATTTCTGGAGGACTGGGTTAACCACAGGTTATTTACCAAATGTGTGCCTGCTTCTGCCATTGGTGGAGGGGTAGTGTCTAATGGAAGGAGATAATTTATATTGCGTTCTGTTATTCTGTGTGAGTTAGAGGCAGTAATCTCCAAAGGGGTAGAATCCTCTAACTTCACAGTTGGGTATACAAGCGAACTTGTCAGTCAATCACATTCCTCCAATTTTTGGAAAGAACTTCAAATCTATTATGTGTCGGCACCGAGCCACTACCCAGCAGATGCATTCTATTCTCTTCACTAGATAGGGCGTGGAAGGGCTTGGCCCTATTCAGTCTATTCTTCCTAGGAAAATGATTATTATAAAAATAATCTAAAGTTAGAGGGACTATTTTATAGCTCCTACGTTGGGGAGGATAGAAGTTTGCTAACAATATAGGTAGGATTTTGGTATTTGAAAAATGAACAATGACACAGTCCCCTTTAAAGCTTTTTTCCTGGCTGCCCACCCATTCCACCCTCCTTGTCATAATTAGTTCATTTGCCATGAATGGGCAGGTCCTTTCAGTGGCACTTATATTGGAATAGATCCAGTGCAGGCATTTGCCCATAAGATCAGTCGTAGATTCCATTTGATCAGGTCGGAGCCGAGGAACATTAGCCAGGACCAGAGCCAAAGGAGCAGCTGCTGGCGGAAGATGAAAACTTGATCGGGCAAAGGTATTAGAGGTTATAGACATTAAAGGTCTTATTGTTTCCGGCTGTATACAGCCTCCATAGCCCGATATACGTGGCACTGCTGCATTGTTTGGAACCTCCCTTACAAGAGTCCTGGGGCTATGTGGCAAAGAGGCTGAGGTAGCTGGAAGGGAGACTGGTGCGGGTTTAGAAGTCATGATAATTGATGGATCAGACAGTCTGCAAAGGTTGAATAGGTTCAGCACTCGCAGCTAGTTGGACTGCCTGTAACGGGGGTAAATTTACATGCAATGCCGGACTGGAACCCTGGGCAGGAGCAAGACGGAGCTGTGACTCAAGCTCGTTCAGTCTACTTTCAATAGTTGATAGTTTTTCTATGATTGGCAACATAATGGAATCCATTTTTGACAACAGATCGTCCAAGACTGAGGCCTGGTCAATAACTGGAGGAACTGGGAGAGCGGAAGAAGCAAATGTTAAAGTTGACTGACATATCTTAGAGGCCTTAGACCCCGATTTTTTGTGGAAACCTTTGGTTTAGCAGCACCCACAGGTTTCACTTGTTTAGGTTTGTGGCCGCAGCAACATTTTTGCCTCTAGTACGCCTTGGCTTAGGTGAAAGAAGGTGTTCCTCTATTGATACCTCCGCACTAGATGATGAAAAACTGCAGATCTGTTCTTTCTCTGTGAAGGGACATTGGGTGGGAGGGGTAGGTTCATTTTGCTCAAAAACTCGAGGAATACCCGGAGACACATTAATGAGGTTTGGAGAAGAGACCGGGGCAGAAGGAAATGAAGGTCTACCAGGAAGGGCCCCAGGTTCTAATGAAAGCCGTCGCTCAGTCATTTCTATTTCATGAGCAAGAATGTTAATGGCCCTGGTCAAGAAAGAATCAAGAGTTGCGCCCACAGCCGCACCTCCTAGCTCCTTAAGACCTCTCCTTTTAGCCATTGCCAGGGGATAATAACAGTCAAAATTAAATACCTTATTCTGCGGGAGAGGAAAGAGAGTGGGCCCTGCCCGGCCTCCTCCAGGCGATGACGGGCCCGCCCTTGGCCCGGGCGTGCACGTACCGCGCTGCGGGAGCCCTGGGCGGGTTTAAACCCGCCTCCTGGCGCTGGCAGATGGCGTTTTCCACTGGCGCCGCAGGAGGACTCTGGGAACTGGAGTCCCCCGAAGGTACCAGGAATGCTGCAGTCCCCCACGGACTGGTAGAAGGCAGGAGGGCAGGGTGATGGTGTTCGGGCAGCAGTGCGGCAGACCTGGAACCTGCGCTGCGGGAGCCCTGGGCCGGTTTAAGCGCGCCTCTTGGCGCTGGCAGATGACGCTCTCCACTGGCACCGCAAGGGGACTCTGGGAACTGGAGTCCCCCGAAAGTAACAAGAACGCTGCAGTCCCCCACGGACTGGTAGAAGGCAGGGTGAAGGCGTTACGGGCAGCAATGCGGAAGACCTGGAACCCGCGCTGCGGGAGCCCTGGGCCGGTTTAAATGCGCCTCCTGGCGCTGGCAAATGCCGCTCCCCACTGGCGCCGCAGGTGGACTCTGGGAACTGGAGTCCCCCAAAAGTACCAGGAATGCTGCAGTCCCCCACCGACTGGTAGAAGGCAGGAGGGCAGGCTGATGGCATTACGGGCAGCAGTGCGGCAGACCTGGAACCCGTGCTGCGGGAGCCCTGGGCCGGTTTGAACGCGCCTCCTGGCGCTGGCAGATGACACTCTCCACTGGCACCGCAGGGGGACTCTGGGAACTGGAGTCCCCCGAAAGTAACAGGAACGCTGCAGTCCCCCACGGACTGGTAGAAGGCAGGGTGAAGGCGTTACAGGCAGCAGTGCGGCAGACCTGGAACCCGTGCTGCGGGAGCCCTGGGCCGGTTTGAACGCGCCTCCTGGCGCTGGCAGATGCCGCTCTCCACTGGCGCCGCAGGGGGACTCTGGGAAGTGGAGTCCCCCGAAAGTACCAGGAATGCTGCAACCCCCCACGGACTGGTAGAAGGCACGAGGGCAGGGTGATGGCGTTGCGGGCAGCAGTTTGGCAGACCTGGAACTTTAATATTGACTTCCTAGCCCCGCAGAACAAGTAAAAAAAACCTCGGGGCGACCTGGAGCATTGCCAAGGGTGTTGTGTATTTGTTCCACCTCCTTCACAGCCGACCACAGACTAACCAAAAGACCTGTTAATAAAAGCAAGCTTGGGCCCCACATTCCGGTCCTCCTGTGCAATTTAAAAGATAGCTTGCGCACCATAGACTGTAAGATTTATATACTAACAGCGTATAGATCGTTTTCAGGAACAGGTCCAACGGCAGGAGGAAACTCAGATTTCCGATATTGAGGACTTGAAAGGTCAGGCGTGTATTTCTAATACAGTCCTCAAATTCAAACTTGCTGCTAAATGCAAAGAATGAGGACCCTGAATGCAACACAATGTATGAGTAGCTGCTTCACCTAATGCTAGCAAAATGGAGAGATTTGTAGAGGACATGTTGTTTGGCCGAGAAACTTTTTTTGTTGCTGTTATAGTTTAGCGAGCGCATCCTTACTGGCGCAAAAGCTGCAGCCAAGGCAAAACCCCCAACCTATCATAGCTCGCCTGCTAAACTACAGAGATCGTGATCAGATACTACAAAAGGGCGTAACAGGATCTTCGCTATTATGGTGCTCCCATTGCCTTTTATGAATACCTCACACCAGTGGTACAGAAAGCCAGGCGATCCTTCACTGTAGTCAAGAAACTTTGCATGCGAAGGCAATCTGGTACTTCATGCTGTATCTGTCCAAGCTTCGGTGGAGTACAAAGAAAAAATTCATTTTCTCACCCACCCAAGACAGCAACTGATTTAATCATAACCTACCTATGGTGCGGTGAACATTTAGGCTCAGCAACCCCAGTTCAACGAGAGGTGACTTGTGACACCTTGCCTCTACTCTCATGATGGCGACCAGAACCTTTGACTGTTGGAAATTCTTGTTAATCTTTATTGTGTTAACCAACTTTTGCTTACAGAAACACCTGTATGAATGTAATATATTGGCTAAGACCTATCGAGCGTTGCAACGTATTTGCACTCTAGGCAGCCTGCATTTTTGTTATGGAATTAGGCTGCTGCTATTTACACATGTTAATGTCCGGCAAAGTCATCACAACAATACTCAAACTTATGTGAGCTTCTTGCATAGGCTGTTTGTTCTTCATGGTGGCCCCAAACATTAAACCCATTCATGCTAATGTAGTATGACTTTCAATGTTTTTGTTGTTGTTGTTGTTGTATTGGGTTAGGGTTGGCATGGGTAGGGAGAGGGGATGAGTAGACACCTGAGAGGTAGAATATTATGACATATCCATATGGTTTAATTATGTAGTTGGAATGTCCACGGATTAAACAACCTGCATAAACCAGATAAATGTTGGCTTACTTATAGAGGCATAAAATAGATACTCCCCTGTTGTAAGAAACTCACATATTACTTGGGAGCCCCTCCCCGTTTGTCTTGAAATGGGTGAGACATTGCTACTTTTCTTCACACTCCACATACGGTCGGGGTTAGTCAGACATGTCAAGAAAACCACTACCTTTACACTATTTATTTAAATGTTATGTGTTAGAGAAAAATAACTGACATCTTCTGACAGCTCACTTCACAAAAACCTCTATCTCTAGTAAAAGAGAAAAATAAACCTAATTTTCTAAGCAGCAATTAGTTAAAAGGCAAACTGACATTTGACCTTTCTTTGAACAGACAGCAAATGTGTTAAGATAAAAACAAGATGTTGGCATCTGTATTGCTCATTCACTTTCTGAATCAACACAACACCTGTTCCTTTCCAGCCAAAGTTTACTCATAGGACTAGTAGGGGCTAAAAATAGCCCAACCTGATGACATTTTATTTGCAATTGTGAGTGGGTGAGTAGACCTTTCTGTCTTCATACCAGGTACTCCTTAATGGGTTCCACCAAGTTGTTGCTGCTGCCAAACACAAGACCCACTACCCAATGTATCTGGTTACCTTTGAGTGTGTGTGTTGGGTGAGGTGGGAGGGGGATTCAGGTTCCTTGAGGGTAGCTGTGAGTCCAGCCATGCTTGTGGGCTGTCGGCTTGGTAATGACCTGGAGTATACTGCCAGGAAGGAGTTGGAGCTCAGGTGAAACTAGGAGATGTTGGGGTTGCCTGAATGACTTTCTCTGACCCTAAGGTCCATGGCAGCCCATGTAGGTGGTCAAAAAGACCTGGAGCCTGGATGAGACATGCCAAGAAGAGGAAGGGCAAGGGTTGTCGAAAACCTGCTCCTGACATTACCAAAGTCTGGGAGGAGGCCATTCCTGAGGGGGAAGCCCCAGTACATACAGGGGGAAATGTGGCCAAACTAGGGAACTTTCCTGTGCTGTCCATCTTGCAGCAGGAATGAGGTCTGACCAGAAGAGTACTGCATGACACAGAAGAAAAAACTAGTTACTGACCTGTACACTATGGTTCTCCAGTATTATCTTTCATAGATTCACATGCTTGTATCTTCCCCGTCGTCATGGTGGGAGTCTCACGTTAACAGAATGACTTTAGCAGTATCATAGAGTAAAACACTGCATAGAAAGTCCCATAGGGGACCATTATATTTGGTTGCCAAACCTCCTCATTATTTGGACCAAAACTCAGCCAATCAGCTGCCAGCCCTGACATCACACTCCCCAGTAGAACCATCATACCTCAGATTTCCAACCCCGAATGAGAACCAAGGATATATCCAGATATAAGAGGTCTAAATGAGTAACAGGGAGGTGGGAGGGTCGCATGTGAATCTATGAAAGATAATACTGGAGAACCATAGTGTACAGGTAAGTAAATAGTTTTTTCTCCAATATGGAATCTTTCATAGATTCACATGCTTGTATCAGACTAGCGAGCAGTACTTATAGAAGATGATTTGCTCAGGGTAGAACCTCACAGCCTGTGGGCTCTGCTCCTTTTTTTTTTTTTTTTTACATATAAATTTACAGAATTGTAGAATAGTCTTTAAAATTGTACGCATATCATATCTGTTGAACAAACATAATACCAATAAAGCAAAAGCATAACCTTGAAAGAAAAGCAACTATCGACACATAGATATATAATGGTAGATATAACTATATAACTATATATATATATATATATATATATATATATTCACTGAAAAAACCATAGGTTATAGACCATATATAGTTAGGAATTAGCATTTACAAAACCTTATTTTACTCACACAAAACCATTGAAATTCCATATATAGTTAGTTGCACTAACTATATATCGCGCATCCGCAATCCACTGCTGATGATGTCACATATTACATCATTCATGACATGGTCAGTGACATCACTGATGACATCACTGATGACATCTCAAATGACATCACTGATGACAACATCCAGTGACTGTATGTTTCTGTAAAGTTAAAATATGTTTTACATATTGAAGAATGAGTAGATGTATAAGTGTCTGAATGAAGGTTTTAGTAGGTGCGTGGTTGACTGTATGAGTGAGTGATTAAATGCGTCCTACTGAATGCATAGGTTAGTGACTAAACTGTGTGAAAGTTTGCATCAGTATGTCTGTTGTTGTGCAAGCTGCTGCATGTGTTGATCAGTAGCTATATGAGTGGCTATATGGGTTATTGATTGGTTGGCCAAGTATTTGTATGGGAGACTGAGTGTGTGTGTGGCTGGTTGGGAGGTGTGTGACTCTGTGCAGATCAATGTGTACTTGTATCAGTGATTGTATAAGAGAGTAAGTATGTGTTAGTATATGTTTGAAAATGTAAGGTGCTCTATGTTCAACTGTATAGATTAGAAAATGGAGGTGTGATTGATTCTTTGCATGACTGACTAGGTGTGTGAGTAACTCCATGGATGAGCAACAGAGTGTAAATGTCTGTATAGGTGTATGAGTGCATATGATAGTGTTGTAAAGATGAGTGATTGTATCTATGAATGATTGTATGGATGAATGAGTGAATGTGTGTGTAGACGTAGGAATCAGTGAGTGCGTATGTAGTAACTAGTATTGGTGTGTCAATGGTTTCAAAAATTATACTCTGTATTTAACACTGGTTGTAACAGAGGTTATATTAAAATGTGAGGAGATGCATTGTATTGTCACATGAATGATATCATCAGTGATGTGGTCATTGATGTCAAATGAGATGTCATCAGTGATGTCATTTGAGATGTCATCAGTGATGTCACTGACCATGTCATGAATGATGTAATATGTGACATCATCAGCAGTGGATTGCGGATGCGCGATATATAGTTAGTGCAACTAACTATATATGGAATTTCAATTGTTTTGTGTGAGTAAAATAAGGTTTTGTAAATGCTAATTCCTAACTATATATGGTCTATAACCTATGGTTTTTTCAGTGAATTTTCAAGGTTTTGTAAATGCTAATTCCTAACTATATATGGTCTATAACCTATGGTTTTTTCAGTGAATTTCATTGGTTTTTTAACAGCTAATATCTGTAGCTGTAAAATGTATTCTTCTTTAAATCCAAAAATATATTTTATATGTTTATGAATAATTTTTTTTTAAATATTTTTTTTTCTTCGTTCCCGCTTCGCGAATCGGGAAGCTTCCCGTTAGCTGACCTTGATGCCGCGAAATAGACCGCGAGCCGGTAAACGTTTCTTTACCGCAAGTGCCGCGTTAGAAAACAACATCGTGACGCCTCCCGTCCGCATGACGTTTCACGTTGTCGCGTGATACGTCATATGACGTGCTACGTTAGCGAACTGGTACGCGAAGCGAGTCGCAAAGCGCAGGTTTCTGGAAGCAAACCGGGAGGCCCTGCAAAGCGCTTAACGTAAACACAGCAAGTCATGTGACTTGGTAATAACACTTTTCATTGGTTCATTTCACTTTTGGTTTCCTAATGATGTAAGACTAGGTCATATAATCTAAAATGAACACTTTTGATTGGTTGAGAACTCTTGTTTTCCCAAATGATGAAAATCCCTCCTTCTTTCCTCACTCTGACTTTCATCATTGTGAGAGAAAGACCCTTTGTGATCACTGAGCAATGGCTTCTTTAGTAGCTTCAGCTGGTGCTTCCCCACCACCTCCACCACATCCAAGGAAGAGTGGACCACCTGCTCAAGTTATAATTCAACAAGAAGAAGAAGAAGAGGAACAGGAGGACGAGCACGAAGAGAGGCAGTTTTTGCCTGAGCAGCCCAGGACGTCTCACCGGAAAGAAAACTTCATTTGGCAATTTTTTAAAATTCCCAAAGGTCAGAAAAAAGTAAATGCAAGATACGTAACTTGCCTTATATGTCAAGATAGACTGTCCAGAGGGACCGACAAAAAATACAGTTTCGGAAACTACACAATGCATCGCCATATGACTAGGTGGCATCCTAACAACTACAGTGCTGCACAGTTTCGGAACGACCTAGATAATCTCCCTATTATGGCCAGAAGATCTGTTGTACCGGAAGTAACGGGACCAGAGGGCAGGGAGATGGTGCCAAATATACAAATGAGATTTGGTGATGTAAAACACATCTGCGCATTTTGCAATGGATTCATTTCCTACGGAGAAAAAAGCATCACTCTGATCAACAGAGCTATTGACTATCATATGCAAGTTTGTCCGAAACGCCCAAAATAATAAATACTTCTTTTTTTTGCTTTGTTGCTCCTGTTGAGCCCTTTACAATGAATCGTTTTCATTGCCCCCTCCAAGAAAAACCCAAAAGAATATAAAACTGTTCCGAAAAATTCAAAAACAGTAAAAAAATGTTCAGAAAAATAAAAAAAAAAGTTCTTTTCAGAACTACCTCCCCGTTATTAAAAAATTGGTACAATATTTGGAACTGTGCCAACCTCTATTTCTCTTAGTTCGCTTCCCAGTTCGCTCGCCGGTACGCGAACCGGAAGCGAACCAAAAACAGTAAGTATAAGGGAAGGAAACAGACACTTATGTTAAAAGAAAGACAGCTATAAGGGAGTAAACTAGAGATACCATTACCCGTAATCCACTGCTGATGATGTCACATATTACATCATTCATGACATGCTCAGTGACATCATCAGCAGAGGATTGCAGGTTTTTTGGCAACATGCCTTATCCACGGTTTAATAACGCTGCCTTTTGCTTTATATAAGTTTTCAAATTGTATGAAATATATACCAATAGGTCGTTATGAACCTTTAGGTAGTGCTTTTCTTCATGAGGTCTGGTCGCTTCCATACACATACAGATGTTTCAAAGATGATCAAGAAGTTTATCTGAATGGAGAGGAATGCACTGAGACGCCAGATCATTCACTAATGTGTAGGCACATACAGTTACACGGTTCATGCAACAAACACCGACCAAATATGGCTTGCGTGTTGCAAGGCACGCCAGTTCCTGCTATCATCCCCACGTTCAAGTTGTTGGAAAATGGTAGTTATTTGATGCTCAATAATGAAGATTGTTCTGAGTTAATTAAAAGTATTCCTTTTATCGTAACAGTAAGTGAACGGGTTATTTGCTGCAGAAATGTTCTATTTCCTCCCACACATGAACATAGGGAGTTTTCAATCTGGCCACAAATACCAACCTTGGGACACGTTTCAACGGCATGGCAAGAATAAGAGCTCTTTTGTCTCAGAGAGAGGTGGCCTTGAGTTCGGCCCGTGAAACTTTCGTACTTCACATAGCGAACACCCGTACAGAGGTGCACACCCTTTTCAATTAAGATTTGCCTTTCAATTTCAGCAACATGTTTCCGACTATCTTTAACGCATCCTCCACAAAGTCCCTGGCGCACTTTTTTAAAGTTGTTACCAGTGGTCTCGTGACTTCATTTGAGAAAATCTTTGGAGTCATCCCTGCTTCCTTTCATTCTATTTTCTGCACTCTGGTTCGTGGATTGGCATTTTTACTTGCATTACCAGCGGACGCTCTTGTGCTTTTTTACATTTTTAAATATGGATGTCCCTCCTATGCAACCTCCCACCCTGCAGCTGCTGACACTGTTCCGCAGTCGCATGCTAGAATATTATGGCACAATGCCGTTGGCGATATTAAGCACGGCATATGGATTATCTTTTCGATTCTCCTACTTCACCTGTGTCCAGCCTGTATTTCACTGCCTGACCTGTGATTTCGATTGGGCCATTGATTTGTGTCTCTGCGGACCGGTTTCTCCTGACGTCGACTTTAATCAGCTGATGACTCCTATCATTACTCACGAGTTGGTTTGTCCTGGCGAAAGGATTATGGCTGTGGCATTGATGCATGGACTACTTGGTCCCTGGAATTTACTGGCGGCAGCACAGTCTTTCTTGGAACAGAGCTTTCTTGAAAACCCACCGAGCTGTCCTCTGATGGTGATAGAGGATCCGGTGCTGGGAGAGCACGTATGTTCTTTTCCGCTTTTAAATTGGATGGCTGAACTGTTTTCGGATGAAGACGGTGACTTCCTATTGGAGGCTGTTGCAGCTTATTTTGCATACACAGTTATGTCATAGACCTTTTTCATGTTTGATATGCTGAGTACTAGCATTTCATTGACAATTCATTGACTTATTTGTCAAGTTTTTATTATTTACCTTGCCTATTGGCTTAAGACTCGATAAAGTACTTGGCTGTTTTATTTTTCTTTAGCATTAAATTTTCCTAGTTTTTAATGCTTTACCTTGCGGACCGTCCACATATAAACTTGCAATCTGCTCTCATGAGATGGCACTTCTATTATCTTATTCAGTTCGTTTCCGGATCATGAGGAGGTGTCATCTAGGTCCTGGATATCTTTACACCGTGTTAAGTTAGCATGGGCTCATTACCGGTTTAAACGCCATTTTTCCTTTTTTGCAACTTCTGCACACGACACTTAGTTGTTGCTTTAGCTTTCCACCTAGTAGTTCATCGTGGTTTACATGAGAATAATATGTTATTGGTCTACTATCTGCTTTACTTGTTAAACTATATCTGTACAGCGAGTGCTAAAGTTTCAAGAACAACACGATACAGAATTGTTATGAGGTCTGATCTCCACGACTTCATACTCATAACATAAGTGCAACTTCTGCCAATTCTGGGCATGAGGCGGGTTTTATATTGCTTTGCCGAACACACATACACAACAGTTGATGCGGTTCACATGAAGAGAGAGCTGGTGTATGCTGATGTGATTCCTTCAAATCTAAGACACTAAAGTATGGGCACGCCCTAAACCAACACAAAGAGACCTTCTTAGCAAATAATATAATATGTGTATTAGGGAGGGTGAGATATAAGCAGCCGCGGGCCGTGGAGGGAGTTACGATGGGGCAGGGAGGCGGGGAGGGGGAGAAGCAGGGTGGAGCCCTCTCTACCTTGCCCCTCCCCCTCCCCGCCTCCCTGCCCCACCGTAACTCCCTCCACGGCCCGCGGCTGCTTATAAGTGTTGCTAACTCTTATTCATTTACAGCATGTTAAGATACTGTCACCATTCGCTTTTTATGTACTAGTAACTATGCTGGTAATTTTGCTACTGATAATATGTGTACTTGTATTCTCCACCCTGCTTCTCCCCCTCCCCGCCTCCCTGCCTCACCGTAACTCCCTCCATGGCCCGCGGCTGCTTATAAGTGTTGCTAACTCTTATTCATTTACAGCATGTTAACATACTATCACCATTCACTTTTTATGTACTAGTAACTATGCTGGTAATTTTGCTACTGATAATATGTGTACTTTTATTATCTAAGGTACTACGCCTGAGAAGACGGCATTAGTAAATAAACATTTCAAATACACATCTGTTCTTCTTAACTCCATGTTCTGGTTTCTAAGAAATCTATAACGACCGACTGTTCATGAGTTCCACGTATCCTGAGGTACTATAAGTTCATATTCTGGATTGTCTAAACATTGAGAGTTTGTTATATCCAATGTGACACTGTACCTAGCTTGCTAAGGAGTTTTTGATTACTAACGTGAGTTTTGGGACACCCTAATTCGCCGAGGTTCCAATCCTCTGTCCACAGTTCTGTGTGAGAACAGAAACCCTGCGACAGGGGCACCCCCGACCCTTGCTGGAGCTTCATCACACTTGCGATACAACTCCAGCAATGCGCCACCTTTACGGCACAGATACATCACGCATCTGTGCTGTTTTTGCCCCATGATGCGCCGCATTGTAAATGCAGCACACCATAGGTGACGGAACAGCGGCACAGAATGACTAACACATCCCTGGTGATGCGCCAGTCATCATAAATGTATCCCTATGCTTCTTATCTTGTTAGAGATGAACCGCCATATGTATCATCAAAGTTTTTTGCATTTCCTAAATAGCGAACTTTAACGAATAAATAGCGATTCTTTACCATTCCTAGTTTGCGATGAGCTATTTGCTAATTAGCCGAATGTAGCCCAATGAAGCCCAATGTAGCCCAATGTAGCCCAAAGATGGCCGCCAGACACACAAAAAAACAAATGTAGCCCAAATATCAGCCAGATGTAGCCCAACTATAGCCCAGTGACAGAATGACCAATCAGCTTCGCAAACCTCCGTTACGCGAAGCGGAGCGCTGTTACAGATATATATCTTTTTTTGAACGTTAATTTCTCAAAATCCACTGGAGCACATATATTGAGACCTAGCAAAGGCACATCGGGCTACCAGTCCCTAATATTTTGCCAAGTTTCGTGCAAATCCATTCAGCCGTTCGATTATTATTATTATTATATTTTTTTGCCCCGCGGGGCCCTTTTAAAACCTCCACATCAAACCTAGGGGGTCAGCGAGGATCTACTATGCCCCCTTATAGTTATTTCCCCCTTTGTTTTGACCTCCTCTTGTCTCTCGATCCTACCGAGAGACAAGATGGCGGCCGCTACGGACTGTTTGGAATGTTGACAGACGCCGGAGAACCAATCAGCTTCGCTTCACAAAGCTCCGTTGCGCGAAAAGTCCGCGAACCAGAGCGCTGCCCGGTCCGCTGTTACAGATATATATCTTTTTTTAAACGTTAATTTCTCAAAATCCACTGGAGCACATATATTGAGACCTACAAAAGGCACATCGGGCTACCAGTCCCTACAATTTTGCCAAGTTTCGTGCAAATCCATTCAGCCGTTCGGGCTAAAAGTGAGGCCAACCGCCCTATGGAAATTAACATGGGAAAAACGCGTTTTGGGACCCCCCTTTTTTCTCGGCCCCCCCTTGACGAACCCCCCCAAAATTTTCAGGGGCTGCTCAGAAACAAAATGTGCCATTTTCCTGAAAATTTCAGCCAATTCCGTCCACAAACGCCAAAGTTATTAGACATAGAATTTTCAAAAAACCCATAGAGAAAAAATCCTAACTATATATACCTACTGGCGACCGCCAGTAGGTAATATATATATATATATATATATATATATATATATATATATATATATATATATATATATAAAACTTTGGATCATACCTCAATGAAACAGATGGCGAAGAACCGCTTGTCCCACTGCTGCATCATTTTGCCATGCTGTATCTAGACAATAGTGTCTAGTAAAAGTGTGCACATTCTTCCACATTGCTGCTCGGCAAATGTCTGGCAGAGAAACTCCGGCAAATAGGGCTGTAGAAGTTGCCATTTTTCTGGTGGAATGTGCATGTACTCTGGGTCAAAGAGGATTACCGGCTTTGTCATGGCACAGAGAGATAGCCGAAGAAATCCATCTAGAAATACTGGCTCTTGAAAGTGCCAACCCTTTTCTTGGAACAGAAAATGCTACAAACTGCTGGTTTGTTTTTCTGAACGACTTCGTCCTGTCAATGTAGAACTTTAGACATCTTTTGACATCTAGACAGTGTAGAGATTGCTCCGCAGGTGACTTAAAAAATGTAGGCAATACCACAGATTTGTTGAGATGAAATATGGACGGAACTTTAGGGATGAATTTAGGATTTGTCTTCAAGACCACCTTGTCAGGACGAAATTGGAGAAAAGGCTCAGAAATCGAGAAAGCCTGAATTTCGCCTACTCTCCTCGCTGAAGTGAGGGCTAAAAGCAAGGCTGTTTTCCATGAGAGAAATTGCAAATCCGTTTTATGTATTGGTTAAAAAGGAGACTTCATGAGTTGTGCTAGAACCGTGTTAAGCTGCCATGAGACTGTTGGACAGTGGACTGGAGGAAATTACCTGAATAGTCCCTTAAGAAATTCTTTTATTACTCTCTGCGACCAGAGAGATGGACGGTCAGGATGTCTTCTATATCTTGATATAGCTGCCAGATGCACCTTTATAGAAGCATGCAAGAGTTTTGCTTTGGCCAGATGCAAAAGATAAGGCAGGATTTGTTCTGAAGAAATATTAAAAGGCTGAAGATTTTGAGAAGCGCACCATTGACAAAAGCTCCTCCATTTTGCTGTATAGGTTTTGTTCGTAGAGATCGCCCGTGATTTGGAAATAATCTCTCTGCATTCTTGAGAAATATTCAAAGATTGAAACTCATGTTCAAGAGGTTCCATGCCGATAAATTGAGTGATTTCAAATTCAGATGAAGAATTTGGCCTTTGTTCATGGAAATCAGATTCTGAGAGAGCGGGAACTGAATCCTGGGTGCCACTGAAAGCTTGAGGAGATTGGAGAACCACGCTTGTCTCGGCCAAGCTGGAGCTATGAGAATCAAGTGGCATGGCTCTGATTTCATTTTCCAGATCACTTTTGAAATTAGAGGGAAATGGGGGAAATGCATATGCAAACATTCCCGTCCAGCACATTTGGAGGGCATTGCCCCACGATCCCTTCTGATGGAACCTGCTTGCGAAGTGTTTGCATCTTGAGTTGCGGACTGACGCGAAAAGGTCTAGCGATGGAGTTCCCCATAGACGGAAGACCTGGAGAAGGTGACCCTGATGTAACTCCCATTCATGAGAGACACTTGGAGATCTGCTGAAAGCATCTGCTCTCGAGTTGTTCACTCCCGGAATGTGCTGCACTTGTAGCGAGATGTTGTGGAGAAGTAATCACCTCCAAATCTCCTGTGCTTGTTTTGAGAGAAGTTCTGATCTTGTACCCCCTTATTTTAGCAGGTAAAATATGGTAGTCGTGCTGTCGGTCCTGACTAGGACCGTAGAACCTCTGATCCTGGGCAGAAAAGCTTGTAATCCCAAGAATACTGCCTTTAATTCCAACAGGTTGATGTGAAGATGCGAATCCGTTTCTGACCAATGACCTTGAATCTCCAAGTCTTGAAGATGAGCTCCCCAACCTTGCAGAGACGCGTCTGTCATCATTACATAACTGTGATGTTGAGGCTCGAATATCAGACCCTTCGTTAAGTGTTTTCTGATTGTCCACCATGACAGGGCTCTTTTTATTTGAGGAAAGATGGACACTCGAACTTTGAAAGTTCCTAGAGTTTGGATCCACTGTTTGTCCAGAAGCTCTTGAAGAGGTCTCATGTGTAGCCTGCAATTGGGAAGCAACGGGATACAAGAAGACATCATTCCCAACAATGACTTGTAGATCCTCACTGAAGTGAACTGCTTTTTTCGCAGAAGGGATGCCAGATTTAGAATCTTTTGAACTCTTTCTTCGGAAGGGTAAGCTTTCGGTTCTTTTGTGCGAAGCATAGCTCCTAGAAACTGAAGAGACTGAGATGGGCGAAGACATGACTTTTCGATGTTGACTCTCAAACCGAGACGACTGAAGAGATCCATGCAGCACCGCAGAGAGCACTGTGTTTCCTGAAATGAAGCGCCTTTTACGAGCCAGTCGTCCAGGTACGGGAAGACCTGAAGACCTTGAAGTCTTAAGTGAGCTGCCACTGGTGCCATACATTTCGTGAAAACCCTTGGGGCCGACTTCAGACCGAATGGCAATACTTTGAATTGGTAGTGGCGCCCCGCCACCATAAAGTGAAGAAATTGCCTGTGTTTTTTGTGTATTGGAATCTGAAAATAAGCATCTAAGAGGTTCAGGGATGCTAGATTGTCTCCTCGGCAAAGAAGTAGTAATATTTCTTGAAGGGATAACATTCAAAATGACATCTTTTTGATGAATTTGTTCAAACTTTTTAGGTCCATTACCTGTCTCCATTTCCCTGTAAGCTTTTTCTTTATTAGAAAAAAATGCGAATAAAAGCCTCTCCCTTGTTGATGACGTGGCACTTCCTTTATTGCCCCCTTTTGTAAGATGGATAATATTTCCATTTTGAGAGCGGACAGGTGTCGGTTCTTTCGGTGAACAGGGGGTTGATGTGGAGGCTTCTGTATCAATTCCAGGATTATGTCCAAGACTCATTTGTCCGTTGTAATGGACTTCCATGTGTGGTAGAATAGAGCCAGATATTGGTCGTTGAAGTTTGGACCGGTGGTGGGCGCATTGTTGCAGTCACTGTCTTCTATGAGACTGTTGAACCTTGCTTCTTGCCGATGATTTTCCTCTTGTCTGTTGCTGGTATGAGGAACCGGAGGAACGAAATTGCTGACCACTTGAAAACTGGCATTCTCCCTGTTGATTGTAAGGTTGATATCTACCAGACTGGAATGGCGGTCTCTGGGAATATTGACCTCTTGACACTCTCCTACGAAAGGAAGAAAACTTTCCCTGTTGCAAAGACCCTAGTGCTCGTGCCGTGTCCGTGTCCGTGTCAGCTTTGATGCCCTGAAGGGTCTCATCGATATGTTTACCAAACAGATTTTCTCCATCAAACAGCATGTCAATTATCTTAGTTTGCACTTCAGGTCTGAATGAAATAGCCTTAAGCCATCCCTGTCTTCGCAGCGCTATAGCCGCTGCCATCTGACGAAATACAAGCAACGACATATCCATGGCTATATCGATTGACTTCGAAGCCGCTCTGGAGCCATCCTGAATGATAGTGGATGCCTCATCTTTCTTATCTTCTGGCAAGTGAGACAATAAAGGAGTTATGTCAGACCACATCTGGCGATTGTATTTACTAAGTAGAGCTAAGGCATTCACCGCTTTAATTGCTGCTGCCACCAGCACAGCAAAGCGTTTTCCCTCTCCATCCATGCGTCTTCCTTCCTTGTCCGGAGGCGCTGCCGTTGTGGACACCGGATTCTTAGAGTTGGCTGTGCCGCCTGCATCACCACAGATTCCGGCCGTGGATGCCCAATCAAACACGCCGGAGAAGACTCAGGTGCTCTATAATTTTTTTTAATCCTCGGACCCGAGGCTGCAACGGAGGCAGGGTTTTTCATCAATTTCAACCGCTCTTCAGAAATAAAGTCAATAATCGGTATTGATCAGACAGATTTACATGAATCCTCTTTAAAGTCTTAAAAAGGAAACATTCTGCCTCCTTGACTGGAAGCGGAAGCTCAAAGCGCTTTGAGGCCGTTTCCATTATATCATGGAATCCTCCAACATCTTGAGGAGGAGAAGTGGCTGGCGACGGCGATGGAAATAGCGTTGTAGGCAGAACATAATCGTCCCATTCAGTCCCAACTGGGCTATCCTGAATAAGTTCACCTTCCTCTGGCTGATCTCCGTCACTTTCAATCAGGTCATCTCTGATTGTCAAAAACCACAAAACCCTGTCTTGTGGAGTAAAATATGTCAGTATAGCCTGCGACAGATAAGTCTCATATCAGTGATCACTGTTGCACTCCCCTATCCACTATCGTTTTTTCGGGGGTATCTTACTGCAGTACTTCCAATGTCTTAAATAATTCTTAAAATATATTGGCCAACGTCTCTTGACAGTCACATAGAACAATACAGAGTATCTGAAACCTTAGTCTGCACAGTGCATCCATACACCAAATGAAATGGAAAGGTTGCAAAAAATTGCAAAAAAAAAGTGTGGCGCACTGAATGACACCTCACGGGAACACCACCCTCGGGGTAACTGGCAAGTACTCACCAGACTGGGCCCCTTTTCTCATCACTGGTCGTCATTCAGTTCGAAAAAAGAAACAAGAATGTGTCCAAACAAAACCAACCAAGGAGTGAAAAAGTGCGCAGTAGCAGAAACTGTAACTCTGCTTGTGACAAAAAAGTGATTAAAATCAACAGGCACACCTCTTCGCAACTTTATTCCTAATTATCAGGCGTGTTCTGTTGAATTAAAAAGGCTGGTAGCTACCATCGCATACCATTACCTATCGCCAACATGTTTCTTTGCCTCAAAAGTTTCGGCAAATTAGTCAGGGCTACACACCTTGTCACCGCACCACTGTTGGACACTTAGTTCAATGTCGACTGTCAAGAAATGAAATGAAATGAAATGAAATTGGATTTATAAAGCGCATGGCTGCCCGTAAGCACAATAATAACGACATTAAAAACACCCAATGCGCCACCTTTCAAAGACTTATGTAAGTTGCCATATTCATAATATTTACCCTCTAACAGCCCCCTTCACTCATACCAGCTGCAGAGGGAAATAAGCATATCATAGTACTCCTAAAATTAGCTTTTCTTCGTGTAATCTTTGCCCATACGATTGTAATCATCAATCTGAAAGACACATACAAGAAAAAACAACTTAGTTATCAGCTATGCTCGTTTTTTGATTAGAGACACATGTTAGCACACTTGCGTGCTCATAAAAACCTTAACCAATTCTCCAAGTACTCACTTAATCGAAAGTGTGGCTCATTCATGTATTAGTACTTTTATACAGACAGACGGTACACATGAGGCACCGTGGGACTTCTTCAGCACGTGGAATAGATAGGTGTCTGTACACTGCTTACAACTATATACCACTCGAGTCTGTGTTCTCAGTGACACTGTCGTCATGTCTGATCTAAAATGCAAACCAATTTTCTTCGTCAATAGTGTCGTCGTCGAGGTTGTCGTCGACGGCGGTGAAGTAGATCTTCCCGTCGACGAGATCGACGGCGAACCTTTCGTCGACGGTGTTGTCCTCGTCATCGACGAAGCTGTCGTCGTAGAAATCCTCATCGTCCACGAAGTTGTCGTCGACTGTGTTGTCGTCATTTTGACAGGAATTACAGATGGAGATTCTCCTACCTTGGATGAGGGAGCAGATGATACCTCCCTTGAAACAGCCGATTTTTTCAACGGTGTTTGAGGCAAAGAAGATGAAGAAGCCTCTTTTTCTTTGATTTTTTGCTTTTTAGCAACCAATTTCTCATCAGGGGCAGAAGACTTTCTTTTCTTGGGAGTCTGAGGATCAACTTCTTCAGAGTCAGTCTCAGTAGTGGATTTTTTCTTTTGAAGCCACAAGAGTAAACATGCCTCCCTGTCCCTCAAGGTTTTAGCCGAGAAGTTCCTACAATGCTTGCAGTCTTTAGGGACATGTTTAGGGTGGAGACAGTATAAGCAGTCCTTATGTGGATCCTCAGAGTAAAGTCTAGGTTTTCCACAGGATCTGCAGGGCCTGAAAAGCCTCTTTTTAGAGCTTTCAGCCATTGTAGTTAAAGGAAAAAACAGTACCTCAATCCAGAAATAAGAAACACTTTCAGTTGAGCAGGGTGAAAAGTTCACAGGAAATAAACTGAGCAGAGCTCAGGGAGACTCCTCTTCACAAGATGATGGTTGGAAATCTGAGGTATGATGGTTCTACTGGGGAGTGTGATGTCAGGGCTGGCAGCTGATTGGCTGAGTTTTGGTCCAAATAATGAGGAGGTTTGGCAACCAAATATAATGGTCCCCTATGGGACTTTCTATGCAGTGTTTTGCTCTATGATACTGCTATAGTCATTATGTTACCGTGAGACTCCCACCATGATGACAGGGAAGATACAAGCATGTGAATCTATGAAAGATTCAATACTGGAGAAGTGCCCTACTCTTGTGAGTCTTAGGCAGCAGGCTGAGATCCAGGCAGCTGGTGGCACCTCTTGCAAACACCTGATCTACTGGGACAATGGTGTCCTGTATAGTTAGCCTAAGGCTCCTGAGTCTGGTGAGAGGACCTCTGAGTTTGGTTAAGGAAGGCTGGGACAAGCTTCCAAGAAGCCACCACAGGATGCAGTTGGCTACATACTGGTGTTCCGCAACCAGACAGCCGGCTTCCAGAAACTTGCACAGGAGAATCTGGAAGCTAGCCAGAAGGACTATGAAATGTTGGTATGACCAGAATACCACTCTTAGTGAATTGCAGCCTAGTCAAAAAGAGTGGGTAAGGAGCCTATGTAGACCTGGGCCCTGCAAGACCATTGGGGTAAAAGGAGCACAAGAATCCCAGGAACCCTTTAGGAGTTCTTCGTGTCAATCGCCTAAGCCTATCTTTGAGAGATCTGAACTTACCATGCTCTTGGTTACTAATGATGGGATGGAAGAGGAGAGTGAACCTCTACCCGACCTCCTTTCTTCCAAAGAGCAGGATGGTTCAGTGGAGAGTGTGAGCTTCTACCCTACCTTGACCTTAGATCAACAGAGAGACACACCAGTTGCTGGGAAAGATAGCCTCTATGTTCTTACTTACAGCAGCAATCACTACATGGTGAACCCATGATAATGACACTTGGGACAGTATGCCTGAGAATAACAAAATGTACTGTTTAGCTGACAAGGTGAGAGCCAACATCAAAGATGAAGTCTCTAAGATGTTGGCGCTAGGGGTTACTGGGCTCTCAAACAGCCCTTGGTTGACTCCAGTGGTGTTGGTCTCCAAGGCTGCCCCGCCAGGTGTCACACCTGAACTCCAGTTCTGTATGGACTACTGTAGGCTCAAAGCAGTCGCCAAGATGGACATACACCCCATCCCCAGAGCTGATGAGCTCATAGACCGGCTTGGAGCTGCCAAGTTCTTGAGTATGTTTGATATAATGTCTGAGTACTGGCAGATTGTCTTGAGCAATGGGGCGAAAGAGGGGGACAGCATTCTGAACACCAGAAGGTCACTTTCAGTTCCAGGCCATGCCTTTTGGGTTGAACAACGCCCTTGACACCTTCCAGGTTGGTCAACCAGGCCCTGTCTGGGATGGAGAACTTCAGTGCTGCCTACCTAGACCAAATTGCAGTCTTCAGTTCTAGTTGGGAGAACCACTTGCACCACCTCTAGGAAGTGCTTTAGGCTCTGCAGATTACAGGCCTGACTATCAAGGCTAGTAAGTGCCAGATACGGCAGGGTTCTGTGGGCTACTCGGGACACTAAGCAGGGGTGGCAAGGTGCAGTCCGTAAAACCTAAGAGTGAAGCCATTCTGGCTTGGGGACCCCCCCCCCAAGACCCAGACAGAAATGAGAGCCTTTTTAGGCCTCCATGGCTTCCCAAAATTAACTTTTGTGTTAGGAGCACTTGTGGAGGAGTGGATCTACACTAAGTATGCATATTCAGGACCCCTGAAGTCTCTTGGGGGTCACGTAACTATCAGCAGTGGCGTAGCTAGGGGGGGCCGGTGGGGGCAGTCCGCCCCAGGCGGCTCGATTTTGAGGACGGCTGGCGGCGGCTGCGCAGCACTGGTGGCCCGCCCTGGATTTCATGGAGGGCAATGTACAGTGACAGCAGTACACCTGGCCACACCCACATCCACACGTGCGGCGGCCGTGTGTGGGCCCTAGGGCCATCAATCTTGTAGCGCACGAACGCGCTACCAATGACGGCCCTGGGCATTATTTTTAGCAAGCCCCCGCGCTCCACCAGTGATACGCAGGCGGCGCACTTAAACTTTCAGGCACACCATCATCCCTTCTTTCGGAGCACCTACTATGCTATACATTTTATTACCCGTTATAATGCCAAAAATCATCTGTTCAAAAACAGGGTGACACAGAAACAGAAAACATTTTGCCTTGAAACGTCTCTGGTTGTTAGCAATAAATAGAGTGACAGCACCTTGATGCACGTTGCTATTCATTTTGGGATTTACAGAGGAAACATTCAGCGGATTTTTGCTGTTGTCTGCTCAGCGAATTTTACTGCTTTCTCTCTTAGACATTTGGAAATATTGTAGGTCCTCATATTTTGAGAAATGTTTCATAGATTGGGGCGGATTCTGCTAATTTATTAATCTCTCGGCCACAAACACGCTGGAAATGCAGGCCTTTTGCTAAAGATGGTGAGATATTTCCGTGGTTTCCTCGAGGGATACAAATATATGTGCACAGCATAGTGTGGTGATGAGAATATAAAATGAGGTTAAACTAAATCTATTTTTAAATGTCAAACTAAAGATGGGTTTGCGATTTTGTACTAAGCAGATGCGCAATATTATATTAGGAGTATCTGACATTATCATCGGTTTCCGCAGGCACGTTCGTCATCAGTGATATATCCGCCCATGAACGTGAAAGAATGGGGAGTGCTGGGGGTGGGGGAATCCCACTACAAATGTAAAAGCAAGTGTTGTGTATAGCGCCCTACTCCAGGTGAGGCCTGGATGGTTCTATTGGTGCTGTGCCGTACGTGTGGAAGCCCCGCGTGTAATCGGGGTCTGTAGGGGTGTGGCAGTGGCTGTAGGTCAGCCCGGGAGGGGGTTCCACATCTCTCTAGCTACAGTGGTTATGAGTGTAGGGGGTTGTCTGGAGGGCAGCCCGAGGCCTGTGAAAATGTGTGCACGACATTAACAGTGTCACGGGTGATACCAGTCTCAAGTTGAGAGAAGTTGGCCTAACGGCTAGGGCGGTCGACCTCAGATCTGGGGAACTGGGTTTGAGTCTCGACAATGACGCTCAACATCTTGTGGTTCTGGGCAGATCACTTAATCTCCCCGTGCCTAACAAAAAATGAATGTGTCCTCATGTAATGCAACTGGTGCTATGTAAAGCGCTCTGATACCCAAATCGGGTCAAGTTCGCGCTATATAAAACTCTGTAAAAAAAAAAAAAAGCATTGCTGGGTCGCCTGCCTGGCCTGATAGCATGAGAAATTCACGGCACCGCGTTTGATGCTCCCAACTCCCAGCACCTCCCACGCGGTGCATGTGAAACTCAAAGCACCTCCGAGGCGGTGCATGAGCTCACATCTGCTTCTTGGCGCTCCGTGTGAAGTCTACAGCTACTTGGATTTGGAGACGCTGCACGTGAAGACCACGGGCACTCGCAGGCGTTGTTAAAAGGCACAGGCAATTCCATTATAGTTCCCCTTAGACTTTTTCACTCCTGTATTTCAGAGATATGATTGTCCTGTGCAGTATATTTGTGCATGGGAACATGTAGGTATAATGACAATACCCTCTTCATTATCAAGGAAAGTCAATTTAACATACCACAGGCACAGAGCTAAATGTTCAGGATGTGAAATTTGTTTGCAGGATGCAGATTTAAATAAAGCGAACACACCTCATACAAACTTCCAGTTATATTTCTCTTGGAAGTTTGTCTAGTGTGCATTTAATTATTGCAGCTCCAGCACGTGGGGGAGGGCAGGGGACTGACCTAGTTAGTCAGTATGCAAGTGACATCATGGTGTGTGCCATCACAGCCTGTGATGTCACAATGCAGGACATCACACATGGCATCACAGTAAGTGACATCACATATCATGAGTGCATTTAGGCGCATTATGAGATGTAACAAATTAGATTTTGCTTTGGGGTTGTGCTAAAAATGTGGCACAATCCCGATGTAAAATCTGGGCCTCAACTAATTTCACACAATTTTTAAAACCCTGTCACAAAAAAATTGCCAACCTGGTGCAGCATGTTGGTAGATCTTTTATGCTTAATTGGTTACAAAGTCTGCGTTTCCTAATAATATTATGGGGTTAAGACGTCTGCCGCGGAGGTGCCCAGTAAATATCAGGGAATAATAATCGGTGAGATAACCCAGGAGGTTAAAGTATTTCTTGGAGAGATTTCTGTTTTGTGTAGTCCCAGATCTGACTCAAAGTAGTATATGCAGGTGACAGAATTATTTTTATTTTTTTAATGTAGCTAGGTAAGTGGGTTACTGTTTTGAAAACAGATCCTTTCGTTACTTGCAGTTCATAAATAGTACGCCTTTTAATAAAGCACAGTGAGCTATGTAGGATATGTGACTGCTACACCTTTAAACCTCCACTGACTCATGCTACACATCTTGTACACTGATGCTTGATTTATTGTCAATCTGTATGTTATGTAAATCAGTCTGACACTGAGATGTGTAGCGCTATAAAAGAAATAAAATAGTGCTATTTACATTGTGTGTGAATACTGGGACAGACCAAAACATCTGACATTCTTACAGTTCATGCACTTACATAAAGGGACCTAACAATGTCAAAAGCATTCCTCTCTTAAGTACCTGTGAAGAGATAACAAGCTGTGTGCTTTTGTCCCCCTCCATTGCATTTACATTAAAGTGTGAGGTTCCAGGCCACTCGATCAAAAGGGTTGTTACTCAGTTGAGTATGTGTGCTTTGGCAGTGGCTGTTCTCTGGGAGCTTGGAGAGGTTAGTGTTGGGCATGCAGCACCTCAGTTTGTTTCGACCTTTGCTTTCTCCTGCATTGGAGTAGAGAGTGGCGTCGTAACTTTAACCCTGCCAATCCATCCGTGCTGCTCGCCGTCCTTTTGCCCCAGAAACCCCCTCCCCCGCTACCGGCCATGGGCGGCAATCTGAGGGATAGCCCCGGGTGCCAGAAGCTCTAGCTACGCCCCTGACTATCAGCAGAGTCATCATAACATATGTTTTATAGGCCCTGGTGTTGAAGAAACGGTACATTTCAGTTTCCCCATTGTTGATCCCCAGGCACATAGGTTAGCATGGCAATAGTATATTAATAAATAACTATTGTTAGAAATTCACAAAAAATATAATTCAAAGACTTAAAGAAATAGTATTGATAAATCCAACAATATGCTATTGTTGAATTTATCCTAAAGTATACAGAAAATAAGTTATAAGACGTTCTTGTCTGGAAATCAAAATTCAGCCTTCCTGTGGTCTCCCCTGATTGGTCTGAGTTAAGAGGATTCGCCAGGCTGCTTTTATGAAGTGCTAAGTGGCTCACCCAGGGAGAGGCTATCTGTTAAAGAGAGCTCTGCTACACAGGAATTGCAGAGCAGGGTGGGGGAGAGGGGTCGTAAACTACTGAGCTTCAAAGGGGGATAGGATAGGCAGGGGAATGCCAGGGCAATCTCCCCACCAGCTTCCCTGACCTAGCCAGATGGCAGGCTTAAGGCAGGCATTTGCAGATGGTAAGGGGAGGAGAGCTATGGAAATGAGTCATACTGGAGGTTGATTTAACTAGTTCCTGTTCCTCTGCTTCAAGTTTAGCCATACTGAATTTTGGAGAAATAGTGCTTTCTGGGAGAAGAATATGCCACACTTTGGAGGAAGTGGTCATGCGTTAGGGTGTTGCCCTGCACCTCATTAGACAGGAGTGCTCTCCTCCTTGATCCCAGAGAACACTGAATACATATGTGAGAGGTGCAGAGCATATCAAATCTGCTGCTTAAAACTAAAAGAAGAAGGCAAACCAAGCTGGAAACGTGATTTGCACCATAATTGCCCTACATTCTGACTGACTGCACCTGCTGTATTATCACAGACTACAGCCCTTTGGATGTACCTTGCTTCAAGAGGAAAAAAGAGTGGACTCCATGCAAGCTACAGGTTAACAGGACCATGACTACCAAGAATCTCCAGCAGGAAGTGCGTCCAGTGGATGTGTAAAAGCTTTGTCCAAGTGGATTGTGGGAACTGTAATCCCACACTTTCAAGGACCATCTTGGAGACACCAGACCCTTGGATTGTGTTTTGGACACTTTGAAACCCCCAAAGGAACTTCCGGAAGAAGTTCCAGAAGTTTGGAGCAACTTTGAAAAAAAAGCTCCAGAGGGGGACCAACTCAACCGTTAGTGCCAAGCCAGCGACCTTCAACTGCGACCCGGCCTGCCCTGCTGATTCGTTCCGCTGAAAAGCTCTGGAGGTCTGACTTCCATAGTTTGACCAGGAGCTCCCTGGAAAGCAAGCAGGCAAACCCTCATCGAACCTGGACTGGTGAAGAGCATCGAGGGAGCCCGGCAGATTAATATCCAGAAAAGTTAAAATATCGACCAATGCCTCCTGCGAGAAGTATCTGAGCAGGGCTCCATCGCAGTTGGTCTGAAACTTTGACTTTGTCCCGGTCAAGCGCAACCAGATGTCACAATGTGGCACAATAGGTTTCTAAGTGCTATATAGTGCTAAATCTTTCAAAATTCCTATCTCCGGGTCCCTACATTGGAGTTTTTTTGTTTTGGTGTCATTTTAAAGATAAAAATATTTCTTATTTTTATAAATTGGTGTGGGATTTTCATTGTGTGCTATGTCTTAATTATTTATTGAATTGGTGTTTTCAAATGAGTTACATACTTATCACTTAAGTTAAGCCTGCCTGCTCGCAGCCAAGCTACCAAGGGCTGAGCATGGGAATCATTTATTGATAACTATACTGAACCCTAGACTGTGTCAGGGGCCTTATTGCCAGTGGTAGATGCATATTTAACAGTTTAATAGCCCACTTTCCAACAGACTTCATCAGTAGAAGTATACTTCCCATAGAACAGGGGTAGAGTGCAATAGGAAGGGAAGCCTTAGTTGTGGTCTGGGCACCGAAGAAGCTAAGGTCATACCTGCTTGGCACTCACTTCCACGTTCAGATAGACCACAGGCCCTTCAAGATGGTTAGTGCAATTGAGGGGTGAAAACCCCAAACTGTTGAGGTGGTCCATCTCCCTACAGGTAATGGACTTTACGGTGAAACACTGTCCGAGAACAAACCATGCCAATGCTGATGATCGCTCCAGGTTCTTAAGTTTTAGTGAAGACAACTCGCAGGAGTTGGGTAGCTCTCCCCACTTTCTGCTGGGGACGGGGGACGCATTACACCTGGCATCCGTGACGTGGTTTTCCCTGACTTTTGCCTTCTAAACTACTTTTTTTACAGACTTCATTTTTGCAGTCCTTAGGAATCTGATCACTTTACCACTGCTAACCAATGCTAAAGCGCATGTGTTCTTTACTTTAAATATGATAACATTGGTTTTAACCACAATTGGCATATTTGATTTACTCATAAGTCCCTAATAAAGTGCACTACATGTGCCCAGGGCCTGCAAATCAAATGCTACTAGTGGGCTTGCAGCACTGATTGTGCCACCAACTTAAATAGCCCTTTAAACATGTCTCAGGCTTGCCACTGCAGAGCCTGTATGTCAAGTCTTAAAAATGCCATTTCAACCTGGCAAGTTAACCTACTTGCAAGGCCCAAACCTCACTTTTTATTATAAATAGATCACCCCTAAGGTAGGCCTTAGACAGTCCCTGGGCAGAGTACAGTGTAATTAAAAAGTAGGACATATACTTCAAAGTTTTACATATCCTGGTAGTAAAAAACATTCAAATTCTTTTTTCACTACTGCAGGACCTATCTTTCCCATCGATTAACATTGGGATTCCCTTATTACATTTTTAAGTGTAATTTCCAAATCAGGAAGAGATGGGAAACCCAAATTTGGTGTCCTCGAAATCACAATTTAAAAACAACTGATGGTGAAGTTTTTAAATTTCAGTACTGAAAATGCCCCTTTTAGAAAGTTGGCCTTTTGCTACTTAAACCATTTGGTGCCTTTGGCCAGTCTCTAGAATACATGGCTGGGGTGGGTGATAGCTGGCTTCCTGCATTCCCTGTAGACAGCCACCAACAAAGGAAGGGTAGGTTTGACTGAGTAGCCATCTGCATGTTGTTTGGAGCAGGTTGGGATGAAAGAGCTGACACTGCACCTGAAAGGGCAGAGTCCTGTGCCCACACAAAGGGTAGCATACCCTGCTGGATTGAGTCTGGAGACAAGAAAAGCTGGAACTTGTGTAGGCCTGGGCGGTGAACTCTGCTCCGTTCGTGGAGTTTGTGAAGTGTTTCGCACTCTGTGCTCTGCGGAACTCGCAGAGTTTGTTCCTCACTCGCCAACAATCAGTTGGTGAGCTTAGCGAGGAAAAAACTCAGCTAGACCGCTTCCCACCAGTACTTCTCAACGCGGGGGGTTGCGGATGGTCGCTATGGCTCGCATTGAGAAACCTTATGTTTGCATTGAGGAAGCTCCTACTGGAGTACAACTTCTACTCGAGCAGCAGAAAGAAGCAGCGCCCTCTTGTGCTGCGCGTGATGCAGTTAGTGCTGAATTTACAGTGCAGGACAAACAGTGTGAAAGACGCGAAGTAATGCACTCCGCGTAGCTTGGTGGAGGTTTTTTGTCAATACGCTGAGTTCCACGTAGAGGAATCCTGTGAAATTCACCCAGGCCTAGACTTGTGGACTTCAAAGCATTTCTTTGAAGTCTCCAGACTTCAAATGCCCAACGTGGTTATAAATATTGGGCATCTGACACCACCAGAGCAGAGTACTTCTGGAAATGAGAACATTCTATCAGGAAGAAGGACTGCTGTGCTGCCAAGAGGGACTTCCACTTTGCTGTACAACTTTGCTGTGTTGGCCTGCTGCCTGCCTGGGAGTGTAAAGGACTAGATCTGCATGTCTACATCCCAGAACCTAGGTATTCATCAAAGGTTTGTTGACTTGCCTCCTGTTGCTGATGTCTCAGGAAAATCAAAGACTTCACTTTTTAACTTCAACTCAGAACCGGGACTTTATTTGCTGTATGTCTTACTCTGACAAGTGGTGTCCAGGGCCTTTGGAAGGGAATTTAAAGTGCAGCATCTGACAAGAACTTACGCATTGACCCAGTAGTGCTAATCTAGGCTGGCGCATTACCTGCTGCGTGATTGATGCATCACCGCTGCTGAAGGAACTGGGATCAGCACATCACACTCGGAACCACCGCATTGCCCCTGGCAGCTACCCAGGAATCCATGTGGTCTGCTATTCAGGATCAGCCACATAGTGTAGTTTGATCAGATCAATTGAGACAAATCTCTTCTCTTTTTTGCCAGCAAGAGGCGGAAGAAGCACTGTTCTTGTTCCATCAACAGACAGGACAGATACAGGCTTTCTGTATGATTAACCGGTTATATCTGTCCCTTCCTTCTTAAGCGGTACGCCTCAGACCCGTATGTTGTTACGTCTGGATCTATTTTCCAAATCTTCTGCATGGGCTTGCAGGTAAACTTGCTGATCCCTCAGTTTAATGATCTCTTGTTGAAGTTGTTCCACCTCTTCACTTCTCGTTTGGTCCACTTCTTCAACGACCGCCACTCTCTCTCCTAGGCCGTCAACATCTCGGCGCAGCTCACGGACCTCCCCAGCTATCTCCAGTTTTAGTGTTTGGAAATCTTCACGTAAGGAGTTGAATAGAGTCTCCAGAAAAGATTTTGTGATTGTCACCTCGCCTTCCCCCGAGTCAGCGCGTGGTTTTGCCGCCGTCGGGGAGGAGGACCCCTTGTCTCCTTTGGGTTGGCCTTTGCCTATCATTTCGGTGAGTGTGCGCTCCCCCTTCCTCCTCGCGCCAGCCATGCTTCGTCGTTGGTCGCTGCACCAGCGACCCGCGGTGCGAGTCCCGCGGTGATACTGACACTTGGTGGTCCTAAGCGGTCCTCCGTGCTCCCACCGCCCCTTCAGATGGCGTTCCGCCGCGGCTCACATGCTAGGGTGAATAGACGACACCTGCGGAATGGAGTCACTTTCAGGTTCCCCACTCGCTAATACTCTTGGTTCCTCACAAGGCTACCCCGGAAAGACCATCTGAGGCACTCTCCGCAGTATCCCCCAGTGCTTCCGTTGCTGTTGGGGAGCGCCAGTTCAGTTTGGGATGGATTACCTGCAGGCCCTTGATGTAGTGGGTGCGGCCCCGGCCCCACGGCTGCCTGTCCTTGTGGCGCACCGCCGTAGGTCCTCAGCTCGCCACTCCTCAGTCGGGGGACTTGCCCCCCACCACCAGCAGTGGCGCTCCTTCTGTTGGTGCTGCAATGGATCAGCTGGATCAGCCGCGGGTGCTCGGGCCCGCCAGGTGAGCCACTATTCACCACTTACTCCGTCCCGAGGCTGGGGCCCTCTGGGCAAGCACCCCGCAATCCAGCAAATCAAAGGGAGAGCCTACGCGTGGCAGTCGCTGATGAGGAGTATGTAGAGTGAGGTTCAGAGCCCGAAAAGTATCTCGCCCTGCAACGCTGATGGGTGCTAGGGCCTCCTCGTAGTCTGCACACAGCCCTCGTAGCACGGTACTGTCTCTGCCCCCACATGTCTCCCGGGGGGCCTGTTATGCCCCCCACCGATCACCTCCGTTGGTAATGGGGGACCCCGGCAGAGTGGGGTTCTCTGTTGGTCAACAGGAGGGCAAGATGGCATCCGGCTGACTGGCCCGGAGTGCTGCTCCGCTGAGCCCTCCCGCATGAAAACCCAATCTTAGCACCATGGCTTACCTCGCAACATTGTAGCAGCCCGACGATAGCAAATAATCCCACGGGATGCATACGGGATGCCGCTGTTGTTCTTCCCCAGCACCTGGGATACCATCGGGTCAAAAGAGCGACGGAACTCTTGCGGCGAGGAGCGTATCTTTCTGGCTCCATTGATCATCACTGCCCTGCGCAACGCCTGCCCATGCTCGGAGTCAGCCCCGCGATTGAGGCGAGGCACGGAGAAATCACACAGTTCATCATCTCGTCACAGGCTGCCACAGAGAAGTGCCTGCATCGGGATAGCGCTCCTGCTGCTTGGCGCCAGGAAGGACGGCATGACGGGTAAGGGGGGGCGGGGTGGGAAGATCAAAACAATCCCCAGCTCTCTGCAGGGAGCACCCAGCACCAACCTACCACGGGGGGGAAAAGATCGAGTCCCTGGGAGCAAGGCCAAAGGTTGGAGAGAAGGGGAGAAAGGATGATATCTTGGGCTCCGAAGACATCGGACTTGAGATTAATAACTCTGTATCTTCCAGACAAGGCAGCGCTCGCCTCATTAAAAATCCCAATAGCGCACAGTGATTGATAACAGCAAGCTTCACTGCACCTGGCCAAATGGTGAATGCAGGAACTAAAAATGACTTCCGGTAGAGGAGGCTCACAAAAAAGGGCTAGCTGCAAAGTCAGTAAATGAGGAGAATGGTAAAACAAAAGAAACCTCCGCTACTCTCCCTTCCCCACTACTTCTGAAGGACGATAACATTGCACCCTCCCGTAGGAGTGAGTCAACAATCAGGCTGACTGAGGGGGTGATTGTAAGACAGGAACAGGCGGATTTTGTGAATAATACTCAGAGTGAAAGTCCGACCCCTCTAACTGCTCCTCCCGACTCCTGTAACTCTGAACACTTGAAGTCTAATTACGAGCCAAAGACACCAGAAACTCAGGATAAATTTTATTCTTTGACCGAGGACTCGGAGATCTCTGACATTAGTATTTCGGCTTCTAGTGGGGGTGAGGCAGGAGGCAGATGGTATAGCAGCTCAAATACTGATCCCTCTAAGAGCAGGGGCGGTCTAATAAGAAAGCTAGAAAAAGGAGCCACAGGAGACGGCGCAAATCTATGGAAGACCACTCCTCTAACAGCGACGATAGCACCGACCTAAAATGGGACTATGAGGAAACAACACTCACGGTCTTATCTAATTCTGAGCCCCCTCCACTCCAACTTGGAGACTTCGGCTGCTAGTAAGAACCCACAACAGGAGTCCACCCAAGAACCTGCTTTAGCGGTCATTTTACATTCCATTAAGAGCTTCCAAGCTGAGGTCAAAATAGACAGCCGAAGATCTCGCCTAGCAGCTAAACAATTACAGGAGGCAGTCCGGAAGGTGGAAAAGACTTGTGCAGAAATAGCTGATCGCATGGCTTCAGTTGAAGTAAGGACTGACCAACTCGAGGAAGATGTCAGCAAGCTCCAGAAATCTAGCGAGGAGCAGGAAGATGCTGTTAAGGACGTGCTGTGGAAGATGGAGGAACAGGAGAACAGAGACGGAATAATCTTAGATTTCTGGGGGTTCCTGAGGGAATTGAGAAGGATGACCCCAGGAAGTTCATGATTTCCCTTCTGAGGGAATCCTTTCCAGAGCTAAAAGACTGGGATTTGGACAGAGAAGTACAAAGAGCCCATCGATTCCCTTTGTTTCTTAACAAACGCGCACAGGCCTTGCAACAACACCCACGGGCTATGCTGGTGTTCTTTGGCAACTTTTTACTCCGTGAAGCCCTATTCGATCTGGCGAGACCTAACAGTAAAAAGTCGTTTGAAGGCTTTACCTTCTTCACAAGGCCAGATTTTGCGCATGCCACGGTGGAGAGAAGGTGGAAACTAAGACAGCTTTTTGACTCCCTACAGAAGCTGGGAGCCACTGTGTATCTGCAGAATCCAGCTAGACTGAAGGTCATCTTTAATTGGACTACTCGTAGTTTTACTTCTGAGATACAGGCCAGGGAATATCTCGAGGAAATTTCAGCTCAGAAAAAAAATGGATAATATTGTTGTGTTGTCAATAGGGGATTGAGGCATAAGAATCAGAACTTCTCTCTCTCTTTTCTCTCTTCCTTGTTTTCTTTTCGTTTTTTTCTTTCTTCTTTTCTCCTTCTCCATCAATCCTATCTGAGTGTACAATTCTTTGTTTAGGTTTAAGGTATTCTGAAAGCGATGCTAATTTTTATGATTCCAATGTCTTTTTTATGCCTTGTTCTTAATCTACTCTATTTCTTTACTTTACTAGATACAGTACTAGGTTACTAAAGCCTCTAAAAATGAAAAATTGGTTAATATAACTCACAGGATTTCAGACTATTAGAACGGGTATAGCCAGGTTGTTTTTTTATGTAAAGTTCTTTTTTCATGCGGGGGGGGGCTTAGAGGGGGCACGGGGGGCTTCCGGACGGACGCTACACCCCTGGCGCTGCAGTCAGGTAACCTCCAATGTTGGTGGGTGCGGGTCGTGGGGGGGGGATGGGACTGACGGACAGATTTTTTAAATTTATCTCAAGAAAGTATAGGGAAATGCACACAGGGTCTACAGGAAAATTGAAGGAATGGGTTAATAGTTATGACACTCTTCCATTAGCATTATGGCCGGGATAAAAATACTATCTTTAAATATATGTGGCCTGAACGATCTTAAAAAGAGACAAACAGTCACAATCGGCTTACAAAACTGAGGAGCGAATATTGTATGCATGCACGAGACGCATATTGAAGGGTCACAGAGCCAGATATCGAATACACTAGGGTACAAGTTGGTGTGTGCTACTTCACAAGGGGTCAAGACACGGGGGGGTCACTATCTTAGTTAAAGGGAGTGGGTATGTTTTTAGTAAATCCAAAACTGACAAATTTGGCCGCTGGGCTATCACCGAATGCAACTATCAAACAAGCCAAAAAATGACAATCTGCGCTCTTTATGGGAGTAACTCTGACGATCCAGGTATCATTGATGAGGTTTCTAATGAACTTTCACATTGGCCTCTCCCGCTCCTGGTCTGTGGGGATTTCAACATAAATCTCCCGGCTGATTGGTCTCTGAAGGATGACTGGGCTTATAAAGGACGAAAACCAAGGGTATTTCGTGCTCTCAAGAATTTGTGTCTTACACATGGGCTTGTGGATAGCTGGCAGACCTCCAACGCTAATAACAGTGATTCTGGTTTCACTTATTACTCAAATCCGCACCGCACGCATGCCAGAATAGACTAGATCTTTCTGTCAAACTCACTTATTAAGGATTGTCAAACTGTGAAAATGCCCCGTGTGCTATCTGATCATAATCCCCTTTTCTGTACACTGACTATTAGATCGGCTAAAATTGAACCAACATCTTGGACATTTGAAAAAAGCCCTGCTGAATGATTCCCAATACTGTCTCCATATGAAAGATTGGATTCCCAAATGTCTAGCAGAGAACATTAACAGCACCTCAATAGAGATTGTGTGGGACGCTTTAAAAGCCGGGATTCGGGGGGAGACCATGCTATTCTCAATTAGATCAAACAAGCAGGAGAAGGAGGACATAAGGAGGTTACAGGATGAGCTCATGATGGTAACCAGACATAATATCGACTACAAAATATCGAATGGACATAATATCTAGTACAAAATATAGGCTGGACAAAATATCGAATGGACAGAATATAGACATCAAAAAAATATCGTTTTGAAGGTAAGTAATGTAATATCGAATGTTAAAAATATAGAAAGTTAAAATATCGAAGTATATAATATAGGTTATGAAAATTATCGAATTTTTAATAATATCGATTTTTTATAGTGTTTGTTATGTTATTATATGTGTGAAAAGTGTGTATTTATGTTATAATTAATTTTAATTAATGAATTTTGTTTTTTTAATTTTTGCGTAATTTAATTCTGTAGCGGGTTGTGAGTTTATAGGGGAATAGGATGGGAAGTAATTTAATTATAATTAATTAAATATGTAAATTTATATATTGGTATTCATTTTTAATTAATTGTTAATTAATTTATATTTGGTAATTAATTAAATTTTAATTGGCAATTTATTTTAATTAATTGATTATTTGCTAAATATGTTAATTTTACTAATTTATTTTCTGTAGCGGTTGTGGGTTTATAGGGGAATTGGGTGGGAAGTAATTTATTTATAATTAATTAAATATGTAAAAATATTTCTTGGTATATTTTTTAGAATTAATTGTAAATTAATTTTTTATGGGTAATTAATTAATTATAATTGCCAATCAATTCATTTTAATTGATTAATTGCTAATTATGTTAATTTTACTAATTTATTTTCTGTAGCCGGTTGTGAGTTTATAGGGGAATAGGGTGGGAAGTAATGTATTCATAATTATTAAATAATTCAATTTATTTCATTGTTTTTAATTTGAATTAATTGTTAATTAATTTTTAATTGTTAATTAAATAATTGTTTATTTGTAATTAATTTGAATAGATAACTAATAGTAAAAATGAATTGTAATTTGTAATTTTAATTGATTAATTATTATATTATATTAAATTGGTAATTACTTTTAATTACATTTTTATGGATATTAATTTATACGGTTTTTAAATATTATACGAAGTATTTACTTTCCCTACTGTTGCACTCTCTGGAGTATGAATAGTAATTTTTACCCCTACGCTATCCAACGCTTTCCCTACTGTTGCACCCACTGGAGTGGGAATAGTAATTTTTACCTCTACACTATCCAACGCTTTCCCTACTGTTACACTCTTTGGAGTGGGAATAGTAATTTTTACCCCTACGCTATCCAACGCTTTCCCTACTGTTGCACCCACTGGAGTGGGAATAGTAATTTTTACCCCTACGCTATCCAACGTTTTCCCTACTGTTGCACTCACTGGAGTGGGAATAGTAATTTTTACCCCTACGCTATCCAACGCTTTCACTACTGTTGCACCCACTGGAGTGGGAATAGTAATTTTTACCCCTACGCTATCCAACGCTTTCCCTACTGTTGCACTCACTGGAGTGGGAATAGTAATTTTTACCCCTACGCTATCCAACGCTTTCCCTACTGTTGCACTCTTTGGAGTGGGAATAGTAATTTTAACCCCTACGCTATCCAACGCTTTCCCTACTGTTGCACTCTTTGGAGTGGGAATAGTAATTTTTACCCCTACGCTATCCAACGCTTTCCCTACTGTTGCACTGTTTGGAGTTGGAATAGTAATTTTTACCCCTACGCTATCCAACGCTTTCCCTACTGTTGCACCCACTGGAGTGGGAATAGTAATTTTTACCCCTACGCTATCCAACGCTTTCTCTACTGTTGCACTCACTGGAGTGGGAATAGTAATTTTTACCCTTACGCTATCCAATGCTTTCCCTACTGTTGCACTCTCTGGAGTGGGAATAGTAATTTTTACCCCTACGCTATCCAACGCTTTCCCTACTGCTGCACCCACTGGAGTGGGAATAGTAATTTTTACCTCTACGCTATCCAACGTTTTCCCTACTGTTGCACTCTTTGGAGTGGGAATACTAATTTTTACCCCTACGCTATCCAACGCGTTCCCTACTGTTGTACCCACTGGAGTGGGAATAGTAATTTTTACCCCTACGCTATCCAACGCTTTCCCTACTGTTGCTCCCACTGGAGTGGGAATAGTTATTTTTACCCCTACGCTATCCAACGCTTTCCCTACTGTTGCACTCTCTGGAGTAGGAATAGTAATTTTTACACTTCCGCTATCCTACGGTAATAATGTTGGATATTATTTAATTATATTATATGACTATATATTCTTATAGTTTAACAAATATGATTGTAAAGATTTTTTTATAACTTTCATTAATTATTTAATTATTATAAGGTAATTTAATTATTTGTAAGTATATGTTAGTAATTAATTTTTAATATTAATTTAATTTTTTTTAAAATAAAGTGGATATTTTTATAAACTATATTTTTGTAAACTATATTTTTTACTCGATATTTTTGTACTTACCTGTTTGTAGATACAAAGTCGATATTCTGTCTGTCGATATTTTGTCGCCGATATTTTTGATAGTCGATATTATGTCCCTCGATATTATGTCCGTGATCCGCTCATGATAGCTGAAGTAGGTCTTGTCAACGCAACCAGTAACAGTGACCCAACCGGGGATATCTCGCACATTTTAGCCCAGGTAGTAGTTGCTAAGGCAGCAATTACTAATATTTTTACAGATAAAGCAATTCGGAAAGCCACTGCACGAAAGGAACTAGTATATGAAGTGAATGAACAAGTGGGTCACCAACTGGCGGTGCGAATGCGGCAACAGATTAATGCTAACCTAATTAGGGAGATTATAGATCCAATGGCAGGACAGTTAAAAGACCCACAACTAATTAGGGAAGCCTTTTGGAGGTTCTACACAGTACTATACACTGAAGATGGCAGTGGGGATGTAGCTGAAATGGAAAGGTACCTAAAGAACTGCGAAAGAGGTAGCCTTGAGGAAACTGCACAGCAGGCTCTGGAGGAAACCCCTAGCATGGAAGAGTTGCTCGCGGCTGTTAAGAGCCTCCCGAAAGGGAAGGCAACAGGGCTTGATAGTATCCCCTCTGAGTTCTATAGTACATTTGTAGACCAAATCAAGCTTACACTAAATAACTTGATTACTCATATTTTCTCCGGGGGTCAACCACCCAGTTCCTGGTCTAGAGACAAAATTGTGATCTTCGCTAAAAAAGGGAAGCCCCCCGAACTTTTGGGGTCATATCGCCCTATGACTCTTATAAACGCCGACTCTAAAATATATTAAAAAATCTTGGCAAACCGAGTAGCACCAATAATACACAAAGTAGTTGCCAGTAGCCAACATGGCTTTGTCCCCGGGAGGTCAACAATAAATCATATACAGAGGGTTATCACGCTTTTTGATGGAACAGGAACTCCAGGAGACCCTATGGCCCTAATCCTTCTGGATGCAGAGAAGGCGTTTGATAGGGTCTTCTGGCAGTTTCTCTGGAAAGCAATAGCGAGGATGGGATTTCTAACAGGGTTCATTCAGGCTACACAAAAAATGTATGCTAATCCTAAGGCTGTAGTGTCCGTCAATGGGAGCTTAACTAAAGAAATTCTCATATCCAGAGGAACTCGCCAGGGTTGCTCTTGCTCGCCATTGCTTTTTGCAATATATATAGATTCTTTTATTCGCTATCTGGAAAAAAATGACAACATAGCACCTATCATCTCACTGGGGCACGCTACAAAAACGTTAGCATATGCTGACGATATTGCTATAGTCACCCCGGATCCAGTAGGTGCAATGTTAACCATCAAGGCAGAGGCGAGGAAATTTGGACTTGTCTCTGGTTACGCACTTAATCAGGGGAAGACACAAATTGTTTTAAATCAAAAAAGTGTGATGGATGAACCTAGAGTAGTGAAGGGAGCAACATACCTGGGGGTTATCATCTCCTCAAACCTGGAGGAAGTTGTTGATATCAATGTTAAGCCAATGCTGAATGCAATGCATAAGGACCTACGACGCCTAGATAATCTTCATCTGTCCATCATTGGGAGAGCAAACGCAATCAAAATGGTATTTTTTCCTAAAATATTATACCTGTTTAGGGCAATCTGTTTGGAATTTTCTAATCAGTGGCTTACCGCAATGGAACGTACATTCTCAAGATTTATATGGGCGTATGCACAACCTTGGCGGGCATATACATTTCTTACCCTTCCTAAAGATAGAGGCGGGCTAGCTCTTCCTAACCTAAGAAAATATTATTGGTCATGTGTTTTACTCTATAGTAGGGAATTATTACAAGAGGGGGACAACACAGAGGAACATACAGTATCAATTTTCCAGCTCCTTGTGGGAAATGCTAGCCATGGTTATCTATGGAGATATATATATATATGACAGCTATCACAAGAAGGTCAAATTTAAGACTCTTTATAGTTGCTTTAAAGTATGGAAGGCTGTAAGGAAAGCATTTGGAATAAATTTCACATTACACTCCGATATTGAACAATCCCATTCTCCCACCAACAATCTTCAAGGACAGTTGTGTAATTAAATGGCACAGATTAGGAATAACACAATTAGGGGACATGTTTACAACACAGGGGATCAAATCTTTTGAAACTTTGAAGGATGAATATAGCTTAGATTGGCGGGATTTTTTTAAAATACCTCCAAATTAGGGATTTTTTAACTAACAAGCCGGGGGCCAGGACATTGGGGGAAGAATTTACCCTAGTAGAGATGATCATACACTCTAAAAACCACACTATAGGTGGAGTATACGCGTTATTGCTGGCCATATCCCCGGATGACCTAGATAAAACATCAACAAAGTGGCAAAGCAAACTTGAGATCTCAAACGAAGGTTTTTTTATACACCTGCCAGTTAGCTAAAACTATCCTTATCTCTACTAAATTTCAGGCTCAATTTTACAAAACCTGCTTTTTCTTTACTATACACCTGACAGGGTTGCAAAATGGGGACCTGGTAAGGGAACCTGCTGCCCGAGATGTAACTTACTCAAAGCTGATTCCATACATATCTTTACCTCCTGCCCTGGGTTAATTCCTTTAAAACAAGACATAGAGAGGCTTTTATCATCCGTTCTTCAGAGAGAGGTTATTCTGTCGATTGAGGCAATGGTTCTTGTGGCAGACGATCCAGACAACCTTGGAAGCGGCCATGAATTTATATTTGTTGCAATGGCTGTCTTGCGGTTATGCCTAGCTTCCCCTTGGCTCGACCCGCTAGCACCCTCTTTCCAACAGTGGCTAGCTAGGCTATTAGCGGTGCATAATATTGAGATAGCCATTTACTAGCGGAGAGGTAGACAGCGCCGCAAAAGGGGTATGAAAATCTGGACCCCTCTTACACAATGGCGGGACTTACAAAGTTAATCTAGTATTCTAGCAAGGTTGTAATGCATATATGATTTTGTTTGTTAATTTGGTTTATGAAATGTCAGGTTAAACGATAAGGCGGAGGGGGAAAAAAAAATGTTAAGCTCATGACTTTAATGTGCATATGTTTACCTGTCCGTCACATGGGGGGTTGGGGGGAATATTTGTAAAACTGTAAATAAAAATATTTCTAAAAAAAATTTAAAAAAAGTAATGTGGGACCCCTCCAGCCGTGCGCAAATGGTACGCCGCCGCCGGCCCCTACAAGCCTCCAGTTCACATAAAATGGCGCCGCTGATGCTTTGGTGCGTCTAGGGCCCGACCGCCCGAAGCTGTTGCCCCGGTCTCACCTCAGGAGGCAGCTAAAATCCGCGGTTGCACCGAGTCTGGCGCTCCTTCAGCAGAAGCCCCAGGAAGGGGGCGCCGGACCAATCCACAGGTCGCTCACCGCACTGGCCTCAGTTGGGCCCGCATCCCCGGGTTCAATTTTTGCGCCGCCGGGCCGACACCTCACCCGGCCGTCTGGGTGCCGTCTCACTCCCACCCCGGACTGCCACTATCTGCCGTCTTCTGGTAGGGGTCCTACCTCTCCACCAGTCCGGGCAGTGGGGTTGGCGACATGCTGCTAGTGAGCCTGCGGGCCTCAGGACCTCCGGGTAACGTTCATTATCTCGCGGCTCACCCTTGTCTGAATTCGTGCCAGCAGGGCGCCATTACATGACCAACAGTGGCAGGTCGCAGGGGACTCTCGCAGCGGCTCCCGAGTCACCGGCGTCGCTCCATGATGGCACCTGGCGAGTAACAAGCACTCCCACCGCCCGTGCTGCTCTTCGGGAGGGGGGTTGGAGGATTTGGCACGGAGAGCCTGTGGATTCTGCTGCCGACTAGATCGCCATCTTGGCCACGCCCCCCAGTTCAGACATTTAAAAAAAAAAAAATTCACCTTCCTGCTCTTCTTCCCTCACTGCATTCGCACATAGTGCTGGTGCAGCAATGTCTTCGTCAGCCATTGTTTAAAAGGTTTAAAGGAAACTGAGATAAGGTTTTATGCACAATAGGAACTATTTGTCCTTCAAGCTTGAATACACCTACAGCTAATACATAGGATATGCCTACTCAGCTGTGGTAGATTTTTCCCTTCCCACTCCAGACATCTCTGGGTGAATGTGAGTAGTGGTCTCTGGGAGAAGCACGACTAAACCACTCAGATCTGACCGTTAAATAAGAACCAAACCAACATTGGCGGCACCATGTTGTGTAGTTACTATAAACCTATATAGGATCTGCCTGTATAGACAACATAGACTGTGGGATTGGGGTCCAGACTGATTCCAGACACCCCCACCAGGCATGTTTGCCTGTGAACCAGCTAGCTCACAGTGCCACTGTAAACTCCTCTTACTAAGGAGAGAATAGTTCTTGGCAACTATCGAACATGACAACTCTGTCCCATCAGGGATCTTGGAAACAGTACAGTACTTTTCACTCAGTCACTCGTGCTCACTTTGTCTCGGAGAGATACACAGAATAAATGGTGGGGACGTTTTTTAATAAGCATTTATTGAACCAGTGTCATTCTAGTGTGAAATAGATGTGCTGAAACAATCATAAGACAGAAGCAGATATAAATGAATATAAGTACCAACAGAGTAAATGGATGTTAGGTTTCTACCATAGTGCTAAACCAATGAATATATGCAAGCATATGAATACATGATAGTAATAATGCGTACTCCTACGATGCAGCCCTAACTAGATGTATCTAAGTGTACCTAGCATATATGTAGGTGTAGAGCCAAGAATCCCCCTAGGCTGAAGCCAACCCCATTACCTGAAGTGAGAGACTGTAGGACCCCGTCTTAGTTTCGAGATGGACACCCAGTAAGGGATGTCAGACCACTGCGAGCTGGAGTGTCTGCATGCAGGAACCTCAGCGTCTTGCGTCAGTGAGTCAGCATAGAAGTCTTTCTCCTCTGCCCACCCTGGCAAAGATGTGGTGTATATATACCCAGGAGGTACCCTCAGGGGATTCTACCTTGCTGTGTCATGTCGGCTGAGGATGACGAAAGAGATGACCCTTATATATAGTTATTATGCAGAAGATGGAAATGCTGCTGTGATTCTGAAAATCCTTATGTATAATTTATGAGGCTAGTTTTTGGGGAAACCACACAACATTTATGCAGTGCTTAACCTGGTAGAAGGTCAATACCTTCTACCTTCAACAGATGGCCCCTGCGTGCTGCTGCTCACTCCCGCAACGTGCATGCCTTTTTAAGCACTTAGTCCCTGCTGCATAGGAGGAACGGAAGAGAGAAAGGAGGGACAAAGAGGCAGGACTTACCACTGGCAAGCAATGATTTTTGTAGGACACTGACACAAACAAATCAAAAGCTGAGGGATGTCTTTAACCCAACATAAGAAATTACAATAGGTCTCGAATGCTCAACCTAAAAACGAGTCCATGTCTGAAACTAATACTATTTGATAAAGGTGAAATATAAACTCAACAAAGGGAAGATTGCTGAGGCCACCTCCCTTTGGGAAGCCTTCAAAGTGCACAACAGGGAGGTGTGTATAAAAACTCCGGGATACTTTGGTCCTTGCGTGGCACACTCGATCAACGTAAGAATAAAATCGCTGGAAAATTAACATGCCTGTACTTTACATACCCCTAGGCTCACCACACTGCAAGAGAAAATGCAGGACTTTCGTGAAGCTTCTGAATACACAGCCCTCTACCTGGGCAAAAATGGCAGAGTCCGACTCTTTAGGGAGTGTGATAGGCCAGGCAGAACACTGGCATGGGGGCATAAATCAAATCCCCACTATGATCATGCTGCTAGTATCACCTGTTCATAAGCAGTTATTACCTCTCTTTCTGGGATATACTGGAAACATTTAGGTGCTATTGTATTGATCTATACTCCGCTAAGCCCCGAAATGAAAGCTCTGTCATATCCGACCATTTGGATTAAATCACACTAGGGTGGATCAAAGACATCCTGAGGGAACTGCTGAACTCCTTGATTGCAATAGATGGAAATTAAGAGTGCAATACACTCCCATCCCAGCAGCAAGGCACTCGGAGGTGACGGCCTGCCCAAAGACTTTAATAAAGAGTTTATCAGTCTATTTGCCCCTCCACTTCTGGAGGTTTAACATGGTGCAGTCTATAAGAAGTACCTCCCCCTCCTCCTTGGGGGAGGCTGTCTTGTTAGTGCTGCTAAAGCCGGGCAGGGACTCTACTAGGGGGTCGATTCCGATTTGGGAAACAAATCCGTACGACGATTCGTATTCGTAGCCATTTCCGTACGAATCATACGAATCCATCCGAAACGCGTAGTACTATCTGTTGCGAGAAAATAGGTCCGAATCATTGCGAAACGTACGAAAGTGAGTTGGGTAAATCCGTACGACATCGACCCGCACAGTGAACTGTACTATTCGTAAAAATGCCGTACGCCCCGCCAAGTACGATCCGGACCGGGGAATCAGTACGCGATTCGTATGGTAAACGTCACGTATGAGCAATTCTTACAGAGGGCAACACTATCACATACGCACCGTACCCCTAAAATCAAGGGGTGTACGCACGGGGTGTATGCACGGGGTGTACGCACGGGGTGTACGCACCGTACACCTATGACCTTGGGGTGTATGAACCGTACCCCTAAGGTCCGTACACCTACGATCATGGGGTGTACGCACGGGGACATACACACCGTACCCCTAAAATCCAGGGGTGTACGCACCGTACCCCGATGCACTGTACCCCTGCAGTCATGGGGTGTACGCACCGTACCCGGGTGGGGTCCGTTTCGTACGCATTTTCGAGGCGAAATCTGCTTTTACGGACGTTTTAAGCTCCCGTAAAAAAAAGAGTTGTACCGAGTGCTGTCGATACAATTCGTACTTGCTGGGTTGGAAAATGCAGCTTCGATCCGTACGGACATCGCGTACTGCGCGTTCCGAATGCGATTCATATGGATTAGTGAGTTGTACGGTCTTCGGTACAATTCGTACGGAGAACTGCTTTGGGTGCACATCGTACTACATCGTACGTACGGGTACGGTTCTGCATACGATACGGGACGGTACGGTACGGGGCGGGACGGTACGGGAAAAAAGCTCTGTACGGCTATTCGGAGGGCATTTTACCGAATCGGAATCGGCCCCTAGGTGTTCCTCTTATAGGTCCCAGTTATTACTGAATTATGATTGCAAAACACAAGCTAAATTATTAGTATAGCGTCTGCACCCGCTGATGCAGATTTGGTACTCCCTGAACAGGCATGCTCATACCTCAATAACCAACAGCATTTAATTTTAGTGCCTAATGGTTGTTTTGAATTGCATCAACCTCCAACTGCTGGCAGCAGCAGTATTTCTAGACACGGAAAAGGCATTTGATGATTTGGAATGATCCTACATGTTTGCTGTGCTCAGAAGCATGGGTTTGGGAGATCGGTTTTTGCAATAAATTAGACTCTTGTACGGCGCACCCTGCGCTAGGGCCCGGGTGTATGGTAATTTCCCCAAGATTATTCCTAATGATAAAGTATGCGTCAGGGTTTCCCCATCCCAAATAATATTTGCCCTCGCAATCGAACCCCTGCATGCTTCCTCCACGATTTCCATGCGAATGGTTTGATTTTTATAGGTTGTCGGCCGTTGATAGAGTCGCTCTACGCAGATGACATTGTGCTTTATATTAAAGAACTGGAAGAAAACCTAGCTCAAGCTATTAGATAAGTCTGAGGAATTTACCTTGACGGACTTCAAAGTCCAAGAAGTTCTCTTTGGTTCAGTGACTTAATATCGAGGGACATAATATAGAATTCCCAAAATATCGACTCCAAAATATCGAAGTACAGAATATAGAATCCCTATCTACAAACAGGTAAGTACTAAAATATCGAATCTAAAATATAAAATGTAAAAATATAGTTAACTAAAATATCGAATGTATTAAAAATAATATAAAATTAATTAAATAAAACATACTTAAAATAATGTAAAAAAGCTTAAAATGTAAAAATAATAAATGTAATGTAAAAATAAATAGAGAATTTGTTGGAGAGTGAGAGGGTAAAAATTACTATTCCCACTCCAGTGAGTGCAATAGTAGGGAAAGCATTGGATAGCATAGGGGTAAAAATTACTATTCCCACTCCAAAGAGAGCAACAGTAGGGAAAGCGTTGGATAGCGTAGAGGTAAAAATTACTATTCCCACTCCAACGGGTGCAACAGTAGGGAAAACATTGGCTAGCGTAGGGGTAAAAATTACTATTCCCACTCCAAAGAGTACAACAGTAGGGAAAGCGTTGGAAAGCGGGGGGGGGGAGGGTAGAAATTATTATTCCCACTCCAGAGAGTGCAACAGTAGGGAAAGCGTTGGATAGAGGGAGTGTAAAAATTACTATTCCCACTCCAGTGAGTGCAACAGTAGGGAATACGTTGGATAGCACAGGGGTAGAAATTACTATTCCCACTCAAAAGAGTGCAACAGTAGGGAAAGCGTTGGATAGCGGGGGGTAACAATTACCATTCCCACTCAAGAGAGTGCAACAGTTGTGAAAGCGTTGGATAGCAGGAGGGTAAAAATTACTATTCCCACTCCAGTGAGTGCAACAGTAAGGAAAGCGTTGGATAGCGTAGGGGTAAAAATGACTATTCCAACTCCATTGAGTGCAACAGTAGGGAAAGCGTTGGATAGCATAGGGGTAAAAATTACTATTTCCACTCCAGAGAGTGCAACAGTAGGGAAAGCGTTGGATAGCGGGAGGGTAAAAATTACTATTCCCACTCCAGTGAGTGCAACAGTAGGAAAAGTGTTGGATAGCGTAGGGGTCAAAATTACTATTACCACTCCAATGAGTGCAACAGTAGGGAAAGCGTTGGATAGCGTAGGGGTAAAAATTACTATTCCCACTCCAAAGAGAGCAACGGTACGGAAAGTAATGATTTAATATTAAAATTAAAATAAATTCATTATCAATACCAATAAAAAAATAATTAAAAATAATTACCAATTAATACAAATTACTTACCAATTAATAATTAATTATCAATTCATTATCAATACATATAAATAAAAATAAATATTAACTTTATTACAATTAAATGCCTTCCCACCCTATTCCCCTATAAACCCACAACCCGCTCCAAATAAATAATACAATTAACATAATTATCAATTAATAAAAAATAATTCCCGATTAATAAAAATGTATTACTGATTATTAATTATCAATCAATTAATTATCAATATATATATATAAAAATTAATATTTAATTTACTATAATTAAATTACTTCCCACCCTATTCCCCTATAAACCCACAACCCGCTACGGAATTATATTACGCAAAAATTAAATTACATAACATTCATTACTTTAAAAAAATTAAACATACATTACAAAATTAATACATAATTTTAACACATATACTACCATGCAAAACACAAAAAATAAATTGTTAGTATGGAAATCGATATTTTAAATTCGATATTACGAAAATCGATATTTCATACCCCAAATTCGATATTCTGACTGACTATATTTTAATAATTCGATATTCTGTCCTATCAATATTTTGGAGTCGATATTCTGTCCATTCTATATTGTGGATTCTATATTTTGGTTGTTTACCGTTCTCTCTGAAGTGGAGCACCAAAGGAGTAAAATACCTTGGTATTTATTTTACACAAGACACTTCAGAACTGTTCAGGTGAAACTTCAGTGCAGAGCTTGAAACACTTAAGACGCAGGTCAAACAATGGAGACGTCTGCAGCTCTCTTCATTAGGTCGCATCCCAATCAAGATGGGGGTGCTTCCAAACTTTTGACATTCATTCACTAATGTTCAAGATCGAATATCTTCAGTATTCTTCAAGCAATTGCGACAAACTATGTTGTTTCCTTTGTGGACATAGGCAACCACATGTGAAATGGGATGTTCTGATACATTTCATGAGCACTGGCAGGTTGGCTATTACAGACTTCAAAGAACTACTACTTAGTGGCATAAGCCCACTATATTAAGTACTGGCTTACTGGTATTAATATGCCAATTCACGCTCACATAGAACGCACCATGATACACCCCAAGCCACTTCTAGCTATGATTGGATCTGTGCTCATGGATGACGTGGAGGAGTTTGGCATGAGGTGCTGAGCATAGTGGATATTGTCTAAGAAGATAGGCTATCCACGATCATACTGCCTGCTTCTGCCCATTCATTTCTACCCTCTGCTTCCGCCTACGTTTGAAAAGCTGGCACCACATTTTAAACGTAGCGGATATAGAGACCACGGGAGACCTCTTTTCCAATAGGGAGTATATTAGCCTTCTAGAGTTTCTAGAACATGCGGGACTCTCCTCGATGGCAGTGCTGTTTTACTACGGGATACACTCTGCTGTTAGGAAGTCCTTTGCAGGTTTGACCCACCAGCTTCTTGAGTTTATCCTGCTCACAAACTATATCCAGTTGTGGGACATGGGCAGATTAATTTCCTTTTTGTATGCAGAAGTCATCTCGACCACTCGTGTCCTGTTGTATAGCAGCAACTCCAAATGGGAGTCGGGGTATGATATCCGATAAACGTTGGTCTTACTTTTGTGTACAAGTAAGAAATTCTCCTCTCACATATAGTCATAAACTCATTCAATTTAAATATCTATACCAACTACATCTCCCCCGAATGAATATCTAACTTTGTTACTGATACTTAAGTGAAATGTAAGAAATGCAGTGAGGTTAATGAGGAGTTGCGTACTTGATCGAAGTATTCAACTTATTGAATGTGATGGTGGGTGGCACACTGTCCCCTTTCCCCACCATGGCCCTACTCGACACACCTTTTGAATTGCCCATAGGAATTAAGCAGTTCATCGAAATGGCTCTCCTTCAGGCCAAAAGAAGAGTGACTAAGCACTAGATGCCAAAAGTAGACTACAAGATACAGGACATGATATATTCTGGGGTGTGGCATTTAATAAAATATCTACTCATGCATGGGACAGGATACTTCATAAATCCACTTGTTCTGTAACAAATTCCACTTCTCCCTTTGGTGTCATGTAGTGCGGCAACATATTATGACAGCAATCTCATTATATAAGAGCTCTGATAATGGCCTCCCTGATTATGCCAGGGTTCATACTATAGTAGGGTTTGAATACTAGCAATTCCCTTATTTTGCCACTTTTCCGCAGATCTATATACTGGTGCTGGAAGTAGCGAAAAGGAATAGTCCGAAGGTTAGAATGCCTATATGAGTCAGTACAAACCTACTAAATTGCAAGTTTTATGGGTTTTCACCAGCTCTTCTCTAATCTTTTTCCAAACTGAGAAAAGTTGGGGCTTTACTCCAGAAGTAAAACATCCATGTTTGGGAAGAAAGTGGTTGGAGGGAAAGTGAACTTGTAAACGCTCAACAGATTTTCACATGGGCAAATCTACCCATGCATATTTGCTCTTGCTAAAATGCAGTTCACAAACATTTTCTAAGAGTATGATTTCCTGCCCTACTTCTGTAAATTCCGGTGAATTCATGAAAGCAGTAAATTTGCACTAATGCAAGCACAAATACCATGGGTGCACTATAGTGAGCTTCTTCAAGAATTGGGCCGCTCATTAGGTCTGGCATTAAACAAGACCTCTTGTTTTTATTAAAATTCTATCTATCTCTCGCTCTATTGGTTGGCTTCACTGTGATTGGCAGCATTCTGCTATTTCACAAGGAGCTTATCAGCACACAAAGGAGTATTGTTCACTGCCAGGAACTACTGTGGCAATGTGTGCTCTTTGAGACCCAAAAATATTTTTGCATTTTGCCAATGTTTGTAATATTGGTGGGGGCACGGCAACTCCTACAACAATAAACTTATACATAAACCATGTCAAAACAAGACACGCATTGACAATACCAAAAGGCTGACCACCAATGTAAAATCTATTGGCTTTGCCAAGCCTTGTATATTTTAATTTTTCCCATTATCTTTTTGAAACTGGGTACACGGATTTTCCATTATGAATATTTCTTTTAAATACTAACATGCATCAACACATTTTACTAAATGATGTGTCAAAGAAATGGTACCTAACACTTTACAGTAGTTTAGCAAAACATATTTTTTTCCTAGTTGCATTTTTTGTGTAACTGTTTTATTTTGAAAGCAAAGACTCATCAATCTTGCATTCAAGTTTCCGCAAATATTTGCATCCGATCAGAGAGCATTCTAGAAGCATTATATCTAGCTGCATATTGTTAAACTTTGCACACGTGTTCATTCATTTTTATACTGGAACCACTGTCCGTAGTGCAGTCTGAGCTTACAAAATGTCCTTACAGTGCTCACCCTAATAATAAAGGCTTTGCATCAATGAACCATAAACACAAGTTTGGACATTATTAAAATATGGACAGAAATATTATTTTAACTGCAGACAATGTCATTCATTCCCTGGTCCATAATGTGGGTCTGTAAACTGACAACCAAAGAATTTTTGCTTCAGGGGTTGAGCTTACTTGTCCCAAGGGTATAATAAACATGAAAACTTGTTGTTACCCCTAATAATATATCCTGGGTGTCGGCTTCAGGAATTCCATACCCCTGATTTACTGTAAAGATTAAGCTGAAATGTATGCTTATGTTCAACCATAAAGATTTTTGGGACCCTCTTCAAACTTACTTCCAACAGGTTTGTCTCAGATGCCTCCCCCACAAGTAGCAATACAGCTCATGGCACCATTGAAAACATAGTATCGCCCACGCCATGAGGCACTGATGCTCTGTAGAAATAGTTGACTATTACTTAATGCCTATGAATGATGTACTGTTCTTGCGGCTATTGTTCACACTTTGTACTCTGCCAATCTGACTTCATTGCATGCATGCATGGTATAAATGTATCCACTGCAAAAGTTTAATAAAAATCTTAAAAGTAAAAAAATTACATGCTGGAAAATATTTTTACTCCAGCTTCTGGGGTTGAAAAGAGAAAAACATTCTTCCAAAAAGGGCCCCTTCCTTCTTCATCAGCAGAAACAACCATATTGTTAAGATGTATGGTTTCCTATGTTCTTTTTTTCTGTCTACTGTATGTACTGCAGCTGGGGTGTGTACCTTAGCTACACAGTGCTGCACCTTCCTGTCATCCACTCACAGCCCAAAACCAGGAATATACCTTTACCAATAAGAGCATGTCAAATAAAAGCATATTGATGCCACTTTATGAATTAAAAGGGGCTCACTACGTTCTAAATAGAGGCAACATCTAGAAAACAACCAAATCCGTTCCCGACCTAACATTGACTTGCTCTGATGACATGCTGGCAGTGAAAATTCCTTGGAAAGAGGCTGAATGCCTGTAGCGAACCCACAGAGACCATATGGTCAAATCAGGCTTTGGCAACAAAAATTCCAACCACTTAAGACTTTCTCTTTGATTAAAATTATTCAAAAACAATGGTTCTCATTGGCATCAGTCAAAGCTCATTTTCAATAAACAGCTAAACCATTTTATGTAATTGTGGAATTTTTCAAAACAATGGTTTCCATTGGTATTGTTCAAAGCTCGTTTTCAATAAACAGCAAAATCACTTTCTGCAGCACTTCCATGTGCAACATAAGATCAACACTTTTGAATTTGTGTAAGAATAAGTCTTTATTCTCAAGTATTCAAAGAACAATATCAAGTTACACAAAAAGACCGTCAAATACTAACAAAGGCAAATGTGTAAATATGTCTCCAGTTCAGAAAACGGGTAAAACACTTCCAAAAGGTGTAGAAGCAAAACGTGACTTTTTTTGCTTTTATAACAAACAACTAACTGCTTGTAATCCTTAATGGTCAATTGATAAAATTAGATTTGTCTGTCAGGCTCTCAATGAAATTTCAACCCTCTTCAAGGAAGTGGGGTTTCATTAGGGCAAAAAAGATGTAAGGGCATCTGTAATGAATTAAATAAACGGTTAGCTATTGTGTTGTGTGATCCCTTATGTTGTGAATTGGAATAGGAATAGGTAGGTAGCCAAAAATCCTTCTTTTAAGGAAGCGATTAACATTGTCGAAAGCATGGAACGTACTTCTTGTTGGGCTAAGGAGATGTGCAATAATAATAATAATAATAATCCACATTTGTAAAGCGCACAATCCCCCGTAAGGGTCTCTAGGCGCTGGGGGCCGTCGGGAAGATTAAGCGAGCTATTGCCCAGAGTCACATTGTGCTGGGCTAACCTGCCGGCGGGGATCGAACCCTGATCCCCAGATTCCAGCATCAGTCGCCCTGGCCGCGGCGCCACACCTCTCCCACCAAGTGCCACTAATGCGACAACTCTCACTTTTACGGACGTAATTGAATATGTTTGTGAATGTAGTGGGGTTGACGTTTACACCGAGCAGTGCAGAAAGTAACAGTTAAAACTGATAAAACATAAACCTAGCCTGGGAGGAATTAAGGACTCGAAGTTTAAGTGCTTCAAATGTGGCAGTCCCAACCACTCATCGAATTATCTGAATTGTTATGCCTGAAATGCCAACTGGAGGAATTGTGGGAAGGAGAGACACTATGCACATATGTGTAAACATCAGAAAGTGAACAGTATTGCATTTGACCCAGAGTTGCATCACAATGCAATTTTGCATGTAACTGATTGTGTTTGTTGTGCAGAGCGTGCGGAGAATGTGGATAATGATACTGTTACCAAATGTGATATAAGGTGACAAAAGTACGCCAGTCTTAGCAAACTCAAGGTCACCCTTTACTTTAATAGATGATAAAAAATGGGAAAAGATTTTGGGAAAAGAGACTATTTTATTAAACAACCGAACATAAATCTCATAGACTATGGTGGGCAGACAATCAACCTTTTGTGCTATACTGTGATGACTATAAAGTTCAAAGACAGAAACTATTGACAAGTAGTACGTGGCTGAGCAGGGTGACAATCTTCTGGGGTGGCATCATCAGAGACACCTAGGCATCACAGTGAACCCACATTCACCTGAGCAAGTCATGCTGCTGTCATATGTAAGTGAGGATACAGACATTGTGCAGGAGCTCCAAGAGGTATTTAAAGACGAACTGGGATTATTGAAGGAATTCAAGATCATCCTTAAATCAAGGGCAAAGAAAATAGTACACAAGGTGAGAAGAATACTGAATCTCATGCTTAAACCTACTTAGGACACACCATTTCTGGGCAACATATGAGCCCCAAATTGGAGTTGGCAGAAGCTATATCCCACGCACCTGCACCATGCGACAAAGACAAAGTTAGATGATTCTTTGGTCTATCACAGTATTACACGAAATTCAGTTGCAACTTTGCCAGTGTGGTGCAGTCATTGTGACTCGTGTTTAAGAAGGGTGCACAATTAACTTGGTCTTCTGAATGTGGAGAGGCTGTTGAGGAGGAGATAGCCTGTATGCCAACCTTAGGACATTTTGATGTCACCGGAAAAATAATACTGACCACAATATGCCAGTTTGAAGGGGTTGGGCACTGCACTGTCCTCTCCCAGATAGTTGAAGGGGTAGAAAGAGTGATAGCTTATGGCTCTTGTTTGTTCAAAGGAGCGTAAGAACAGTACTCAGTAATAGAGTGTGAGGCATTAGCTTGCATGCGGGATATTAACCATTTTATTTTTCTTCTGTGGAGTTTGCCTTTCACAGTGAAAAAGGAACACCGGCCAAAGGACCAAACATCGGTTTGTCTACATACAAAGATATGTTTGCATGTAGACATACAGAGATCTCCACTCCTAGATTAAAGAGGTGAGTAGAGAGATTAATGGAGTACAATTTTGTTGTAGAGTACCTGCCGGTTAAAAGTAACATACCGGATGATTACTTATCCAGGATGCCATTGGATAAGGAATGGCTTCTGCACCAGAAGTGCCGATACTTTGGGTCAAGGAACCGGCTCTTAACAAACAGCAATAGAAGCTGGAGTGTCTAGTGATGCAACAATGAAACTGGTATTGGTTTTGTGTTGTGAGGTTGGCCAGGCTTAAGCAATGTGCTTGAAGATGGTAGAGCATTTTGGAATGTACGAGAGGAATGGAGTAATCGGAAAGATGAACCATTAGCACCCCCTATTCTCCTGTAGAGATCCCTGAGGAACCATGGTGTAAATAGCAGCTAGATATTGCAGGCCCATTTGAAGTATTATTCAACAAAAGGAGAGACTAAGGGGCCTGTTTACCGAGGTCCAGCGTATATACCCCATAACGGCTAGTAGGCAAAAAGGGTAGAAAGTTCCTCTGAGTTATGAAGGTTGGAGATAGGGTAGAGGACAAAGAGTAGTGTGTCCAAAGAGACCACTACGTGTGTGTAAGAAGGAGGGGAATCCCCTTGTCGGAACTAGGGCTCTCACACACCCAGCAAGCTAGGTGTCATGCTTCATCATATGAGCCTGCCCCTCGTCAGGTCTCTGCAATACCTGACGGGCACCCAAATCGGGGCTCTTTGTCAGGGATCTTTTGTTCCTGCCGGTGGGTGCAGTGGGGGTGAGTGGCCTAGTGTGTAGATGTGTGGTATAGTGAATGTAAAATAGGTCAGTTAGTCCTAAACAACTGTGTGAGAGCCCTAGTTCCGACAAGGGGATTCCCCTCCTTCTTGCACACGTAGTGGTCTCTTCGCACACACTACACTTTGTCCTCCACCCTATTTCCAACCTTCATAACTCAGAGGATCTTTGTACCCTTTTTGCTTACCATTTGAAGTATTGTCACTGAATGAAAGATTTTTACTGGTTTTGGTGAATTATACTTCCAAATGGTGTTGGCATGTAGCGTTAACTCTATTTTGACAAGGAATGTACTGGAGTTCTTAAGGAATGTATTTGCTTAGAAAGGTATTCCCAAAGCCATTGTAAAGGACATTGGTGTCCAGTTCATCTCACAAGAAATGAAAGAATTTTTGGAGGATTTGTCCATCAAAGACCACCACACAGCGCTCTATGCACCTCAAGCCAATAATTCAGTGGAAAGCAGGAACCGTCTGGTGATGCCATGCCTGCAAACTGCTGTAGAGAGTAAGTTGCCTCTAAAGAGAGTTGCATGCAAAAAATTATGGGCACACCATAAAACACCCAACAGAGTGAAAGGGATTTCTCCCTTCCAGAGACTAACAGAAGAAATGGCAGACTCAAAATTAAACCCTGTTCGGTAAAGTGGAGCCATGGGCATAGTGAGTCAATTTTCACGTAGGACGAGGGACTATCAGGAAAAGTACAAGGAGCATTTTGACAGGAAGCATGGTGTTTAGCCTAATAGGTGGGTGATAGGTGAAATGGTGTATGTATAGAAACCTGTTTGGTCCCTCAAAGGTGAGACGAAGTTCATTGGGCCCAAGCAAATTATCAAAGTCAGAAGAAATGTTGTTGTTTTGGAAAGGGGGAGGTGTGGAGCATGTCAAGGTTGTCCAAATGCAATCTGAATGGCAAACAGGACATAACTTGTGGAAAGGGCACCAAGGTACATGGTGACAATCATAAGTCTGGTAATATGGGAGTTGGACATTCGGTGGGAGGTATGGCCTGATCACGGGGCACGCTTAGACCCAAGAGGCCACCAGTTTATCTCAAAGACTATATTGGGAAATAGAGTTATTGTGGTTCCCCTTTTCTCCTCAGTACAAGTCTGCTGTGTTGTAAATGTACAGCTTCTGTTGTAATTTCAATTTATTGTTATGCCATTCCTTTTCCAGGGTGTTTATGCATTAAGTATTTCCTTTAGTTATTTTAGTCATTTCTGATATGTTCCTTTAACTGAGAATTGTCTCTGCGGGGCTGCAATTTACTACTGCCCCTTTGATCTTATAGAGTTCTGGGGGCATCCACCGAGCAGATGGAGTGTGGTTGGCTCAGGGGAGGCTGTGTTACCCTTAGTTGGATGCAATAAATTAGAGTTAATTTAAAGACGCGTGGTGTGTTCTCTCTTAACACAGTGATTTTGCTGTTTACTGAAAGTGAGAACCATTGTTTTTTGAATAATTACCAGTTGCCCAGGTTCCCTTGGGTTTAAGTGCTGATCTTGTTATACAGATACTGCTTCCCTCTGATTGAGGCACAAAAGTCATGACTAACATAGAAGAGCCCTATCCTAACATCTTGGAAACCATAGAATCCAAATCCACACCATATAATAGATGTAACGACAAGGTGGCCTTTTTATCAGTAAGTGGCTCTACACCCAAATAATTGATTTACAATGATCAGTATAAACTGAAAGTGGTGTGCTGCTGTCAAGGACACCAAAAGGAAACATAAGTCCACTCGGACCAAAATTGTGATCTAGGCGGAGTGAGGGACAGCATGTATTCAAGGTGGCTAGCCTTTGCTTTACGAATGCCCAAAAGATCCTAACCATAGAAACAAGCAATCATCCAGTCTCTGTTGTAATAATAAGTTGGAACATTGCAGAACTCAAACAGAAACTTGGTTCAAAGACTGGAAGGCCTATAAAAGAACAGCCAAGAGCTATTGTTGCCAGGGAACCTGGATTCAGATGTATAACAAATGTTTTCAGTCACAAGCAGCTCGATTTGCAGAATTGGGCAGTTAGATATCACAAAAATGCTTTTTCTGATGAACTATCCTCAAATTGCAATTTGGTAGCAAATTACTGAATCACAATTTCGGTTTGCGATCCAAACAAATTTGGAATCTGGACGGGCGAGTTTAGGGCGTCCCTTCCAAATACCAAATTGTAGTAGCATGTATTAGTTTAGGCAACCAAATTCTTGTCGCAAAACATTCATCTTTCAAAAACACCTCAAATGAAGCAACAAGCCATTTGCAAATAGTAACAGGTCCCAAAGGACTCCTCTCCTTCCCCCTTTTCATTGTTGAATTTTGTAAGGGTAGGCAGTGGTTCTAGGAACCACTGACTACTCTTAAAAAGATGAAACTTACATTTTTTTAAAAAAAACATTCTGTGTTTCATTTTTTTATAAACAGTTGCTTTATTTAAAAGTAATCAATGTGATGGTGGTCTGCTGACCTCCTCAGGCCACCATACCTGAAATGACTGTCATGCCTAATGGGTTGCCAATGGCCACACCTCATCAATATTCAAGAGGTAGGCTGTTTTGCAACACCCTGGGAAAGGCTGATTTAAAAATAAAGGTTCATACTTTAAGAATAGCAATTCGGAATTAAACACTATTTGGAAATGGCTATCCTAAATGCTCATTCATCTGGCCCCTGGTCCCTAGTAGAAGAGGTAATGGATGGGTTTACCCCTCACTGTCTTCCAACCAGCAAATCAATTAAGGGAAGACTAAGCGGAGGCTTGGTCACTTTGATCTCTCTAGTGCTAACCTTAGGGTAGATGTACATGCGACCCTGAATAACAGCATACAGCACCTTACCATCAAAAATGACTCTCCAACGATTTATATTTTTAACATACATTTACCATCGGACGAACTAAGTGGGATATATAAGCTCCTAAAACTGCTAGAATATAATGCAAGATTAAAAGTAGCAAATGTGAATAAAATACCCCAATTAACGCTCCTCTGTGGATATTTCAACACTAAACCACACGTCTTTCTTACATGGACACAGACATTAAAGAGGACGTTTGCTTGGGGCATACCTCACTTCACATCAGAGTACCTCAGAGAGTCCGAGGATTAAATTCTTCTGATTACAACTATGGTTTCTTCCTGTATTCTTCCATTAAGAATGAACACAGTCTCCGATACCACTGCAAGACTAATACATAGCATAGATCCAAGAACACCGCAAGGTTCATGCTACAGTGTTTGAGTCAGAACATCCCCCACCAGTAGGAGACCCTGACAAAACCCAGCCGACTCACCAGCCTCCCTGCTAGGCAGCTATACAACTGTTGGACAACAATGACTCTCCCTCTGGGTCAGACAGGGATACTAAGCTGGCTTGACCCTGCTGCCAATCCTTTCACTCTAAGTCATCAGTGACGACAAACACAATCAAGGTCAAGGCTCAGATATGGTCATGACTTGTTGCATCCACAATCCTCACACCTAGAGAGGTGGTTGGAAGGCTCTGCAAGCTCCTGAATAAAAAGGTACGCAACCACCTCAGAGCGGAATGCTCCTGTCAGCCCCTGGAGGGCAAAGTGGCCATCACCCAAGAATGACCCCCGGATGGTTATCTTCCTAGCCAAATATGTCCAGGATACCAAGAGAAGAATTGACCGCTTGTCAAGACAAACTACTTGACCATGCTGGCCCTCTAACTAAAATCGTAGACATGGCTGAGGACTCCAAAGCCTTGCAGTCCCACCACACCAACATGTCCTACAGTTTTTCTGGAGTTCACAGCACTCCGTTTCTGGATGTCCTTGGCTCATTAGTGCTTTACCAAGGCCCTAAATTTCGTGATGGAACACCTCTGATCAAAGGGTATACATCTTATAGTATTCCTGGACGATATCCTTCCGATTGATCAATGCCTGAGGACTTTGACGGAACATCTCCAGTCAACAGTCAACATATTTCAATCGCTGGGGAAAAAACTGTTCTAACCCCGACTCAGTCCCTAATCTTCTTGGGCTTTGTAGTGGACTCGGTTTGAGCCACTTTGAGCCTTCCATCTCGTAAAGTAGCCAAAATCAGTTACAAGGAGGGGACATAGCCAACCTAAGATGGTACCGGATGCGAGCCTGTATAGCTCGACGATCCAGGCCCTCCTGGTGGCGATCATCCTGTACTGTGGGGGCAAAAATAGCAATGCCGGGGCACCGGGTCATCTAGTGGACTCCCCGGGACCGAGCAGAGTCAGACTGCAATCGTTGCAGAGACGCAAGAGGCTGCTGCGAACCGCACCTGCAAGGCAGCTCCAGAGGAAAGGGAGTCGTAGCTGGAACTGGAGGCGGGGCAGAGAAAAAATGCCCACCTCGCAGCAACAGAGTGCCAGGTCTCCCACTCAGCTGATGGGTATAACTGCCAGCAACTACTATTAAGGCGGAGAGCCCCCATTAACAAGACCCGGCGGTGGCGAATGGCCTTTTGGGAGGCCCAGTGAGACTGGGCCAACTTCCCCCTAGCGGTGCATGATTCACGAGGGCAACAATTTCCAAGTGGTGGGAGAGACCCACTACCTTAATGGACACATCGTGAAAGAACCTGGGGGGCTGGCTTTCAGCGGCTTGAGGTTCTGAGGCCCAGAAGTAGAGATTTGCCGTCCTTCCTGATTGGCGGACTGCCCGATTGCTGGAGGAGTGGTGACCAGACTGATCTATTTCGAGAAGTGCAGGCTCTGGTTTGTGAACCCCAGACTGGGGAATAAACCATGTTTAGGGTATCTGGTTCACTGAAGCAACAGGGATTGCTGTACATACTGGCCCGCAAGGAAGGAGAGGCAAGCTAAAAGACATTAGGGGAGGCATGGACAAGATGTGAGAGAATCCACCGTGAAGCAGACAAAGTGCATGATAGTGACGAGCGGATTCGAGGTGAGTGGGGGGCGCTCGTGCCGGCTGGGGTGCCAGGTTTGCCCAGAGTGGGGGTTCGTATGGCGCAGCGGCCCAGTTGTGTACCCCTTCTGGTGGGCTGAGGAGTTGGGTTGGTTGGTCGGGCCGGGGTGGAGCGTGACTCCCTCTTGATAGGGAGTCGCCAGCGCTCTTTGCTGCTGTAACACAACGTCCTGCAAACACCCGCTACTGCCGCTACATACATGATGGTGCTCAACAAGCCCTCGCGGCCTGGTCCACTACCTGCAAACGAAGGGATTCGGAGATCACAAGGAAACCCACCGGTCTTGAGCCGAATGAGGAACTGGAAGCCCACAGAGCAGAAATACTGGCTGCCATAAGGTCTATCAAGGTGGCACTGGAGGGCAAGAGCAACACGGTGGCCATAGACGTCTGACTCCTGAGAGTGGACCGCCGTAAATTGACAGACAAGGTGGGTGAAACTGAGAAAACAGTACAACTGATGCAACCCACACTAAAGGACCATGACACACATTATAGGTACCGAGGCACGAAGTGGGGTGGCTCAGAGACAGGGTCGAAGATGTGGAAGGCTGCTCGCGCCATAGCAATGTCCGAATAGTGGCACTCCCCGAATGCTCGAGCGGCCCAGTATGGACCTCTACATGGAGATGTGGCAAGTCTTAGGTGGCAAGAGGTCTCTACATACTTTACTGTTGAGAGAGCACACAGGGAGGCAGGGGGCCCGGCAAAACCAGGGGCGCCCCCAAGATCCGTGGTGGTCCATCTTCTCAACTATCAAGACTGGGACAACATTCTTCAGTGAGCCCGGGTACATGGGCCCCTGGCAGGTGGATGGGGGATTGGTAAACATTTACCCTGACTACACCCAGGCAGCTCAGTGTCAGCGAGAAACGTTTGTGGAAGTGAAAAAACAGCAGAGTGCACTTGACTTGAAATATGCACTCCTTTTCCCAGCTAAACTTCGTGTGGTGAACCATGAGAACATACACTTCTTTACCTCTGCTAAGGAGGCATGGACATGGCTGGAGAGTAAGGGCTGCGCTCGACCGTCGGAACACAAGCCTTTGACTCAAGATGGATGCACAATGCCCAGATCAAAAAAGAATGCCTGTTGCCGCCAGTGGGGACCCCAACGAGGGTACAGGCAGAAACGGTGCAAGCAAAGGTGGTGACAGAAATACAACACACATGTACCCGGCCATGGAGTACAAAATTAGCATCTTGGATCAGGGTAAATGCACAAATTAGGGGGCTTCGATGGGACCTGTGCTGGGAAGATGTTCTGAATATCGAGTATCTTGGATATGTTAACAATTTTTGGCTCCTATGCGGGTTTCCGAATCAATTGGCATAAGTCTGTCAACTTTCCACTGGGGGAGCTTCCCATTTCGTTGGCCAAAGACGTCTGATATCTGGGCATTTTTGTCACACCAAATTTAGCCCTATATATGCTGGAGCACCTGGAGAGGGTCCTGGAGGCCTACTGAAGGGATGCAGTAAGAGATGGATAAAGCGGCTGCTTTTACTTCTGGGTCATGCAGCCTTCTATAAGAGGATATACTTCCCCAAGTTGCTATATGTGCTGCAGAATTACCCCCATCCGGCCCCATGCACATTCTTCTGCAGGGTGGATAAAGCTATGAGAGTATTGCTCTTGGATGGCAGGATACCTAGAATAGCCCTCTCAATACTGACAAGATGCCAAACAGATGGAGGTTTTGCCCTCCTGAATTGCCGGCTCTACTACTGTGCTTCACAATTGTTGACAAAGACTGGGTCTTCTCCTCTCAACAGGAACCTTCCCGGCGGGTAGACCGCACCACGATGACCCCAGAGGGATACCTCCGAAGACTTTATGAAGGGAGTACACTCCCCCATCTCCCTATCCCGACGCAGACGGTGGTCCTCATTTGGAGGGTGATGGGTACATTGGAGTGGCGGGGCAAGTTTAGATTTATCCGCTGCCTTTGACACGGTGTCACATGAGATTCTTCTCGGCCGTCTGAGGGAGGTGGGTATAGGAGGTGTGGCTCTGTCCTGGTTGGAGAGTTTTCTCTCAGACCGCTCACAAGGAGTCAGATTGGGCTCCCTTCATTCCACCTTAAGGGAGCTCACCAAGGGAGTGCCACAAGGCTCATGTCTAAGCCCTACACTTTTTAATGTGTATGTGGCCCCCTTGGCTGACATTGTGAGGGAATATGGGTTCACCCCGGTGTCGTATGCTGACGACACCCAGCTCTTGTTCCCTTTTCAGTCCCTCACACCCGCAATAAAAAAATCCTTTGCGGATGGTATGAGAGCGGTCTCAGACTGGATGGCTATAAATTGCCTCCAATGCAACGTAGGCAAAACAGAGGTGACGTTATTTGGGGAGGCCCCTCTTTTGTGGTCCCCAGAATGGTGGCCCCTAGACCTTGGGCCAGTACCAAGTCCAAAACAGACAGTAAAAAACCTTGGTGTGCGTTTAGATCAGGCACTATCGCTTAAAGAACAGGCCAATCAAGTTGCTGGATCATGTTTCCATACCATCGGACTTTTGCGACGTGTCTTTCCATTCCTGCCTGACTGTCATAGAAAAACCTTGGTCCAGACCCTGGTGGTCAGTAGGCTGGACTACTGTAATGGCCTGTTCATCTCTGTTATGTTGTGCTTTTAATTACTTCTGATGTATTGCTTTAAGGCTCGTGTTAGAACGAGCTATCTTGTAGAATGTATTGTATGAATAGATTCTATTCCATGTTGAGGCAGTTGTAGCCTAGCTGAGCGACTGAATAGCTGTGCTGCCTGACTCCACCTGTTTTACCTTATACTTGGAATAAACTACTTTGGAAAGGAAACCTGCCTCCTTGGTTACATTACAATTGGCGACGATTGGGATTTGGCACCTTAAAAAACTACAGCCTCGTGGAATATAAAAAATTTTTCACCATAAATTCATCCAAGAAAAAGGGAAGCATAATCTACTGTTTCTCCCTTCATCCGAATCATCGAAGAGTTGAGACATCCAAGGAACTGTAAGTTCGTATATTGTTTGTTGTGGCTGAGACTTACTTGGCGTGGAACTTCCGTTGGTTGCGCATGCCGGCATCTTTCAGTCGGGAGCCGAATTCTAAACAGCCTCCTGACACGCGACCACTGCTCACTGCCATACGTCACTCACGCATCCTCCTTGACCGCATGATGACATAATCGCGCCAGGTCACGTTGCGTGACCCTACGTGGCGGCCATCTTGGATTGGTCAAAGAAAATTTGACATTTCCTCCACCGAGACGCAAGGAAAATTACCACAATAACGAAACTCGAAAATGAACTTTGACGAAGCTATGCTGAGCATTTGACAAGTAATTTTGAACAAATTACTTCATTTGATGAGGGTAAAAGCAAACAGGTGAGATTGTCGGGGCACTCGTTTTGTTTTTATAACAAAGTATAATTATTGCAAAATAGGGTGTTTTTGATTAATACCTTTCATATACTTTATAAGTACTATATATAAGTACTATATTTATAAGTACTATATTTATGGATTCTTGGGATCAAACCCAAAGTGAAAGTGAAGAAGTAATGGCTCAACAAAGTTTTGTTATTAGCCCCCCACAACCTTTTTGGGCTACTGGTTCACAACCAGACATGAAGTGGGTAGAATGGAAAGAATATTTTAATAATTACATCTGCGCAATTGATGAAAATACTAAAATGAAACCAGAACAAAAGAAAAGAATACTTTTACATTCTCTGGGCCCTAAAGGATTAAAGACATATTCACGAATGCAGAAATTAGCTGATGCTGATTCAAATGAATTTGAAAATGCCATTGCAGATATGGACAGATATTTTGCGCCTAAAGTATGCATAGGTGTAGTAAGACACAAATTCTTCCAAAGGAAACAGAAGAAGGATGAATTAGTGGATGAATGGGTTGATGACCTTAAAAAACTTGCAATTGACTGTAAATTCAGAGACTTACATGATGAGCTTATTCGAGATCAGCTGGTTATGCACAATGAAAATTCTCCAATTCAAGACCGCCTATGGGTGAATGGCGACGCACCTCTTGATGATGTACTTGCAATAATGAGGAAAGCGGAAATGTCGGGGAGATGTGCCACAGTTGTTAAAGATACCGTTAAAGATTCGGACAAGGCATCATCTGCAGTTTTCAAAATCCAAGGAACACCTAAATATCAGAATAAGCAAATTCCGAATAGAAGTTTTGGTCAATCCTTCAAGAGTCAAGGGATGGACAATAAGATGGAGGATAAAAGGTGTTACCGGTGTGGCAGCAAAGAACATATGGCGTACTACAAATCGTGCCCTGCCCTACGGAAAAAGTGTAGCGTTTGTGGTCTTATTGGCCATTTTAGCAAAATGTGCCGTAGGCGCACTAATGTCAAATGTATTTGGAATGAGGATGAGTGCGTGAACGAGAGTAGTGAGGATGAGGAGAGTTGCGTAAAAAATGTAAGAGGGAATTACATGTTAAACATTACTGAGGAAGGCAACTACATGTTGAACATAACTGATGAAGCTATGGAGGGCAAACCTATATGTGAAGTCTCTTTTGGTGGTATAAAAGTTAAAGTATATGCAGATTCAGGGTCTCCATATACAATTATCAACGAAGAAATATGGAAAAAGAACTTCACACAGAAAATAGGGGATAAGTTAAATGCCTCAGATGTTAACCCAGTGAGCTATACAGGAGGTAAGATTGACCTTTTAGGTTTTAGATGGCTCACTTTCATTTTTAAAGGTAGGGTGACAAGGGGCAAGTTATACATATCTAAAAAAGGACCTTCTGTCCTGGGGTGGTATGACCAAAAGAATCTCCATATCATTTTGGATCCTAATAGCAAAGAAAAGGTACTAGTGGTAGATGAGTGTAGCAAATTGGAGGATATAGTGAAGAGAAAATTCTCCAGTGTGGTGAGTGGACAGTTAGGCAAACTTAAGGGTTTTGAACATAGAATCGTGCTCAAAGGGAATGCACAACCCAAAGTGCATAAGGTTAGACCTATTCCCTTATTAATAAGAGACGAAGTAAAGAAAGAAATTCAGGGCTTATTAGACAAAGGTGTTATCGAGGAAGTGGACTCATCGGAGTGGATTAGTCCAGTAGTGGTAGCAAGAAAATCTAATGGAAAAATCCGTTTGTGTATTGATTTACGCCACCTTAATCAGAATATTGTGATTGAACGTTTTCCCTTGCCAAAAATTAACGAGATGGTTTCCTCCTTGAGGGGAGCGACCTGGTTTTCCACAATAGACCTTTCCGCTGCCTACCACCAAGTAGTTTTGGAACCTGAGTCTAGACATCTAACAGCCTTCATTACACCATTTGGCTGTTTTCAATTTATTAGGATGCCATTCGGCCTTGCATCGGCTGCTGCAGTGTTCCAACGCTTAATGCACAAGCTATTTGGTGATATGGTTGGCATTTATTTCTTTCAGGACGATGTTCTAATCGCAGGCAATGACAAGGAAGATCATGACAAGAAACTGTGGAAGGTTTTTAACACACTTACTTCAGCTGGGTTGACAGTTGAGCTGTCTAAATGCAAGTTTGGCGAAAGAAGTGTTTCATATCTGGGCCATATAATTAGTGAGGAGGGTGTCAGACCAAAAACTTCACTGATAGAAAGTATTGTTAACTCACCTGCACCTGATTCTAAAGAAGAGATTAAATCCTTTTTGGGTATGGCTGAGTATTGCGCCAAGTTCATTAAGAACTTCGCTTCTAAAGTATATAACATCAGGTCCTTGCTGAAGAAAAATGTGAAATTTGAATGGTCTAGAGAATGTGAGAAAGAGTTTACTGAAATCAAATGGGAATTACAGAAAGTGAATGCTTTGTCTAGTTTTGACCCTAATTTGGACTGTTGCCTGACTACTGATGCAAGCGATAAAGGGTTGGGCGCAGTTTTGTCACAAGTGGATGACAAAGGTAAAGACAGAATCATCTTATTTGCATCCAGGGCCTTGTCACCAGCTGAAAGCAGATACCCTATAATTGAGAGGGAAGCCTTGGCTTGCGCCTGGGCTTTGGAACACTTTCGTGCATTTGTTTGAGGGAAAATGGTTCACATCAGGACGGATCACAAACCATTAGTACACATTTTATCCACTGATGGCACTGCTACTGCTTCTGCTAGGCTAGCGAGGATTTCTATGCGCATGAAAGAATACATTTACAATATCACATACGTACCGGGGAAAGACAATGTTGTTGCTGACTGTCTGTCAAGACTTCCTTCCCCTCTGGAAGAATGCGTTGACGATCCTTGGGGGAACGTTAGTGTGGCGTTTATTCATGATTCTGGGTTTCCAGCAATTAGCAGGGAGGATTGGATAAGAGAACATAAGGCAGATAAGGTGTTAATAGAAGTATCAAAATTCATTTGTCAAGGTTGGCCTAAAGAAAAGTTGTTATCTGGATCTGCGAAATTGTTCTGGGAGATACGATCTGAATTATCTATGGAGAAGGAAGTTTTATTGAGAGGAGATGGAATTGTTCCACCTTCTGGGTTGAGAAGAAATATCCTACAGTTATGTCACGAGGGACATTTCGGTATAGTAAGGACTAAGTTGGCCGTTAAAAGTTTGTTTTGGTGGCCCAAGATTGACAGTGAGGTAGAAAATGTTGTCAGAAGTTGCCCTGTTTGCAGTTCTGCAGACAAATCTTTGAGGACTTTGAGACCAGCTATGAGTGATGGACTCATTCCTAGCATGCCTTGGGAAACCATTGCTGTAGACATAATTGGTCCAGTGGGAGACCCGAAAGAATATGGGTTAGTTGCTATTGATTTGTTTACCAAGTGGCCTGTGGTTAAGTTCGTAGACAAGGTAGATACTCTGACTATGTTGAAATTTTTAGATAAAATTTTTGTAATGGAAGGTTTACCGGTTAATATCTTGACAGACAATGGTGTACAATTCATGTCTAGAATTGCGAAAGATTATTTTGTGAAATGTGGTATTACACACAAAACGACCTCATTATATAATCCCAGCGGGAATGGAACTGTTGAACGCTTCAACAGAGTGATTAAAGGTATTTTACAAGCTGCAAATTACAAGGGACTAGATTGGAAGGTGGAAATACAGAAAGCTGTCTGGTCTTACAAAGTGACTCTGAATAATTGCACAGGAGTTTCTCCCTTTGTGATGATGAAAGGCAGGTTACCCAGGTGTAAAGTTAATCCTAGCTGGTTATTTAAAGACAATGTACAACAGTGGTCACCGGTTGAGGTCAAGAGGAATTTAGAATTGGTACATAACAAGAGTAAAACTTACTATGATCAGCGCCATAGTGTGAAAGATGTCATTGTAAAGACAGGAGATTGGGTCAGGATTAAAAAACCTTACAAGGTTTTGAAAGGGGAGAATAAATTTGATTCACCTAAACAGGTTCTCGAAGTTCTTAGGAATTCAGTCAGATTAAGTGACGGCAAAGTGTGGAATTTGAAAGATGTAGCATTGGATATTGTTCAAAATCATGGGGAGTGTGAGATAGTGAAGGACAAACGTACTGACTTTGATTGGGTAGAAGATTATTTTCATGGCAGCGAATTGCAGTCCCATCTTTCGCCTAATGTTTCCCTTCCTCAATTAAGGGAGGGGGAGGTGATAACTGGTTCTCCAGTTTCTCCTGGATGTCAAGTCAAAGAATCTTTGCATGAACTTAGTAATGCTGAACATAGACCCAGCTCTATTGACACCAGTCATGTGTATGAAAATAAAGTCAATAGTGATGTAGTTGCAACACCTACATTACCTGCTGTTAAAGTTTCCAATAGGACGCGTATGTTGCCGTATTGGTTAAAGGACTACGTTAAGTAAATTATAAAGGACTACGTTAAGTAAATTATTAAGAATTACTTCAATTTTCTTTTCTTTTATTTTGTTGTTTTCTTTCTTTAGAACTCTTTGGTTATTATTGTGTGGGGGGGGGGATGTGTTATGTTGTGCTTTTAATTACTTCTGATGTATTGCTTTAAGGCTCGTGTTAGAACGAGCTATCTTGTAGAATGTATTGTATGAATAGATTCTATTCCATGTTGAGGCAGTTGTAGCCTAGCTGAGCGACTGAATAGCTGTGCTGCCTGACTCCACCTGTTTTACCCTATACTTGGAATAAACTACTTTGGAAAGGAAACTTGCCTCCTTGGTTACATTACAATCTCAGCCAACGAGGAACAACTTAACAGATTGCAAGTGGTCCAGAATACCGCGGCAAGACTGGTTTTTAATGCCTTGCCCAGAACTTCCTCATACCCCCTTCTGGACAAACTCCACTGGTAGCCTGTCCGGCAGCGTGTTAAATATAAAATCTGCTGTACCATACACAAATGTCTTTTGGGTCCGGTCCTAAATATTTAGTTGACAAATGTATTCCCTACAGCCCTGGACGCTCCCTGCGTTCAAGTAATCAGTAGTTGCTTCAGGTCCCTAGGACTAGGAGGGTTAGGCAGGGAGGCCGAGCCCTCTCTTATAAAGGCCCCATTCTCTGGAATTCACTGCCACTCACACTAAAACAAAACTCTAATTTCCAAACCTTTAGGAAGTCTCTTAAAACCTACCTATATTCGACTTCCTAACTAATGACAGCCTCTTAAATTCATGACCCAGTCTAACATCTGTAGTAAAGCGCTAGCGCGGAGATACCCCTTCGGGGGTCGAATCCTGCGCTATATAAGACTATAAATAAATAAAATAAATAAATAAGGAGATATTGCAGGCTTCGCTCTGGGACTCGGATCTCCTCCAGGGTCTAAAGAGCATAGCGGGCCATCGAAAATGCCGCTCTTCCCCTTGGGGGATGCCTGGAGGGATGGCAAAGTAATCCTGTTCAACGAACTGCAATCTGAGTACGAATGATCCAGTAGTCAATTTTTGCAAAACCAGCAAATGCGGTTTTAGCTCTATCCAATCCTGGCACTTCTCTCATGCTGGTTAACAGCATGAAAGCAGCATCAGGATTGGGTAAGGGAGTTAACTGGAACTTCGGGGAAAGAAAAAGAGGACCAGAGCAGAAAAATGTGTCATTGTGCAGGCTGCAGCAAGCAAGGTACGTTGTTTTTTTGTTTATTTCCTAGGCGCTTTGCACCTAGCGCTTGAGAATGCTAACCCCCATCCATTTGCCTGCCCCTCCTCTCTCAGCGTTGCCGGCTACCACTGGTCAGGAGATAGCACACAGACGTGGTTGTAGTGACCCACACATGTAGATCTGAAGTTTGGGGTCTAGTTCTGATGGAACTATCTTGGGATTTTCCAATCTGTTTACCCCTGTTTCTGTGTCCCAAAGATATCCCTCATGGGAATCTCTGGTTCTCTGCAGCTTATGGCATGGAGGATTGCCAAGGGACAATGGAAAGTCCCAGGACTTTCGAGCCAGGCAGCAGACTTACTTTCAAAGGCATGCGTTGACAGTACCGTCAAACGCTATCCATAGGCCTAGTCCAGATGGATGGCTGTAGGAAAGTAGGATCTGCTTTCATGGTCATCCCCACTTTTTGCTTGCGTCATTCTGTTTTCTAACTAGTTTGACTATGGTAAGTACCTTGGTATCTTCCTAATAGGTTATAAGTGTACCCTTCTAAATCCCTAGTATATGGTTGTTAGACCTGGCATCTTTTGGCGAGTTTCCCGTCTTTTTGCTTTCCGACCTCCTAGTTTCGACTGTTTTTGCTGGTTTAGCGTCTGTCTCTGCGCACTTTCTCACTGCTGTTCAGTGTTAAAGTGCAAGTGCTCCTATCGTAAATTGGATTAACGATTTGTGTTTCCATGTTTGGCATATTTTATTTACTGGCAAGTCCCTAATAAAGTGCACTGAGAGTGCCAGGGCCTGTAAATTAAATGCTGATAGTGGGCCGCAGCACTGATTGTGCCACCCAGACTAGCTGCCCTATAAAGTGTTTTCAGACCTGCCACTGCAGTGTCTGTGCACAGTTTTTACTGCCATGTCGACTTGGAAAGTGCACCCACTTGCCAAGCCCTAACCTTCCTTTTTTTTTACGTTAGTCACCCCTGAGGTAGGCCCAAGATGCTCCTATGGGCAGGGTGCAGTGTATGTGAAAGGTAGGACATGTCCAGGTGAATATAACATGTCCTGATAGTGAACTACAGTGTAATTAGTTTTTCACTGTTGAAAGGCTATCTGTCCCTTAGGATAGAATGGGGAATACTTGGTAAAGTTTTTTGAGTATATCGTCCTACTGGGACAAGAAAGGGAAAGAGTTTAGTATGCCTGAACTTAGAACGTAGAAATCCAGCCTTTACTACAGATCATTTTTATGTTTGTTTTTTTAAAATACCACTTTTATAAAGTAGGTATTTTCTTGTTCAGCCATCCTGTGTGTCTCAGCTGGGTTGTGGATTGACTACCTGGCTTTGCAGTGACAGGGGCTGGGATGTGCATTCTCCTCAGACAGCTACTGGGGGCTCAAGGGGTGTCCTGCCTTTCCTGGATGAGTCAGGGCTGGGCTAAATAAACCTGGTCTGTATTTAGAGTAATGGAAGGAGATTTACTTGCACTGAATGGGCCTGGTCTGCTTTGGACCATGCTGTCTCCAACTTCAGAGAGGACCAAAGCGGTATTGGACTAAGCACAGACACTCTCTGCCCAAGAGAACAAAGAGAAACCAAGTATAAATATTGGGGCCCAGACCCCAGAAATTTACAACTCGCTTGGATTAAGGAAGCTGCCAAGAAGAAGAGCTGGAAGAACTGCCAGGATGAGTACTGCCCCTTTTCTGTGTTGTTGCTTTGCTGGGTTGGCCTGCAATTGCTGCTTCTGCCTTGGGCAGTGAAAGGACTAGGCCGAACTTTCTTCACTTGTCGCTGAGTATCTCCAAGGGCTTGAAATAGGGCTTGCCTCCTGTTCACGAAGTCTCAGGGACAGCAAAGACTTCACTTACCTCTGGGTTCCACCTCTGGAACCGTGGGTTTCAGTTGCCACAGAGGGGGACAGCAGCCGGCACGTCACTGCTGCAGACTCCGTGTCCTGAAGGCACTGCCACTCTTCACACTGCAACCCTGGTCTCACCAACGACGACCGCTGCAGCCTCCGAGCCACTGCTTGCACTGCGACCTGTGAGTACCGCACGCTGCACCCCATCGCTTCACTCCGCCGCCCTGGTCTTACCAATGACATTGCTGCACTCTGACCTCAACACCTGTGACAGCACCGTTGTCTGGGGCACCGCTCGTAAGTCACACAATGCATCGCCTTGTCCCACACGGCCGACCAACGCCAACTCCCATCAACTGCCACTGTCACTTGCACCAATCAATCATTTGTAAAGTGCACTACTCACCTGGGAATGTCTCAAGGCGCTGAAGGTGGGGGGGCAGCTACTGCTTGAACAACCAGGTCTTGAGGAGAAGGTCAGCCAGTCCTGGGTCTGGCGCAGCTGTGAGGGAAGGGTGTTCCAGGTCTTGGTGGCGAGGTAGGCGAAGGATCTGCCACCGTTGGTGGTCCTGCTGATGTATGCGACGGCGTCGAGAGCGAGGTCGGCGGAACGAACATGGAAGTTCAGGGTGTAGAAGGTGAGGCGTTTTTGAGGTATGCTGGTCCAGCATTGTGGAGTGCTTTGTGAGCGTGGGTGAGGAGTTTGAAGGTGATCTCTTTATTGACTGGGAGCCAGTGCAGGTCTCTCAGGTGGGCGGTGATGTGGGAGTGGCAGGGTATGTCGAGGATGAGTTGTGCTGAGGCTTTCTGTATTCGCAGGAGTCTTTTCAGGAGTTTGGCCGTGGTCCCTGCTTAGAGGGCATTGCCATAGTCCAGTCTGCTACTGACGAGGGCCTGAGTGACCGTCCTTCTGGTTCCGGTGGGGATCACATGTAGATCTTACGGAGCATGCGGAGGGTGTTGAAGCAGGAGGAGGAGACGGCGTTGACTTGCTGGGTCATAGATAGTGATGATTCCAGGATGATCCCCAGGTTGCGTGTGTGGTTGGTGGGTGGGTGTTGGTGCCGCTCCCAGGGCGGCTGGCCACCATGAGTCGTCCCAGGCTGAGGGGGTGGAGCCCAGTTTGAGGACCTCTCTCTTGTCTGAGTTAAGTTTCAGTCGGCTGTTCTGCATCCAGTAGGAGACGGCCCTCATTCCTTTGTGCAAGTTGGTTTTGGCTGTGGCGGGTTCTTTGTGAGTGAGAGGATCAGCTGAGTGTTGTCGGCATAGGAGACGATGTTGCGGTTGTGAGCACGGACGATGCTGGCGAGCAGAGCCATGTAGATGTTGAAAAGAGTAGGGCTGAGGAAAGATCCTTGGTGCATGCCGCAGATAATCTTGGTGGCTTTGGAAAGGAATGGGGGGAGATGTACCCTCTACGTTCTGCCGGTGAGAAAGGAGGTGGTCCAGTCCAGGGCTTTGTCGAATATTCCGACGTCGTGAAGGCGTGTGCATAGGGTGTGGTGGCATATGGTTTCGAAGGCAGCCGAGAGGTCCTGGAAGATGAGGGCCACGGGTTCGCTGTCGTCCTATAGGGTCCTGATGTCATCTGTGGCAGAGATGAGGGTGGTTTCGGTGTGGTACTTGCTGCGGAATCCCAATTGGGACGGGTCCAGGATGTTGTTCTCCTCGAGGTAGTGAGTCAGTTGCCTGTTGACGATCTTGTTGATTACTTTCCCGGGAGCAGGGAGGTGGGCCGGAAATTCTTGAGGTCCGCTGTGGGTTTTTTGAGTAGGGCATGGATCTTGGCGTGCTTCCAGCTTTCTGGGAAGGTGGCGGTCTCGATGGAGTTGTAGATGATCTTCTGGAGTTGGGGTGCGATGATGCGGTCTGCTTTGTTGAAGATGTAGTGAGGGCAGGGGTCGGATGGTGAGCCTGAGTGGATGGTGTTCATGATCTTGATGGTGTCGTCATTGTTGACGTTGGCCCAGGAGAGCCGGCAGGTGGTGAGGCTGGCGGGTGGTGAGTCTGCGGTGTCAGTGGTTGTAAGGGGGGTTTGGGCGTTGTAGCTGTCATGGATGTCAGCAATCTTACGGTGAAAGAAGGTGGCTAGGGAGTCGCATAGGTCTTGTGACGGCAGGACTCTCCAACCCCAGCAGGAGCTGGGGTTGGAGAGTTCCTGCACGATTTTGAAAAGAGCTCTTTGCTGTTGTGTGCGTTGTTGCCAATGCGTTCCTTGAAGGAGGTCCTTTTGGTGGCTCTAATGAGTTGGTGGTGCTTTTGGTTGGCATTCTTTAGTGCAGCATTGTTGTCCGGAGTCCGTGACCTGTCAGCACAAACATGAGCACCACCTCACTCTGCACCGCAGCCCTGGTCTCACCGGCGTCGCTGGATTACTGTTACGAGCCATTGCTTGCACAGCGACTTGAGGGCACCGCAGTACGCCCCACTATGCTTCTCACTGCAACAATTGCCACGACCGGCCCGCACCGATGCAGTCGGCCGGAACTGTTGGATTCTGTTGTTTTCAGCACCACAGTAGTCCTGGATGGATGTACTGGCTTTAAGGAACTGCATTTTAAAGTCATTCTTGCAAAGTGCATATTTCTTATTACTGTATGTTGGTCTTTTATCATTTTGGTTAGTTTGCAAAAATAAATATTGGTTATTTTTCTAAAACCGGTGTCCTCTTGTAGTGTTTTCACTGTATTACTGTTGGTTATGTGCAAATGCTTTACACATTGCCTCTGAGATAAGCCTCGACTGCTCGTGCCAAGTTACCAAGGGGGTGAACAGGGGTTATTTCAGTAGTGTATCCCCTTATCCTGACTAGAAGGAAGAGTCCCTATTTGGACAAAGGTGCAAACCTTTGCCAACTAGAGACCCCCATTTCTAACAATGGTAATTAGGTACCCAGGGCATAGGTACACCAGGGGTCTCCCATGTACTGCAGCATGTATTGTGCCACCCATGAGAGACCATTCGAACTGTGACTACAGGTCTACCATTGCAGACTGTGTGAGTTGGTGCTAGCACCCCTCACAACAGATGTTTCCTTATATCCGAGGTTGCTGCACATAAAACATATAAGTCACCCGTAAGGTAGAACTTTCAATCCTGAAGGAGGGTGCCCTACATTAACAGGACACCCCTTACAAACCCAGGAGTTGATTCTCCAGGCTTTGTAAGTGCGATCGTCCATTTTATACATATAGTGGACATCAAGTCAATTACGAGATGTCTAACTATAAACTGGCTGCACCGAATACGGTAATGTTTGGTATCAAACATGTTGGAATCCCACCCCAACACGAGGGAGCCCCCCTGTATTCCTGGTAGCAGCCTTTGAGGGTCTACCAAACAAAGTAGTGCTGCTCAAGCAGGGGAAGGTAGAACAATAACTTTCGTGTCACAGGAAGGTGTGACCATCTGCCAGACAGGACTTAGTGTATTGGGCTTGGGTGGGGTGCTTTGCCAGTGCCACCAGACTGCTTTGAAGGGCACATTTGTTGCCCTGCTTGCATACTCCATTTGGAACCAGTTCAGGGAGAAGTTGGCTCCCGCTCTGGTGCAAAATTGGGCAAAGGACATGGGAGAATCCTCCCCTCTGTCCAGCCCCTCCTCTGGGAGGGACCCCTGAATCCTCCCAACCTTTTCTTTTGGGGTACTTAAGGGCTTACCTGTTGGTGGCTCTTCAGATTCGTCGTGGAACAAAATCCGAAACTACTTCATCTTCAACCACCCGGGCACTTTGGACTTCGCTTTTGGAACCAAGACTGCATCTGGAAGACTCAAGCTGCTCCTGGTCTTGTCGTACTGCTAGTCTTCTGCGTCGTCTCTGCCTGTGTTCCATCCATGTTCTTCTCCAGGCTTGTGGGTATCAAAAACACCCAAAGGAATCTTCCCTGGAGTGAAGGAGCCACTCCCCTGCATTGGACTCCGAAAGGTTCAGCAACACATGTGGTGATTCTGCAACTCCCTCGAGGACTGCACTTTCTTCACAGCAGGTTTGAAGCCAGTATCCTTGGTCGGAACCGCAGGAGCAGTATCCCTGTGCACCGAGTTGTGTTACTGTTGCCAAGGCATGTTGACTCTCTTCTCCAGAGATCTTCAAGCTCCAAGAAACTGCAGCCTCCAGCATCTCTTGCTATCAAGATTTTGCCCTCACTGAATCCTTTGCAAAGTGGGCTTGCATCGTTGGAGATCTGCTCAAGGTACTCTTCCGACTCCTGTGCCTCCGGCCTATGGGTCCTCTTGAGGGTCTTCTTTGGCTCCAGTGGGCTCCCCTGCTTGATCGGGCCTGCTCTGACTCTCCTGCACTTGGTTAGTCCTTTGGACCTTGCTGGTCCTGACACTGCACTTTCTAAATTTTCGTCGTCTGTTGTTGCTGCCAAGGCTTGCTGGTGCTCCTCCAGGATACATATCCCCTGGCTTTTGACTTCCAACGTGGGACAGCTCGTGAATGGCTCCTTCTCTTCCACAGCATTGCCTGGTTCTCACAGCTGCAGCGTCGAGCTCACCTTCAACTCTCCTGCATCTTCCATCATCGGTGGTCATTGTACTTCCGTGCCTCCTGGTATCTCACAAGTGGCACAGACTCTGTCCCCTCTGCTTGCAGATACTCCTCTTCAAGAATCCATCCTTGGGTTTTCACCGCGCTCTTTCACCTTCTTTGCCAGCGGCATCTTCACTGAAGCCTTCCATTTTGGTCTACTGCGGTTTCCGAATGTCACTTCGCACAAATGCACCCGGCTTCCCTGGTTCCTGAGGTATCCATGGGTAGGGTGACTCTCCAACCTTGCATCTTTCACAGGGTTTCTTCTTCTACAAAACTGCAACTGTGACTTTCCCATTGACTTGCATTGAGTACGCAGCTGTGTTTTCACTCTGCACACAGCCTCTGATGTGGTTCTTGGGTACTATCCTTGGGTGGTTCTATGGGTTCTCAGCTCTTCTAAGTCTTCTGGGTCCAGTCTCGACTTCGGTCACAGTTCGCATTCCACTTTATTAGTATATGGTTTGATTTTCACCTGGAGACCACTGTGTATTTGTACTACCTACCCGTTCTCCTTTTGAAATATTGTGTGTGTTGTGTTTATATCTTCATGTAGGAGATTATACCTATGTGTTAGTGGGTGTTCATAATAAATAACTATTTTTATAACTACACTGTGTGGTTCTTTTTCATTTAACCTACACTAGATGATTAGTACTGGTAAAACAAGCTGCTTTACACTTCTTCTGGACTAAGACTGAAGGCTGCTCTCCACGGCTACCACATAGAGAGCTTTCTAAGGTTGTCTAAGACCACTAAAATCACAATACGGGTTATCTGGATTAGTGAGGGTGCTTCACTTAAATATGTGTGCTCCATATACTAAGCCAGCCTTCTACAATGGGTTGGTGTCATCAGAGGCACTTGGATCCAGTGGGGACCGGAATTGCACATATCTTGAACTTCCTAGCTTCCCTTGCTTCCAAGAAAATGGCTCACTGGTTGGTCAATACCTTACGTTCAGCACTTTCAGCAGGATATGCCTCGACTGAGGGCCATTCCATGGGCAAATATCCACTGGTCCGAAAATTACTAAGAGGCAGCTGGATATAATAAGTCCCTGAACCGAGATATTCAGTGCTGTGGGATGTCAAAAAGGTGCTCAATCTCTTTCTCTCCAGGTCTCAGAAGAAATATGTTGTGAAGAATAATAGACTGAGGCAGGGTGAGTAAGAATCTCTTTATTCTGTCATCCACTCTCTGTAATTGACAGGCTGTCCAACATTCCACAGTGAACTCTGGAGGAACGTTCCAATAGGGAGGAGGGGGTGGGGAGAGAGGGAAGTACCAAACGGGAAAGAAAGGAAGAGAACAACAGAGAGAAAAGTACCAGGGGGAAAAAGAAGAAGATTACAACACATCTCCCTACGGAGTGGGAAGGGGAAACACAGGAAACAGGAGGAAGAAAGAGGTGAGAGGACAAGAGGATCCTGAGAAGGAAAATAGCATTAACATTATCAGAACAGGGAAACCCCATGGCCTAGAAGGATGAAAAGCACCCAGCTGTCGAAAGGAGGTAAAATAACAGCAGGGTTACATATGATGAAGACATTTTACGTGACGGCTTTAGGCGAGGCAAATCAGGGGATAATGGATTTGGCAATCGGATCTCTTCCCCTGATGGAAGCAAAAGGCGTTACTCCCGTTATCAAGTCGGAAGAGGTATGATATGCCCAAATGCTTTCTCTTAACACATTATCTATATTCATATTGTTGGTTCAAGCTAGATGAGTGATATTTTTGATCCAGAGCATTGACATCCTAATGGGGTCATTGTCTCCTTGGCAATCTAAAGCATATTCCTCATGCTTGATACCTAGCTCATTAAGGAATGCCTTAATTTCCATGGATGATAATTTGATATCGTTGTTAGTGACTATGCAAGCTGGCACACCTTCACATGCGAATGAGTCTCTTAAGAAGTCGATGAGGGTTTTTGTCGAAACCCGTGAGACAAACTTGTATTTGATCCAGTGAGATGTGTAGTCCATGAGTACAATCAAAAATCTCTTTGGGACTACTAATTGTCCCGTGGCACCGATTATCTCCAATGCCAACTTAGTCCATGGTGTTTTAGGAACTGCTGTGGGATTTTCAGACAGGTTACGAATTTTTTCTGCAAGCCAACTTTTAACAACATCAATTCCTGATACAGCATGAAACATCTCAGGCCCCCCCCTTTCTACTGGGGTTTTAGCATTTTGGTGTGTGATGATGTTCACTCCAGGGGGAATTACACTGCAGGCAGTACTATTTGCTTTGTGGCCTATTCCAGAGAACCAATCAGGATAAATGTTTAAATCACTGCTGGTTTCCTCCTCCCGCTCAGCTAGGAGAACTTGATCTTTATTATTTGGATCAAGCAAAATCCCCAACTCTCTTTGATGATGCCAACCCAACAGATTGGCACCCTTGCTTACCATATACACTTTACCCCATGTACTTCTCCCTTTGAATGTAATACACACCATCATCATCCCCACGAATGGAATGTTCTCATCAGCATACCCTACAGCTGATATGTCAGGTTCCAGCAAACTGAGTGTCAAATAAATATGTTTATGACATCAATGTTGAATAAGGTAACTGGGGCACACGAATCAGCAAACACATCAATGGGCTTATTATTCACAAAAATGGTACATTTAGGACATTCAATAGACTTATGGTCTTTGAAGGGTCCCAAGAGAAATTTGAGAAGCTTGGCAGTCCTTAGCTTTTATTTGAAAACCGTACTTTGGGAGGCCAAGTCTCCTTCAGTGTGTACTACTTTCACTTGAATATTCTCACTGTTTTTGCAAATTCTACCCAGGTGCCCCTTCTTGTTACATTTTACACACGTGACATTGCGGGCAGTGCAACGCACATTATTGGCAAGATGATTGCTGCTGCCACATCTGTAGCATTTTAAACTTTCCTTTCCTCTGACCGAAAGGTTATCCTTGACTTCCCTGGGTCTAACCTTGAATACTTCATTTTCAATGCAATTGTCCTGCGCATCACTTCTGTTACGAACATTGGCAACAAGCTCATTGGGAGTCTTCATCTCTTTGATACACTTGGCAGTGTGTTCTACAGAAACTGCTATGCTAACCGCTTCTTTAAAGGTAGGGTTTTTTGCCAGGAGCTTTTCTTGAATTCTGTTATTAATCATACACCTGACTAGTTGGTCCCTGTTAAGTGAATCGGTGAGTTCGCCAAAGTCACAAAGTTGAGTCAGGCCTCTGAGTGCTGCTATGTAATTGATGACAGATTCCTGTTTACCTTGGATACGGGTAAAGAACTTATGCCGCTCCAACACTACGTTTACCCTGTCACCAAAATGTGCTTCTAATTTTAAAAGGGTGACTTTAAACTCAACTGTATCCTCCTCATCCTCTTCTAGCTCCGGTTCAGGTAAGGTGTCATATATCTTCCTACCTGGCATGCCTAAGTTATGCAGTAAGATGTGTTGTTTGCGAACTTCTGAATACCTTTCACCGCCTATGGCAATGAGGTATGAGGCAAATAAATGTATCCATTCCTTCCAGTGAATTTCTGGATCCGCGATTTCATTTAGGAATGGAGGAGGTTGGCTCATAGCTTGTCCAGCCATAGTGGTGAGGATAAGTTATACTTGCACGCTACAACACAATACCCAGTTGCAACTGGGGGCGATGTGCAGAGGTGCACTACTGAAGGGACAAGAATTCCCGGACTATTTTATTTATTTATTTATTTATGGCATTTGTACAGCGCTCTGTTACCCGGAGGTGTCCTGGCGCTAAGTGATTACTCCTGAGATAGAGGCAGATCAGGAATTAGTTGGTAAACAGCCATGTATTTAATGCGCTTCTAAAGGCCATGAGGTCCGTCATTTTTCTGAGGGCATGATGCAGGGTGTTCCAAGCTTTGGCTGCGCCCAGCACAAAGCTTCTGCCTCCCCAGCGCGCTCTCCTAATACGAGGCACAGTGATCAACCCCAGGTCAGCTGATCTAAGATTTCTAGTCGGACAATACCAATGAAAGTACTGCGGAAAGAATAAGGGTTCCTTGCCTTGTAAGGACCTAAATACTAGGCATAATGCTTTGAAAAGAATTCTCTTTCGCATTGGGAGCCAATGGAGTTTAGCCAGCTCTTGGAACACAGGGACACATTTTGGGATCCCCAATATGAGCCTGGCAGCCGCGTTTTGTTATACCTGCAGTTTATTAAGTACCCCCTGTTGGGCACCAAGAAATAGACTATTGCAGTAATCAGACTAAAGAAAAAGATAACTTCTATAAGCAACCTCTTAAAGTAAGTTAGTCTCTATAAGAGACTAAGGAACTGCAACTGGATTTTACAATCACTGAAAAGGGGAACGTAAGAAAAGCTACCTGGTGGGGTGGTGAGCAGAGGAGCCTACTCTAGGAACCAGGAACAGGATTACTGAATTGGTAACCTCTATAAGTAACAACTAAACGTAAGCTAAGTACAATCTCAGAAACTCAAAGCATGCATGGTAGGAATCCCACTTTATCCTCTAAATATACTCTAAATAAATTAAACATGCAGAAAACTTCGCTTGTAAAGTAGTACTCAGTAAGCATAATACTCTAAATACACTTTAAATAAATGAAGCATGCAGGAAGAATTTGTTCAGTAAGCATAATATGACCTCAGAGACTCAAAACATACATGGTAGTAGTCCCACTATTGGACACTCTAATTAATTGAAGCATGCAAGAAAAATTACTAGTGAAGCAGTACTGCCAGCAATATACACCAAAGCTATGAAGTAAAGCTATATAAACTAGAGTAATGGGAGGATGCGAAAATGGAAAGGGAAGTTCAGAGAGACAGGGAGGGGTAGAGATGATGCAATACAACCTAGATGTCCAATAGACCAATTATGAAGGTGTGAGTGCCACCGTGTAGTGATGCACACACCGTGCTTTGACCGAGGTGGAAAGTATAAAGGCAGTAAGAGGGTAGGAAAAGTTGAAGCTCTCCACACACTGAGACGGATCTCGCCCTTGAAGGTAGTACCCTCCACTTATGCAAAATGATGTTGACCTTATAGGTGATCTAAATAGGATTAAAACCCTCAGAAGTCGATGACAAATCTGGAGCTCTAAAAGGATTTAAACCCTCAGAAGGCAATGACAAATCTGGAGCCTAGATGGCAATAACACATTAACCTAGCGAGCGCAAGCACCTGTTATTTTGCGCCGAAAGGACAGAATTGCCTTGCTGTGAGAGGGGAGTTGGGAGCACGTAACATAAATGAAGGAGGTTGGAAATGTCAGTGGAGACGCTCACTGGAACCTGGCCATGAGGTAGCTGGGGCGCCGGGAGTGACTTTCTGACAGGAACTTGAACGAAGATCTGGCTGTGAGGTGGCTGGGGCACCCAGAGCGAGATTGCAAAGCCGGCTGAGGGGGCGATGTACCATGGGAGGTCTCACAGAGGAGCTGACAGAATTCACTCCTGAACACCAGCTGTGGCGCAGTGAAGACATAGGCTGGTGCGCCGAAAGGAAGCAGCGGAGCTGTGAGCAGGGCCAGCGAGGGGCTGATAGGTGCCGGAGATTCACCTCAGCGATGCCCAGACACCCCTCGCCGCGGAGAGGTACCAGGACCCAGGAAACGCCGCAATCCACCGGCCACAGACCGCAGTCGTCCCTGGAGCAGAGACTTCCCTCCTCGAAGACCAGCTGTGGCGCAGTGAAGAAATATGCTGGAGCACCTAAAGGAAGCAGCGGAGCTGTTAGTAGGGCCAGCGAGGGGCCGATAGGTGCCGGAGATTCACCTCAGCGATGCCCAGACACCCCTTGCCACGGAGAGGTAGCAGGACAAAGGAAACGCCGCAAGCAGGTGCGAGTTAGGTTTCAGTTCAAGGCAAAGAGTCCAGGATTAGGAACAATCAGCAAGACAGCTTTTCCCCGGCGACTAGTAGCCTGAGAGCAACTAGCGGCGCAGGCAAACCAGTTGCTCAGTAGGGTGTCACAGTTACCAGGCGAAGAGCGAAGGATGGTTCATCCAGAGAACATTAGAGGAATACCTTCAATGAGACTTCCACTTTCAAACCCTGAGGAGATGCTGGACTCTTCTTCCTCGCAAAAGGAGTCACTTCTCTGGAAATAATCACTTCAGGACATAAGAATCACCATGTAGAAACGCAGGGAGAGAGTAAAGAAAGGAGAGATGACAGAGATGGCCCCCTTCGCCAATTCGTCGCCAGTGTTGTGAAGAATAATAGTCTGAGGCAGACTGAGTAAGAACGTGTCTATTCTGTCATCCACTCTCCGTAACTGACAGGATGTCCAACATTCCACAGTGAACCCTGGAGGAACGTTCCAAAAGGGAGGAGGGGGCGGGGGAGAGAGGGAAGTACCAAACAGGGAAGAAAGGAAGAGAACAACAGAGAGAAAAGTACCTGGGGGAAAAAGAGGAAGATTACAACAAAATATCTGGCCCAAAGGGAACTGTCAGCCAAGTTGGCAACCCTGCTATGTTTGGTCTCCTGCAGACGGGTATCGGGTGTGACAGCCCTGGACATCACAGGTAAAGTCTTTGCAATGGAAGGAGTTATGTTTCACATTTTTAGATGGACAAAGTCTAACTCTCAGATTGTCGCATACGGGGCTTTCCTGGAATCTCACAAATAGGTGGTTTGCTGTACAAATGCTTCTGAGGCCATAACAGAGGGGAGAATGAAAAATCCTCATAACCATCCGAAAGCCCCACAAGGGTTTTCCTCACTACAATTGCCAGATGGGTCGGCTGGGCCATGCAGGAAGCTTTCATTGACGCAAAGATGTTTGATGCACATTCTACCCGGGGAGAAATGGCATCCAAAGCTTCTGCCTTGGGAGCAAGCTTAGGACATCCTAAGCTTGGTCCTCGGATTCGATGTTCAAACGTTTTTATTTCAAGCCACTCCCCAGTGTTGCAGCTTTGGTGACAGATAAGCTTTGAACTAGCATAATCCTGACCTCCGGTCCTGAGATACAATGAAAAGTTTCCTAGCGATCGTAAAGGAAAGTTTCAATTCTATTAAGGACACAGAGCCAAGGATTAGGCTGTTCTGTGTTCACTTTATTTTCTCCAGCAGCCTTTTCAAAGAAAACCATTTTTATAAACATAACTGCATTTCCCATGAGCCATTAGGAAACACAAACAGTCCATCTAATCACTGTGCTGCCTTCCATATAATGGTCCCTGCAGCCCTTCTATCTCCCACTTTCTTCCTGCGTACACAGCTTACATCCGTGTGCTCTACTCTTGTTTATTGAACTCTGTTCTTAGGAAGGAACAAGAAAAAATACAAGTTGTCTGTTAACTCATAATAAACCGGACCATAATCAATCAACATGGTACAGTAAGAAACACCTAACTCTTCATGTTAATCCCATAGACCAAAGCTTATGTTACAAGTGAAAGACATCATTATCAATGCTGGCATGCATTTGTGCCTGATTAAAAAAAACTCACAATCATAGATAACATTGAACCTCTGCCAAGGAGGGGCTTTGAGATAAGAAGCATAGGGTGGGCTGATCCTCACCTCCGTGTACTTAATAGAATTGAAACATTTCTTTAAGATAGCTAGGAAAGTTTGCATTCCATGGCAGGACCTTCAGGTGAGGATTAGGCTGGTTTAAAGCTGACCAACCACTCACTATGTTTGCCAGAGAGGATACTGGTTTAAAATAAAAAGTTTTAAAAGTGGAGTCAGATGACCAATCAGCTGTGCAGAGAATATCCTCCAGTCTCGCTCCTAAAGAGAAAGCCTTAGAGGCCATAGCACTGTTGAGTAGTTCCTACTAATCCAAAGGATCTGCGAATTGTTTGGACGACATAAACTAAGGGCTTGGTGTCAAGACTGATTCCGGCAACCCCTGGAGGATATGTTGGCCTATAGACCAGCTAGCTCACAGTGCCACTGTAAGCCACCATAACCTACCAGGAAGTGAATAGTTTCTGGCAACTATTGAACATGACAACCCTGAACACTCTGGTATCATGGAACCAGTACAGAATCTTTCGCTCAGTCACTCATGCTTACTTTCTCTCAGAGAAGTATACAGAATACACAGTGGGCCGTTTTCAATATATTTATTGTACCAACGTTATTCTTGTATAAAATTCATGTTTTGCAATGATTAGGAGACAGAAGCAAATAAAGGAGATTACAAGCACCAGAAGAGTAAACAGTAGATACATTACTACCATGGTACTGAAGCAATGAATATATCCAGGCATATATGCAAAATGGAAATCTAACGTACTCCTATGATGCGGACCCTACTCTCTGTGTATCTACAGTGTGTATGGGTGTAGAGCCAAGAATTCCCCCAAGGGACGATCCAACCCCATTACCTGATAGAAGTGAGTGAAGGACCCCGTCTTGATCTCAAGTTGGACACCCCTCACAGAATGTCAGACAATTGCATAGTGAATTCTCAGCATGCGGGGACCTTCTGTTTCAGCAGAAGTGCCTCCTCTACCAATTTATCGGGATGCCAATTGTTTATATTAAAAAGCAGCCTTCGCGATGTGCATGCTAGATTAGTGGTGTTACGGCTTTATAGATATCTCTGTCGCCTGTGGATGAAGATAGGACGACTTTTGTATTTAGTGAGAAGAAAGGCCTAGTACATGATGTTGAAAGAATGGTGATAATGTTGTGCAAAGCCGGATGTGTAAACAAAGTAGTTTCAGAGACAATAATCCAACATTGTCGTGCATGCAAACGTGTGCAAACGTTCACAGCTGAAATGTTATTATTCTAGGACAATATAAGGAAGAAGCTGCCTTGCTACATGAGCCTAACTCAGGAACACTTTTTTGATCTCACTATTTGGAGAACAACAGACACCAGCACCTTCGCGATTTTTGATAGCCAAATTCCCTTGATTCAATCGGGAATCTTGCTACTTCCTTAAGATACGGGAGTTGTACCTTTTGTTTGGATGGATACTTGACTTACCTGGACCACCCTGACAGCATTTATCCGAGTGTTATCTCACTCTTCCCTTCATTTGATTGAGAGCCGCGGAGCCCTTTGACCCTCCACCATTGACTAGTGAGAGGCTTCCCCCTTTTTCTCCATTCAAGGTGCCCCGCCACCCGACACCACTCACCTTTTGTCCTGAGGAAGACCCCGCGAGTAAGGTCTGGAAGAACCTACATATACCCAGGGGTCGAAACGGCGACACTTCATAAATGCCAGTCCCTTCAACAGTACTCAGCTTACTGTGTATTCTTGTGCTACATGGCAATTCTGTACAGAAACTATGTAATATGATGAATATCTAATTGATGTGTTTTTTCTGGCATATGAATAATATATGCTTGAACGTTTGTTGGTGATATGTTATCACTACCATGACTTTGTCTACCTCACCACCTCACCAAAATCACATCCTTCCCATTCCCGTCCCCCTACCCCGAGCACTGCAATGCTGATGTTTTTATATAAAAATGCTTTTTCTTCAATATCTATTTGACAAAATGCTAACGAGTCCCAGTGTGCTTAAACAACACTGGATTATTAAGTTGTTCATGCTTTGATTTGTGTTTGTGAATCTCACTGTATTTTTTTCCCTCTTGACTCTATTGATGTTCAAAATACTGGGACCACCCCAATATATACTAACTCAGGAACATAACAGCACCTCTCACTGATTGGCCGCAAAAACTGAGATATCGATGCCTGCCTCTTGCATAACCCATCTGATCAATCTGGCAATTGTAGGGGAAGAAACCGCTTTATGAGGTTTTGTGAGGGCAATCAATAACTTTTGTTCTCCATGAGGATGTAGGTCCTCCTTAATGGTTCACTGACAAAATATCGACTAGGAAAACATCAACTTACAAACTTATCAAGGCAAAAATATTGGCAACAAAAATATCGACTACCTATACTTAAAAACGTGAGTGGAAAATATTGAGAAAAAATATTGTTTACATAAATATAGTTGTGTTAAATATCGATTTTTAAATGTATACAGATTCAAATATTAAAAATAAAATATATTGCATGCTAACAATAATTTAATAAAAATAACATTTTTAATATGTATTTTAACAAATATAACAAATAAACTTACTTTAACAAACTTATACCCACATACATATATATTAATATATAGCTATTTTAAAAAGTATCATTAAACTAATATTTGTATAGTATATTATAATGTAAAATTGTTTAATATAATATATATATATATATATATATATATGTATAAATATAAAATATTTGAAAAGCAAACCACTTTAATTAAAATTAAAAAGTAAATATAATAAATGTTTTACAATTTAATTTAAACAATTTACCAACACAAAAACATCAACAATTATAAATATGTTTCTTCTAAAGAAACAAAAACATAATTATATAAATTAAAACAATATAAAATAAGTTTTTAAAATGTATAATGAACACATATAAATTTCCCACTACAAAAAAATTAAACAGATTCTTATATTAATATATAAAATGTACTACTCCGACCTTACACAACACAACAGTAATAAAATTGTTACATCACATAAATGTAAAATGTACTACTCTCAATACAATAAATACAAAATATTATATTGAAAAGTACTAAATTGTACTATTCCCCTACAAATAATGCAAGACTAGTAAAAAGTTTGGTAGCTGATAAATAAAATGTAATAATCCCACTGCAATAACTGCAAAAGTAGGGAAAGTTTTGGATTGCGGAGAGGTACGATTTACTATTCCCACTCCACTGAGTGTACCAGTAGGGAAAGTGATGGATTGCAGAGGGATATAATTTAATAGCCCCACTCCAATAACTGCAAAAGTAGGGAAAGTGTTGGATTGCGGAGAGGTACAATTTACTATTCCCACTCCACTGAATGTAACAGTAGGGAAATTGTTGGATTGCAGAGGGATAACATTTACTATTCCCACTCCATTCAGTACATCAGTAGGGAAAGTGTTGGATTGCGGAGGGGTACAATTTACTATTCCCTCTCCACTGAGCATAACAGTAGGGAAAATGTTGGATTGTGGAGGGTTAAAAATTACTATTCCCACTCCAGTGAGTGCAACAGTAGGGAAAGTGGTACATTGCGGAGGGATAAAATGTACTATTCCCACTCCAGTCTGTACAACAGTAGGGAACATATAATAATATATATATATATATATATATATATAAACATAAAGTTTAAAAAGCAAACCACTTTAATTAAAATTAAAAAGTAAATATAATAAATGTTTTACAATTTAATTTAAACAATTTACCAACACAAAAACATTAACAATTATAAATATGTTTCTTCTAAAGAAACAGAAACATAATTATATAAATTAAAACAATATAAAATAAGTTATTAAAATGTATAATGAACACATATAAATTTCCCACTACAAAAAAATAAACAAATTCTTATATTAATATATCAAATGTACTACTCCCACCTTACACAACACAACAGAAATAAAATTGTTACATCACATAAACGTAAAATGTACTACTCTCAATACAATAAATACAAAATATTATATTGAAAAGTACTACATTGTACTATTCCCCTACAAATAATGCAAGACTAGTAAAAAGTTTGGTTGCTGAGAAATAAAATGTAATAGTCCCACTGCAATAACTGCAAAAGTAGGGAAAGTGTTGGATTGCGGGGAGGTACAATTTACTATTCCCACTCCACTGAGTGTACCAGTAGGGAAAGTGATGGATTGCAGAGGGATACAATTTAATAGCCCCACTCCAATAACTGCAAAAGTAGGGAAAGTGTTGGATTACGGAGAGGTACAATTTACTATTCCCACTCCACTGAATGTAACAGTAGGGAAAGTGTTGGATTGCAGAGGGATAACATTTACTATTCCCACTCCATTCAGTACAACAGTAGGGAAAGTGTTGGATTGCGGAGGGGTACAATTTACTATTCCCCCTCCACTGAGCATAACAGTAGGGAAAATGTTGGGTTGTGGAGGGGTAAAAATTACTATTCCCACTGCAGTGAATGCAACAGTAGGGAAAGTGGTAGATAGCGGAGGGATAAAATGTAATATTCCCACTCCAGTCTGTACAACAGTAGGAAACGTGTTGGATTGCGGAGGGGTACGATTAACTATTCCCAGTCTAATAAGTCCAACATTAAAAACAAACAAAATATCTTCAACAGAGGTAGAAATATTTTAAAACCAAAGTAAATAAAAAAATATACATAAATACGTTGGGAGAAAAAAATATATTTAATATTGATAAATTTAAAAATAAAAAAATATTATAATGTTAAATACATTTCACAAATATCTACAAATATTATAAATAAAAGACAAAAATATTTGTCATACAAATAAATATTGGTATTTAAATATCATTTATTAACAAAAACATTAATTATTAAATAAATGTAGTTATTTACCATCCTATAACACCACAAATCTCCCAACCTGCACTTAAAAAAATATTTACACTATTAATATGAATATTCATCAACAAATTCATTTTCATTATTAAATAGTTATATTAATTAATTGTAAACATGTACTTCCCTCAATATACCTCCACAAAACACACAACACAATTAATTATTGGGTTTATCATTATTATTAATTCTAAAAAAAATATTAATTTCTTAAAGTTGATTTACTTTCCACCCCATACACCTACAAAACCCACAACTCGCATCTAAAATGTAAAAAAAAAAACATTTATTGCAGTTATAATTATCAATTAAACAAATATTAATTTAAAAACTAATTATAATTCATTAAAATAATTACATTCCCTCCCTTTACCCCTATAATCACCACAACCTGCACCTACAATTAAACTTAAAAAAAAATAATTACACAATTAAAATTAATTTACAATTAAATAACTAATAGTATTTAACAACGAATTATAAATAAAGTAAAATGTACTCCCCAACCTTTACCCCTATAAACCCAAAACCCACACAGAGAAAAGTAATTAAACAATTACCATAATTATAAATGAATTAACTAATAACAACTATTTATTAATTAATTAAAAAAAAACTGACAACCCACACATAAAATGTACCCAAATAAAATTTAAAGCACAATTAACACTATTAAATATTAATTAAATAAATATAATTACATAAAAAATAATCATTCATTTATAATAATTAAATTACTTCCCACCCTGTTCCCTTATAAATCCACAACCTGCTACAGAACTTAAAAACGCCAGATTTAAATAAATTAACTGTAAAAATTACTAAAAATGTAACACATTCATTAAAAAACATAAACAATACTTATACAAAATAATTATATCACACACATTTAAAATAATATACTAAAATACACAACACTAATAAAATCGATATTTTAAACAACTACATTTTTTAAGTGATATGAACCCCTTTGTCGCGGCAGTGCGGCACTTCTGCAAAACGGGCGGGCCGCGTCGGCCGTTGGACGTGCGCAGCACTACGAAAGTAGTGCTTGCGACGTCCAACGACCCGACGGCAGCACTAAGGGGTTAATGACTTCTATATTTAAAAAAATCAATATTACTTACCTTGAAATAGATATTCTTGTCCACGATATTCTTGTTTATTTCTGTCACGATATTTCCAACTCGATAATTGTGTCAGTCAGTATTATTAACTCAATATTTTGTCTGAATACCCTCTGCAACAATCTTATACCTCTTCATGCAAAAAACACACCCAATTTAGGAACTTGTGAAAACGCTCGATATGTCACCAACTTAGAGTAACAGTTTGTTCAGCGAGAAACATGAAAAGTAACCCCTTCTGGGTTTAAAACTCTGTAATGTCCAGGGCTCGAATAGCCGAAACTCGACGGCATGAAATTAAGCATAACAACATAGGCAAGTTTGTCAATAGTTGCCTATAGAAGTATTTATTAGAAGGTGAGGATTGAAACAAGAAAGCACTTTAATCATGTCCCATAGGACTGAGTACCTAGGCTCATGGGTACTGACAGCCTAATACCCCATAACAATTTGCATACCAATGGGTTTTCCCCCTCAGGATAGCTGTCCATCAGCAAATGGCCTGCAGATATTGCCCACCTAAAGGTATTGATAGACCTATAAGCAAAACCTTGTGTAGCCTAGCTCGCTACAAAAAATCAAAATCTGGACAACATCCGCTCCCAAGGGATCCACATGATGTTGGAGACACCAACTCAACCATCTAGACCAGGCCGAACGGCACAGTGTGTTTATACTATCCACCAAGGCTTTGATGAGCAGAGCGGCAGCCTCTCTTGAAATCCCCGGGACTTTCCAACGTTCCCGGTAACCCTCCAGCCCATGAGATGAAGAGATCCAGTCAGTACCAGAGGGTGAGGGTTGTCTTGGGGATCCTGGAGAATATCAGGAAACAGGGTAGAGGGATTGGAAAATCCTAAGTAAAAGTTACATCATCACTGGAAACCATACTTGCTATCGCCTATTGTCTGCTCACTTGAGCCGCCAGTCTCATTATCATCGCAAAGGGTGGGAAGGCATAAGCTGACTCCTTGCTCCAGTCTTGAACAAAGGTATCCGTGGTCAACGTGTGGGGATCCGGTCTCCAATTGCAGTATCTGTTGAGTTTCAAATCCAGATGGTATGCAAAGAGATCCATCGAAAAAGGACCCTACCTTTCCTGCAGTTGCTGAAACATATGAGGATGCACATTCCAGAGGCTGACATCCCTCCCATGATGAGAGTGCCAATCCGCCACCTGATTGGAACTTCCCAGAAGATGTTCCGCTGACAGAGAAATCTGGTTGGCCAAGAAGTACTCCCATAGCATGCGCGCGAGGTCCGATAAGGAGGTGTCTCCCCCAGATGGTTGACATTTCGGACCGCCGCCACATTATCCATCTTCAAGAGGAACGGACATTGGTCTTTCTCCTTTGTCCAACATCTGAGGATGAAGGAACCTGACATCAATTCGAGGCAATTGATGTGTAGATTGTTCTGGGGAGGACCATTTTTCTCCGGGAGAAATCCCCACAACGAGCATCCCACCCAGAACCACTGGCATTAGATTCAATTGCCAGGTCGGGTTGAGAGTCGAATATCACTCAACCATTCCACGCCTCCATATGGGCAATCCACCATTGCATCTCCTCCGTTGTCTCTTCTTAGATTGGAACTAACTGCGAGTAAGCGAGGCCCTTCTGTAGATGAGCAACTTTTAGGCGTTGAAGCATATGGTAGTGGATGGCTCAATGCCTTGTTAGGAGGATGAGAGGAGCCCCACTATCTATGCCAACTGGCGAAGGGAAACATGAGATTTAGAGGTTATCCTCCTGAGCTCGTGTCTAATCCTGGTCAGCTTCCGACCCAGGAGACTGAGGATCGCCTAGACCGAGTCCATCAGGAATCCCAGAAATTGCAAGGCTTGGGCTGGGACAAGAGCGGATTTTTCCTTGTTGATCAGAAAGCCCAAAGATTCCAGAAGATCGACGGCCCTCTGTAAGTGAAGGGAAATGCGGCAAGGGCAGTGATTGATGATCAGAATATCTTCAAGATAGACGATCAGATGCACCCCTTGCACATGCAGATGTTCGGCTGCGGCCTCATCAATTTGGTGAAGCACCAAGAGGCCGACGGGAGACCGAAAGGCAAGGATGCAAATTCAAACACTTCAGTGCCCTAACGGAATTGTAGGAAGCGCCTGTGAGGCGGAAAGATAGGGACCCTCAGGTAAGCGTCTTTCACATCCAGACTCACTATCAAGTCCTGATGCCTGTAGAAGATCTCTCAGATGGTGAATGCCTTCCATTTTGAATTGCCGGTATAGAAGCCTTCTGTTGAACTCCTTCAGGTTAATAACCAGGCATTGCCCCCATCCATTCTTTCCACTAGGAAAAGGTTGCTGGGGAACCCACTATGCTTTTTCACATTATTTTAACCTTTTAAAAATCAGCACATACATTTGTTTTTATGTGCTTTACTTTTTAACTGTTGATTGTTCTTGAATTTGATTGTTGCCTGGGCTACCTACTTTTGGGCTCCCCAGTATGCCACTGGGAGCCGGTATCTTGGGCAGTGCGCTCTCTAGCTTGGTGGCTGCCGCAGCTATATAGATGCGCGCTGTGCGGATGTGCAGCGGGCAAACCTAAGGCAAGCCCGTCAGCGTCCCGGAAGCGGCCAGCCATGCTGCCCGTCGGCCCCGGGGCCAGAGGGCAGATTAAGGTACACCAGGAATCTCTCGCAGGCTCTCGGTCCCCATCAAGGTAACGGAGATGTTCTTGCATGCGTATACAGCATCTGCCCGACTTGTGGTTTTAAGCTGGGTTCGGGCTCAGTCACTTTCGCCCAAATCAGCACCTTTACTAGCAGGCCCATGAGGGCCCTCCCCATTTCGGCTGCAATGATTAATGTCCGTTCACTCAGGAAACATCATTTAGATGTCTTTGACCTCCTCGTAGACAGACCTGTTGACCTCCTGTTTATTAGAGACTTGGCTAGATAATTTGTCTGATCCCATTGTCACCCTCACCACTCTCGAGGGCTATAAGATCTCTAGAGCCGATCGCCCAGAGGGGAGGGAGGGGGTTGGGGGGGGGGGCTGGGTGGCTGTTATTTATAAGAATAAGTGGGACCTTTGCAGGGGCGATGTTACTTCCTGGGGAGATTGCGGGACCCTTGACTTTAGCATCCGCTTCCCAGCTCACTTCACACTGGGAGGCTGCCTGATTTACAGGCACCTTGGCCCTGCGGGATCCTTTCTTTAAGCTTGGGGTAATGCTGTATTTCCTCGGGCTCTTCGATTCTCCCATTACATTGTTCTAGGAGATCTTAATATCCATCTTCATCAGGCAGAAACTAAGGACTCGCTTGACTTCCTGGATGCTTTACATCTGGCCCAACTCTCTCTGTGGGTTAGCCTTGCCACTCACCATGCAGGTCATATATTGGACCCTATCTGCACCAATTTTCCCATCTCGCTGGAAGATCCGCGTCCGGTTCCATGGTCTGACCATTTTTTAAACGTTTTTCTCCTGGGAAGTATCTAATGCCGAGCCCTCAGTGCGATTTTACTGTAAACCAGCTATTGGCAAAATTGATCCACTGGGGTTTATAGAGGCCTTGGATACCTCCAGGACCGCCCTTTCAGGAGATCTTGTGGGCTGACTTGCCGGGTTCACTAGCTGGATTTCTAACGCCGTAGACACGCTAACCTCGTCCTCTTCATCTAGGCTGTCTAGGGAATCTCCCTCCAAACCTTCGTTTACTCCTGACCTCAAAGTGCTTAAACATCATCAATGTAAGATTCTTGAGCGTGCGTGGCGTCGCAGTGATTACTGCCCTGCTGCTAAGTTGAAGCTTAGACTCAGCTCGCATTGATTCTGCAAAAACACAATACCAAAGAAATCTTCGCAATTGTCCAGAGTTTTACTTCCCTTACTGCCCAATCTAGCATATCTCCATCTACTGATGCCTGGTGCGACAATCTCTCCGATTTCTTTTTGGACAAAATCCACACCATTCAGGCGGCTTTCTCTTCATGTGACAATTGTACTGGGACAGCTTTGGAGTCATTGCCTGCTGACCCCAATCACTCCTTGTGTGCTTTTAAGCCTGTGGACCTGCCTGACTCTCTTGAAATCCTCAAGGGTTTGAAGTCGGGCTCACCCTCAGACCCTTGTCCAGCTAGACTGCTGGCTGCAGCTGCAGAGACTATCAATACTGAAGTGAAGGGCCTCATCAATCTGTCCCTTTAGGAAGCCTGTGTTTCAGAGGCTTGGAAGCAATCCAAGATTCTGCCTCTTCTAAAAAAGCGGTCACTTGATCCCCTTAGCCCAGGGCCAGGGAATTACCGCCCCATCTCTCTTCTGCCGGGCTTGGCCAAGGTGTGTGAGAAGGTGGTAAATAAACAACTCACTGAGTTTGTTGAGAAGGCGGGCCTTTTGCACCCAGCCCGGGAGTGTCTGGACGCCGATGGGAGAGCAGCATTGATCTTGCTTGACCTCTCGGCGGCGTTCAACACGGTCCCGCATTCACTGCTTCTTACGCAACTCACCGAGATCGGTGTGTCGGGTACTGCTTGGGGCTGGCTCAGGTCCTTCTTGGAAGGACGGGTCCAGCAGATCTGGCTTCCACCTTCCTCTTCTTCTCCCCAGTCAGTGCCCACTGGAGTTCCCCAGGGGTCCTCCCTTAGCCCCCTTCTCTTTAACATTTATGTTACACCTCTGGTATATCTGGCAGAGGATCTGGGGGTTTAGGTTAGGCTCACGCTGACGATACCCAGCTACTCTTCACATGGGATAAAAATGCGGACTAAGTCTCTTCTGCTCAATACTGTCTGTCTTCTGTTTTTAAATGGCTGGCAGCCGTGCAACTCAAGTGCAATGAAGAGTGGTCTGAGATTCTCCTCTTTGGAATTTTCCCTACTAATGTCAGGGACTCTTTGGCCACCCGAGTTCCCCCTGCCTACTTCTACAGGGATATTTACAACAAGGGGTGGTGATGGACAGAGTCTAAGAATTAAGCAGAATACTCTCACCCAGTCAAGAGATCAGGGCTAGATCCAACACCGATTTTTAGCTCATTGCACCATCCCAGTTTCAGAACCCGGCTGTATGCAAATTAGTCTGTCCCTGGCCCAGTGCATCATGGGAACAGGGCAGACCAGACTACAAAAGCCAATTCTTACACTGGGAAGGAAACAAGCTTCCGGGGACCGGTTTCTGGCATTTCAGCCGTCTTCGGCCCGGCTTGCTTGAATCCTGATGGTGCAATGAGCAAGGGACTCACATCTGAGTATACCCTTCCACGCTTAGGGTGGACAAAAATATTTACAACAAGGGGTGGTGATGGACAGAGTCTCTGAATTAAGCAGAATACTCTCACCCAGTCAAGAGATCAGGGCTAGATCCAACACCGTTTTTTAGCTCATTGCACCATCCCAGTTTCAGAACCCGCCTGTATGCAAATTAGTCTGTCCCTGGCCCAGTGCATCATGGGAACAGGGCAGACCAGACTACAAAAGCCAATTCTTACACTGGGAAGGAAACAAGCTTCCGGGGACCGGTTTCTGGCATTTCAGCCATCTTCGGCCCGGCTTGCTTGAATCCTGATGGTGCAATGAGCAAGGGACTCACATCTGAGTATACCCTTCCACGCTTAGGGTGGACAAAAATATTTACAACAAGGGGTGGTGATGGACAGATTCTCTGAATTAAGCAGAATACTCTCACCCAGTCAAGAGATCAGGGCTAGATCCAACACCGTTTTTTAGCTCATTGCACCATCCCAGTTTCAGAACCCGGCTGTATGCAAATTAGTCTGTCCCTGGCCCAGTGCATCATGGGAACAGGGCAGACCAGACTACAAAAGCCAATTCTTACACTGGGAAGGAAACAAGCTTCCGGGGACCGGTTTCTGGCATTTCAGCCGTCTTCGGCCCGGCTTGCTTAAATCCTGATGGTGCAATGAGCAAGGGACTCACATCTGAGTATACCCTTCCACGCTTAGGGTGGACAAAAATATTTACAACAAGGGGTGGTGATGGACAGAGTCTCTGAATTAAGCAGAATACTCTCACCCAGTCAAGAGATCAGGGCTAGATCCAACACCGTTTTTTAGCTCATTGCACCATCCCAGTTTCAGAACCCGGCTGTATGCAAATTAGTCTGTCCCTGGCCCAGTGCATCATGGGAACAGGGCAGACCAGACTACAAAAGCCAATTCTTACACTGGGAAGGAAACAAGCTTCCGGGGACCGGTTTCTGGCATTTCAGCCGTCTTCGGCCCGGCTTGCTTGAATCCTGATGGTGCAATGAGCAAGGGACTCACATCTGAGTATACCCTTCCACGCTTAGGGTGGACAAAAATATTTACAACAAGGGGTGGTGATGGACAGAGTCTCTGAATTAAGCAGAATACTCTCACCCAGTCAAGAGATCAGGGCTAGATCCAACACCGTTTTTTAGCTCATTGCACCATCCCAGTTTCAGAACCCGGCTGTATGCAAATTAGTCTGTCCCTGGCCCAGTGCATCATAGGAACAGGGCAGACCAGACTACAAAAGCCAATTCTTACACTGGGAAGGAAACAAGCTTCCGGGGACCGGTTTCTGGCATTTCAGCCGTCTTCGGCCCGGCTTGCTTGAATCCTGATGGTGCAATGAGCAAGGGACTCACATCTGAGTATACCCTTCCACGCTTAGGGTGGACAAAAATATTTACAACAAGGGGTGGTGATGGACAGAGTCTCTGAATTAAGCAGAATACTCTCACCCAGTCAAGAGATCAGGGCTAGATCCAACACCGTTTTTTAGCTCATTGCACCATCCCAGTTTCAGAACCCGGCTGTATGCAAATTAGTCTGTCCCTGGCCCAGTGCATCATGGGAACAGGGCAGACCAGACTACAAAAGCCAATTCTTACACTGGGAAGATAACAAGCTTCCGGGGACCGGTTTCTGGCATTTCAGCCGTCTTCGGCCCGGCTTGCTTGAATCCTGATGGTGCAATGAGCAAGGGACTCACATCTGAGTATACCCTTCCACGCTTAGGGTGGACAAAAATATTTACAACAAGGGGTGGTGATGGACAGAGTCTCTCAATTAAGCAGAATACTCTCACCCAGTCAACTGGGATGGTGCAATGAGCTAAAAAACGGTGTTGGATCTAGCCCTGATCTCTTGACTGGGTGAGAGTATTCTGCTTAATTCAGAGACTCTGTCCCTCACCACCCCTTGTTGTAAATAATTTTGTCCACCCTAAGCGTGGAAGGGTATACTCAGACATGAGTCCCTTGCTCATTGCACCATCAGGATTCAAGCAAGCCGGGCCGAAGACGGCTGTAATGCCAGAAACCGGTCCCCGGAAGCTTGTTTCCTTCCCAGTGTAAGAATTGGCTTTTGTAGTTTGGTTTGCCCTGTTCCCATCATGCACTGGGACAGGAACAGACTAATTTGCATACAGCCAGGTTCTGAAACTGGGATGGTGCAATGAGCTAAAAAACGGTGTTGGATCTAGCCCTGATCTCTTGACTGGGTGAGAGTATTCTGCTTAATTCAGAGACTCTGTCCCTCACCACCCCTTGTTGTAAATAATTTTGTCCACCCTAAGCGTGGAAGGGTATACTCAGACATGAGTCCCTTGCTCATTGCACCATCAGGATTCAAGCAAGCCGGGCCGAAGACGGCTGTAATGCCAGAAACCGGTCCCCGGAAGCTTGTTTCCTTCCCAGTGTAAGAATTGGCTTTTGTAGTTTGGTTTGCCCTGTTCCCATCATGCACTGGGACAGGAACAGACTAATTTGCATACAGTCAGGTTCTGAAACTGGGATGGTGCAATGAGCTAAAAAACGGTGTTGGATCTAGCCCTGATCTCTTGACTGGGTGAGAGTATTCTGCTTAATTCAGAGACTCTGTCCCTCACCACCCCTTGTTGTAAATAATTTTGTCCACCCTAAGCGTGGAAGGGTATACTCAGACATGAGTCCCTTGCTCATTGCACCATCAGAATTCAAGCAAGCCGGGCCGAAGACGGCTGTAATGCCAGAAACCGGTCCCCGGAAGCTTGTTTCCTTCCCAGTGTAAGAATTGGCTTTTGTAGTTTGGTTTGCCCTGTTCCCATCATGCACTGGGACAGGAACAGACTAATTTGCATACAGCCAGGTTCTGAAACTGGGATGGTGCAATGAGCTAAAAAACGGTGTTGGATCTAGGCCTGATCTCTTGACTGGGTGAGAGTATTCTGCTTAATTCAGAGACTCTGTCCCTCACCACCCCTTGTTGTAAATACTTCTACAGGGAAGCCCGCCAAGAACTTGGGGGTGTAGTTTGAAGAGAACCTTTCCTTCCTTACTCAGATCAAGAAGCTTGCCGGCAACTGTTTCGGTCATCTTAAAACACTAAGGAAGTTTCTCCCTCTCCTTCCCAGGGCTGCGAAACAAACAGCCATCTGTGCACTTATTCTGTCTCGGCTGGATTACTCCAACGCCCTTTACGCTGGTATCCCTGGCTATCTGATGAAGAAGCTGCAGGTGGTTCAGAATGCGGCAGCCAGACTTCTTCTTGACATTCCCTCTGGGAATAGCGTGAGACATCAATTAAGCTCACTGCACTGGCATTCCCTGGCCGAACGGGTCAAATTTAAATCTTTAGTTATCACCCATGGCGCTCTTCATGGCCACTGCCCTACCCACTTGCAAAAACGCTCTATGTCCCAATGCCTCGTGAAGGTTCCTTGTTTTAAATATCAGTGGCTAGGTGGCAGCTCTCTTGCCCGGAAAATTGCTGTTGCATGGAATGCTCTTCCCTTCGCCTTACGGAACATTTGGACCCGCTGGTTTTCAAGAAGAAGCTGAAAACACACCTCTTTGTCTAAGCCTAACCTTCTACCTCTCATGGTTTTGCGTCAGGACACTCCTGAGTATCTGTGCGCGCTAAAATAAAAATAACATAAACATAACATGGACCTTCGTGTGGACTATCGCTCCTTTCTCTAAGACACTGGATACTTCTTGGTCCACCAGGGCTCTCTGCTCCAGTGAGAAGACTAAAGGCCTGGGACTGTGGGCTTGCATCAGAGTCTAATAAAATGATATCCATAAACCTCTTACTGTTTGAAGAACCCATGCATTTGAGGAGAGATTCTGCCAGTTTGGTACAAAAGAGGCCAGACGACCCCCAATTCGGAGCCCCACGAGTCCTGTACTCTCACCTTGCACATTGTTAAAGCTGCTGTTGCCCCTGGAACCGCCTCTGCCTCCCTGACACCGGGGGTAGGGTTTGGTGGGGTAGAAGTTTCCAAATTTACTGGAGTTCAGCCATTGACATCGACGGGAAATACTACCTTTGGAGGCTTGATGGAACATTAGGTTGAGCACCCCCTACCTTGACCGGCTCTGACAAAAACACGTGGGTAAATATTCTATTAATGCAGGTCTTGGCTTCATCTAGTGAATTGAAGGTGTTAACGAACTTGCCCAGTTCCTGGATGAAGAGGTCCCCAAAGAGGATACCCTGGGCCGCTGTACCCACCTCGGAGGTGGAGAGTTTCCCAACTTGGGAGCGGTCTTGGTCAGCAGCACTCTGCGCCACTCAATGGAGATCACGCAAAACGTTTTTATAGAGTCAGAGAACAGGTTTTTAAGTGTTCAGAAATATGGCGCACAACTAGTCACGGTAAGTATTAAAGTGTCGTGGTATAGAGTTAGGTGCTTCTTGGCAGAGGAAAACCTTAACCTCTGTAAGAGAAGAGGTTCTGGGACCTCTCTCTAATGTAATTGAACAAGCATCCAGAGCACACTTAGTGTATCAAATCTAATTTCAATCTTCAAATGGTCAAAATGGTTGAAGCGATGGGATAGATCAAACACGCATAAGTATTTCAAAACGGTTTTATTGTTCAACAGTGTTCTTTCCTCAGAATCACTGTGCTTATCACTCTAGCCTACACGTGTTTCATCACAGCATGTGGCTGTGAATCTTCAGGGCTAAAAAGGATGTATACAAAAAAGAAAATGAAAACAAAAGGAAAAAATAATCAAAATATACATATAATATGTGTGGAGGGTGGGGACACCAGTGAAGTGGAAACCAAAAAAGATAAGGATGGGAAAAAGAGACAGAAGGTGACTTTGGGTAAGATAACTCACGAGAAGTTTATATATCTGGTCTATATTAATAGCGCGTGTAATAGGTTGTGTGTAGTGACATACGGCCTTCAAAAATGGTTGGTATATATTATACTAAATGAGAGATTCATAAGTTTTATCATAAGCATATAATTTGTGGCGTGCGGTGACTTTACATGGTTAAGTACTGTCCTTGATGTGGTCTAAACCATAATATTTCATTCATTAAATTGTTCCAAGCCTCCAATAAGCATACAGTTTCCTAAAGTAGAAAATGAGTATTTCAATAATGGTTTCTATATCTTAATTCATTAATGAAACGGAATTTAAACGTTCAAATTAGGCATATGAATGTGTAAAGTAGCGAAATAATAAAACTGAATATATCATTTTACGGGTTCTGAACGTTCCCTTATGCCTAGACATAACCAACTTTTGTTAGTAAATGGGACAAGTGTTAATAAATAAGTAAATGTATACAAATAAAGATCAAGAAAACGTCTGTCATTACTCAAAATCTAAACAGTACTCAAACTAAACATGCTGTTCGTCCAGACGTATTCTCTGCTTTAAAGTAGGTACATAGCATATTAGCTTTCACCACGTATCCAATAAACCCCTTAATGCTATTTCTCATCATACATATTTCCATCTAGTATGCTTCATGAAAAAGTGGACATAAGTTGATATATTCATTTGTAATTAGTTTAAGCAAAAACTCGCTACGACAGAACCCTAAAGACTTCAAAGCATATGTGATTGTCCCAACAGTGTTAGAATGTCTCAATAGAAATTAGTGACTCTGTGCATTGTGAAAACATGGGCTAAAAGTACTATGCTGTAAAAGAAAAGCAAAAATTCGGAAAAAAGTATACAAATTGGAGAAGGGGTTTTTTTTGGGAATTACCTGATCTGAATGATCAAGGCGCGTTATCTGTTGAATGAGGATAAAATTGTAATCAGCACAAATAATGAAAGCCGGTGTCAGACAAGCGTTAAACAGACTACGAAGGAATAGTCAGGATTAATGAGGGAAAGACTCACCGGGAGACCGGTGATAATTCCGTCCCGGTCCTAATCGGGATGTTTATGTTTGTAGGAGAACGGTACCGAAAGTAATCGGTTGCCGTTTCGTCAAAATGGGGATCGTGTGTAACAGTTCACACAGCGTCGGTGCTATTCGGGCTACACAACCAAAAGAAGGGAAAATATTATTGTGGTAAAGTGGTTCGGTGACAAAATGCAGCGAGAGGCGAAAATCTCCAAAGAGACCGTTTCTATGGCTTACCTGTTTGCCCGTGGGTTGAGCCGAGTGCAGCTCCTGTTTCCGAATGCGGGAACAAACACCACGCGGTTCACGCCCATAAAATAGGGCAGTTGCAAAAAAGACTAGACCGCTCAGGTTGAATAATAGTGGGCAAAAAATAGAAGAGTTACTCAAAAGGATAATCAAAGTCCCCTTCATTTGCACAAAGTGCATATGTATAGGTAGGGGACGCGCAAATACGTGAAAAAAGAACCGGGTGAAAAATAGAAGGCTAATAATAGGACCCCCAAAAAATTAACCAAGGGGATGAGTATTTTGTAAAGAAAGGTAGAAGTCGAAATGATCGGTGTGATTCAGAGTATTAGTATGGACCAAAATTAGTCCCATGAGTAAAAGACTAAAACAGCGTGTTTGTTAATATTGTGCCTGTTTAACAGTTGCACCACAACATTTTTAATAGTCCCTAAAATCTTTCTCGTGGTGAGAAGCGTAGGCCATAACAGTATTATGGGTTGTTCTAAAGAGGGTGAAACGGAATTAAAAGGCTCTCCTTAACAGCTAGCATGGAACAAACTCCATAGGAAGGTTGAACCATTATGGAAGTGTTTGGGGTATATAAAGAGAACCGAGAAATAAAAATGGAAAAAGTGATCCATTTTAATATTTTTCAAAATTTTATATTTCTTATCCCTGTGGTCGGCAGAAAAAACTGGAAAGCAACTCCCAATCGGGAGGAGAAGGAAACATTACCCTCAATGTCTAGGGAACATAATAACCAAAACCTTAGTGGGTATAATTGGTGACATTATTCATGGTAATTCATTCCACATTTTTATCAACATAGTTATTTATAAAACTCAGTTAGAAAAATTCATATAAACTGGACATATTCTTTGTGAATTCGAGTCTACACAATACTTGTATATTGCTACTTGTTACATTTACCACTGCACATTATCCTCATATACAGTAGTGATACTTCATAACTGTTTGTGATAGCATCTTAATAATCCTAGCCTAAGAAGAAATGTAATTCATCATCTGTGTTTTGGCCTCTGTTGGTAGAATCCAGACGCATGATCCATAGTGCTTCCTGCCTTCTAAGGCGAAGTTCCCTGTTTCCACCTCTTACTGAGGGCTGTATCACATCAATGCCGTAGAACGTGAATGACTTGTTCTCTCCTTGTGCAGGACAAGAGGCCATATGTATGGCCATGGGATATCGTGGGTCCTTAGTGGCATAAGCCCTAGCATGTTCTCTGATGCGTTCTTTAAGTGCCCTGATCGTACTCCCCACATATCTGCTTTTACAGGCGCATTCAATGATATATACAGTGAATTTTGTGTTACAGTTAATGTTGGTGTTGATTGTATACTGTTTCGATCTGTGATCCTGAAATGTCTTGGTTCCATGTTTGGCCCACCTGCACATCGGACACATGCCTCAGTCAATGTTCTGTCAGCACTAAGGATTGTGTATACTTAAATGACAATGATATGAACATGCGCTTCACCACACACATTAGCTCTACATGTGTTTCCTTTTTGGATTTAGAACTATACATCAAGGATGGTATCCTACAAAGTAGATTATTCCGCAAAGAAACAGCATGTAACTCAATACTTCACAACAAGAGTTGTCATCCTGATCATCAAAAAAACGGAATCCCGTATGGAGAATTCATACGAGCAAGGCGGAATTGTAGTGAGGAACAGGAATTCGAAACTTGCTTACAAGACATGCAGTCCAGGTTCTTCAACAGAGGTTATAACCCTCAAATTATTTCCAAAGCTGGTCAAAAGATCACAAAAACCAGCAGAGAATCAACTTTGGCAGCCAGACGCCCAAGAACTGATATTAGAAAACAACCAGTGAGACTTGTGACAGACTTTAATGAACTAAGTCCTGTAATACGAAAAAGTTTCCAGAAACATTGGGGCATCCTTAGTGCTGACAGAACATTGACTGAGGCTATAGGCAATCATCCTCAAATTACTTTTCGTAAAGGGAGAAATCTCAAGAATAGACTAAGTACTACTGTGCCCAAAGCTACAAGAACTTGTGACTGGCTGACTCAAAAGTCCAAAGGCTTTTTTAAATGCGGCATGTGTCCGATGTGCAGGTGGGCCAAACATGGAACCAAGACATTTCAGGATCACAGATCGAAACAGTATACAATCAACACCAACATTAACTGTAACACAAAATTCACTGTATATATCATTGAATGCGCCTGTAAAAGCAGATATGTGGGGAGTACGATCAGGGCACTTAAAGAACGCATCAGAGAACATGCTAGGGCTTATGCCACTAAGGACCCACGATATCCCATGGCCATACATATGGCCTCTTGTCCTGCACAAGGAGAGAACAAGTCATTCACGTTCTACGGCATTGATGTGATACAGCCCTCAGTAAGAGGTGGAAACAGGGAACTTCGCCTTAGAAGGCAGGAAGCACTATGGATCATGCGTCTGGATTCTACCAACAGAGGCCAAAACACAGATGATGAATTACATTTCTTCTTAGGCTAGGATTATTAAGATGCTATCACAAACAGTTATGAAGTATCACTACTGTATATGAGGATAATGTGCAGTGGTAAATGTAACAAGTAGCAATATACAAGTATTGTGTAGACTCGAATTCACAAAGAATATGTCCAGTTTATATGAATTTTTCTAACTGAGTTTTATAAATAACTATGTTGATAAAAATGTGGAATGAATTACCATGAATAATGTCACCAATTATACCCACTAAGGTTTTGGTTATTATGTTCCCTAGACATTGAGGGTAATGTTTCCTTCTCCTCCCGATTGGGAGTTGCTTTCCAGTTTTTTCTGCCGACCACAGGGATAAGAAATATAAAATTTTGAAAAATATTAAAATGGATCACTTTTTCCATTTTTATTTCTCGGTTCTCTTTATATACCCCAAACACTTCCATAATGGTTCAACCTTCCTATGGAGTTTGTTCCATGCTAGCTGTTAAGGAGAGCCTTTTAATTCCGTTTCACCCTCTTTAGAACAACCCATAATACTGTTATGGCCTACGCTTCTCACCACGAGAAAGATTTTAGGGACTATTAAAAATGTTGTGGTGCAACTGTTAAACAGGCACAATATTAACAAACACGCTGTTTTAGTCTTTTACTCATGGGACTAATTTTGGTCCATACTAATACTCTGAATCACACCGATCATTTCGACTTCTACCTTTCTTTACAAAATACTCATCCCCTTGGTTAATTTTTTGGGGGTCCTATTATTAGCCTTCTATTTTTCACCCGGTTCTTTTTTCACGTATTTGCGCGTCCCCTACCTATACATATGCACTTTGTGCAAATGAAGGGGACTTTGATTATCCTTTTGAGTAACTCTTCTATTTTTTGCCCACTATTATTCAACCTGAGCGGTCTAGTCTTTTTTGCAACTGCCCTATTTTATGGGCGTGAACCGCGTGGTGTTTGTTCCCGCATTCGGAAACAGGAGCTGCACTCGGCTCAACCCACGGGCAAACAGGTAAGCCATAGAAACGGTCTCTTTGGAGATTTTCGCCTCTCGCTGCATTTTGTCACCGAACCACTTTACCACAATAATATTTTCCCTTCTTTTGGTTGTGTAGCCCGAATAGCACCGACGCTGTGTGAACTGTTACACACGATCCCCATTTTGACGAAACGGCAACCGATTACTTTCGGTACCGTTCTCCTACAAACATAAACATCCCGATTAGGACCGGGACGGAATTATCACCGGTCTCCCGGTGAGTCTTTCCCTCATTAATCCTGACTATTCCTTCGTAGTCTGTTTAACGCTTGTCTGACACCGGCTTTCATTATTTGTGCTGATTACAATTTTATCCTCATTCAACAGATAACGCGCCTTGATCATTCAGATCAGGTAATTCCCAAAAACCCCCCCTTCTCCAATTTGTATACTTTTTTCCGAATTTTTGCTTTTCTTTTACAGCATAGTACTTTTAGCCCATGTTTTCACAATGCACAGAGTCACTAATTTCTATTGAGACATTCTAACACTGTTGGGACAATCACATATGCTTTGAAGTCTTTAGGGTTCTGTCGTAGCGAGTTTTTGCTTAAACTAATTACAAATGAATATATCAACTTATGTCCACTTTTTCATGAAGCATACTAGATGGAAATATGTATGATGAGAAATAGCATTAAGGGGTTTATTGGATACGTGGTGAAAGCTAATATGCTATGTACCTACTTTAAAGCAGAGAATACGTCTGGACGAACAGCATGTTTAGTTTGAGTACTGTTTAGATTTTGAGTAATGACAGACGTTTTCTTGATCTTTATTTGTATACATTTACTTATTTATTAACACTTGTCCCATTTACTAACAAAAGTTGGTTATGTCTAGGCATAAGGGAACGTTCAGAACCCGTAAAATGATATATTCAGTTTTATTATTTCGCTACTTTACACATTCATATGCCTAATTTGAACGTTTAAATTCCGTTTCATTAATGAATTAAGATATAGAAACCATTATTGAAATACTCATTTTCTACTTTAGGAAACTGTATGCTTATTGGAGGCTTGGAACAATTTAATGAATGAAATATTATGGTTTAGACCACATCAAGGACAGTACTTAACCATGTAAAGTCACCGCACGCCACAAATTATATGCTTATGATAAAACTTATGAATCTCTCATTTAGTATAATATATACCAACCATTTTTGAAGGCCGTATGTCACTACACACAACCTATTACACGCGCTATTAATATAGACCAGATATATAAACTTCTCGTGAGTTATCTTACCCAAAGTCACCTTCTGTCTCTTTTTCCCATCCTTATCTTTTTTGGTTTCCACTTCACTGGTGTCCCCACCCTCCACACATATTATATGTATATTTTGATTATTTTTTCCTTTTGTTTTCATTTTCTTTTTTGTATACATCCTTTTTAGCCCTGAAGATTCACAGCCACATGCTGTGATGAAACACGTGTAGGCTAGAGTGATAAGCACAGTGATTCTGAGGAAAGAACACTGTTGAACAATAAAACCGTTTTGAAATACTTATGCGTGTTTGATCTATCCCATCGCTTCAACCATTTTGACCATTTGAAGATTGAAATTAGATTTGATACACTAAGTGTGCTCTGGATGCTTGTTCGATCACGCAAAACGTGTTACCAAGAAGAATAATGGCTCGTTGAACCCAGTCAGGCAAGGCGTCCAGAGAAAAGCCACCCAAGGTCTTCGCATCCTCTGCCATGTCCATAATCTTTGCTAGGGGCCCTGCTTCGCCTATATGTTTATCTTGGTATGAGCACCACTATCTGTCAATGCCCTTCTTGGGGTCACAGACAAATTTAGCAAGAAATGTGACAATTTTAGCGTCAATTTCTGGTGTGAGGGCCACTTTTCCCTCTAAAGATGGCCTAGGGCACTCTGCCTTAAGGAAACCCTTCACCTCCAAATCAAAGAGCCTACGCAACCTGTTCGCCATGTAGGCAGCCACCTTGGGAGCTGGGTACCACTCCGCTGAGCATGGATGAAGTAGGGCATTTTTGGTAGTAGGGAGCCAAGATCTGGAGTGGTCCTCATCCCCATCTGAAGTATTGTGGGAGTTGTCACCATGCCCAGGATCGATTGGGGGTTAAGGGCGTTCCCTGAAGGACGCAGAGCCTGAGGTTCTTCCACAGGTTGGGATTCCATAAAGACCTTCTTTAGGCATGCGAAAGCATCCAAATCAACCCCTGGATCATCTGCACGTTTGCGCTTGTCTGAGGTAGGACTAGGGGTAGCTGGCTGCCCTGGAGGTAGGGGGGCTGAAGGCCCAGTATTGTCTTCTCTCTGAGAGAGAGGCTCCCTGAAGAATCCCCCCTTTTTTGTTGAGGACTTACTTCCTACATACCAGACAATTGCGGAAGATAGGATGTATGGTATCCCTCTTTCTTCACTATTATATATTGTTTTGCAGTAGTGTATTTGAGTGGTCCTGGCGAAAACCTTTGGATTAAAACACTCCTATTTAGGCTGAAACATGTAGACCCCCCTTTTTTGTCCAACTATTAACAGTTATTAATTCAAACTGTTTTCACCTGCTTTTAATCATTGACACCACAATGCTCCTCTAATAAAGTTTCTTTCAACATTGTGGTAGCCAATTTTAGAATCACTTTTTCCTGATTTTTTGCACACTGTTTTTCACTGCAAAACCAGAAACTCACCACTATACACACTTGTCCTTGGCACGATCCATCACTGGAGAATTTGGATTAAGGTGACACACGATTACAACTAGTGAGTCACTTATATCTGGACCATCTTCCTCTTCAAATCCCAGATGATGAAGCTCTGCCATTGGGTGGGCTGATGGGATTCATTTCATTCTCACTTGCAAACATCACCAGACTGACCATAGACATTGTTCCTCTTTTCACATGTTTACGTATCAATAGACCAGTGGTATTTCTTTTGTTGTGATACATTGTTAATGGGGGTTTGATACCACGTGGTCTTTAAAGATTTTCCCCTAAGACCCTCTTTTTGAATATTTTATTTTTGTGTCTCTAGAGCCGCTTGGGCGGCGGGTCAGATCCACTTCTAATGTTTTGAATCCAAACCTTTGTTAGCTCACTTTGGTAACTATATCAGTGCATGAAGGATGGCAGATTTTATGGGTCTTTCTTTCGGAGATGATATGCTCAATTCAATTCTTACAGAAAATCTGAGCATCATAGACTCTCTATCCACTGTGACATTGAATACACAGGATGACTGGGGTAAACTTTTGAACCTCAAGAAAACACATACACGTACGTGTATACATGGACAGGTCGTGGCAGAATATTTACATGGGAAGTGTGCGCCCACGGGACTCATTGTCACGAATGCCCCCCGCCTGTTCCTTACAGATAAATTGTTTCTAAAAGACTGGTCTTGATTGCATGGCGGTGCACCCGGGATTGGCTAATTTTAATAATAACAACAGCCAAAAGGGTAGCAGTCGCCTTGCTGATAGAGATCCAAGTTCTGGAAGGGCAAATCAAGACCACTCTGACTAATACCGTGTACAAAAAGAATCTTGACGAAACCAATAAATCAAACAAAAAATACAGAGATTCGATTCTTTTCTCAAAGATAGAGAAATTCAAAAAAGATTTAGCACGCTTTTCTATGGAGAAAATATATCCTTACACAAGCGATACCTATAATCCTCCCGTATTCAACAACAAAGGTAGGCGATACGGTTCGAATTACTCCACTTCATCGGCAGAGGAGAGTTCTAGTGACTCAGACTCCTCAACAAATGGGAAACAACAATGGCAAGGGAGAGGCCAATACAACAGACCTAACCGCAGAGGTGCCAGACAGGATAATTACTACCAACAAGGTCCATGGTGGCCCCCCGCGCCCTGGAGATACCAACAACCCCAATTTCTACCTCAGATGCCCAATTTCCAACCTCCACCTCCGTGGTTTGACAACTAGGATTTTTTAGGACAAGGCCGTGGCAGGAACAGGGGCAGGAGGGGAGGTCAGCCCCAAGTTCACTGGCAGGAGGACCAGACTTTCTCAAACACACGGAGCAGACGTGGCCAGATGCAGCAGCAACAACAACAGCAACAACAGGCCGGTCCGAGCACCGAGGTGAGGATCTCATAGTCAACCTTAGTTCAAGGACCCTCACTGATATGGAACAACAGATTTTAAACAAAGGGTTAGGCTTCGTTCCAACAAACAGAAGTGACCCATTTCAGCTACGTAGTGAGATCGAAAAATTCTTCCGTAAAATACGCCCCCATTACATCTTTAACAGCAAGGAAGATGCAAGAGATGAAAGGGATGTGAATACAGGTCTAAAGAAACCATCAACCTTCACCCCACTCCTCCAACAAGTGCCTCCTGAAGTAGGAGCTTTCGAACGAGCTGTCACTCACGACATCATGGAACTTGACGAAATGCGATCTGACCAGAAACATACTTTTCAGAACCTATCAACCCAAGAAAAGCGGGCGGCTGAGACCCTGGCCAGAAATAACACGATCAATATCAAGCCCGCCGATAAGGGCGGGGCTACGGTTATCATGAATACTAGCGATTACCGAAAAGAGTGCCTGAAACAACTTAGTGACACGAAATCCTATTGGATTTTGAATACTGACCCCACAGCAAGACTTATCACCGAAATTGGGACTTTGGTCGAAGAGGCAAGTGCGGAAGGGTGGATTACAGCAGATGAGGCTAAATTCCTCATAACCATCCATCCAGTGACACCGTACTTTTACACACTGCCTAAAATTCATAAACCCCAAAGACCTCTGCCCGGTCGCCCAATAATTTCAGGCATTGGCTCCCTTTTGGAGCCTCTCTCCACCTTTGCAGATCATTTTCTGAGACCTCTGGTGCAAACCATGCCCACCTACCTTAAGGACACTAAGGATGTTCTTAGGCTTCTTCCTGAGGTGGAGTTCAACATCGAAACTGACTTCTTGGTAAGTTTCGATGTTGAGTCACTCTATACAGGATGAAACTCTGCAGGCGATCAGAAATCTTCTGGAGGAGACCGAGTGGGACAGCATCACCCCAGTCCATTTCGTAATGGAATGTGCCCGCATCGCCATGACTGAGCACTTTTTTGCATTTGAAGACACCCTGTTTTTACAAAAATCGGGTACCTCAACGGGGAGTTTCTTTGCCCCAAGCCTTGCCAATCTCTATGTCCACATCTTCGAGGGGACATGTGTCCTCAACCACAGCAACCCTTTTTTTGATCAGGTGTTGCTGTGGAAGAGGTACATTGACGATATTTTTGTTATCTGGCGAGGGTCGGAACAGACCATCTTGGATTTCCAAATTTGGCTGAACAGCAAGAATGTGTTCCTTAATTTTACAGTGGAGTACAGCAAATTGGAGCTTCCATTCCTGGACCTCCTGATTTTTCCATCTGATGGGTTTCTTGGCAGCAAGATGTATCGTAAACCAATGGCCAGGAACTCTTTGCTTACCTACACTAGCCACCACCCAAAATTTCTCCGGGAAAATTTGCCCTTTGGACAATTCCTAAGGATTCGCCGTAATTGTACGGACAAACGCGATTTTGAAGGTTTTGCTAAAGACTTATCAACCAAACTAAGTCAACGAGAATACCCCAAAACATTGGTGCGCAAGGCCTTCAAAAGAGCCACCAACAATCACCGTGATGCTCTTCTGGGACCCCCTGTGATAAAACCTCCTCTGGACAAACTCACTTTTGTCACCACCTTCAGTACCCTTTCCAACAGAGTACAGAAGTCTGTCCGGAGGCACTGGAAAATCCTTAATGTATCTGGCATCTCTGTCCCGACTCCCCTATTTGCTATCAAAAGAGGGAGGAGTCTGCGAGACAGTTTGGTACACACCAGACCAAGGATGAGTACCACTGAACAAATACAAGGCAACACCCTGTGGAACCTCCCAGCAGTTCAAGGTCACTACCCATGTGGATCCTGCACAGCCTGTCCACAAACACAGAAGACCCTGACTGTTGACATTGGCACTGACAGGCCATGGCTCCTAAGAAGACACACCAATTGTAACAGCGAACGAGTCATTTATCTGGTTACCTGTCCATGCTCCCTACGTTACGTAGGAATGACCACAAGGAAAGTTAAAATGAGGATAAATGAACATAAGAGAACAGTGAGGTGTAACAAACAGTCGACCCGTCTCACCAGCCATTTTCTTCAAATGAAACACAAAGCAGAAGAAATTAGTTGGGTGGTCTTGGAACAACCTTATATACCCAGACATGTCAGCGATATCTCACGCTACCTTTTCTTGAAAGAACAGAAATGGATATTTAAACTGAGATGTGATGTAAATGGACTGAACGATGAAATTCCCTGGGCCATGATCTAACCCATTTGAACAATTCCACTAACGATCAACTTAGTTACCACAATTCTGTTTTTGGCACCATCAAGGGCTGACCGCAACAATTCACCCCTGTATCTGGTCCTAAAGGCAGCATCATCAGACTTCTCTTTAATGTAAATACGACAGGTTAATTATCAATATTTGCAGACCATACTACTCTGCTTTGGTCTGCTCATATTAACCTGACCTCAGGACCAACTGGTCTGAGAGACAACAAATACAAGAAAACATCCCAAATCTAGATGTCAGTTCTTGTTTATCTCATTTCTTGTCTATCTCATTATCCTTCTGTAAACAATAAGCCCTCTTTCTCGACGTACATAGGTATAAGACACGGACTTCGCTCACCACTAATACGACATATTGGTCTTTAGCACCTAGTTCCGTGGAGAGGAGACAGTGGGCGCACACACCCTCCATGTTACAATCATATAGGGATCACCGTCCCATTAAGATATCAACATATGCTCCCTCGAGGCCCTGAGGTACTCCTATTGCCTCTTAGGAAATGTCTCTACCAGCACGTCGAACAACCCGCTTTACACTTTTTTGCTATTTTTATTAAATGTGGGTGTTTTCACGGTGACGCTGGTATATAATCCATATTACACACATTACGCACTACTATGGCGTTTTCTTCATCGATAGTCTCTTCATAAAACCGCGCATGTGTAGTCGATACGAAAGCCTCTTTTTCTGGCGCAGACCTGGCCTTCCACTATGGTCCGCAACTCCGGATGGAGTTTGCATAGACATCCAACTATTTCCGGTTTTCACTTAAGCCTCTCAATGTCGTTCGTTCGACGCATGCGCACCGGCAAGCATGTTGTTCTCTGCCAGGTCCGCTGCAATTCTTTTGGGCGGTGATACAAATTAGAACATCTCATTGGCTCTTGTCCCATTCGGAAGCGCGAATGACAACCTTAACCGGTACCTCCTCTCCGATATAGCATGAAAGGAACCATTTCCGCTCTGTCGATCATTTCCTGTGTTTGGCGCATGCGTACCGGTAATGTAACGGTTCCCTACATGGTCCGCTATAATGCATTTGGGCGGTGACAGCGTCTAAAGCATTTTCATTGGCCCATGCATCACATATAGACGCTGTCCTCACATCCCGCCGGTACCTCCCCTTCGGCTTAGGACTCGCCAGGGGTACCGACGGAGAGGTGAGGCCTAGCACGTCGCTCAGCACTTCTGTTTCTGTATTTGGCCGCAATTCCGAGCGCAGGCAAGTCCTGCTTCTCCCATTGCCTGACTAGTGATAATATAGCAGCTTAGAGCAGTACCCTTTGCTACTCCATGGTATCATTGACTTAATATAGGACTCTGACCCAGCTTGGCAGGATATTTTCTGTATAACATCTGTTTCTTAGGTGCGCTATGTATTAGATCAATGTCAATTGCGCTATACTAATGCCTTTGTATCAAGTACTCAAGCGGGCATCACAAGAGCATCTACACCTTTTGAGAGACCATGTTTTTTCTGCCTTCTTCTATAAGCACATCATTTGTACCATTGTTTAATTCATTGTGGAAGTCGGTAGAGGTTGACTATAATAGTCCTCTATCTTCTGTATTCATATATAGAGCGGGGCCTCCACACCTGAGCTGTTGCGAGGCGAGGTGAGGTGTTCTCCCACGACGAGTTGGGTGAGTTACAACTATTACCAAGTTCTTTTTCTGATCTATTATGACAGTGAGGTTTCAATGATTGACCTACATGTGACCGAAGTATATATTATGTCTATGGTTCACTGTCTGTACTTTCTTTTGTGTTTGTTTGCAGGAAAGAATCCCCCCTTTTTTGTTGAGGACTTACTTCCTACATACCAGACAATTGCGGATGGTAGGATGTATGGTATCCCTCTTTTTTCACTATTATATATTGTTTTGCAGTAGTGTATTTGAGTGGTACTGACGAAAGCCTTTGGATTAAAACACTCCTATTTAGGCTGAAACATGTAGACCCCCTTTTTTGTCCAACTATTAACAGTTATTAATTCAAACTGTTTGCACCTGCTTTTAATCATTGACACCACAATGCTCCTCTAATAAAGTTTCTTTCCACATTGTGGTAGCCAATTTTAGAATCACTTTTTCCTGATTTTTTGCACACTGTTTTTCACTGCAAAACCAGAAACTCACCACTATACACACTTGTCCTTGGCACGATCCATCACTGGAGGATTTGGATTAAGGTGACACACGATTACAACTAGTGAGTCACTTATATCTGGACCAACTTCCTCTTCAAATCCCAGATGATGAAGCTCTGCCATTGGGTGGGCTGATGGGATTCATTTCATTCTCACTTGCAAACATCACCAGACTGACCATAGACATTTTTCCTCTTTTCACATGTTTACGTATCAATAGACCAGTGGTATTTCTTTTGTTGTGATACATTGTTAATGGGGGTTTGATACCACGTGGTCTTTAAAGATTTTCCCCTAAGACCCTCTTTTTGAATATTTTGTTTTTGTGGGGTAAGGGCGTTCCCTGAAGGACGCAGAGCCTGAGGTTCTTCCACAGGTTGGGAATTCCATAAAGGCCTTCTTTAGGCATGCGAAAGCATCCAAATCAACCCCTGGATCATCTGCACGTTTGCGCTTGTCTGAGGTAGGACAAGGGGTAGCTGGCTGCCATGGAGGTAGGGGGGCTGAAGGCCCAGTATTGTCTTCTCTCTGAGAGAGAGGCTGCCTGAAGAGCCAAGATTTTCTTCTCCAGGGGGGCTACAAGTGGTGAGACAGCCTTGAAGATGGAAGTGTCTATCACATGGAAGCAGGTAATCTCCTCCTCTTCCCAATAGTCCTCAGAACCCTCAAAGCCTGACAAAGTAGGCCAACTGTGAGAAGGGGCAATATGTTGGGGTTCTAATCCTGAGTAATAACAATCAGTCTTTGGAAGATAGGGCTTAGAAACCACTTGGGACAAAGACTCCTTACTGTAATTGGGAAAAAAAACATCACCAGGGAATCATCCCACCAATTATCTCAGACAAGGCTAGCCTTACCCTTACGGTGTCATTCCTTCAGGTGGTGGCTCGCTAAATATCTCTCACCATTTGTGAGGAGAAAACTGCCCAGACGTCAACTCGTATTCGAGTTACAGAAGCAAAGCAATTAGGCTTCCAACATATCTTTTGCTGCAGCCGGACGGGCTTCACTGCACTCTTACAGTGAAACTGATGTGCGCTGGCTGCCGGGGGGTCAGGACACACAGCGCACATATGAAATTAGTGTGCCGGGCCCCTGGCGGTCAGAAGACCGCCCCTCACGTGAGCCAGCAGTTGAGTCACAACCGCATAGGAACAAGAACGTTCTCGCGTTCGTCTTAAACTATGAAAAAAAATCACTGTTATCAACAAAACTCCCAAATCAGCAGTTAGAGACACAATACTACTAGCTTAGAAATACAGACCGTTGCAGAGTTACAAAGCACACAATGGTGAGGGAAAACACTTATCTGAATGCTGCTGGAGCAGTGAAGAAAGAGGGAGATAGAAGGGCTGCAGGGACCATTATATAGAAGGCATCACTGTGATTGGATGCACTGTTTCAGTTTCTTTTTCCCAGTGGCTCATGGGAAATGTAGTTGTGTTTATAAAAATGGTTTTCTTTGAAAAGGCTGCTGGAAAAAATAAAGAAAACAGCCTAATTCTCGCCTCGGGTCCTGCCATGGAATGTAACATTTCCTAGCTTTTATAACGGAAACATTCAATTAAATTAGGGACACAGAGTCATTACGCTAGGGGTTTGAGGCCTGACTGTGCTACCCTGTATGAATGCCACTGATCATGGAATGATGGCGATGACTGGGTTTGGAGTAAGTAATCAAAGCTTGATAAATGTTATTGGCTATGGTGCTGTGTAGTCATGGATGATATAACACAGAAGCTTGGTGACCATACTTGATAGGTAAATGTTACCTTCGATGTTTAGTGATCTTGACCCATTGATCTCTATTGCTCCACAAGTGATGAATTGACAAAACAGAACTTGGCCGGAATGATTCTGGCTGATGTCGCACAAAGGAAAAGGTGACAGGAGAGTTAACAAGGGGCTATGAAGGAGCCCTTGCAAATTCATTGGATGGAATGATAGTTCACTGTTTCCCCTGTGGTTCATGCGATTTGAAATTTTTCCAGAGTTTCAAATCTAGCTGCTGTATAAACAAAGCAGAGAAAATAAGGTATAATCCTTGCCTCCGTGTCCTTAATAGAATTTAAACTTTTCATTATGAAAGCTAAGAAATGTTACATTCTCTATAAGCAAAGCCCGATCTCGGACTGTTGAAAAGTAGACCCTCACCTTGAACAGGGAAAATCTACTGACATCCATCATCATTGAGTACTATGCATCTAACACCATTGAAGCTATTCAAGGAAAAATAGAATCAATCATTGAGCTGGATGGAAGCGGAGGAGAGGTGACTGAAATTCTCCTTAGCTACAAGTCGTTGACACACCTGGCTTCGAAATTACAACGAAGACAAAATGTTGAAGTTAAAAACAAACCAGAGAACCCAACATGCTTTGACACTGATTTACTATATGAAAAACGAGTAATAAGGGACACATTGCAAGCAAGGCCCCAAAATAGAACATACAAAAAGAAATTTTGGAATCTAAGGAAACTCTATAAACTATTGATAAAAGATAAAAAGAAGCAAGAGCATGGGGCAAGGTGAAAGCAGACCTAAAACAAACAATGGGCCTTAGTAAGATAGGGCTTTGAGGAACCTGTAACAGATTTGTACACAGGAAATCAGCCGGGACGCTTGGCTGGAACACTTTTCTTACCTCTACTCTACAGCAGTTCTAAAGAAGCTGTATCTCAAGCACAACTGCCTTAAAAATTGGACAGAGAGTTCACAGATGAGGAAGTATCAGAGGCAATACTGAGCCAAAAGCACATACAAACCCTAGGACTAGATCAAATCTCTGCCGATCTATTTAGATCAAATGCTGTCCTATTCGGCACTTGTCTGGAAAGCAGTGTTTTATGCAGTTCTGTTAACAGGGAAAGTCCCTTCCTCCTGGAGATCAGCTATAATAATTCCTACATTCAAAAAGAGCCAAAAATCAGCACAATGAACTATCAACAAATCTCACAGGGAAAATCTATGGAAAACTCATCCTGAATCATTGAAAAGAATGAACAGACAATAAATTCATAATTAGCAACTTACAAGTCGCTGTCAGACAAGGAATGGGCAAAACAGACCAAGGAATAAGGCTCTACGCCACTTGCATCAAATATATGAAATTAAAGAAAACGACACCATTCCTGACATTTGTTGATCTGAAAATAGTATTTGACTCAGTTGACAGAAACCTATTATGGATCACTGTAAGACACCGAGGGATACCCACCAATCTACTAAGTACCTTACAATGGCTATACCATGACACCATGGCCAGACTGAGATACAGTACAAAAGGGTAATGTACAAAGGTGTTTTCTGACTCAGATTGGAATACGCCAAGGTTGCATGCTAGCCCTGATGTTATTCAATCTGTATATCAATGACGTTGGGAAACACCTTGAAGTTTCCTACAACTAGACCTTCCAATATGTGAAGGAGAAAATGCTCCTGACCTTCTTTAAGCTAACAACACTTTGTTGGCCTAACAGAAATAGCCATGCATTGCTTATTGTGGGGCTTCAAACACTACTGCGCTACTAAAAAAAAAGAATAATCAATATCATTTATTCAAGCGATGCGATATTGTTTTAATATTCCGTAGTCCTACACTCCGAGTTCGTAGCATTTAGAAACAGGTGAACTACGGAGTGTAAATTGAGCATATCTATTAACAAAACAAAATACCTTACAATGAAAACCTCACCTCCTGCTAAAGAGTATTTGAGACTGCCTGATCCTGTCATATGGATTGCTACTCAAAAATTTGGAAGGTTTCCAATTCAGTAGAAGTTTCCTACTTTCTGGTTTAAATCTCAAAATACTATTTCGTAGCTCTATGCAAAACACATCCAAGTATGCCCCCTTAATCATGAATGTATCTTTTAACACATAGCTTGCAGGCTTTGCTAAGACCTTTATCGGACATACATTTTGCAAGGTACATGCAGATTTCAGAGCTCCGGGTAAACAGATCTCCTTACGCCCCTCGGTCTAACTGACAGATTGAGAAGAAAAACAAAAAGAGTAAGATATTGCTTTTGTAAACTAAGCACTCTTAAACAGAAGAGGATATAAAGAAATGAGACAAGGAAAGAAAAACACAAAAAAGGAAGAGTACAAAAAAAGAGAATAGGAGAGGCAGAAAGGAGAACATGAAAGGAAGAACAACAAAAAAATAAGGAGTGAAAGCAGGAAAAAAGTGAAGGAAGAAAAGGAGTAAAGATGGAAGGAGAAAAAGTACAAAAAGGAGGGATTGAGGAAGGAAAGAAAATGGAACAAAAGGAATGAGAGATTGATGGTAGAAAAGGAAAGAATGACAATGATGAAAAGAAGGAAAAAATGACACGAATGAAAGGATGTATGGAGCTGGAAAAAAGTGAAAAGAAAAAGAATAAGCAGTGAAAGGGAAATGAGGAAAGTGAAAGAACTGTTGAGAAAAAGAGAAAGAAAAGAAAACTGGAAAACAGGAAAGGAGAGGAAGAGAGAATGGAGAGGAAGAAACAAAACAAGAAAGATGGTGAGAAGAAGTGAAAAAAATGAAGAGAGGGAAGGGGAAAGGAGATAAAAAGGAGACCAAGTTCCTCTCAGGTGAAGTAAGAAAGGAGATCTGCACTTGCGTAGATTGGTCAGTTAGATTGGGGTGTGACCTTCAAATTTTCCAACAATCAGGCTGGCATTTAATACAAAACTACATTAAAGGCCAATTGGTGCAGGAGAGGGGCCTAAGGGGCAGTGGCAAGGAACAGGAATGCAGATTAGTAGAAGTAATACAAGAGAAAACATTGCAGGCCCAATTCACAAATACAGTTAGTCATTTGATCTAACCTTAGACCAAACATCTGAGTTTAGGATTTTGTGAATTCACAAAGAGCATCTACCAGTACTATTTTTACGCCCAAAAGGGGGGCGGATATCCTCCTTAATGCCCGGTAAACTTAGAGGTTTGGGCTTAATTTTGCTTTGTGAATCAGGCCCAATATTTTGTAAAATACCACATTTCTGAGGACTTTCAAAACAGAGTGTGCGTTCTCGTCTATGACAACATTCCTGCTAAATCGTCAACAACTCACCATACCCGACTGAAAGCACCTGTACCCAACTAATGATTAGAAAGTACACCTGTTGTGGGGTGAAACACCTGCCCTCCTCCTCTCCTCTGAGACTGGGTATGCGGCGCGCTCAGAACCTACCGCCGTCACTGGTACCCGACAGAGAGAGTACGTCAGCAGCCGCTGGGCATCGGAGACGTCATCCGTGCCAGCGCGGGAAAGCGCAAACAAATCACTGCTCTTTTCATTGCAAGTCGACTTCAAGCGCATAGTAAGAGCGCTGCTGATTTGCTGATTACTTTCTAATTTAAATTGCGACTGCGATACAGTTTATTTTAGCGGCCATGAAGAAACTTCTGCTATGAAACTAGCTCGCTGTTTTATGACGTGAGAAGACATATCTGTGGGGTTGAGCAGCGTTTAAGTTATCGGATAAGGTGAGGGAAAGGTGAATATGTCAATGAATTCTTGCATTTGCGATGAGAGTGAAAGCTCCGGTTTTTACCCAGAACTGCCACGTAACTTAATTTTAACCTAAACTTTCAAGCAAAACAAGCAATTTCGAAAAGTTAAAAAAACATTACTTTCGTTTTATAGTAGGTTTGGAATTTTGGGGTTTTATGTAATGATTTTAAGCGTCCATTACTTGTTCACTATTTGTCTTTCATTAAAAACATTAATTGTCCAACCGGAGAGTGGGTACGACAGAAAATATTGCGACTAAACATAGCTGCCAAGGTCTCATATTGCCATGTGTGACATTTTCAGAATTTCAATGTTATTAAGAGTGATATTTGAAGGAGTATGAGTGACTTTCTCGTGAGCAAAATGAAGCAATGAAGACAAGGGAACATACATATCACAAATTACAACCATTTGTGCAATGAGACACTATACTAGCTCCTCAGTAAACCCCAGCTGCCCTGTGTTGCAGGGGTGAAATGTCTAGTAGGCATTACTGCACTGTGTGAGATGGACATCAGTGAAGTTTGAATGGGAGCATCTGAAGGATGTGAAAGGCCTAGCGTTAGGAAGCGCTAATGTGCACACTCCAACTGAGCAACAAAGAGGTGGAGAGGCATGGATTGAGAGACACTGGGACATAGATACAGTAACAGACGCGTATTTACTGATAATGGGATTAAGAGAGTTAGACATGGGGGCATAAAGACATGGACAGACTGTCACTACAACTTAATGCAGACACAGGGTGGAAAGGTACAGGGAACTCACACCAAAAGGTAGGGACGCGTTAATGGGGCATAAAGGTATGGGTGAATTGGCACTGACAATTACAAACAATATGTAGAAAGATAGAAACAAACTTAGAGGAACTGAAAGAGACCGAAAACGTGGTAAAAGGCTTAATAAATGAATGTGGCTTTAAAGAGGTAGTAAAAAGTGAGGAAATGATGCCAAAATCAACTGTATTTATTGCCCAGGCCCAGTAACACAAGCAGTTTTTTTTATTTATCATCACATGAGGCCGTACTTCTTCCTAGGTTAACTTTTACCCAAAGTCACCAGTCAATTATGCTACAAAAAGTCACAAAACTATACGTTGTTTACTAGCGCCACAGCCAAACACTTCACAAAGTCAGAGAATAGCAAGGCTTAAAGCAGTCAGGTTTATCTCTTACCTGCTGGAAAGTGGAGTTCGAACTGCTGGTAACACTACAGCTGATGGAAATGGTTTAGGAAGGCAGTGGGGCATATAATCGGCAGTCCCGCTCTTACTTACACTCCCGTGCCTCGACCTCTCTCCTCGGGCTGTGTCCATGAGGCCTCAGCACCTTAAGCTTCTATGCTTCCCACATCTTTAGGCCTTAGCATAACACAGTATGTCGACAATGCGCGCACGGCCGGCTATGAGGTAATTGGACTTGCAAAACATTCAGTTACTCTAATCTGCCCGGGCCTAAAAACTGGTGCTACTTTAAGTGTTTCTTCGGTTCAGGCTCGCACTGTATAAAAGTACAAAAATAGACAACACAGAATATCAGAGATATTAAGTGTTCTCAAAACACGGAAACTGTTAACTGCTACGTATTCCATAGAGCGCATATAATACAGAGAAAACTGTAACTGAAACAGTTTAAAAGATTTTTATCACTGCAGCCCATGGTGTTAATCGAAACTCTGGTGCGTGGCTAGTACTTACTTCGAGTCTTTACCTGACCCGCCTCCTTAGTCCAGGGCTGTCTGCTGTTGTTCAGTGACAGACACTGTCCTGGGTGGCCTCTGCAACCGCCGGTCACAAGCTCCATGATGTGAGCACTTCGGCAATTAATTGAATTCACCGCAGGTGTACAAGTACTGTACTGTACTTGATGGCGACCCGGCCAGGTGTGAAGCAGCAGCAGGCAGTGCTACGAGCTCTCAGGTGCCGTGCTGAGTGAGGCTGCCAGGCCTTCCAATGCAGTTAATAATGCTCTGCGCAGCCTAGGGTTCTAATGAGTTATTCATGATGCCAACGCAGACAGCACACAGAGTGACTGCCCGTCAGCACTCGGCACGCCTCCACGAGACCCCGCGGATTCCTGAATCCTATCCGGCTTTGACTTCCTTCCAGACCAGAACTTTGAGGTCACATCCCCCCGGCGGCGCCAGCCAGTACTCAACCACTGCTGAGGGCAGGTCCCGCCCGGGTGTCTCGGTGCCCAGCACTGCCTTGGCCGGGTGATGTCAGCATGCACAACTGGCAGAAATTTCAATGCAGCCAAATCAGGGCTATTAAGATACATTGTAGCAGGCTGCAGCAGTGATCATTAACTGTTACTGAGCCTGTGCTGGTGGCAGCGCCCGGGTGAGCAAGTCTGCAGGGAGCAGCAGAGCCAGTGCAGAGATGTCACAGGCACCTGCACAGGCGCTGAGAGACTGAGACAGTGGCATTAAAATGCGTGACAATGCATTTCAGTGCGGTGGTGAGGAACACCACACTGAAATGCGTTAGTGTCACGTCTAATGCGTGATACTTGGCAGGCCTGGGGGTACCAGTCTTCCCCTATCTCGACGACTGGCTGTTGAAGGCAGGCTCGCCCCAGACTGTTGTCTCCCACTGCCAGACTACGGCTGACCTCCTGCATTCGCTGGGGTTCTCCAGCAATGTGCCGAAGTCACACCTGCTCCCCTTTCAGAAGCACCTCTTCATCTGAGCGGTTCTGGACACAACGCAGTTTCGGGTGTATCCTACCGAACAGCGAGTCCGGGATACTCAGGCTACGATTCCGATCTTTCAGCCTCTATCCCGGGTTTCAGTCAGGTTGCCCCTGAGGCTGCTGGGTCTGATGGCATCCTGCTGGTCTATCATGCCAGGTGGCATATGTGGGCTCTGCAGTGGGACCTGAAGTTCCAGTGGGCGCAGCATCAGGGGAATCTGTCTGATTGCATCCAGATCTTGGAGGGCACTGCACGTCAATTGCAGTGCTGGCTAACAATCCAGAATTGGGTTAACGGCAGATCCCTCTCCCTTCCCCAACCAGAGTACACAGTGGTGACAGACGCATCCCTTCTGGGATGGGGTGGCCACATGGGAGAGGTAGGGATCAGAGGCCTCTGGTCTCTGGCAGAGTCCGGGCTCCATATCAACCTTCTGGAGCTCCGGGCGATCCGTTTCGCACTCGAGGCATTACTTTCCTCTGTCAAGGGAAGAGTAGGGTAGGTGTTCACAGACAACACCACCGCCATGTGGTACTGCAACAAGCAAGGCGGGGTGGGGTCATGGACCCAATGTCAAGAGGCCCTCCGCCTCCGGACATGGCTGGAACATCAGGGCATATCCCTTGTGGTTCAACACCTGGCAGGTTCCCTGAATGCCAGGGCGGATCAACTCAGCCGCCGGTGCATGATGGATCACGAATGGCGTCTTCACTCGGAGGTGGTGCAAGGTCTCTTTCAACAATGGGGAGTGCCTTGGTTAGATCTATTCGCCACCGAAGACAACCCACAATGTCAGTAAATCTGCACGTTGGAATTTCCAAGGCGGCACTCGCTAGGCGACGCTTTTTGTCGCGGGTGGAGTTGCGGTCTATTGTATGCCTTTCCGCCTATACCACTTCTACCCAAAGTGCTGAAGAAGATCAAGCGCAACCGGGCCCAGGTCATTCTGGTGGCTCTGGATTGGGCACGAAGAGTCTGGTATCCCGAGCTGCTCAACATGGTCATCAATCCTCCGATCCGACTGTCTCTTCGGAGGATCTTCTGTCGCAGCAGAAGGGGACGGACCTCCACCCGAACCTGTCCAGCCTCCACCTCCTTGTGTGAAGACTGAGCGGCGGCAGTTGAAGTCATTTGACTTGCCTCACGAAGTTTGTGCTGTAATCATGGCAGCCAGGCATCCCTCTACTAAGACGATATACGCCTGCCGCATCCTTCAAAAGAGGAAGAGAGGCTCCACCGTCTGGACCCAAAACGTGTGCTTTCTTTTTATCTGGATCGCACCAAACTGTTCGGGTGGATGACCAGCTCTTTGTTGGCTACGTGGGCGCTAAGAGAGGTCGGGCCATATACAAGCAGACAATCTCCCGATGGGTCGTTTTGTGTATCAAAGCCTGCTATTCTCTAGCGGAGAAGGAGCCTCCAGTGGGGCTGAACGCCCACAGCCACTACTGCTTTGTGACGAGGAGTTCCTCTAACTGACATCTGTCAGGCAACTACGTGGGCATCGCTGCACACGTTTACGAGACACTACTGCCTTGATAGCCAAGTCCGGAGAGACAGCTTCTTTGGCCGTTCTGTTCTCCAGGACTTTCTGGTGTGAACTTGGTTTGCAGACCCACCTCAGGGGTTGGTATTGCTTCGGTATCTATTCTAAGGTAAGGAATCTATAACTAACTGTTTCTTCCAGATTAACAAGTTACTTACCTTCGGTAACGATGTATCTGTAAGAAACATAGGTTAGTTATAGATTCCTTACCGCCTCACCAATCCTTCCCATTCTGCGAATTGTTTTCCAGCTCTCAGGACATCCTTTCTGGGCCCTAGTTTTGTGCACCAGTGGTCAGTGTCTTGCATGGCTCTGCGTTTCTGGCGTAGAAAGTCGTGTACAGAACTGACGTCAGCGGGAGAGAACGGCGTCTCAGTAGCTACCGTGATGTCATCCCAGCGACCACGACACCAACGACGAACGTGGTGCCGACCGACGCCACCTTCCGACGTGCAGAGGTACTGCTGACGAAAAACTTTCCCAATCCAGTCTTACCCCTTTTGGTAATTCTAAGGTAAGGAATCTATAACTAACCTATGTTTCTTACAGATATATCATTACCGAGGGTAAGTAACTTGTTTATCTCCACTCACACCAATACCTTAAATGCTAGTCACTCTCACCTTAACCCTTGTGCAAGCAAGCTCAGCACATGCAACATGAGCCACTCACTATACATCTGCAGTCAAAACCCAGATTTCCATCAACACATCCTCACATGTGTGGCAACTAAGAGCATGGTGGAGACTCAAGATCTGGGAGCATCTGCACAGTAGACAGACACACATCCTTTCTGTGCACTCACTGTCCACTTGCCTCACCACATGTACCACCTAGCAAGTCAACAGACATCACAGCACTCATAATACAACTTGTGTCAGAAGGTTTACGTTTCCTCAGGGCTTGCATGAGGCTAGAATGGATCCACCTCCAGGCAGCTCCAAATCTGAATGTCGTTATGACACAGATGGTTGGAGTGGCCAGGTGGGGGAAATGGTGTTGGGTAGGGAACAGCTGGGAAGGAGACCTGCAAAATAAGGTTCCAAATTGTTACTTTATGCAACCGTATAAACTAGGAACAGATAAGCTATGTAAGCAAATTAAAGGACTAACTATATTTGCTTTTTTTGTCTTTTTGGGAGATTTATAGTAGAAAGGTAGGCTATAGGTAAATACAAAGTATTTGTTAATAAACATGTACAGAAAATATTCCCATGTCTAACTCTAGTATTCTTCGAGCTAAGGAAAACAGTTATACCCACCCATGTTTTCAACTACTGCACCTTTCTCCTTAATTCTTTTCCTTTGCTTCTTATTGATTGATTTTCTTAGATTTGGCAATTTAGAAGAAATGCGGGACCTGCCTCGCAACTTTTTACAAGATTATTCCAGTTGAGTTCCTTTAACTGTTCAGGATACTCAAATAGTCATTCCTAGAAATCCAGAGACCTCTCAGATCAGAGGTCAAACAAGCAATGCTGCCTTTATAACTTCAAAACGAAATCGAAATGTCTTTAGTTCAAGTTTGCCTTTACTTTAGCACAAAACAAAAACGGAATCTCTCCTACCCGAGTTCCAGAAGAGAAGAGCTCTCCGAAGTCCTTTCTTAGCTGCCAGCTGAAACCGCCGTGTGTCCTGAAAACTCTCCCGGTGATTGCTTCACTTCTTAACACCCATTCCGATCTGAAGGCAGGAACGGAAGAATAGCGAGCGTGTGCGGTCGGGCGTGGCTTCCTTTTATAGCGAGGAGCCGCCCTTGAGGAGGGTGACATTTTTGAAGTAGCGTGTGTGGGCGTGGCCAAATCCCCGTATCACTAGAGCAGCTAGACAGGAACTCGTCAATAATGAGAGCAAACAATAGAAAATATAGCGCATGAAACAAACTTGTGCAAGTGAAATAAAACATAGCGCATGAGACAAAAACAGCGCAAGTAAAGAAGCAGTGTACAAGAAGTACTTAGACACTAAGCCATCTGTGTACACCCCTTATGGCATTTCCAACTATATCGAGGTGAAGAGCTAGCATAGCACATTTTGCAAGAGACATAAATCATTTTGCCACAGACATTGCGAGGGGATGATATTGCGCGGCACAAGCGCCTGCCACGAGACGTGACAGCTCCCCTAGAGCCGCAGCCCAGAACCGGTGAACAATCAAAATATCGACTTCAAAATATCGACTGGACATAATATCGAGTTTTAAATATCGACTGGACAAAATATCGACTGGACAGAATATAGACATCAAAAATATCGTTTTTAAGGTAAGTAAAGTAATAACGACTGCTAAAAATATAGACAGTTGAAATATCAAAGTATATAATATAGGTTATTAAAATTATCTAATTTTTAATTATATTGAATTTTTATAGTGTTTTTTATGTTATTATATGTGTGAAAAGTGTGTATTTATGTTATAAATAATAATAATTAATTACATTTGTATTTTTTAATTTTTGCGTTATTTAATTCTGAAGCGGGTTGTGGGTTTATAGGGGAATAGGGTGGGAAGTAATTTAATAATAATTAATTAAATATGTAAATTTATTTGTTGTTATTAATTTTTTATTATTTGTTAATTTATATTTGTTAATTTTTTTTTGTCCTCATATCCACCATGGTAGAAGAAAGCCATCTAAAACCAGCCATAGACCCGCTGTCTCAGTATTATACTGGATGGAATCTTATGGAGAGGGGGGGCCCGAGATCCCACAGCTGTTGCTAGCTTAGTCTCATTATTGGCTACCATTGGGGAAACCCACAGCATGTCCTGAGCCGGGCTTCGACCGGCTATCTGCTGGGCACATGGCTGAAACATGGGCACCATAGTAGTGTAATCATTGGACCCGGGGAAAAAAAAAAAAAACGGCTCTTTTTTGTGCCCAAACAAGCATGTGCCAGAAGGCTCTTTTATTTTTATTCCCCAGTCTAGATAGGTCCATTCTGGCCGTCTGTAAAATAGATGCCAACCAGTCCCCGTGGGAAGGAGGTAGAGGGTCCTTCCACCTCCTGCAGATCTCCCTCCTTACCAAGAGGACCGTGTAGAACACTAGGCTTCTAGCTGGTCCTTGTGATCCTGTCAGGATCCCAAAAATTACTAACGATAGATCAATGATAACTGGGAAACCCAACGATGTTGTAAGAGTCTTCCCAATAGCTTCCCAGAATGTAGCAACCCGTGGGCATTCAAAAAACATATGAGTGTCTGATGCTGCCAGCAGCCCACACCTTGGACATGCCACTGGATTCCCTAAAGCAAATTTAGATAGCCTCTGTGGAGAGTAATACGCTCTATGGAGGGTATAAAGATGATTCCTGCGAAGCCATGAGGGCTTTACTATGCTCTTTAAGAGCTCAAATGAGGTGGACCAAAGTTTTTGTAGATCTTGACCCGTTGTTAAGGCACCCCACAGATGGACTGGTAGCGTAAATTCCCCATCAGATTCCTCAAGGAGCAGTTTGTACCATTTTGAGACCTCATTTTTAGATGGACCAGTACTCACTAAGTTAGTTATTAATTGACTGTACCCTCCAAGAGGGAACCTGTTTCTTTTTAAAGGTGGAATTTTATAAGCCTGTGTCCAGCTACTCATTTGTAGGTATTTAAACCTCGAAATGGTTGACCCTGTCCTATTCTGGAGGTGCTCCCACGAAAGCAAATCCCCCTCATAAAAGAGATCCCCCCCATACTTTAAGGCCTGCCTCTTTCAGAGGCATGGCTAGGGTGTCTTCTAGCCTGGCCGGGCTTTCAGGTAACCCCCAGAGGGGTGTCTTATCACAGAAATACCCTTGTTTGATTGAATTTGTTAACTCATTCCTCATTTTCGCTAATCCATATAGGACCTTCAATTTGATCTTTTTAAAGAATTTCGGGTTGCCAAATTTGAATAGGTACCCCTACTGGCTAAGACCTTCCCCCTCCAACATTGCTGAAAACATCAGGCCTACCCCGTGGTCAGTCGTTTTTTTTAAGAGCATTCGAGTATGAGACAGCTGAAACGCCCAAGCGTATAGTTTTAGATCTGGGGCAGCTAAGCCCCCCTTCTCCCATCACCTTTTAAGCTTCTTCCAGGCAATTCTCAGTAGTTTTTTGTTCCAGATAAAAGAAGTAATATCTGACTGTAATTTAGATATGTAAGTCTAATCAAAATAAAGAGGGATGGTATTGAAAAGAAATGAGATTTTGGGCAAAATGGACATTTTAATCAAGTTTACTCTCCCAATTAAGGACAATTGTAGATGGGACCACGATTGCATCAATTTTCTACATTCTTTAGAGACTGCTGTGAGGTTTACAATAGCAAGTTTGTTGAGGTCCTTTATTATATTTAAGCCCAAATAGCGCATTGATTCACCCGCCTGTACTTCCAACTCACTCACATCATCGTTCCAAACCAACATCTCTGTCTTGGAAGTGTTGATCTGGTACCCTGATATCTGACCAAACCCCCAAGCGATTTCAAATATTACAGGAAAAGCCGTGGTTACATCTGATGTGAGGATAAGCAGGTCGTCGGCATATAGAGCTACCTTTCTCTCCCACCCTCTGTGACAAAAAGATCTGATGGTAATCTCTCTCCTCAGTTGTTGTGCGAGAGGCTTAATGTAGAGGTCAAACAGCAGGGGGGAGAGCGGACAACCCTGCCGAGTGCCTCTGGTTATAGAAAAAGGATCTGACAACTCCCCATTAATCAGTAGGCTCGCCATTGAGTTACGATACAACAGACCAACTGTTCGACGGAATCCCTCACCCACGCCGAACTTGGCCAAGGCCCCCGACAGGTACACCCAGTTGACCCTGTCAAAGGCCTTAGTTGCGTCCAGCGTGAGGACAGTCAGGGGCAAGTTCTGTGAGACTGCTGTATCTATTGCCCCTATTAACTCATACGTCAGTTCGTATAGCTGTCGCCCCTTTACAAACCCCTTTTGATCTGCATGAAGAACTGACGGGGCTACCAGGGCCAACCTAGAGGCCAATACTGTGGTGAAGATCTTATAGTCCACATTTAAAATTGATATTGGCCTATATGATTCACAGACATCTTTAGGTTTCCCAGGTTTCAGAATAAGGGTAATTGATGCATTATCCCATGATGTCGGGGGGGGGTATGACCTTCAAGGAGAATTTGATTAAACAACTTAGTAAGAAAGGGGACTATCTCAGCCTCTAGGATTCTGTAGATTTCTGCAGGTAGCCCGTCGGGCCCTGCAGCTTTACCCTTCTTACTTCTTTTTATGGCGGCCCTAACTTCTCCTTCAGTTATGGCGCTGTCCAAGAAATGAGACTGTTCATTCGTTAGTCTGGGTAAATCGATGCGCCCTAGCCAGTCAACGACCTCCTCTGGACGAGTTCCAATTTCCTCCCTATATATAGTTTCGAAGAATTCCTTAAAGGCCTTCCTTATTTCAACGTCTGATGTTAAAGACTTGTTACCCATATTGATAGTGGCTATGTTGTTCCGGGCCTGGTCTGTTTTGGTCTTCCAAGCAAGCAGTTTACCAGCACCTTCGGTATATTCAAAGTGGGCCAGCTTACTTGCCTCCCATCTCTGCTGCAATCTAAGATTTAATACTGTACCTAGATTGGCTTTCAGAGTCGCCATTTCCCTTCTTTGAGTATCGATGATGGACTCATCTGCCCCACTACTAGTGTCGATAAGACTTTGGAGATTGATTATACTTTTTTCAATCGAAGAAATTTGTTCCTTATACTGCTTCCTTTTATATGATACTTTCCCTGTTATGAGCCCCCTGCGAAACGCTTTAAACGAATCCCAGATGATCCTAGTAGTTGCTGAGTCGTTGTTATCCCCAAAAAAATTGTGTGACTCTAGATTAAGGTGTACGATGTCATCAGGAGAAGAAAGAAGTGATCGATCAAAGGACCATCTCGAGAGCAATCTCTCCGTTCCTTGAGCTAGATCCATTACTACTGCAGAGTGATCTGAGAGATGTATTGGGAGATAGTCAATGGATCTAACATGGTCAGCCAGCCTCCGACTGATTAAAATGAAGTCAATCCTTGACTGGTGTTTGTATTTATAGTTCCGGAAAGACACCCCTTGCTGGCTCCCGGACCTTTCTCTCCATATGTCTAGGTATCCATATAGTTTCATTGCAGAATGTAGTATTACCCTAGATTTAGATAGGACTAAGGATCGACTATTGGGAGATTTGTCCAAGATCGGGTCCAGTACCACATTAAAATCGCCCGCTATGATAGTTGGCTCTGGGAAAGACAGCAACTGAGAAAACATAACCTCCAGTGTAGATGGGTCATCCTGATTCGGCCCGTAATAGCCCAAGACTGTAGTTTGAGAGCCAGCTATCATCACAGATGCGATGGCCCATCTGCCACCTGGGTCCACCTGTTGAAATAAGAGCCTAGCTTTGGCCCCTTTTTGAAAGATTATGGAAACACCTCTAGTGTTTGTACTCTGAGTAGTTGAAACTGCGAAGTCTATCCACCTATTTCTCTTAATCAAGTCGAGCATTTCTAAATGGGTTAAATGGGTCTCCTGGAGTATAATGACCTGCGCCTCAATATCTCGCAGGTATTGCATGATTTTATTTGCCCTAGGTTTGGTGCGCAGGCCATTGATATTCCAGGAGAAGTATTTTATATTAACCATCTTTGTCATAACTGTTCAACAAAAAGGAGATACAGGCGGATGAGGTTGATACAACCCCTTGTTGCCCAAAAATCTTTCCAACAAACTGCAAACCATCTTCCTTTCTAATATGACTTGGCTTACTGAGGACTTTTTTCCATTTTTCCCACCCCCCACCACCTGCCCTAGCTACGTGCCTCCCCCCCTCCCTCCTCCCTAATTTATTTTCTGTAGCGGGTTGTGGGTTTATAGGGGAATTGGGTGGGAAGTAATTTATTTATAATTAATTAAATATGCAAACATATTTATTGGTATTGTTGTAGAATAAATTGTTAATTAATTATTTTATGGGTAATTAATTAAATTAGAATTGTTAATTAATTTTATTTACTTGATTAATTGCTAATTATGTCAATTTAATAATTTATTTTTTGTAGTGGGTTGTGGGTTTATAGGGGAATAGGATGGGAAGTAATGTATTTATAATTAATTAAATACATCAAATTCTATTTATTGAATTTAATTAGAATTTATTGTAAATTAATTTTTAAATGTTAAATTATTAATTGTTAATTTGTAATTAATTTGTATTAATAGTTAAATAATTGTAATAATTAAATTTAATTTGTAATTTTAATTGATTAATTATTATATTATATTAAATTTGTAATTACTTTTAATTAATTTTTGATACATATTAATTTATATTTATTGATATAATATATGAAGAATTTAATTTTGCTACTGTTGCACTCTCTGGAGTGGGAATAGTAATTTTTACCCCTACGCTATCCAACGCTTTCCCTACTGTTGCACCCACTGGAGTGGGAATAGTACATTTTACCTCTACGCAATCCAATGCTTTCCCTACTGTTGCACTCACTGGAGTGGGAATAGTAATTTTAACCCCTACGCTATCCAACACTTTCCCTACTGTTGCACCCACTGGAGTGGGAATAGTAATTTAATACCCTACGCTATCCAACGCTTTCCCTACTGTTGCACTCTTTGGAGTGGGAATAGTAATTTAAACCCCTACGCTATCCAATGCTTTCCCTACTGTTGCACCCACTGGAGTGGGTATAGTAATTTTTACCCCTACGCTATCCAACACTTTCCCTACTGTTGCACTCACTGGAGTGGGAATAGTCATTTTTACCTCTACGCTATCCAATGCTTTCCCTACTGCTGCACTCTTTGGAGTGGGAATAGTAATTTAAACCCCTATGCTATCCAACGCTTTCCCAAATGTTGCACTCTTTGGAGTGGGAATAGTAATTTTTACCCCTACGCTATCCAACACTTTCCCTACTGTTGCACTCATTGGAGTGGGAATAGTAATTTTAACCCCTACGCTATCCAACGCTTTCCCTACTGTTGAACCCACTGGAGTGGGAATAGTAATTTTTACCCCTACGCTATCCAACGCTTTCCCTAATGTTGCACCCACTGGAGTGGGAATAGTAATTTTTACCCCTACGCTATTCAACACTTTCCCTACTGTTGCACCCACTGGAGTGGGAATAGTAATTTAAACCCCTACGCTATCCAACGCTTTCCCTACTGTTGCACTATTTGGAGTGGGAATAGTAATTGTAACCCCTACGCTATCCAACGCTTTCCCTACTGTTGCACCCACTGGAGTGGGAATAGTAATTTTTACCCCTACGCTATCCAACGCTTTCCCTACTGTTGCACCCACTGGAGTGGGAATAGTATTTTGTACCCCTACGCTATCCAACGCTTTCCTCACTGTTGCACCCACTAGAGTGGGAATAGTATTTTTTACATTTTGCTATTGTACGTTAATAATATTGGATATTATTTAATTATATTATGTTAATATATATATATGTTTTAACAAATATGATTGTTAATTTTTTTATAACTTTAATTAAATATTTAATTATTATAATTTAATTTAAGTATTTTTAAGTATATTTTAGTAATTAATTTTAAATTAAAATTTAATTTAACACTGTTTTTAATAAAGTCGATATTTTTTAAAACAATATTTTTGTAAACGATATTTTGTACTCAATATTTCTGTACTTACCTGTTTGTACATACAAACTCGATATTTTGTCTGTAGATATTTTTTCCTCGATATTTTGGGTAGTCGATATTTTGTCAGTCGATATTATTTCAGTGATCCCCCAGAACCATGACAGTACTCCCCCTTCCCAAGCGGACTCTAGGGACGGGTTTATGAGGGTAGGAGTCATGGAATTGACGCACCAACCAGGTGCATGTAGGTTCTCTGCAGGTTCCCATGAATCATGTTCAGGTCCATAGCCTTTCCAAGAGATCAAATACCATAGGCGAGATTTTATGTCAAAGGCCCGGAGGCCAACATTATGCCATATCCTTTATTACTGCCCAAACACAGCAGCAACACAACATCATAGCATTAGAATATACTATACATTCTAGAACTTAAAACATGTATAAAGCCAAATGACAAGCAGCCATCTTCCTCTTTTGTTGCTGCTCTAACACAAGATAAGTACCATTTTTATTTTGAGCTAACAGAAGATATATTGGTATATGTTTGATAAGAAATATATTAATTAAGGGTAAAACTACTATTGAAAAGGAAGAATCAAAGTGGTATGGAAGTTGGCTTGGTCGATGGGGATAAGTAAAGAGGTATTTTATATAAGAGATATTTTAATTGATGGTTGCGCTTATTAGCGTGTGAGTAATGACTACTTTGTTAAAAAAGCGGATGAATTTAAGTTGGCTAAAGAAATGTTTTTACCTTCGTAGCGGGTTAAATTTGTTTAATGTGCCCGGTGGTGACAGTTGAGGAGAGGCGCGTTGACTCGAGCGGTTAGAGCGTGAGTCGGGTCGCGTCACGTGGCAGGTTCTATTCATGGGCGTCAGGGAGAATGGAGCGCGAGTGAATAATTTTGAAGGCTGATGTCCAGGATGGACCGCCGTACTTACGCAATGTGCGGCGGCCATCTTGGTTAATTGGGAAACGTCTTGGCAATAACGTGAGAACGTGGGCGGCCATGTATTGGGGACATTTTATTGTCTGACTGAAAGCAGTCAGTTTCAGTCAGACGAAGGTTGAGAAGTTGTTTGAGGAGCATCGGTTAGGAGTTAACAGTCAGGGAAAGTCTTGAGAGGTATTTATTTTGGCAGTTCATAAAGGAATTAAAGATTAAAGGTGATTAAGGTAATTAAATATTGGAATTAGGTTTTAAAATAAGAAGGTATATAAGATGGAGAATATTGAAGGTGGTATAGAAGAGAAAATGAAAACATATATGGAAAAGATGTTTGGAGAATTAAGTGCTTCAATAGAAAAAAGAATAGAAAGCACTATGGGAAAGAGAGTTAAAGAGGGAGAGATTAGACATAGGTCTGGTGAGGAAGATAGATGTTTCACCACAGAAGAAGTGGAGGAAGTAGCAGGTACTTCGAGGGAGGTATCAAAAAGAAAGGAAAAGAAGAAAAATATTGTTAAAGGATAACAGTTAAGAGGAAAAGAACATAAAGTTCAAAAGGAGAAGGCTATAAAGGCCAAAGGAAGCGCAATAAAGGCGCAGAAAAAGGGACACAGTACTGTGGCTTGTGATACAAGTTCTACAAGCGGTGATGTGGAACTTACCTGCCGTTCTAGTTTAGAGGATTCTGATGTTGAGGAGGTTCAGGTTAAGAGAAGGAAGATTGATGAGGGTGAAATCAAGTTAGAAATGGAGGATTTTGTGGATCCACAAGGAGAACTTATGTTCGATCCTTTGCTTATCCAACACCCTCTCTCGCCACAGTGGTCCCCAATGGATCACGTTGCGAAATATATCAAATATTTGATTAGGAGGGAAATTCCGAAGGAAGTAAGGACAAAGTTAAGACCAGAATGTCTGAGACTTACCCTTAATAGTAAGGTGGCTTTTACACCTGAACTTGATCAAAATGTTTTTACCTTTATAAATAATAAAGGTGGTAAGGATCCTAGGAGAGGTTTGGACAAAGGGTTAAAGGGATGTCAGGATAGGTTGTTAGATATCCTGGGTCCTTTGACCAAGATATTTGATCTGTGTGAGGAGGCTCACAGTAATAATACTGGGATTGATGTTGGAGAGATGCGCCAGTGGGTGCAAAGGGCGATTTGTTTGCTTGGCAATACAAATGCAGCTTTATGTCTTGAAAGACGAAAAAGCATATTATTCAAAATCGATCCAAAACTTGTGGATTTAGCAAGTAAAGAATTGGGGGAACAGAGCAATGGTCTTCTGTTCGGAGATGATTTCGTCAAAGACATGGCGAAGTACGTAGGTACTTTTAATTCGTTACAAAAGGCCCAGAAAGATATAAGAAGAGTTTTTGGGTCGGCCGGGAGAACAAGGGGTCGGTTCCCCGGCCGAGGATATGGAGTTACCAGGAGTGGTTTTGGAAGAGGTAATAGACCCTACGGAGCAGGATATGATTCAGGATATGGATCAAATTATGGAAGAGGATATTGGTCTACAAGAACCGATCAGGGAGGTTTCTTTCCTCAAAGAGGAAGAGGAAGAGGTCCAAGATCGGATAGGAGACAGAGAGGAGTCTCAGGTAAGATGTTTACTAGGCCCTTTATCTATGGGAATAAGGTTGGGCGGCAGACTAGCCCAATTTGTTTCCAGGTTGCAAGAGATAACACAAGATCCATGGGTGTTGGAGACTGTTGTGGGGTACAGGATAGATTTTATTGGTATTCCAGTACAAGAGAGAATTCCAAAACTGTGGCGGTTTTCAAAAGAAATGGAAGATTTGGTGATTACCTTGAGACAGTTGGCACGTCTGTTGGGTCTGCTGTCTTCTTCGATACAAACGAGATGTGGAGAAATTGTGACAGGGGGTCAATGGTCAAAGGAGGAAGGTCTAATGCATATAAATTGTTTGGAGTTACTAGCCGGGTCGTTTGCGAAAAAGAGTTTTGTGAAAGACAAGGTGAAATGTTGTGTGCTTCTAAAGATGGACAATCTGTCAGCAGTTCATTATGTGAACTAGATGGGTGGTCCTCGGTCAAAGGGATTGGCGGAATTGGCAAAGGACTTCTGGAAGTTTTGTTTAGAAAAGGAAATAATGGTTCAGGCACAATATATACCAGGATTGAGCAACGTAGAAGCGGATTGGTGTTCAAGGTACCTGAGGGATGCCAGCAGTTGGAGACTGAAGAGGGAAGTGTTTTTGAGCCTAGAGAAGATGTAGGGTCCGTTGAGTGTGGATTTGTTTGCAGACAGGCTGAACACTCAGCTGAGGGAGTTTTACAGTTGGAAACCGGATCCAGAAGCGAGAGGGGTGGATGATTTTCTTCAGAGTTGGAAGTACGGAAGAAGTTATGTGTTTCCCCCTTTTCAATGATTCAGAGAGTTCTGAACAAGGTCAGGAGAGAGGGAGTAGAGGTAGTCTTAGTAGCGCCTTATTGGAAAACACAGGTTTGGTTTCCGAATGTGATGAATTTGTTGATAGAAGATCCTGTAATAATACCGTATTGCAGAGAAATTTTGATGGATGTTCAAGGGAACGTTCACGATTTGGTGACCTCAGGACAGTTAAGGTTGATGGCATTGCTAATTTCAGGAGAGTTTGGCAAATGCAGGGTTTATCAAAGGAGGCTGAGGAATTCGTGTCAAAGTCATGGTCTAAAGGAACATCTAGGGTATATGGATCTGCATGGAGAAGATGGAATGGTTGGTGTATTGAGAGGGGTTTGGATCCCGTTTCAGCACCTGTGGTAGAGGTTGCAAATTATTTGTCAGGCTTGTTTTGTAGTGGTTTGGCTTATAATTCTGTAAATTTGAATAGATCAGCTATTTCTACAGGTCATGTTTTGGTGGATGGGATTCCGGTTGGTCAACATGTCTTAGTGTGGAGGTTGGTTAAGAGTGTGAGAGTAGTTCTTCCTCCAAAGGCAAAATATGATTCACTTTGGGATGTTTCTTTGGTGTTAAAATAACTGGAGAGTTGGGGATTAAATTCAGGTTTGGATTTAAAATTGTTGACATGGAAAATGGCTATGCTCTTGTGTCTGGTTTCTTTTAGACGGGTGTCGGATATTAGAGCATTGGATGTGAATTCTAGATTTTATCAGCCGGAGGGTGTGTGTTTTGAATTAAGAAGAAGAACGAAGACTATGTCTAAAACTATTTTTTATCCATATCTGGAAGGTGAGAGTTTTTTGTGTGTGGTTAAATGTTTGTAGGAGTATGAGAAGAGAACTTCTGGATTGAGAAAGGGAGATTGTAAACAATTGTTGATTTCTTATGTTAAGCCATATAAGGTAGTATCTACTACTACTTTGGCTAGATGGATAAGAAAAGGGATTGTCAAAGGCAGGGGTGTATATCAGTGTTTTTGGTTCACATTCAGTAAGAGGAGCTATGGCTAGTAAAGCGTTTATGAAGGGTTTCAGTTTGAGCGGAATTTTAAAAGCTGCTGATTGGTCAAATGATTGTACATTTAGAAAATGTTACTTTAAGCCTGTGGAAAATGTGTTGGGAAAGGTTTTGGAAGAACTTTGAGCATGCATAATGTTGGCCTCCGGGCCTTTGACATAAAATGCAGATTTTCCACAGTTTTAATGTAAAGAAAATCATGATTTTATTAAAAAAGGCACGGAGGCTAATATTATCCCTCCGCAATGCCCGCCCTGTAGTTAATTTTTTTGGTTTATTTTGAAGGTTAAATGAAGAAGGTGATGGAGGAAAGGTTCAAGTTCAAGAGGAGGAACTGAGGTTCAAGTTTGAAGAAGAGAAAGAAAACGTTGGTGATTTATGGACATGTTATTTTCGCAGTCACAAAAGAGGAAGATGGCTGCTTGTCATTTGGCTTTATACATGTTCTAAGTTCTAGAATGTATAGTATATTCTAATTCTATGATGTTGTGTTGCTGCTGTGTTTGGGCAGTAATAAAGGATATGGAATATTATTAGCCTCTGTGCCTTTTTTAATAAAATTATGATTTTCTTTACATTAAAACTGTGGAAAATCTGCATTGACGCCTACGAGAGTCCAGGATACGACGAACCTCAAACTCCTCTTGACCATCAACAATCAGGGGGCCAGGAGTAACCACACAATGCTGCGGTGCGGGTTTTAACAGGGAGGTATGAAAAACTGGGTGAATTCGTAAACGAGAAGGCAGTTAGAGTTTGTAAACGACTGGATTGATTTGCTTGAGAACAGTGTAAGGACCTATGAATTTGGGGTGAAAGGCTTTCCTCTGTTTGAAAGTTATGTTCTTGTTGGAAAGCCATATCTTGTCACCAGCACTGTAGCAGGGACCAGGGATACAGTGTTTATCTGCTTCTTTATTGTATCTTACCTTTGTCCTTTCCAATTGCTGGTGTATCCGGGAGTGAATTCTGTGGATACGGTCTACTCCTGCAGTGATGGAAGGGACCAGGCTTTCATCCTTTGGGAGAGTTACCAGTAGGTAATTTGAATGCAAACCATACGTTGAATAGAACGGCGAGGCTTGAGTAGATGAATGATGAGCAGCCTTGTAAGCAATTTCAGCTAACCATAACAGATCCACCCATGAGTCTTTTGCAGAGCTTCCATAACAACGCAGATACTGCTTCAAAGTCTGATTGAATCTCGCCGTCTGTTTGAGGATGATAACTGGTGGAGAGAGCAGGAGAAATACGTAAAGCCTTGCACCATTGAGACCAGAATGTTGCAGTGAACTGGGTTCTGAAACAATTTTCTGAAGAATTCCATGCAAACGTACTACATGAACTAGTAACAGTTTTGCTAATTCACTGGATGTGGGTACTTTCTTACATGCTACAAAATGTCCCATTTTGGAAAAACTGTCTATGATTACTAGGATACAAATATACCCTTGGTCGCCTGGCAAGTCTGTGATAAAGTCTATGGAACAGTGTTGCCAAGGTCGCAGTGGGGTTTGCAAGGGTAAGTGGGGCTTTCCTCTCGCATAAGTCTTGGTGACTTATTTTTAATTGTGCCTAGTGGTGACTTTTAAAAATTATTCTTGTGTGTATTTCGTTTTTGGAGGCATAAGTCCAGGAGCTGCTATCTTTCGTTCAGCCTAGCAGTCCCCTCACATCTTGGCGATCTTTTTACTTGCCCGTTGCTAATTGGTTTTCCTTCCGGCGTCTCGGCTCCCAGTCCCGGTTTTCTCATCTTCACCGCCCCGGTCCGACGCAGGCTTGCCTGATTGAGCGGAGGGCGTGTGAGGAGGCAGAGGAACCACCTGATCCTGGGGGGCGGAGTGTCCGGCAACACTTTCTTCTCCTACCTACATAGCCCACATGCCTTACATCGAGCGCAGCGGACGCATGTAAGTGGGGCTTTCCTCTCGCATAAGTCTTGGTGACTTATTTTTAATTGTGCCTAGTGGTGACTTTAAAAAATATTCTTGTGTGTATTTCGTTTTTGGAGGCATAAGTCTAGGAGCTGCTATCTTTCGTTTAGCCTAGCAGTCCCTTCACATCTTGGCGATCTGTTTACTTGCCTGTTGCTAATTGGTTTTCCTTCCGGCGTCTCGGCTCCCAGTCCCGGTTTTCTCAATTTCACCGCCCCGGTCCGACGCAGGCTTGCCTGATTAAGCGGAGGGCGTGTGAGGAGGCCGGGGAACCACCTGATCCTGGGGGGCGGAGTGTCCGGCAACACTTTCTTCTCCTGCCTACAAAGCCCACATGCCTTACATCGCGTGCAGCGGGCGCGCCAAAGGTAAGCCAGAGGTAAGCCCGTCTGCGACGGGCCGGGACAAGGGGCAAGACACCCTGCTCAATTTCACAGGTACTCTTCTCAAGAACTTTTTGATCTGCAGGGCAATTGGGCGGCCCTGGACCATACCCTTTTAAGAATTCAAGAACTAGGTTTTCAAATCCCAATTTTTTCGCACTCTCTGTTCATTGTTAAGTCCTTTGTTATTTTCTCTGCCCCTTGCTGGACACTCTCCTCCTTTATCACTTTTCTTAAAGCAGCCTGCCTCGAAGACCCTGTCAGCCTATCTTCTCAACACTCGATCCCTGGTGAAGCACCAGCTTGAGATTTTTTCCTTTTTGGACCTAGTTAGGCCTGACATGCTGTTTTTAACCGAAACATGGCTGTCTCTTGATTCCTCTCCTGATATCCTGGCAGCCGTCCCGGACCCTTACTACGTTCTGCGCTCTGACCGGCCAGCAGGGAAATCCGGAGGTGGCGTTGCGATTATTATTCATTCGAAATTCCATTCCCTGCCTATTCCTTCCTTAGTTATTCCATCAGTAGATCACCTTATTATTAGATGAACCTCTACTATAGCTCCCTTAATTTGTGCCCTTTTTTACCGTCCCCGCATACTATGCCCCTTTTCACCCATGCAATTGGAGAACTGCTCGCTACTCTAGTTGTGAACAACTCTCGCCTTCTAGTGTTAGGTGATTTCAACTTCTGGCTTTCTGATCCCCGGGAGGATTCTTATTCTAAAGATTTTACTGACCTCCTTTGTAACTTGAATTTTGACCAGCATATACATTTTCCTACCCATAATCCATGGTCATATCTTAGACCAGGTTTGGTCGGCCAACTTAGATATTTCAATTCCAACTATTAGTCCATGCCTTTGGGCCAACCATCACCTCATCTCCTTCACCCTTGCCCTTAAAGAGAAGGGTAAATCCTTGCTTCCCCATAACACCTGGGTTCGCAACTGGGGACGTGTGGACAAGTCCCTTCCTGGTCCTTCTCTTTTGTCTTCTTGTCCTGATTTTGCTGGGCTTTCTCTCCATGACCAGGCCACGGCAGTTAACCATTGGCTTTCCTCTACCTGTGACCAGCTGGCGCCTCTTAAGTTGTTGAAAACTCGACGCCCTCATGAGTCTAACAGATGGTTCTCACCTGAGTTAAAATAAAAAAAACTGGCTCTTAGATGCGCAGAACGTCAATGGAGGCGTGCTTACTGCCATACTTTACAATCTATTTATTGTACCTTGCTTAATAATTATAAAAAATCTATTCTTTCAGCTAAATCGGACTATTTCACATCCAAATTTCTCTTCTCCTCTAATAAATCCAAGGATATCTTTTCCATTGTTCACGACCTTGCCACATCCACAAGGGCTACCCTTAAACCTTTCCCTTCACAAGCCCTTTGTAATTCTCTCAGTGAGTATTTCATTGAGAAAATCATCACTATTAAAGCAAATATTCCCCTTTCCTCTCCCAATTTTGCTGTCCTGTTCCTCAGCCTAACACACAATCTTTGGATCAGTTTCCTCTTATTTCCAGGGAAAGATTTTCTATTCTGCTTTCCAAAGTCAAATCGGGCTCCCCTACTGATAGTTGTCCAGCTTATTTACTGAAGGAGGCCTTCTCGGTCTGCCCTGACCCTCCCCTTTCTTTGCTGAATAACTCTCTCACATTGGGAGTGGTCCCTGACCTTTTCAAATCTGCAAAACTTATACCTATATTGAAGAAAACAGGGGCCGACCGCTCCCTTCCCTCTAGTTTTCGTCCTATCTCTTTACTCCCCTTTTGGGGAAGCTTTTAGAGTGCCATGTCACCTCCTGTCTAAGCCAGTTCGTTGAGGCCTCTAATTTTTTGGATCCCCATCAAGCGGGCTTTCGCCCTTCGCACTCGACGAAGTCCGTCATTCTTACGGTTCTTGATGAACTTAGACGTGGCTCCGACGTGAATTCCTTCCAGGCCTTGGTTCTTCTGGATCTCTTGGCTGCTGTCGACCATACTATCTTGGTCGACCGTGTCAAGTGCGCTGGCCACAGGGACCCGCCTTGGCTTGGATTTCCTCTTTTCTGGAGAACCGTTATCAGGGGGTTCAGCTAGCTGGCTTTTCAGCCATAGCCTGCCCCGTCACTTCTGGTGTTCCCCAGGGCTCTTCTCTTTCTCCTCTTCTTTTCAATCTCTATATTCTTCCCCTTATCTTGGCTCTTCACAAACTGGACGTCACCGTTTTCAATTACGCTGACGATCTCCAGCTTATTTTCAATATCTCAACTTCTTCTTCCTCAATTCTTAACTTTCAATCTGTTATGACCTTTATCAGTGACTGGATGAGCATGAACCATCTTAAGCTCAATCGAGATAAGACCGAGCTGGTCCTTACTGGTGGTGCCCCTAGTCCCTGGTCTTCTATCTTCTTCTGGCCCCCTTCCCTTGGCTCTCCCCCCTCCCATTCTCACACTGTTAAAAGTCTAGGCATCAAAGTCAGCAGTGATCTATCTATGCATCACCAAGTCAGCGCGCTGTGGTGTCCTCATGTTTTCTTAATTTGGGTATTATACGCAAGATATCTCGTTTTTTTTCTATTGCGGCGCTTAAATTGATCTTGCTAGCTATGGTTATCTCGCGTCTTGATTATGCGAATGCTCTGTATGTCGGTATACTCGCCTACGAGCTTCCTAAATCCCACCACATTACTCCCCTTCTTAAATCCCTTCACTGGTTACCCCTCACTGAACGCTCTTTGTTTAAGCTTGGCTGTCTGACCTTTAAGGCATTAGTTGGATCTGCTCCATCATTTGTGTCTACCAAACTTAAGCGTTAACATTCCCACCCGTGATCTTCACTACTCCACTAAAAACCTACTACATGTCCCCCGCTTTAAAAGGAAGAAACATGGTGGTCGGTGCTTTTCCTATCTGGCCCCTGCGTTTTTGAACTCCTTACCGTTTACAATTAGAACCACAGCTTATTACATGGAGTTCCGCAAACTGTTGAAAACCTTGCTGTTTTCACAAGCCTTTGCTGAGTGAGTAGTTCCTCCCTTACATTTGTCCTTAGCGCCAAGAAACCGCTTGGTCATCGAGCGCTCAATAAATTCCTTTCAACATTCAACTTTTGTTTTCTTGCGTTCACTTTTACTGCGAGCACAAATTTCATAATCAGCAACCCATTCTGAAATGTCTTTAAGTAAGTTGGGCCACCAGAAGTTTCATTGAACTGCTGTGATAGTCTTTAGCTTACCAGGGTGCCCTGCACAAGGGTGATTATGGTGCCAATCAAACACAGTTTTCTGTAGTTGTTCAGTAGGTAAAAACAAGACTGATTCGTGGAATGGTAAAGCCTGAATGATTTGTCTATTTGTATCTTTAGCTAACCATGTCTTCCAGGATTGAACCGGAAAATTATCTCTTACTGAATACAAAAACTCTTCGGTAGAGATAAGACAAATTACTTTTTCCGAGTTGATTATGGCCTGTGGTTTTTCAGTGACAGGACTAAAGGTTGAGTCTTGACGAGTCAAATCATCAGCTTTTCTGTTTTCTGTACCTGGACGATATGTTACAAGAAAATCGTATTCAGAGAAAAAGAGCATCCACCTTAGTTGTCTTGGAGTCAGAACTCTGTCAGTTTTCATAAATTGCAGATTGTGGTGGTCTGTAAACACCGTAATCATATGACGTGCTCCTAATAAATGGTGTCTCCATTCTTTGAAGGCTTCTTTTATTGCTAGAAGTTCTTTTTCAGCAATTGTATAGTTCTTTTCTGTGACTGATAGTTTCTTTGACATAAAGGCTACAGGGTGCAATTGTCCAGTATACACATCTCTTTGTGACAAGATAGCGCCAAGAGCGATGTCTGAGGCATCAGCTTCAACAATGTAATTTAGTTCAGGATTTGGATGTACTAACCCAGGAGCTGATGTAAAGGCCTTTTTGAGATGATTGAACGCTTCTTGGGCCTCTGGACTCCAATGAAAGGGGAGAGTTTTTCGTAGTAACTGGGTAATAAGTGCTATTTTTTGTGAAAACTGATTGATGAACCGCCTATAAAAATTTGCAAAGCCCAGGAAACTTTGGACATCACGTACATTCTTTGGACTAGACCAGTTCAGAACCGCTTGAATTTTTCTTTGTGCCATCTGGAAACCCCCAGGAGTTAAGATGATGCCCAAGAACTCTAATTAAGTAATGTGGAACTCACACTTGCTCAGCTTGCAATAGAGACCATTTTTGAGTAATAGTTTTAAGATTGTAGACACATGTTGCTCGTGTCATGTCTGTGATGTTGAGTAAATGAGAATGTCATCAATATAGACAACAACAAATTTGTCTAGATATTCTAGTAAAATGTCATTGAGGAAAAATTGAAACGACGCTGGGGCATCGCAAAGACCAAACGGCATTACGGTGTATTCAAAAAGACCGTACCTGGTTGTAAAAGATCGTTTTTTGTGCATTTCCACATTGGTATTGGTGTTCCCTGCTGCCTGCCATCTTACCTTGGGGAGCCCAGTCAGCCAGAAGCCGCCACTGCCGAGAGTCATCGGGGGTCATCCTTGCCCGAGCAGGCCCCAGAGGGGGAGGTAGACTATACCTCCCAGCGCCCCTTGCTCAGCACACACCGCTGACGACGCAAGAGAGCGCCAGGAGGCATACAAATAGACGCTCTGGCTCCCACGGCGCGGGACGCGCGGGGGCGTGCCCGGGCCAAGGGCGGGCCCGTCCGCACCCGTCGTAACCCCGAGGAGGCTGGGCTGGGCCACTCCCCGAACATTGCCAAAACTGAAAGGAGTTTCTATATTTTTGACTGTTGCTCCGTGATTGACTGGTAATCCACTCTGGGGTGTGCCGGCACGTGTCTATTTGTCTAATGGTGACACGTGCTGGAAAGGGGAAGAGGGCCGGGGTGGGGGGAACTGTAAGTGGCACATTGGACCAATTTATTACCAGGGCAGCCTCGGTACTTGAGCATGAAATTGCCCTCACAGAGCGTCGCCTCTCAGTTGAACCAATGTATGCCAGGCGATCTTCTTTAGGGCCTCTAATGCTAGTTACCTCCCCAAATCAACTTGATGGGTACATTAACAGAAACCTACTTTGAGGGAGATAATTTAGAAAATGTGGAGGAAAGTACGCAAGAAACACCTGCGTTAAACAAGACCTGTCCTCCTGCTACATTGAGTACCCCAGTAAGTGAGGATGTATCAAATATTGTTACATTGTATCCCCCAACAAGGGCCAATGCAAAAAATAAAATAATTACTGCCAAAAGGAAACGGGGAGGGGGTGCTCAAAAGGGGAGATGCCCTAAAATCATAAAAACCTCGAAAGTGTCACATAATGCCATAGACGAAGTGGTGACCACCGAATCCATTGTACCAACGCTAAAAGCACTGTCATCTACTCCTCACTCAATGCTTCCTAATACCATGGCGGTTGATTTAACCATTCCTCTGTCCCAATTACCTGAAGGATTCATGTCCCAGGTGGAGCAACAAGTAAAGTCACTAATTTTACCCCTTCTAAGAGGACAAAGTTAATTAGTGAAAGGCTAGAGAGGTTCGAACAGTACACCTTAGATAACCTTGGCACTTTATAAATGTTGGTAGAGCGCACATTGAGAGATAACACGGTTGTAGCAAATACCCAGAAGGCTCCCGTAGTTGCAGCTACTTTATTGGCCCCCTCAGTGATAGACACTCTGACCTCTGTGGCTTCTACTAGTACTAATCTGACAACTATATCTCCTGGAAATGGGATAAGTGATCCTGCTAGAAACCTGTGTAGGTCAAGGAAGGAGATGCAGAACGGTCCAAAAAGTGCAGTAAGGCAATCTAAAGAAATTCCTTTGGCAGAAAAGGAGACCATTAATAATGTACAGAAAAAATCTTCTTTAAACTGTAGTGACCTACCAACGGACTCCTCCCCATATGTTGTTGTACTTACTGGGGTCCCTGAGCTAAAGGATGAAAAAATAGAAACCTATTTGGAGCTGAAAAATAAGGTAAAATTTTGGCTAAACAAGAATAGACCCCTCCCAAGTCACATCAATGGGGAAGTCTTGTTTGCATGAAGAGTAAACTGGGTGGGTCAAAAACCAAAGGACATACCTGGGGATTCCTTTATTGTTAACTTCAGGGATAGGCGGGTAGTTGGATACATTTGTGATCGATATTATCCAAGGGATTGGAGTGACATTAATGCGTATGATTTAAGCTACTTCTATCACCCACCCCCTGTGGTACAACTGGTCCATAACCCCTTAGGAATGAAACGGGTAGGGGCGATGGAAAGGTTTAAAAATAATTTCTCTGTCCCTACTTTTAATCGTTTTACAGAGATATATGGGATGGAAGGAGTTGACTGACTGAGAGGCCAGGGAATGGGTTCACTAGTAGTGATGGATGGTGTTCTCGTGGGAGATGGTAATAAAACGTTCATGGAAGAACATCACACGAAGCCATTAGGATCAATCTGTTGCCAGTTGGACCCTAAGTTGTCCATAAATAGTTTGGGAGAGGTCCCAGATTTGAGCACTAATGCTATTCATGAGGCTTTTATTAGTGAATTGTCTGATGATAGAGGTTGTGGGAATAGCCAAATGGCCACAATTTCACAAGAGAGTATCCAAAACTCAGACTTGGAAGGTTTAAATCAGGGTAATATAACTGAAGGTGCTCCCCTAGATAGGTTTGAACAAAACATTAATACTCAGCCGAAGCTAGTAGCATTAACTGAAGATACAAGTGCGGAAAGTAACATACCGGACATAGATATCGAATCCAGTATTAAACTGAGGTCTTGGAATATTGCCGGCATTAAAAAAAAACGTGAGTGACCCCACATGGCAGGAATATATTGATAGTGGTGACATTATATTATTTCAAGAAACTTGGGATGTTGAAAGCCATTTCAAAATTGGTTACAGATCCTTTAGTGTGCCCGCAACTAATGCAAAAAAAGGAAGACCTTCGGGTAGCTTGGCAATCTGGACAAAAATTACTTTGGGAATCAATTTTAAGCAAACTGATTCTAATAGTCCAGATATTCTAGGAGTAAGGTTCATAGGGCCTAATAAAAGAGAAGTCTGTATTTTAAATGTTTACAGCAGGCCCTTGGCGGCAAATAAAGAGGCAGAGGTCATCAAGCACTTAGATAACATTATCTCAATGCTCGACCAGAGAACCTTGATAATCATTGGGGGAGATTTCAACCGAAAATTTGAACCGATAATAGGCTTGGAAAATTTTTCGATTCAGAGGATAATGCTAATAACATCCTTGGAATTGAGACCAGTATAGCAGTACCATGTTCAATGATCGCAGCACAGTTACTGCGATTGACCGCAGCTCATGGTTTGCGTGCTTGCAATGGGCGCCTTCCATCAGACAGCCCTAGCCAGCCAACTTTCAGGCGGGGCAGTTGTAATAGCCACTTAGACTCTGAATGGTCTCACTCCCACTCTGGCCATTGGTAATAGACTTTGTAGTGGAGAACCGTATTGAGAGCGACCGCTACCCACTTAATTTGACCTTCACCACGGCATTACTTAATTTGTCTCCCATGGGAGGGGCTCCCTGCTAGCACACGAATATTGACCCATTGCTTTCCAAAAACCGCAGAGCACTAAAGTGGCCGGTAGTACTGGGGAATGATAGTACTCTTAAAAAAATCTACGAGCTCTACGTAAATCTAATGTCCCCTTTTCACAATGTCCCAGTACAGGAGATCCCCATTATATGGATGCATGAAAACATGACACTGGGACTTGGAGAAATATTAACTAAAGTTACTAAGCCACTAAAAATTGGTCAGCGAAACTCAGCAAAAGGGGATATTTGGTATGATAAAGCATACCGTCACGCTAAAAAGGAATTAATAGCGGCTACAAAAAGTAATGATGTGCTAATACTGAGGGAGAAAAGGAGATTATATAAGGGGACAATCGCAAAGGCAAAGAAATGCTGGGATGAAAAAATTTGGTCTGAATTGTTGGAAGCCTGTAAGGCAAATGACCAGGCATTGTTCTGGGGTCTGATTGCTAGGGGCACTATAGATGGAACTCCCTCTAGGGATATGTTTTTGGAAGCCAAAGTGTGGGTCTCACATTTTTCTAATTTATACTCCCCCATTGAAAATGAGCCTACTTTGGACTACGATGACTTAGGGCTAAACTTAAGTGTGTCACCTTTGTTCTTTAGTATGGCAGAAACTATTGCAGCCATTAAGGCAACTAAACCTGGGAAAGCACCTGGACCGGACAGGATACCCGGGGACCTATGGAAGCATGAAAACATGTTATGGGCTCCATATATTAACTGTTTTTGTAACAAAATCGCCAGGGGCGCCCCAAACCCTGATACATGTCGACGCGCCGAAATTGTAACTGTTTTTAAAAAGGGGGACCATATGAACCCGGCCCATTATAGACCTATTAGTTTAATTGATGTCCTTCTGAAGGTATTCGCGCGGCAAGTATTAAGTAAGCTGAGTGCTTGGATTGATGAAACTAGTATTTTAACCAAGTACCAGGCGGGTTTTAGAGAAAAAATTAGCACTATCGATCAGGTGTTTAGATTTTTATGTATTATCTGGAAGTATATTAAAATAAAGAGGGCACATTTGTATGTGGCTTTTGTTGACCTCAGGGCAGCTTTTGACCTTGTCACTAGAGGCGCCCTGTGGTCAAGATTGAGGGACCAGGGGATCCGTGGGGAGATCTTGAAAGAGATTGTCAAGCTGCATGAGGTAAACTATGCCAGGGTCAGATGGGGCCCAAACGGAGAACTAACCTATCGTATTGGTATAAGGAGAGGTGTTAGGCAAGGATGCGTGCTGGCACCAACATTGTTCTCCCTGCATGTCAATGACATACCGGACACCCTCTTGGGCTGCGAGCATTACTCCCCCAAGCTGGGTGGTGATCATGTGCCTGCACTGCTATTTGCAGATGATACTATTTTAATTTCACAGACACCTAGAGGATTACAAAACCTACTTGATACCATTTGGTCTTACTGTGATAATAAAGGACTGGAGATTAACTCGTCTAAAACTAAGTATATGGCGGTTAATCCTCATGAAAGTTTTAGAAAAATACTGACTGTTAATAATGAAATGATCGAATATATGTGCACAGTTTTAATTACTTGGGTATTACTTTAGACACCAAAATGAATTGGAAATCCCAAGTTGACAAAAGTAAAACGATCCTCACTCAAAATCTCGTTCCAATAGTTAGGAGACACAAGAATAGATACTCCAGAGCTGTCACCCCAGTATTAGAGTTATACAAATATAAAGCCCAATCCGCCTCATTTTATGGGGCAGAACTATGGGGCCACCCTGCTAAGAGTGCCTTTATGACACAGGAGAACATCTTCTTTAGAAAAATACTAGCAATCCCACCGCGCACACCTTTACTTCCACTTACAATGGACTTGAATATACATTGCACTAATGATCATGCAAATTTACCACCGCTGTTATACTGGGTCCGTCTGTGGTCAACAGACGAATTAGTAGACTACAGAGAAGCCCTAAAAGAAATCATGAAAATAAAAAATACGACGCGTTGGTATGGCTGAACCATATTGAGGATTGGCTCACGATGTTTGGGCTACATCACTTTTGGGCAGATCCAGAGTGTCTTACCTTGAGATGTAAAAAACTGTTAAACGAAAGATACTGGGAGTTTCTTCTCAACTCCACATTACATAACCCGGAGCTGGGTGTTTTAACCCTCAAGTATCTCAGCATGAAAACAGTGAGTATATTTGAATGCTTCATGGACGAGATTTTACCAACTGTAGCAAAATCACTGTATTTAAAATTTCGCTATGGCATATTACAAATTAAAGCTAATACTGCGGAATGGGTGCGCAATGAGGATAATGCCAGGAAAGAAGCCCGGGTAAAGTGTGAATTGTGTACCGTGGGTGCAAGAGAGAATGAGGCACATGTATTATTTCTATTTCCTGCATATACACATTTAAGGAAAAAGTGGATAAAACCTATTTGTCGCCTCCTGGGATTTAGACATCCCAGTGAGGCTGAAAGAATTCTCAGAAGTGAAACAGCGCAATCCATTGTCTTCAGTGTAAGCAGATACCTCTTCTCTGTGGCGATAGTACGAAGGAGACGGGGCCTCAGACTCTAACGATATAGGGATACATTTTAGTTTATCTGATGCAATACAGCTGCTGGAGATGGGTTTGGGGGATTTTCGAGTTGGTGTCAGCATTGTTTACAATTTGTACATTTAGTTCCTTTCCTTTTTGTCAGGAAATGGAAGTAATACCACTTATATTAGGTTTGTTTTAAACGTAATACCAATTGTAAGGTATTTGAATGTATTACCCCTAACGAATGGTACTTGTTTTTTTTTAGATCTAAAAATGTATTTATTGATTTAATACCGCAAATGCCTCTGATTGATTTTTAATTAGTAACAATGAACTGTGGAAAATGGGCGCTGACCTGGAATTTTGGTCCCTGCTATTTAAAATGTTTGTACATCTTTTATGGTTTTGTTTTAACCGAAATACATATATTTGATTGATTGATTGATTGATTGATTGAAATGCCGTTTTCCACTCGTCCCCTTCTCTCATTCTGACTAAATGATAAGCTCCTTTTAAATCTACTTTAGTGTGGATCACTGCAGAATTCTCTTGATCCAAGAGGACTGGGATGAGTGGAAGTGGGTATTTATTCTTTACGATGATTTTGTTTAATGCTCGATAGTCAACACACATACGGAGTTCGCCGTTGGCTTTTGGTACAAAAAGAAGTGGAGAGGCTGCTGGAGACTTGGAGGGTCTAATAAAACCATTGGCCAGGAATTTATCCAGATAATTGGGGATCACAGCTCCAGGAGTTAAATCTATTTGACAGTCATATGCCCGGTGAGGGGGCAAGGTGCCTGCTTGTTGTTCATTGAAGACTTCTCTGAAACACTCATTCTGGATGGCAGAACTGTTTCTTTTTCCTCGGCTGTTGCCACAGCATGAGTTTGTTCCTCTTGATCAAATGGAGTCACTTAACAATTTGTAATACAGGAAGTAGAAAAGCCAGTAATTTTTCTTTGAACCCAATCTATCAATGGGGTATGAGTCTGTACCCAAGGCATCCCAAGGATGAATCCATACTGTGGAGCTTTGATCAGATTGAGTGAGATTTTTTCAACATGTCGCAAGGTGGAAACCACGAATTCCAGTTGCATGATCTTTGTTTGTTGTGTAATAGTTCCGGAAGACAATACCCTTCCGTCCACAGTTTGGACGATTTCTGCCTTTTTTTTGAAGACACATGGTAATAGCAGTTTTTGTGCCAAAGTTGAATCAACAAAATTACCTGTGGCCCCTGAATCTAGGAGTACTTAGATGGAATATTAGTTTTCAGGTGAAACTGTTAGACACGTAGCTCACCTAACTTTGGATATGATACTATCAGTAGGAGAACTTATTGAGGGGATTTGCCAAGTTCTCAAAGGATCCCCCTTCTCATCCTTAGAGGCAACTAGTTTTCCGTCAGAGCAGTGATGCTATTCACTGTCTTAGCTGTTGGAATACTCCTATTTCGAGGTTTTGTTGGGCATTGCCTCACAAAATGCCCCTTTTTTCCGCAATAAAGACATAATCCGTTTTTGCGTTGTGATTCTTTTTCGTCTTTAGTTACGGCTGGACGAACTGATCCAATCTCCATGGGCTCACTGTGTTTTTCTGTGGGTAGAACACTGCTAAATGCTTTAGGTCGTTAAAAGCGATATCTTCCACGATCCGTGTGACGTCCCTTCCGTTCAGCCGTTCTATGATCAAGGTGTAAAGTCAGGTTGATTAGTTCTGTACAACCTTTGGTTTGGGGTTCAATTTGTGCTAAAACGTCCTTTAATTCCTTTCGTAACCCTTGATAATACAAAGCAGCTCTTTTTTCCTTGAACCATTTAGTCTCAGATATCAAGAGATTAAAATGTGTTAAGTATGTTATCAAGTCTCGATTGCCTTGTCGTAATTCTAACAGTTCCTTGTCGGCTGATAGGGTGGCTGCCCTTCTGTCAAACACTTTCTCAAATTCTCTGACAAAGGCTTTCCCGTTATATAGGATAGCGTTATCTTCTTGGACTAGGGGGACTGCCCAGGATGCTGCGTCACCAATTAAGTAGGAGATTAAATATGCTACCTTAGACTGAGAATCTGGAAATGATGTTGACCTACATGTGAAATGCAGCTCAATTTGAGTGAGAAAAATCAGAATTTTTGTGGGATCTCCAGAAAAACGTTCTCGAGCTGCTAAGGGTATTTGGGGAGAAACAGTAACCGATATGGAAGTTGGGTTGACAGTACCACTAGACACGCCATGTCCCATGGTGTGTACTACACTTGGAAATTTCCCCAAAGGTACATCAAAGGGGTTCCTCTGTTTTTTCTCTTACTTCTTTTTTCTGCTGCAATATAGCTACGTTATCTGCCAAAGCTGCTGTTCGTGCCTTAGAATCAGCTAATTCTTGTTGCACGTGCCCTAATGCCTTAAGAATATCATCTAAAGTAGCCATTGTAGGATCGAGCAAGCCAGGAAGAAACTAGGTTTGTGGGCTTGCTATTCTGTTAGAAGGTTTACGTTTCTTCAGGGCTTGCACAATGCTAGAATGGATCCACCTCCAGGCAGCTCCAAAGCTTAATGTTGTTATGACACAGATAGTTTGAGTGGCCAGGTGGGGGAAAGGGTGTTGGGTAGGGAACAGCTGGGAAGGAGACCTGCAAAATAAGGTTCCAAATTGTTACTTTAAGCAACCTTATAAACAAGGAACAGATAAGCTATATAACCTAATTAAAGTACTAACTATATTAGCTTTTTTTGTCTTTTTAGGGGATTTATAGTAGAAAGGTAGGCTATAGGTAAATACAAAGTATTTGTTAATAAACATGTACAGGAAATATTCCTATGTCTATCTCTAGTATTCTATGAGCTAATGAAAACAGTTATACCCACCTATGTTTTCAACTTCTGCACCTTTCTCCTTAATTCTTTTCCTTAGCTTCTTATTGATTGATTTTCTTAGATTTGGCAATTATGAAGAAATGCGGGACCTGCCTCGCAACCTTTTACAAGATTTTTACAGTTCAGTTCCTTTAACTGTTCAGGATACTCAAATAGTCATTCCTAGAAATCCCGGGACCTCTCAGATCAGAGGTCAAACAAGAAATGCTGCCTTTATAACTTCAAAACGAAATTGAAATGTCTTTAGTTCAAATTTGCCTTTACTTTAGCACAAAACAAAAACTGAATCTCTCCTACCCGATTTCCAGAAGAGAAGAGCTCTCTGAAGTCCTTTCTTAGCTGCCAGCTGAAACCTCTGTGTCAAGCAAGTATATCGGTGAATGTTGCACCAGTCGCCATGCGGTCATCTGGTTCGGGAAATAAGTATTTTTTCCCGAACCAGATGACCGCATGACGACTGCTTGATCCTTTGAACTAACACTATCCATAGGTGTGGACATACACAGTGTACAAGATACAAACACTTTTAATAACAAGCTTTTTGAGTTGATACTACCTGTGTATGAGAACAGACATGTTTTAAATTAACTGATTTGACATACAGGCAACAACTGCATGAATGAAGTGATTTCTTTATATTCTTAAGCCCTGAAGAAGTCCACTTGAGGACAAAATGCGTTGGCAGGTTCAGATCTTAACAAATATGAATAAAGAATGAATTCCAAACAACTCGACATCTGTTTGACTTTTTCTTGGGAAAACACCTTGTGTATTGTACATTGATTTCAATATGCATATGGATCAATAATGATGTGCACATGTATTTAATATAGAAAAGAGTGCTGGGCAGTTTTTTTGCTATATTGTATTAGAGTGACTAGGAAGCTTTTCCCTGTCTCTCTAATTTGGGACCTAGGGGATTGTGTCTCAAGCCCTTTGCACCTTGTTTCCACTTGATATTACTCTCAGGGATGTTAAGACTGGTGCAGGCATCCATGCTTTGATCCCCAATCTTGTGTGACTAGTACATTTCAATACACAGTGGCAACATCTGGTGGGATGTCACAAACCATGTTTAGCCGTGTTCTGCGTGATGTTTTGGGGCCATTGCTGTGCTACTTGTGCGAATACATTAATTTCCCAACACCTGGAGAATATGCAGAAATCAAGGGTGAATTTTATGCATTGGGACGGATCCCCCATATAATTGGCTCCATTGATGGCACCACGTTGGATTTGGCTGCCACCACAGGCTAATGAGGTAGTGTATCGCAACTGCAAACATTACCACTTAATTAATGTACAGGTGGTATGTTTGGCGGACATGTCCATCTCACAAGTCTGTGCACGTTTCCCAGGATCTGCACATGACGCGTACAACTTGAGGAACAGTGCCATCCCCCTTTTAATGTCACAGCCACACCCTGATCGTGCCTGGCTTGTTGGTAGGTGATGTTAAATGTTTGTGCTGTGTTGTGTGTAGATTGTATGTCAGATAATGCTCTTTCAACCAACAACTGAATCTATTTTTCTGTTTTCAACTTAGGAGACTCTGGGTATCCCAACCAACCTTGGCTGCTGGCACCACCCCGTAACACAGTCACCCCTGCCGAAATGCGGTATAATGAAGCCCTTTGTAGGAGCCGGCGAGTCATTGAGCTGTGTTTTGGCCTCCTGAAGACAAGATTCCGCTATCTCGATCAGACGGGAGAAGCCGTACAATATGCACAATTGAACGTGTGCAACATTACACTGCTTGCTGCATTCTCCACAACCTGGCTATACAGAGGGAAATTCCACTTATACAGGAGGATGGAGACCAGCATCCGCCAGCGAGGGAGGATCCTGGACTGGGACATGACAACCGTGGGGAGGATGATGATGGTGTGGATTTGAGACAACAGCTTATCAACAACTTCTTCACATGAGTGTAGGTATGCAATGAAAGTAGAGAACTAGCCCCAAGTATTTGTTGTTGTATTGCTGGTGCACAATGTGTATGTATGTTTGTGAGTGTATGAATATTGACATGATGTTAGTTGTCTGATAATTGTTAGTGAGATGGAAAGGTTGACATGTACTATGTTACTGTGAATCATATGTAGTGTCCACACACTGAAAATCCTTTGCCTCAGCTGACATTGTTTTTTTTTTTATTTAACAAGGCTTTTTATTGGCATCAGCACGAATACACAGAAACATACAAAAATATATATATATACAGGTGGAGCGTACATTAGCGTTTTTTTATATCTACAGTCCATTTGTGGATGCGCGCTTTTTTTTTTCCGTTTGTTTTCCCTCAGTTACGAGGAGGGAGAGAAGAGGGAGAGAAAGAGGGGAGGAGAGAGGGTAGGGTTTGACAGAGTCTCGTGGCCCTTCCTGAGGAACTGCATGGGGCGCTTCGGACTGGGGGAAAAATACACGGCAATGGTTATGGCCCTCTACAACAAACCAAAAGCAAAAATAGTGGTAAACGGAAGCGCATCAGAAACGCTCACGCTAGGAAGAGGCACCAGACAAGGATGCCCCCTCTCCCCCGGCCTTTTCCTGCTGGCTCTAGAGCCTCAGCTGACATTGTTATCAAAATTGTGGAGGCTTAGTCCTGTGTGCCGAACTCTGTCCTATGTTTCTCCTTACCAGGGTACTTTGCTGTGTCAACCATGCAAGCTGTGACCTCATCAGACACCTGAGGCTGTGACCTATTCCAAAATTGGACTTTGTTGTAAGTCCATGGCACGCACTTCCTTTTGTACTGATGAACATTTGTATTCACTTTACAGCTCTTTTGTAGCGTGTGCTGTCCATTGAAATTGGACTAATGCGGCAGGTTGTGTCAGGGAAATAAACCTAGGATACACAATGATTCGTGCCTTGTGTGTTTTTACAGATCCCAAGGTTATTTTTGAACTGGACATGCTCCATGATGCACTGGTTTGCTAAAAATGTTTGTTTAGTGTGTTTGAAAATGGTGCTAGTATTTTAAGCAATGTACTTGTATTGCATCCGTAACATGTCCTACGGGTTGCACCATGACCTGGTTGTGTCTTTCTATCATGCTCTCTTCTTTGACTTTTTCAACATCTTTACAGTTAATACATTTGTTATTCAAATTAACGACATGACCACTTTTTGGTGCCGATGGACTTATTTTAGTGCATAATGTGAAGATATCTGTCCACATCATGGAGGTGTCGACAACAAAAAAGATTAAGAGAAGTGCAGATAGGACTTGGTAGTGTTTGTAGATGAGGTATTCCAAAGGAGATGCACAGTTATTTGAGTCCATAGCCCAACTTAGACCCTCCAGCCAATGTGACAGTCAACAAAGTGATTGTTTTGCACACAATGGAGCATATCGGGAGCAGGTAGTCACTTCCTGGGGGTGATGCGAAGACATATGTCTCTCACCGTTGCTTCTTTAGACGACCGACTCCACATTTTTCCGGGGGACCCTCAGGTGCAGACAGCTGCAGTGCAGGGGGCTCTCTGTCAGAGTCCACATCCTCCCTGTGGCTGTTGCAGATGTTGTTGCAGTGGATGGGGTAGGCACACAGGGAAGTGTGGCTATGTTGGTGGCAATCTGGCGGAGGGAGTTGGCAATGTCCCAGTACAATACAGTCTGTTCATCCATTTTTGACAAAACACCTGTTCAGTTTTTCATTTTGGCCTGCCTGCTGCTGTTGCATAGTCCTGAGGATCCCTATGACCCAGCCCATCTCTACTTGTGACTCCTCATATGCATTGAGGATTCTGGAGAGGATTTGGATCTCCAAATCAGCAGCCTCAGGTGCATGATGTTGCCGATCCCCACAGCGCCTTCCACCATCCCTACCCACCCAGGCAGGACCAGTTGGTAATGGCACCTTTGACACAGAGCCTCCTTCATCGTTTGTATTGGCGTTGTTGGGCAACTCTAGAGTGCCCTGTGTTGCTGTGCTGGGTGTTGGCAGCTGAGGCAGGAATGGTCGCAGAGGATCTGGATGTTCCCACCACTGGTGCTATGGAGTGACCCATACCATGCCAGGTCTGTTGTCGTAGTCCGAAGAATGATGAGAGCCATCGACGCCAAAGGGCTCCTGGTCGACCTGAGTCTGGGCATGGCTGTCCTGGATGGTTCCAGTGGTGTCCTCTGCTGGCCTTTTAGGTAGAAACATAACACAATGACTGCTGTGAATGTCCACTGCCCCTCAAATCATACACATTACATAGCCTACCGAAGATCATGATGAGTTACTATAAATAGATAGGACTCCTTCATCCATGATGCAGACACATTTTTTGTGATGACTATGTCCCGGGACAAGAGGGGGATTGATGGATATGTACAGGCATGTGCATTGATGGGCCTGTTCTGTTTAGTTCACATTGCATGTCGGAAGACATTGCCTGGTTATTGACACCCTATGAATGACACAGGTGGGTTTAGGTTGTCTACATCTGTACTTTCACAGTGAGATACATACACTTTCTCTCCTAGTACGGAGTGCTTCCCTTTGGCCTGAAGTCAGAACCCAGGAATTTCTACAAATGTATGGCAGTAGTGGCTTGCTTCCCATCTCCGGAAACACAATGTGTTCATCTACCCCTATCTAGACGACTGGCTTATCAAGGCATCCACATCTCAAGAGATTCAGATTCACTACAGTTGGACTTGAGATCTCCTGCACTGGCTGGGCCTTCTTATCAACTTCTGTCCCAGTGCAATTGTTAAACAATCTGGGGGCCTCCATCGACACCCTCCTGGCAAGCGTGTGTCCTTCAGAGGAGAGGCGTTTATCGATCCTTCAGTTGTCTCAGAATCGCAGGACAATCTCTCATCCCACCGTGACGAATGTCTCCTCTCTCCTCAGCTCGATGGCTCCCTGTATTTTTATCACGCCAAATACCCACCTCCACATAAGACCCCTACAGGAGTCCCTCGAAAACCAGTGGGACCAACTGACAGGAAATTGGGACAACAGGATACAACTATCTCAACATGTAAAGCTGTCCCTAAGATGGTGGCACTCTCCAACTAATCTCCTACAAGAGATTCCTTTTCACAGGAAGATAGCACCTCAGACCCTAGTCGTGGATGCTGCACTGCTAGGATGGGGAGCGCACATGGACCACATTCAAACCCAGGGCACGTGGTCACAGAGGAAATCCACGCACCATATCAATCTCCTGGAGCAACGCGCAGATCTACTGACAAGATGGTGCACCCCAATCGCTCCTCTTTGAGTTTGGCAGCATAGCTCCTGAACTAGTACAGTGCATACACTTGCAACTTGCTGCAAGACTGTATGGAGATCCACAGAGTAACAAAACGGCATTCCACACGTTCTGCTTATGCCCTCAAATGGAAAGATTCTGCATATAGTGTTCATCTAAGAACGAGGAACTACCTCTTGCCAGAAAGATGTCATCCTTCCATACTTACTCCATTTGGCGCAATCTGTCTCGCAATTCCCTTCCATTAAGGTTCACCTGGCAGCTCTGACTTTCTACAGAAAATGTCCTTCACAAACCTCCTTTTTAGGAAAACCTTTCATCAAAGATTTCCTAGAGGGTTTGAAGAAGGCTCTCCCTCCCATTAGATGTCCTTCCCCTCCAGGGGAGCTAAATGTGGTTCTCTCACGTCTTATGCTGAAACCATTCGAACCCATAAATAATGCGTCTCTTCAACACCTGTCTTGGGAAACAGCTTTCCTTGTGGCTATAACATCAACCCGCAGGGTTAGTGAACTCCAAGCTCTCTGCTCTCATGAGCCATACACAGTGTTTCATTCTTCCAAAGTGGTCATGAAGGCTCATCCGAAATTCCTCCTTCTGGTGGTTTCAGATTTCCATGTTACCAACAAAAGGTATACGAAGATCGGACCAATTGTTTATCAACTATAAGCTATTAGCTACCTCTAAGCAATCCATTTACCGATGGTTTGTCTCATGTATTTTACTCTGTTTTCAAAAGGCTAACAGAACTCTCTGCTAGACCTAAACCATTCCATGGGAAAAGCAGCTACTGCTGCTTTGCTCCGCAATAGTCCCATTCCAGAGATTTGCAAAGCGACGACCTGAGAGTGAGTTTATACATTCACTAAACACTACTGCCTAGACTCTAACGCTATGGCAGATGCTCAAGTAGGGCAAGCGTCCCTAAGAAACGTATCTGCCTAATCTTTTTCCAATTATCTTCTGTCTCTGTCACCGCACTCTGTGGAAATGGGCTTGCTAATCTATTCAGTGCATATGATTATACATGGAAATCTTCTATGAGAGAAAGGACAGTTTCTTACCTGTAACTCCAGTTCTCCCATAGGGGTATTTCCGTAAGCAACCCTCCCTCCTCCCCGGTGGAATAGACAGAGGTGTCCAGACAGTCTGCATAGGTCTCACATCACCTTCAAAAAGAACAGAAGCAGCTTCCACCAGCCGTGCATGATAGGATACTGGTGGCCTCTGGGTTCTTCAAGGCACAGCCTCTGTTTTTTAGTGATATAATGACAGCCAATGGGGCCACTCCGTCCTACTCTTATTCATCTCTATCATGAAAAAGGGTTTTGTTAGGGAGATTCATTCTTTATTTAAAACATCTCCAATTCCTCTCAAATGTAATGTACTAAGCCCTTGTTCACGTCATGATGAAGACTTTGGCAAGTGTAGCCTATGTACTTAGGCTGCATTATTTGTCTGTCTATCTCTTAAGTGTATTTACAGGCCTTCCTGAAGAAAGGCGAAGAATATCTACTTAAGGAGATAACTAGAAGTGATCCGGGGTCCGTGCACTTGGGCGGGACTATTCAGTGCTTCTGACTAATCATGGAAATACCCCTACGAGAGAACTGGAGTTACAGGTAAGAAACTGTTCCATCACCATCTGCAGATGCTAAGATCAGAAGTCAACATCCTTCTGCAGAAGCATGCAGTGGAGGTTGTTCCTCCCAAACAACGAGGAACTGGCATTAATTCACGATACTTTCTGGTAAAGAAAAAATGCCCTACAAACTAGTTCAGGCCCATTCTCGATTTGAAACTAGCCAACAAATGGATTCGACAAGAAACATTTTGAATGTTGTCACTACATCAGATCTATCTCCAGTTACACCTGGGAGACTGGCTCTGCTCAATTAGGAAACTTCCTTTAGGAAGAAGCCCCAGTCCCCCTGTGCCTTCCCAGCACCAGCAACAGAATGAACAGATCTTAGGCACGCATTCGTTCTGTACGCAAGTCATTACAGTGACATGCTTTAGGGGGTGCATTGGTGGAATGGTGTTAGAATTAAAGTTCAACACCTTCCCTGCTGTTGCGCAGACTGGAGTTAAAATAGTAGTTTAAACTATTCCAAAAGAGAGCACCCCCTAAGGCAAGTCAATATAACGACGTGTGTGCGGAACGAATGCGTGCTAAAGACGCGATCATTCTAATGACGGCGTTCCCATGGCATGTGTGATAAACACATGTGGAATACCGTCATACATTTGCTCAATTGACTTCCAAGATGTGTACTTTCATATCCCAATAGCCAAGAAGCATTTCAAATTCTTGAGGTTCGTCGTGGGTCAAGATAATTATCTGTACAAAGTGCTTCTGTTTAGGCTCAAGTCAGCCCTCAGAACTTTCTTAGTGCATGGCAATGGTAGCTGTCCACCTCAGGAAACATTGAGTCTTTGTCTACCCCTCCTTAGACGATTAACTCATCAAGGCGTCGACCCCTCAGGAACCCTATCTGTATTACCAGGTGACAAGCAATGTCCTTCAAAGATTAGTGCTGCATATCAGTCACAGCAATTCAACATCTACTCTTGTTCAGACCCTCCATTATTTGGGGATTTCTATCAACACCAGTCAGGCAGGATTGTGTCTCTCATGAAAGCCTCTCAGACCACAGTGAAGAAAGTGTCTTCCTAATGCTGAATGCCCATTTCCGCATGCGTCCTCTTCAGGAATGTCTCTAGGATCAGTGGGACCAACCTGCGGGAATTGGGAGGACAGGATCACCTTCTCCACCATGCCACAAAGTCTCTGAAATGGTGGTTCTCTCATACAAATCTGCTTCAAGGGGTGCCATTTCATCACAATGTCCCCTCCCAGACCATAGTTAAAGATGCATCGTTACTAGGATGAGGAGCACACATGGATCATCTCCAAATCCAAGGAGTATGGTCTCCGAGAGAAATGACCTACCACATCAGTCTCCTTCAACTCCGCGCAGTTTACTTGGTGATGAAAACTTTTCTTCCGCCGTTCAAGCACCAATCCCTGCTTGTTCAGACAGACAACACAACAACCATGTGGTACCGCAAAAAACAGGGGGGGCGAGGTCCAGACCATTAGTCCATGAGGCCCGGACAATTTGGAAGTGGCCAATAGCCAGGGACCTGCAGATCACAGCAACTCATCTCCCAGATGTGCAAAATGTTCAAGCATACTCCCTAAACAGAGTTCTGCAGGAAAACCACGAATGGGTCCTTCACGACAACATTGTGCAAAATATCTTCAAACTGTGGGGCGCTCCACACATCGATTTGTTCACCACCTCAGAAAATGAAAAATGCCCAACCAGGGACACTGTGGAATGATCTATGGATCGACTGGTCTTGTAAATTTCTCTACACCAGTCTTCTCCAACCAGTAGCTCTTGAGCTACTGGTAGCTCTCCAGCTACCTGCAAGTAGCTCTGCTGTGTCAGCCCATGCTCCTACATTATAAGCTTTTTATGTGTTGCATTATTATATTTATATCAAAATTGAAGTGTGTACTTGATATAAAAATGTGAGTTTTTATTTCAAATCTTATGAACTGGGGGCTTGTAGAAAAAGTATTAAATGAAAACAATATATTTAAAACTGATATTTCTGTGATATATCATGGAGCGCTTGAGGATATTATGACCTTGGTGCCAGGTCACTGCGGATGCAGCTGATTATGCATTCTGGATTGACAAAGCCATTTTACATTACTTCTGGCATTAATTTCGGATTAACATAGGTGGTCACTGCTGGTAATCTTGCATATGGTGGACACTAGTATGATCTTGTCTAATGTAGTCACAATTCCAACGCTAATGATAACAGTAGGGTGACATGATTTTCATTAAACATAAGTAGGCCCTGTTACAGAAAAGGTTGGCGACCCCTGCTCTAACCTTCCTCCGATCACGTCGATCCTCATCAAACTGCCCTACTCGAGCGTCAGAAGGGTCTTGATTGCTCCAGAGTGGCCACGTCAATGGTCAGAGCGTTCACATCTCAAGCTGGCTTGCAGACCGGATCTTCTGTTGAGATTCTGAGGCTGGATGGTTCACCCCAACCTCTCCTTCTTGAATTTGGCAGCATGGCTCCTGAGCTAGTTCAGCATGGACACTTGAACCTTCCGCACACCTGCATGAACATTCTCAAGGAGGCTAAATGGCCATCAAGTTGTTCAGCCTATTCCCTCAAATGGAAGAGATTTTACATTTGGTGTTCTAATAAGAACGTGGACCCAATAACCTGCCAAGATGTCATTCTTCCACACATACTCTACTTGGCAAATTTCCCTAAAGGTTAATTTGGCACCTCTTTCTGCTACAATAAATGACCTTCACAAACCTCTTTTTTTCAAAATCCCTATTATCAAAGACTTTTTAGAAGGGTTGAAAAAGGTTTTTCCTCCCATTAGGCATCCTTCTGCACCCTTGGACCTCAACATAGTTTTCTCACTCCTCATGCAGGACCCTTTTTAACCCATTCACAAACTGTCCTTGCAGCATCTCTCATGGAAGACTGCTTACCTTGTAGCAATAATATCAGCATGGAAAGTTATCGAAATATAGGTGTTCTATTCTCTTGAACCTTACAACTTGTTTCACTCCTATAAGGTAGTGATGAGGACTCACTTGAAATTCCTTCCATTTTGGATTTTCATGTCAATCAGATGATTTCCTTACTAACCTTCTTTCTGCATCCTTCCTTTCCGGTTGAAAGAACTCTCCATTCCATTGACGTTAGACAAGTCATTATGGTTTTTCCAGACAAAACACGAGACTTACATATGTCGGACCAATTATTTATAATTTACGGCCCGGTCCATACATGTTAATTAATCAATCAAACATTTGTAAAGTGCCGCAAATCACCCAGGAGGGTCTTGAGCTACTGGAGATTTTGGTTGCTACCGCGGCGGTTTGCTCATTCGAACAACCAGCAGGGCTCGACAAATCCGAAAAATGGTACTAGTCCTGCAGGTCTAGTACCATGGAAAATCCCCTCGACCTGACTCCAACCCACTTGACCTCCGTCTCTGAAAAAGGAGCAAAAGTGCCAAGATAACAAGATTTAAAGGCATGTTTATTGCTCATTTCCTTTGTGAGCAATAAAAATGCCTTTAAATCGTGTTATCTTGTCACTTTTGCTCTGTTTTTAAAGACAGAAGACAAAAGTTAGTATGATTTCCTACTCGCCAGAAAGGGCGAGTAGGACCTAAAAATAGCTCGTCCTCATCCATTCTCCCTCGCAAATGCGAGCGGGCGAGTGGATTTGTTGAGCCCTGACCAGGTCTTGAGTTCTCTCTTGAATTGCTGGAGCGCCGGTGCTGTCCTGAGGTGCAGGGGTAGGTTGATCAATGCCTTGTCCGCCAGGTGCGAGAAAGAGTGCCCTCCAATATTGATTTCATGGATCTCTGGGTTATCTGCATAGGAGATGGAAGCAGATCAAAGGTGTCAGGTTGGTTGGTGGAAGGTCAGTTGTTTGTTGATGTATGCTGGTCCTTCGTTGTGCAAGGCCTTGTAAAAGTGGTGTGCATCTTGAGCTAGTATCGCTTCAGAATTGGGAGCCAGTGAAGTTTCTTGCAGTGGGGTGTGATGTGGGTCCTTTTGGGGAGGTCAAGAATGTATCATGCTTCGGAGTTTGTATTGTCTGGAGTCTCTTCAAGAGGTGTGCAATGATGCCTACCAAGAGTTTGTTTCTGTAGTCCAGTCTGCTAGTGACGAGGGCCTGTGTGACAGTCCTTGTGATGTAGGCACTTCTAAACAATCCATCTCCTGATAGATAGTATCTTGCATCCTTTTATGCTACCAAAACGCCAATAAGACTTTATCCGCTAGGCCTAAGGCTAGGCCTAAGGCTCATTCTACTAGGTGCAAAGTGGCTAATGCCAATTTGGTGTGGGATGTCTGGACATGGCAGGCACAGTCCCTCTCTTTGCTAGCCACCAGGTGCAGCTGGTGCAGACTCAGTCGGTGCTGCCTCTCTTTGGTGGTTCCTCTGTGCAACAACGCAGACCTTCCTCAGGTCTTCTTCTATGTCAGTCAAGATCTGAGGTCTGGGTGCCTGGGGTGCCTCTCTTATGCTCGGAAAAGGCCCTCGGTGCAGGAGGTTTCCTCCCATCAGGTGACCACTTCCTGTGGATCGTGGCATCTGGCTATCCCAGGATGCACCATTCTTCCCACTCCCGAGATGGCGAGACCCCTTTCTCAATGTTCAGAATTCCATAGCCCACCCCTTGGGTGTGGCTACCTCAGGGCTACTCTGGTTTCCCCCTTCTGCTCCTCGTCCCAGCTTGTCTGCCTAAACAATGGAGCAGTCCTCCTCCATAGGTTGATACATCTGCACTTCCAAGGCAACTTCACCTTGGAAACCTACCTTTTGAGGCTTACACCTAAGTTGTTTCCTGCAGGAAGGAGGTAACACCTCTCTGACTGGCAATCCCTCATTGTTCTCCTACCTGAGAGTCATTGGCATGTCTCTCCAGGAGGGCAGAAAGCTGTCTTATGGAACAAGCTCATGCGTTCCTGGGACGGAACAGGAGTTTTAAAGGCTACAAGGTGGCAACTTTGCTAAAGCTGCCCACTGAAACAAGTTATATTAATTTCAACTTGAAATACAACCTGGGCTTAATGTTCCGAGTTCTTTGATAACTTGGAGTGCCTACTTTGGTCTTACCGTTCAGGAGTTATCACAGCGGAGGCATCAGCGTGTAATCTTGTACTCGCCAATGGCGCCGTCAAGTCTCTCCACAGTAATAACTGTGTTTTTGCGTGTTTACTGTCAGGACATGTAGATTGCTTGTCCTGCCTGTGTCAAATGTAGCACCCTGCCGTAGGACTCGGTAGGCCTGCCAGAGGGGTAACTTACACAGATGTACAGGGGAAGTCGTGGTTTTTCCATTGCTTCCAAAGGCAAAGTCAGGCTAGCAGTGCAGGACTGCAGTGGCGAACTGTGGAATTTGTCTTAATTGGGGAACCTCCAGGGTGGCACAACCATTGCTGCCATCCCTGGGGTATGTAACGTACATGCCCTAGGTACCAGTGTACCATATACTAGGGGAACACTGTTAAGTTTGTCAACTCTAATTGGGTACAGCCAATTCGACATACACTTTAGGGTCAGAGCACTGGCACTGAGGTCTGGTTAGCACTCTCAGAGTTGAAAAACCAGCAGCTCCAGTCAAAAAAGAGGTGGGAGACCATACAAAAGAGGTATTTCAATCACTTATTCAACCAGTGCATATTCTTTTTTTCTTTTCCTTCCTTTTCTTTTCTTTTCTTTTCTTTAGGTTTCGACTTATTCTACCAATCCCGAATCTCTCTACATTCATGGCACTTCACATTCTCTACTTCCTTACTTCACTCCCTCCTCCGGGGGTTTCCCCTTACGCTGATTTTTTTTTTTTAAACAAAGTTTTATTGATTTTACACATCAACAGATAAACAAATGACAGTGGTCTACTAATTGTTCGGTACATATCAATAATTCTGTTAACATACCCCACATGTCAATGCCCTCACCTACCCGCTCCCTCCACCCCCTCTACCCCCACCCCCCATGTCAGTGTGCCTCATATGGTACTCTTGCAGTGCAACATAAGTCTGCATGAAACTGCAGGTGTCTCCTCCAAGGTCTGAAACAAGAACCCCCATTCCGATATAGGGTCCGATCGCTGAGCAGACCCATGTCTGCACCTCCTTCCAACCTCCACTACCCTCAGTGTGATCATTCAGTCCCTTGACCGGTAACAGGTGTGTAGGTCTAATGCGCCAGTCCCCCTGTAGGTGTCCCCGCCCTCCCTGCTACCATCGCTCCCTCAGGGCCTGCCTGAGCCTCCTCCTCACTGCTCTCTGCTATGTCTGACACCGATTGTAATTCTACTACCAGCGCACTCCATACCCTGGCTGTTTCCAGTGCTTTATCATTGGCTGCACGGGCGGCTAACTGTAAGCGGAGGGTCCCCTCACTAGAAGCCCATTGCTGGAAACACCCCCGCCACCTCAAAAAGCTGGGACCCCCCCTGGACTTCCAGTGTAGGGTGAGCTCCCTCTTGGCCATGATCAACCCCAGATCGAAAAATTTACTGGTAACTTTCGTGGATGGGGTGTGCGGGAACCAAAGTAGGAGGCAAGCTCCCATGTCAATTTCAACTTGGCGTCCAGTAATCTCATTTAGACAAGTCACGACATCAGCCCAATACGAACCGAGCCCCGCGCAGGCCCAGAACATGTGTCCAAAGTCAGCACCCTCAGAGTTACATCGAGGGCACGCCGAATGCGCCTCACCGAAAACCCGCTGGATCTTCGCCGGCGTCCAATACGCCCTATGTAGAGTGTAATATTGGACCAATTGGAACCGAACATTGCGCGTGCCCTTCCAGGCCCGGCGCACAAGTTGGGACCAAGTCATCTCCGGGATCTGTCGGCCCAGGTCCGTCTACCAGCGTTCCCGCAGCTTGTCTAGTAGGGGGGGCCATCCAGCGCCAATCTCCTATATAAACAGGTAATGGCCTTGAAGGTGCCTGCCGCCATCACGACATATTGACAGCCTAATGATGTGGGAGGTTCCGCCAAGCCCTCTCTCCAACGCCTCTGGATCGCAGTGACCAAAGCCGCGTGGAGTAGGAAGTCGCCTCTCGGTAAGTCAAATGCCTCCCGCAGGTCGGAGAACGATAACAAGACACCATCCCTGTACAAGTCTCCTACCATGTGGACCCCGTTGTCCTCCCAAGTAGCCAGCCCTGACCAGTCCCCGCCGTGCGGGAGGGCTGTACACATACCTAAGGGGATCTCCGGCGCATAAGGGATGTGGACACCAGCCCGTTTTTTACCACGAAGCCAGCAGTGGCGGAGGGTGCGTTCCTCCAGAGACAGCTGGTCCAGTCGAAGTCCCTGTTGAAGCAATATGAAAGACAGAACATGTCGCCGTATAATTCTGCCCTGCGGGCCGTCCGGACCCCTAAACTCCCGCGCCACAGCCTGTGTAAGCCACTGCAGCTGTGCCGCCAGGTAGTACCATTCGAAATCCGGCACAGCGAGGCCTCCCTCCTCCCGCGATCTAAGTAGGGTGGATAAAGCTACGCGCCTCCTGCCAGAGCCCCAGAGGAATCCTATCACCATCGACCGCAATGTCTGAAAAAAGGAGAGCGGAATCCACACCGGTAGTGTGCAGAAAAAATAAAGCAGGCGCGGGAGGACCACCATCTTCAGTAATGCTATTCGCCCGGCCACAGACAAGGGAAGGGTGCGCCAAAATCCAATATTGCCTCTGATGCCTCTCAAAGCTCTGCCCATGTTCCCCTCATACAGGGACGCATGGGTATGATAAACGTGAACCCCGAGGTACGGTAGACACTCCGGCTCCCAACGTAGTTCCCCAAGCTCTGCGGGCCGCGCACACAGAGGAGTCAGAGGGAACAGGCAGGTCTTGGACCAGTTAACACGGAGCCCCGATAGCGCACCAAACTCTCGGAGCAAAGCCCGCGCTCCCCGCACCGACATCTCCGCATCGGCCAGATACAGCAGGAGGTCGTCAGCGTATAGCGAAATGTGGTGCTGAACACCACGTAACAGCACCCCCTCGTAGTGCCGTCCCTGGCGTGCCCGCGCCGCCAGAGGTTCAATCGCCAAGGCGAATAGGAGCGGGGACAGGGAGCAACCCTGCCTAGTACCCCTCGTCACTGCACACGCCGCGGAGATCGTACGTCCCGTGCGGACCCGAGCCGCAGCAGAGGCGTAAAGCAGCTGCGTCCACCGGACGAATCCGTTCCCCAACCCGAACCGACGCAGCACACAAAACAGATATGGCCATTCCACGCTATCAAACGCCTTTTCGATATCCACCGAAAGAACAGCCGCGTCTGGAGGGCCCTCCCCCTCAACGTCCATAACCCGTATCAAACGCCGTATACACGCCGAGGTGCTCCGTGTGGGGATAAATCCCGCCTGATCCGGGTGCACGAGGGCACACATGTGGGCCGACAGTCACGTGGCCAGTATCCTGCTCATCACTTTATAGTCCACAGTGAGCATCGAGAGCGGACGATATGCCGTTCTAGCCGTGGGTTGGCCGCCCTTCTTCAACAACGGCACAATAATCGCTTCCCTCGTAGACTCCGGTAGCCTGCTCAGTTCCCACGCCTCCCCATAGACCTGCAACAACTGAGGTGTCAGAAGGTTAAGGAATGCAACGTAGAACTCCACCGGGAGTCCATCGCCCCCGGCCTCTTCTTCCGGGCCATATGTTTGATCGCTGCTCTAATCTCCCCCTGTGTAACAGCAGCACCCAAGGCATTGCCCTGCTCCGGTGCCAGCTGTGGCAGCTGGGCCTCATCTAAGAAGGCATCCAATCCCTCCGGGGGCAGTGACAGCCTACTCCGATATAACTCCGAATAATAAGCTAGGAACTGGTCATTGATTTCCCGTTGGGACTAAACCAGCGCCCCAGTAGGCGTGCTGAGGGATAAGATCGGTGTGTTCCCAGAGTGAGGATTCGCTAGCCACGCCAGCAACGAACCGGCTCGATCCCTCTCGGCGTGGGCCCGAACCATGTACTCCCGATAGTCATGACAGCGAAGCCTTTCCACCTGCACGGCTACCCGTTCCCTGGCCACCAACACTTCCCCCCTATCGCCCCCCACCGCGTGGGTAGCCTTCTCCACCCGCCGGAGCGAGTCCTCCTCCCGCTCCACGTCAGCCAGCAGCGTCCTACGCACCCCGGCCGAGAATGAGAGGCACGCGCCTCGTACCACCACCTTGAAGGCATCCCATTCGATCGCTCTGGCCGATGCGGTGCCCGCGTTCTCCTGAAAATAGCGCTCAAGGCATTCCTGCAACTCCGTGCGAAATACCGGATCTTCCAGCTTCAACGGATTCAGCCGCCATGTGGGAATCGGCTGCCGCTGTCTAGACCAAAGGACCGTGAGTAAGCAAGGGTTGTGGTCTGAGATCGTCCTCGCCAAGTATTCGCTACTGCATGCCAGTTCCTGGGCACCAGCCGTACAGAGAATGGTGTCAAGGCGGACGTGGAGATCGTGTGGTGTGGAATAAAACGAGTAGTCCCTGTCGGTGGGATGGAGCGTACGCCAGGCCTCCAGGAGGCCCCACTGCTCTTGCCAGGTCCTCCGGGCTGTGGCCACCCTGCGCACTACCGATTGAGCCAGCGGGGGATGAGAGCGATCTAAGTCCACATCCACCACCGAATTAAAGTCCCCCCCCAGGAACACCGTGCCGATCAAAAGGGACGCCAACCTCTTGGAGAGCGCCGAGAAGAACGCGGCCTGGTCAAAATTAGGGACATAGACACTGCATAGCGTGACGTCCCGGCCATCCAGTCTCCCCAACACCGCAACAAACCTCCCTTCTGAATCAACCTCCGTCGTCATGGGTTGGAAGGGGACGCCCGCCCGAACCCAGATCAACGCTCCTCTAGCATGGGCGGAATAGGTAGTATAGAAAAGTTGCCCTCTCCAACGCCGCTGAAGCGCTCGCCCCTCTGCCAGAGTTAAATGCGTTTCCTGCAAAAAGGCCACCTGAACCCCCCTACGCACTAGATATGCATGCACCATGTACCTCTTACCCATGGAGTTGAGCCCCCGCACATTCCATGTAACACATTTCAGTTCTAACTTAGCCGCCATCAGTAAGTCGATAGCGGCGGCCGAACCACAACAACCCTAGCAGCACACTGACAAACCCCTGCAACATCCAACACCCCCAACCAACCCCAACCCACCCTCCCCCAGAACAGGCGCAAAACAGTTGTTACCCATCCAAACTCCTACCCCCACAAATGTGGCAAACTCTGGAAAGTACCAGAGACTCACAGGTTATGTGAGAGAGAGGGGATAGCTCAACACCCTCCGGCCGGACAGCCCGAGACCAAACGCTCCGGGATGGGCCAATCCCGATTAAGAAGGGATCTCTCCTCCCCCTCCCTCCCCAGCAGCACCCCTGCCCAATCAAGAACACAGTGCCAGAGGGTCCCCGACAGCCCCGTTAACTCCCCGGTAAGGTAGGGAAAGGAGCCACACCCAGCACCCCGCAGGAAAAGACTCCAGTGACCATGGTACAGTCACCCCCATAGTTCGGGCACCCCTCCTTACTGTTCCTTGCTCAGTCACCAGGCGGTCACTCGTCCAACAGTCCATCGGCCGTCTGGGGGGTAACCTGTGGCGGATCCCCAAGTTCCTTCTCTGAACCCCCATCCGAGCCCCCCGGTCCCGCTTCATCAGAGCCCAAACGAGAGCCCGAGTCCACCACAGGGCCCTCCGCCGCTACTCCAGAAATGAGCGACACCGCCTGCAGGGCGGCCTGTCTCTCCAGTTCCGTCTGTGACGCCGATGGGGAACGACGGCTCTGTCCTCGATTCCGATTGCGCCTGCTCCGACGTGGCCGTGGCCGGCCTTCCGTGCTTTCCGGCCATGTGCCCGTACCATCTTTGCCCGCTCTGTACCTTTCCAGCCATTGCCATGCGTCATCAGGTGAGTCACAAAACGTCGCCGCTCCATCCACCAGCACCTTCAGGCGTGCCGGGAACAGCAAAGAGTACCGAACTCCCTCGTCGCGGAGTGCTCGCTTGAAAGCGACGAAGGAGAAGCGGCTGCGCTGGACCTCCTGAGAGTAGTCGGGAAAGAGGGACACAGATGCATTGTCCACCTTGTACGGACCATTCGACCTAGCTTGACGGAGGATAATGTCTCGATCCCTGAAGTGTAGCAGTCGGACTATCACAGGCCGAGGGGGGCGGCCCGGAGCCAGAGGCCTGGCCAGGACCCTGTGAGCTCTCTCCAAGGTATAGAAGTGCGTCAGGCCCTCCGGCACCACCACATCCCGCAGCCAGCGTTCAAGATAGGAGATCATATCATCCCCCTCGACATTTTCAGGCAAACCCAACACTCTGATGTTGTTGCGCCTGTTGCGCCCTTCCGCGTCAGCTGCCCTCCTCTCCAGTTGCTGCACCCTTCGCGCCAAATCATCCAGCGCAACGTCCGTTGCTTTCCGGGCCGGTTCGAGCGTCTCCAGCACCAGCTCCGCAGATTTGACGCGGTCAGCAAGTTTGTCGTGGTCCGCTTTCAGTAGGCCGAGGTTCGTGGAGACCAGTGCAATATCCTGGTGCAGCGCTTCTCTCGTGTCCCCTATGGCCTTAAGGATCTGGTCCATCTGCTGCTGTTGGAGGCCAGTGCTCAGGCTGTCCGCTGGTCGCTGGTCGTGCACTTCGGAGGAGTCCTCAGCTTGGTCCGCCGAGGCCGCGCCAGCACCCTTCCGTGGCTTCCCCATGATGCACCACCAGAGCACGTAATCGCGTCAGGCACCAGGCGTCTGACCCGTAGTCGGACCAGGGCTGCAGGGCGCACCTCCACCTAGCAGGCCCGCACGTGAAGCAAGGCGGGGTCCACTAGAGAACTCCGGGGGATAGTGCAGGGCCACTCTCCAGCTCTCCAGAGCGCAAACACGGGCCGTCAGGCGTGCCAGTTGTGGTGGGTCGCACCAGTCACCCAACGGACGACCGTGGAATCCAGGAAATAGGACCCGCAGCCAGGGGAGCTCCAATGCCACTCCGGCGTGTATCCGGGACCAAGGCCAGAGTCTCGCGCCAGGGGAATCAGCCACGCCGAAGCAGGCCTGCCGGAGGCCTCTCGTATCCCAGTGCCCGTGACGTGGGCCCCAATGCGGCACCACCAGAGTTCAAGCACGGTCCCCCCGATGCAGTAGCCGGCCCCTGGTATCGCACCAGCTCCTGGCCCTCCAAGTGTATAACCGGGCCCTGAGGGGGCCTAGCACCAACTCCCGCGTCCGGTGCCCGGTCGGCTCCGCTATACGGTCGGAAATCCTGGCCCCAAAGCACCTGGCGTGCAGCCTTGCCAAGAGCCGTCCCACACAGTGCCTGCGCCTACAAGTCTGCCACGATCTGTGGGTGCCCCTCAGCAGCCAGGTGCAGCGTCGTCGCTGTGTCTCTCGGGCCCGGCTCCCCGTCCGTGTGTTCCAGCCAAGTGCAGCTGTGGGCACACAGATGACCACTGTGCCCTCCTCAGCCGAGCCGCCCCTCCAGTCGCGCCGGCTCGCGCACAGCCGCGCTAGCACAGACCCCTCGGCGGCCCCTCCCAAGCCGAGGCCGGGGATCAGGAACAGAGGCAGGCCGTCCGGCAGCGCTCCAGCCTCCCGCCGAGGTCAGGGCGATCGCGGGGCCCCTCCAGCGTGTAGCAGTTATCTCGCCCTCACACCTCCAGGCACCACAGCATGTCGGCTCTCCGCCAGCCAGGCACAGCTCCGCTCAGGACCAGTCCTCCGCTCCTTCACACCAGCCAGGCGCAGCCGCAGGCCCTCAGGCGTCCGCACAGGAGTCCGCAACGCCCTCCGCAGCCGGGGCGCCCCTCCGGTCGCGCTGCCTCCCACACCGCCGCGGCGGGTCAGACCTTCCGGCGATTCCTCCCAAATCGAGGCCGGGGATCAGGGGCGAGCGTAGGCCCACTGCAAGATGGCCGCTCGCCGGCGCTCCAGTCACCCGGCAGCCGCCGAGACCAGGGCGATCGCGGGGCTCTGCAGGTGTCCAGCAGCCGTCGAGTCGCCCCCACACCTCCAGAAGCCACAGAAGGTCGGTGGGGTCGCTGGAAAGGGAGATTACCAGGATAAATGCCGAGATTGGCCTGGAGCTCCGGACCTAAGCGACCATGCTCGGCGGTGCTCAAGCCACGCCCCTCTTCCCCTTACGCTGATGTTTGATGTTTTAGTGCAAATCAATCCTTGAGCACCTTGGACCCTTTTTGTCAGCAAGTGGGCTGAGCAGCTCGTGAATCAGATCCAATTAATAGACTGTGGGAGGTCAACGTCTGGAAGCCATGTCAATAGATAGTCTCCAGGCACAGGAACACACATTGCTGAAGGAATCTTTAACCAGATGAATTTGACTTTCATAACTCCACGAGTAAGGATAGAAAAGTCATCCTAATCAATACAATGCCAGTTAGGTCAGTTCTAAAAACATAATAGCCCATATCAGAATCGTTCAGCAGAACCTGGAAAAATGTTGCGAAGACCTGCATCGTAGCTTTAAGAACATGTCCATAGCATTCCATGGGTATGTCTGGATATATTTATTTATTAATTTACACTGTGTAAAAACATAATTCGCTAAAGAGTATCTAGGGGGCACATGCATCAATGGAAATTGCATTCGCAAATGGTGCGAATCGCAAAATTCGGCCGTTTGCGAATGCAATTCCAATTTTTGGGATGCATTAACATTTTTGTAATTTTCGCAATTTAAGAAATCGCACAATTGTGATTTCTTAAATTGCGATTGCATTTAAGGAATCTCAAATTGAGATTCCTTAAATGCAATGCATCAAACTTTAAAAATTTGCGAATTCGCAAATAAGTGGAGGAAATTACCATGAAGTTGACCTTCATGGTAATTTGCGAAAAACTTTGAAAAATGCACTAAAGTGCATTTTTCAAAGTTCCCATTTTACACACACACATGCCCTTGGGGCATGTGTGTGCGCAAAATGTACTTCTAGGCAGATTTCAGGGGTGCAACAGGGTGTCCTTTGGACACCCCTGCACCTTTGAAATTGCATTCTTAATTTGCGAATTTCTAATGGTGAATTGCAAATTAAGAATGTCTTTCCATTCATTCCTATGGGCCTCTAAGCCCATAGGAATGGATGGGGAGGTATTCCTTAATTGCTATTCTCAATTAGAGAATCGCAATTAAGGAATTTTAAGAAATCGCTTTTTTTTAGCGATTTCTTGAGGCATTGCAGTTTGCAATTCCTTAATTGCGATTCCTTATTTTTGGCAATTAAGGAATCACAAAATGCAATATTGATGCATGTGCCCCTAGGTGCCTGGAAAGAAAACAGAACACAGGAGCTTGAAAATTAAAACGTATTCAAAGAGCAGACCTAAACAAAAGATCCGTGCGTATACAGATTTTCCAAAAGGCAAGCAATATCACTCCTTTCCAATATGAGCTGGATGTGTAACCCAGAGGGAAACTGAGATGACAAAAAAATTTGTCCTGACAATTGCATTTTTTCTTGAGGAGGGGGGGGGGAGTTGGAGATAGTCAAGCTCATGTAATAAGCATACGGTTGCATGAATCTCGTCATTTTTTGTTCCAAGTACCAAGCAGTATTTCCTCGCACACATTAGAATACCAAGGTCAAAATCTTGAAACGAAACTGGTTTTTACAAGGCAGTGATTCTGTCTCTGTAGAAGAGACACCAGGTGCGGAGTCCAACATTCAAACGTACTGCTGGCTTTTTTAGTCCCTTTAATCAGATACTCTGGAATTCTACTATCCATGGCATTACCATAAATACGTTTGGATTTAACTAGTACAGCTGAGGCCTGTTCTAGCAAATTCGATTCAATTCTGGGGGATAGAATGATAGGATGAAGAGGAGTGCTTAATTTGAGCAGGTGGTTGGTTTCCTGTGCTCTGCGCTTACTCAACTCCGGTTCAACTCCGGTAGTTCTGACAATCTGCCACAGGGTGGCACTATCTGGATAATTTAGAGATGTTCACAACAACAGTTATTGATTCAATATACATAAAAAATATCATTACCTTCGGCCCAAGCCATTCTTATAGCTTTGAGGGCTGAAACAGTTCGAGTTGTCACACTTCTAGGAGTGCGATGGTTAGTAGTTGGGTTGTCACTATCATTGGCAGCAAGGCAAGGGCAATCTGTAGTGCAAGATCCAGTGGCCTCCTGAGGAAAGCCTTGGTACTTTTTTTTTTACAAATTAAGCACTGATAGAGGCTTAATAAATTTAGAAATTGAGATTATAAAGGTGGTGGAGCAAGAAAGGCGGTAGTAACAGTGTGGCTCATATGATGAAGATATTGTTTTGCATAATTATGAAGTATCATGAGTCTGATGGAGATATAATCATATGTCCGAAGAAAGACTCAGGGGCATATTATCAAGGGCAGTATTGCCGCTTGAGCTGCACTTTTTGCCGCTAAAGCAGTGATATTCTTATCGCCCTATTAACAAGGCGGCGCTAACATGCATCAGCGCATGTTAGCAGCAGATTTTCTAACGCTACGCATCTTCGCGATATACATCACTAATGAGATGCAAAGTATGCGTTCCTTACAATTACTGCATTGAAAAACGTTGCAAACACAACTTCGCTGCATTATCAATGCGTAGTGATGAGAAAAGGCGCTAAGCCCCCATTAACGTGTGATCCTAACGCCTGAATAAAACCTGACTTACCATTATTGCCTATGGGAGGTGGATAGCATGGTTAAGTACACACTCCCCTATTACCAAGCTTTTCATTAGCGCTGTGAAATCATCGCTGGCTTTCACACGCTAATGAGGATTATCGCAGTCTATCACTGGATTGCACTTTGACTGTTAGCAAAGCGTTGCTAATACGCTCTAACACAGCAATATGATTCAGGATAGAGGGCGATAATGTAAAATGCGCTAAGCTCGTTTTGCGATATTTATCGCAGTTTGTCGATAATATGCCCCTCAGTGAGCTCAACGTTCGCCACTGATAAATCTGGTGTTCTGGAGTTCATGCTTTTGAATCCTGGTAATGTTGATTCACCATTCCTTCCTTCCAAGATGAGAAAATTGAGTGCCACTTATGAGTAATAGAAATATCTGTTAGACACAGCATGTACATATTAAAGCAGTGCAGTATTTAGCGAAATATAGAAAATCTGCATTATAATTAGTAGGTTCCTTGTGCAAATTTGCACAGATTATCCGCTTGAAAAAAATCCAAAAATGGCAAATGGGACTTTAAACAAACTGAAGATTTCCATGCATATAAGGAAGGTTAGTGTATTTTTTACAAGAAATTTTCTCCCTTACTACAGAATGTTTGCACATGAGGTCGAACTATGAAATTGCGGGTGAAAGCAATGGGAAATTCTGTAAATGTTATGTTATGTTATGTTATAACTACTTATTAGCGCTCAGCTGCCTCAGCAAAGGGGAGTCCTGGCGCTTACAGCAGCTAGAAGAACAGCATACTATGGTGGAGCCCAGTAAGACAGATTCCAGCAAGAACTTCTTATTTTTTTAAGGGAAAAAGGTGAGTTTTGACTGCCATCCTGAAGGTCAACAGGTCGTCCAGTTCTCGTATGTGGGCCGGTAATGAGTTCCACAATTTGGCTGCCAGACAGCGAAAGGAGCGGCCTCCCGCTCTGCAGCGTTTTATCCAAGGCACCGTAACCAAATGCTGCCCCATAGAACGTAATGCACGGGAAGGGACATACGGGATCAGCAGGTTATCGAGCATTTTAGGCGTAGCCAGTTTCAGAATTTTAAAAGACAGGCAAAGCGTCTTAAACCGAATCCTCTGAGTCATAGGGAGCCAGTGAAGCCTCCGGATGGTATCGGCGTTGGAGCTCAAAAATAGAAAACCTTCCTATGTTGTGATGACCACAATAGAGACGACCTGCATCCAAATAAAGCTCCATGATTTAAGCACGTAACGTGATAATTACACTGATGTTGCAGCTTATAGGCACTTATTTCCAAGAACCGTAAGGAAAAAAGAGAATACACTAATGGCTAAAGAAATTTTTATTTTCCTCATCAGCTGTTTGGGAAAAGAATCTGGGAACTCCATTCATAAGCCTACAATGTATTCAAGTCTCTTTTGCTCCATTACACTAAACAGAGTTGTCAGGGACATGCCCTTCATGCTGATGAAACCATCTACTACAGAGTACGAACTATCGGACTATACCTCCGAGGCATATGCTGAAATGCTAATGCTACTAAACAGGTTGGAAAATGTATGCAAGATATGCAGTTTTGCCTTACAGAGCTTTGGGGGTTCTGACATAAGATAAAAAACTCTCAATTTGATTGTCACGTTCACGCTTAACAGTGGTTCACTATCATACTGGTTCTGAAGAACTACGTTCTTCAGAACCAGTGCCCAGTGTGCAGTCACATGCTTAAACAATCCGTTACCTTTAGTAGTGCACAAGGTGGGGTCTATTACTCCTCACAGTCACTCAAAGTAAATCTACATGACAGTCTAACAGTCTGCATAATAGATTATAACTCATCCTGTTAAAAAATCTTAAAGTCATAGGTACAAGGAAAGCAACAATATACTCTGCCTACTTCAATCAATCAATCAATCAACCATTTTTAGTAGAGTGCAGCACTGTCACCCCTAGGAGTATGTGGACATTGAGGGGGCCAGCACTGTCACCCCTAGGAGTATGTGGACATTGAGGTTGCCATATCTCCGTCGAAGAGCCAGTTCTTGAGCTACTTTCTGAAGTCTACCAGGGAGAGTACTGTTTGGAGCTGGAGCGGTAGGTCGTTTTCAGGTCTTAGCAGCGATGTAGAAGAAGCAGGCCCCTCTGTGGCTGCGATGAATATGGGCGGTATGCGTGAGGGCAAATAAGACGGAGCGTAGGTGTCTTGTGGGTAGGTGGAATTTCAGTTGATGGTTGATGTAGGCTGGTCTTGTTATGTTATGTTATGTTAAGGCCGTACTTTTAGAGCGCACGGCTACCCGAAGGGGTGTCCCGGCGCTTTGGCAAAGAGACCTGAAACCTGAAACACAAAGGCAGCAGCACCACAGTCGCAGTTATTACGCGGAAAAGAGCATGGTCTTCAGCTCTTTCCTAAAAGCCAGGAGACTCTTGGCTTTGCGTAGGGAGAGAGGGAGCTCGTTCCAACAGCGAGCTGCCACAAATTGAAAGGACCGTTCTCCCATCCGGACACGTTTGGCCGTGGGCATCTCCAATTTAGCCAAATCGGCAGATCGCAACACCCTCCGCGGCACATAGAAGGCGATCCGCTTTCTGATATAATTAGGACCGATAGAGTGGAGGGCTTTGAAGGCCAGCGTAAGAATTTTGAATCTGATTCTTTTGGAGATAGGCAACCAGTGCAACCTATTCAGAAGCAGTTGGGCGCTGGTTCTCCTAGGCAAGCCGAAGATGGCTCTGGCTGCCGAATTTTGGACAATTTGTAGTCTGGCCAGGAGGTACCTAGGCAGACCCGCAAAAAGCGCATTAGCGTAATCTAACCTAGATCCCACTAGCGCCTGAACTACTGTCTTCCGGTACTGTAGGGAGAGCAGAGGAAGAAACTTCCTCAACATCTTGAGGATGCCAAAACATTTCCCAGATATCCCCATAATGTGGGGGCGGAAAGAGAGATCATCATCAAACACCACTCCCAGATTTTTCACTTGGGAAGATGATTTCTCAGGGGTGAACATATCCTGGGGCCACCAGAACTTCCAGCCCGGGTCAGGGGCACAGCCAAAGAAAAGCAGCTCAGGTCTTTGGTTGTGTAGAGCTTTGTATGCATGTGAGAGGATCTGGAACTGGCATCTTTTCTTGATGGTTTTTTTAAAAAGTTCATTTTTTCCTTTGCATAGTTATTTAAAACCATTGCAACATTTGCTTAAAAAGAGAACAAAGGATATGTTAAAATTGTTACTGTACAATAGTAAAAAACCATAAAACAGGGACCACAATTACTATACAGAGAAATTTAGCTATACAGGCTATGCCAAACTTCATTTGTTCGCAAGATAAAGTGCAGTGCATTCACTGTTCCTAGCTGGTTCTGGACGTGGGCATGTTGATCGAGCCCTTTAGTCTGTATTGTTCTTCTTGTTTGTTCTTGCTCACTAATTTTTTTGTTCAAGAAAAGGGCTAATGCTCTGACCTTTAAAGAGGACCAGTCCTAGATTATAAATTAGTTAGTTGCATTGCTAGGGCTTCTTCCTTGTGTGGCTTACTTACATGGCTATTCCAATATTGAGTGTTTTTTGTTCGGCCAACTTTAAGAATTTTACTAATCTGCAGTTCAGCTGCGTATTTCCTGGATTGAAACAATGCAACACCGCTTGTCTCCTGGTACGGGAAGCTTTTAACAGCAGTATCTGTTCTTGATGTCGATCCTTACAGGTCCAGATTAGGTGTAAAATGTCTCCTTGCTTGGAGTTGCACAGCCTACGCGTGCTTTGAGTTGTGGCCCTCAGCCATGGTGGAAGATGCTGGATGCATGGGAGGATGCCCAGTCTGTGCTTTAGGAATTTCATTTTTATCTCTTTGGAGTAGCCCTGATTAAAGTACTTTTGTGGTGCAAGTAATTTATAAGAGCTCAAGGTCATCCAGGCATAGGATCTGTCTACACCGCAATTTGTTTTACACATTTCCATGCCAATTCTTTGAAAACTGAATGACCAAGTTGAGTACTCCAAAGATCTGTGAGCTTGGTACTTTCCAGAGATGTCTGAAAATATCTCCTTGCTTGGCAGGTGTCCCTGTGTTTGATTTCATGCCACAGCAGTTGGTTCAGCGTATTTGAAGTGGCATTTCTAATTTTGTGCCAGCAGATAACTTAAGACCCGTGCCTGGCCAGGAATTGATTTAGGAGGCCAAACTCAAACCTTATTTGAGCCAGTGAGGTATAAGGCGGAAGGCAAAGCATGATTCTCTAGGATTTAACCAGTGCACTATCTAGTATCTTGGCGTCCCTCCCCCTCAATGCTTCACTGCCATAGGTGATCGTCGGGAGTAGTTTGGCCTGAACTACCTTCAGCAGCGGGCTCAGTGTCGGCCCGTCAGTTTGTTAGCAAGATTTTTTACTGAAAGTGCTATTGCCAACCCTCTCCTTCTTATTTCCTCTTTTTGGTGTTTGAAGGTTCCTTCCTTGTCAATTATGACTCCTAGATATTTATAGTTCTGCGATGATTCAAGTTGTTTACCATTCAGAAACCAATTCCTCTGCCGATTTCTTTCGTTGTTTATTGTCATTGACCGAGTCTTACTGAGAATGATTTTTAAGTTGTTTTCTGTGGCACAGTTCTCTTGATGGGGAGCCAGTGGAGGTTTCTGAGGTATGGGGTGATGCGGGTCCATTTGGGGAGGGCAAGGAGGAATCTGGTTGCGGTGTTCTGTATGTCTGGAGTCTTTTGAGGAGTTGGAGAATCTGATGTAGAGTGCGTTGCCGTAGTCGAGGCGGCTGAGATGAGGGTCTGCGTGATGGTCTTCTTAGTGTTGTTTGGGATCCATCTGAAGAGTCTGAGTAGCACGTGTAGGGAATGGAAACTATAGGAGGCGACTGCATTTATGTGTAGTTTCAAGGCCAGTTGACTGTCGAGGATGATACCAAGGTTGAGAGTGTGGTCTGTCAGTGTGGGCGTTGGTCCGAGTTCTGTTGGCCACCAGCTGTGGTCCCACGCAAAAGGGTTTTTTCCGAAGATCAGTACTTCTGTTTTGTCGGAGTTGAGTTTGAGACAGCTGTCTTTCATCCATTTGGTTACGTCGGTCATGGTGCTGCCGATTTGGCGTTGGTGGGGTCCTCGGTAAGTGAGAGGATGAGTTGAGTGTCATCGATGTAGGAGATTATGTTGAGGCCATGGGATCTGACTACAGTTGCGAGGGGGTTCATGTAGATGTTGAACAGGGTGGGGCTGAGGGATGATCCTTGGGGTACGCCTCATGTGATGTCTTTGGGTGCGGAGGTGAAGGGAGGCAGTCGGATACTTTGTATGTGTCCTGAGAGGAAAGAAGTGACCCACTTGAGGGCGTTTTGTTGTATGCTGGCATTGTGGAATCTGTCAATGAGGGTGTGGTGGGATATGGTGTCAACTTCATCAGATAGGTCAAGGAGGGTTAGGGTCACGGTTTATCTGCGGTTGAGGAGATATCTGATGTCGTCTGTGGCGGCAATCATTGCAGTCTGAGTGCTGTGGTTGGCGTTGAATCCTGATTGTAAGCTGTCTAGTAGGTGGTTGAGTTCCAGGTGTTTGGTGAGCTGTTGGCGGATGTCTTTCTCGAGTACTTTTGGCCAGGTGGGGGAGCAGGGAGATCGTTCTGTCATTTTTGAGGTCGCTGGGGTCGTCCAAGGGATTCTTTAGAAGAGGTCTGACCTCTCCATATTTCCATTCATCTGGGTAGTTTGTTATGGCGATGGAGGTGCTGAGGATGCTGGTGAGCTCTGTGCTGATTAGGTTGGCCCGAGGTTTGAGAGATGGTAGAAGCAGGGGCCGATGGGTGCCCCAGATTGGATTGACAACATAATGGTTGAGGTGGTCTGCGCAGTGAGTGGAGACCAGATGGTTGGTGTACAGTCAAAATATTGATTTTTAAATATCGACCTACCTTAATATCGAGCTTTTAATATGGGACAGAATATCAAAGTCAAGATATCGTTGACCAGAATATCGACCCCAAGGTAAGTAATATTGTTTTTTTTATATCGAAGTAAGTAATATTGTAAGCAAAAATATTGTCCTTAATAATTTCGAAGACAAATTAGTGTTATGTATTTTAGTATGTATTTTATATGTATGTTCAACGTATTTTTAATGTATTTTCATAAATTCTTAAAACAATGTTTAGAAATTAGTAATTTTGTTAAAGAAAATTTGGGGTTTTAGTATCAGAGCGGGTTGTGGGTTTATAGGGGAATAGGGTGGGAAGTAATTTAATTATAAGTAATTATTTCATATGTTTTTATTTATTGTTATAGATTATTCATTAATTGGTAAATAATTTTTTATAATTAGTACTTTATAATTATGTTATTATAAGTAAATATAATTAATTTGTATTTATTGTCATTGTAAATTAATATATTGTTAATTAATTATTAATTGGTAATTAATGTGTATTAATTGTTTGATTTATAATTATATTACTTATAATTAATGTATTATTAATTTTGATTTATAGTTCTTGTTAATTAATTTTTTGTTCATGAATTATTAATTGGTAATTCATTTTTATTAAGTGATTAATTGATAATGAATTATGTTATTGTTATGTGTAGTGGGTTGTGAGTATATAGGGGAATAAGGCGGGAAGTAATTAAAATAAATTTAAATAATGAATATGTTTATTTATTGTTATTGATTATTAATTTATTGTTAATTAATTATTAATTGGCAAGTAATTTTCATTAATTGGTTAATTTATAATTATAAGTATTATTATAATTAATTTATTAATAATTGTTATTAATTGATAATTAAATTAATTGTGTTTTTATGTGTAGTGTGTTGTGTGTTAATGGGGGAATAGTGTGGGAAGTAATTTAATGTTATTTAAGTAAATATAAATGTACATATATTTGTATTTATGAATAATTGTTTTGTTAATTAGTTATTGATATGTTATTTATTTTAAAAAAATGTAATTGATAAGTATGTTAATTTAACCCCTACGCTATCCTACATTTTCCTCACTGTTACACTCACTGGAGTTGGAATAGTAATTTTAACCCCTACGCTATCCAACGCTTTCCCTACTGTTGCACTCACTGGAGTGGGAATAGTAATTTTTACCCCTATGCTTTCCAACGCTTTCCCTACTGGTGCACTCACTGGAGTGGGAATAATAATTTTTACCCCTACGCTATCCAACACTTTCCCTACTGTTGCACTCACTGGAGTGGGAATAGTAATTTTTAACCCTACGCTATCCTGCGCATTCCCTACTGTTGCACTCACTGGAGTGGGAATAGTAATTTTTACCCCTACGCTATCCAGCGCTTTACCTACTGTTGCACTAACTGGAGTGGGAATAGTAATTTTTACCCCTACGCTTTCCAATGCTTTCCCTACTGTTGCACTCACTGGAGTAGGAATAGTAATTTTTACCCCTACGCTATCCTGCCTTTTCCCTTCGGTTGCGCTCTCTGGTGTGTGAATAGTAATTTTTACCCTGACGCTATCCAAAACTTTCCCTAATATTGCAATATGTGGATTGAGTATATATATTAATTTATATGTATATGTTTAATTACTTTTCACATTATATGTATTAGTTATTATTTTTAAATATGTTTTTAATATTTGTATCTATATTTCTTTTAATTATATGTATTATTTACTTAATTTTACATTATTATTAAAATATTTTTAAAACTATATTTTAAACATTTATATTTTTTGACAACGATATTTTTTTTCTTCAATATTTTTGTACTTACCTTTATGTAGATAGGACTTCGATATTTTTGACATCGATATTTCTGTGACGATATTTTTGTAGGTCGATTTTCTGTCCGTCGATACTTAGTCAGACATTCCAGATGGTTATCATTCGGCTGGTGTTTGCTTGTTACTTGAGGCTGTCGAGGTAGGGGGTCATGAGTTGGGGGTCAAAGTTGTTGGAAATGGTGGGTATCTTGATGTAGAGGTGTTCTGAGAGGGCGTCGCAGAGTTCTTGGGAGGGGTGGATGGTGCTTTCTGTGGCTGATGGATTGGCAAATTCCTTAACGATTTTGAATAGTTCCTTTGTGCGGTTGGCTGCGGTGTCGATGCAGTTGGTTATGGTTGCTCTCTTGGTTCCCTTGAGACGCAGGTGGTAGTCGTGGAGGGCTGCTCTGTCAGATGGGTCCTTGGAGATGCACCATCGCTTCTCGAGTTGGTAACAGTTGTGCTTGGTGGTTCTGAGCTCTGGGGTGTTCTAGCTGGCCTGTGTAGAGGCTTTGTTGGTTTATGCTGGTTTAAGCAGGGCAGCTCTGTCAGAGCATTCGTTGATCCAGACAGCGAAGTTATAGATAGCCTGGTCGAGGTGTTCTGAGGTTCTGGGTTGTGAGCTGCTGAGAGTTCAATGTGTCTCAGCAACTTTGCCCCAGCTATGATGGGGGGTGCTGTGCTGCTTGGCAGTGGTGTGCTGAGTTCTGCCCAGGATGCTAAAGTGTATGATGGCATTGTCGGTTCAAGGGAATTCTGTGCTTTAGGCAACTAAATGATGTAGTGCCTATCGCTGGTCATTTTAAAATGCCCGATAAAAGCATGCTGGGAACAAAACTGGGATCTCATTCTTAACATGCAGGGTGTAGGAATCATCTTTAATTAGAACCTCCGTCTCATATTGTTATATTCCACATAGGTACCCCATATAGACTTAGGTAAACACTGCAACCTTTCACCTACATCCTTCTCTACATTTCATACATAACGGTTCATAGGGACTGACCTTTTACCTAGATACGACACTGCATTCAGAAAGCAGGTTTTTCCCTGGTTCGATACTCATACATTATGCATGAGACTTCTTAGAAGCACAGCAGGACGAACATCTTCTGTATAATATCTATGTTAAAGTTCAAGCCCTAAGTCATCCTTTAGGCCGACACAGTAACACAGCAAGGTAGAACCCCTGGGGCGACCTGTGGGTATATATACATCATGTCTTGCTTAGACAGATAGAGAAGACTGTGACTTTCTGGCTGACACACTGACCAGAGACGCTGAGGTTCCTGCATGCAGACGCTCCAACTAGCAGTGGTCTAACATCCTTCGCGGGGTGTCCAACTCGAGACCAGGACAGGGTCCCATATTCTCTATTTACTCAGGTAATGGGGTTGACTAGACCTCAGAGGGATACTTGGCATAACACATAACCCCTACACCGATGCTAGGTACATTTAGGTAGATCTAGTTAGGGAGACATCATAGGAGTACACACTTTATCATGTGTTTTATGTACTTGTATATATTCATGATTACTGCAAAATGGTAGAACTATACCATCCCTTTACTTTCGTAGTACTGCTAATCATATATCTCTGCTACTGTCTAATGGTTGTTAGAGCATATCTATTTTACACGAGAATAACAACTGTTCACAAAATATTTATTGAAACGCCCAGATTGTTTATTCTGTGTATATCTGAGAAAAACTAAGTGGGCACGAGTGACTGAGCGAAAAGTAATATATTGTTTCCATGATCCTGAGGGATCAGGGTTGTTATGTTCTGAGGTTTCCAGAAACTATTCTCTCCTCGATACGAGGAGACTCTAGTGGCACTGCGAGCTATCTTAAGCAAAACAGGTTAACAAATCTGGTGGGGTGCTAGGTACCAGTCGGCCACCAAACCCACAGTTTATGTTATCCAAACACACAGATCCTGTAAAGGATATTTAGGAACTACACGTCAATATGCTGAACAACATCACTCAGGTCTAAGGTTCCAATGCATACATTCCATAGACGGTTCGTAACTGAAAAGGCAGGGTTTCATTTCCCATGCCTTGACGAGTCTTAGGTCCTAACAAACACTGCTATAAAAAGCACGATTGTTGTCTGTGGACCCAATTGATAAGTCCCAATATATATTTATTCAGGAGCTCTCAATCTTTAGAAAAAAGACATAAACTTCTCCAGTATTAGGGGTGTCTTTCATAGATTCACATGCTTGAATATCCCCCGTCGTCGAAGTGGGAGTCCCACGGTACATAAAATAGCAGTCATATATGCATGTATACATGAAAATTATAACGAATAAAAAATATACATACATATAGTGCAATAAATTGTAAATTCTAAAAGTACCATAGAACATAATAGGCCCATTGAAAAGCCTAAGGGAGAACTCACTTTAGTAGCATATCAGTGTCATTATGTGTTGGATCACATTCCAGCCAATCAGGCTGTAGCCTCCTCTAGAACCTTCTCCTCAGAAGCCCAAGTCCTCAGATTTTCTACCGCACGTCGTGTGAAGGGAGTCTCCCTGAGCTCTGCTCAGTTTTCTTCAACTTTACCAGTTTTTTCTTCAAGAAAATGTCTTCAAACAAGAAATCTCTGTTTAAGGCCTGCCCTTCATGTGGTAAACTGCGCCTTTTCCACGAGGATCCACACAGTAAATGCATTTACTGTCTCTACCCAGACCATGAGGTGAAAAACTGTAAGTACTGTTGCACTTTCCCTCCTAAGACTCTGAGAGATAGAGAGGCCCGTCTCCTTCTGTGGCTACAGAAGTTGAAGACTTCGGAGTCTGTGGTTTCTGATGCGGAGAGCCTGTCATCTTTTGCTTCAAAGTCCTCTCAGAAGCGTGGGTCTGAGACCGAGGTTCCTTCTCCTTTTCTCAAGAAGAGTAGACTGTTGGAGTCCTCTAGGATTGTCTCCCCACAGGATTTGCTTCAGGGCACGTCTACGGGACCTGGTTCTCTGACGTCTGCGCCCAAAGCCTTACCTACCAGTAAGAAATCTGGTTTTGGCTCGTCGACGGGCTCGTCGACGCGCCCGTCGACGTCTTCAGCGTCGACGAAATCTGTATCTGCCACCTCCACGTCGACGACGACATGTTCCATGTCTACCAGCGCTACGTCGACGACGACCACCTCGTCGACGGCGACCACGAAGGTGAGACCCATCTCTTCAGTGGTGAAGATCTCGTCGACGACCGTCAAGGATAGACCGTCGACGACGAAGCCGTCGACGCATCCATCGTCGGCGCATACACCGTCGACGAAGACCAAGCCTCCACCCAGCGCCCCGTCGACGGCCCCGTCGACGGCGCCTCCGTCGACGGCGCCTCCGTCGACCAGCACTACATCGTCGACGGCCTCGTCGACGGCCTCGTCGACGACTCTCATCCCGTCGACGCCTTCGTTGTCGACGGCCAAAGCTCCACTCTCGTCGACGAACAAAGCCCCGCTTTCGTCGACGGCCCCGTCGACGGACAAGAAATCCTCGTCGACGAAGAAAATTCCGTTCAAGTCGACGCCGATGGCCTCTTTGTCGACGATGCACCCGCCTCAGGGTGTTGCTGACAGTGCCGCATTTACGCCAACAGGCTCGTTGGCGTCGCACCAACCTCTACCAAAAACGGCTTCCGTCTACACAGTGGTTACTGCTTCTTCTTTGCGGACCATACCACTCATCCAACTGAGTCCTGTGAGGAGTGGCACTCGTCTTCCAGACAAATTATTCCAGTCTGGTGAGGAAGAATCCGGAAATGATTCAGAAGTGGAAGGATTTTTTAAACAGGCAACCAGTCCTTCGGATTTAAACATTAAGTGCCAGGAATATAGTGACGAGGGTGATGTGGTGGACAATGTCGAAGATGGGACTGAATTGTTTCCTGTTGATACGTCCGAACTGGTGCCTTCAGAACCTGTTACTCAGATACCTCTATCTTTGGTAATGAACCTTCAGCACATGCTGGATGATTATAACCGCGGGTTTCCTTCTTCTACTCCTGCTTCTCCAGCACCACTGCCTCCTCCGCAGCCTCAACCGCAACTTCCTCAGGCACCTACACCAGTTTCACCTGCTTTACCGGATGGTGCTCGTCCTGACACTGGCGACGAGGATCCGGATCCTCACTATACTGATGACGACGACAATGACGCCAACATGGCTGAGTGGGACAATTATAGGGCTCAAACACCTTCCACTCCGCCCACCTCACCTCTACATTCGCCCCCAGTGGACATGGCACATTTCCACAATTTGATGATCCGTGCTACAAAACGGTTTCATCTCAAAGTCGAACAACAACAGCATGAAAGTGACTGCTTTCTATATGACTTTAAAGACATATCACAAAGGCAATCCCACACTATACCAATCGTGGACTATATTTGGAAGGAAGGCCTTAAATTGATGGAACGTCCCAATTCTGTTCCTGCGGTTTTACCCAGATTGGACAGGAAATACAAAGCTCCGGCGTCTTCTCCGGCCTGCTTGGTGTCTCAACCGAAAGCAGATTCGGTGATTACTCAGGCTGCACAAAAAAGATCGCGCAATCCGGCAACGCCACTCAAGTCTCCTCCTGATCAGGAAGGCCGCAAATTGGATTCCATAGGAAAGAAATTCACGACCATGGCGGCTACTACGGTGAGGGCGGCAAACACTCTGGCTATACTGGGCCGTTATGACCGCCAGATGTGGTCCGAGGTTGCTGCATTGATTCCTCAGCTGCCTGAGGCAATCCGGGCAGAAGCACAGGCGATTATTCACGAGGGAGAGTTGATTTCTTCCGAAATCATTGATTGTGCACTCGATATTTCCTCCACGGGGTTTCGACAATTGGCGGGGGCTGCAGTCTTGAGGCGTCAAGGCTGGCTGCGATCTACCACTTTCCGTCCAGAAGTACAGGCAAGAGTCCTAGATTTACCGTATGACGGAGAATTATTGTTTGGCAAACATGTGGATGATGCCCTTGAGGCGATCAAAAAGGACACTGACACTGCGAAATCTTTGGCGACCCTACAATACAAGAAACGGCCCTTTCGGGGTGCACGGGGTAGAGGCGGAGGCTCCTCTACTTTTCGTGGCTCAAGTCAATATCGTTCATACAACACCTACAACGATAACAGACAGAGGGGTGCCTATCAATCTCAAACTCGACAATCCACCTCCAGACCTTACCAAAGGAAATCCACTTTTAGAGGTGGATCAAACACCAAAAAGCAGTGACTGCCTCAGACCCTTCCTTTTGCCGACCGTAAATCTTGGAGGTCGCATCTCGAAGTACTTTTACAAATGGTCCACAATCACCTCCGACCAATGGGTCCTGGACGTTATATCCAAAGGCCATACCCTGGAATTCACAAAATTTCCACCCACTCATCCACCTTCGGGGCCACCACCTCCTCATTTCAAGGACCTTCTGGCCCAGGTGAAATTAATGATCAAAAAAGGAGCCATCGAACTAGTGCCGCAAGGTCAACGCGGCAAGGGGTTTTATTCCCGCTTTTGCTTAGTCAAGAAGAAGTCGGGGGAATGGCGTCCAATATTGGATCTACGAGCTCTAAACAAATTTCTAATTTCAAAAACTTTTCAGATGTTAACTCTGATCCAAATTCTGAATTTTCTCAATCCAAGCGAGTTCTATTCCACAATCGACCTTCAGGACGCTTACTTCCATGTGCCAATCCACCCCAGACACAGGAAGTATCTCCGCTTCACGGTCGGGCAGCTACACTTCCAATTCAAAGTCCTGCCATTCGGCCTCCGCTCAGCACCAAGGGTTTTTACCAAGATCTTGGCCCCCGTAGCTGCCTTCCTACGTCTCCAAGGTATCCAATTTTACCCATACCTGGACGACTGCCTCATCAAGGCAAGCACTTTTCACCTGACGGAGCAGCACACTCAAGTTTGCGTCTCCCTTTTCCACGCCTTGGGGCTTTCAATCAATTGCCAGAAGTCACACTTTCAACCATCGCAACGGAGAAATTTTCTCGGAGCCTTGCTAGATTCTCGGCAGGGAAAAGTGTTCGTTTCCCAGGAAAGACAGGACCGCATGATAAAGATGGTGCGCTCCCTCCAATCAAAACTGTCCGTTTCTGTCCGAATGTTCAAATCATTCCTTGGCATGGCCTCCTCGTGCATCCACCTCATTCCAAATTGCAGATTGCACATGAGGACTCTACAGGAGGAACTGGACAGGCAGTGGAAACAGGTGTCGGGGTCATTCGAGGACAAGGTCCTTTTAACACCTCGCATACAGAAAGCGCTGGAGTGGTGGGCTCACCCTCCACACATATCTGCGGCCGTTCATTCCAGGACGAACCCCCAACTCTGGCGCTTACGACAGACGCGTCTCTCGAAGGCTGGGGAGCGCATCTCGACGGCATGTCTGTGAAAGGGAAGTGGACGGCAATACAACGAACTTGGCACATCAATCGTCTGGAACTCTTGGCGATTTTCTTAGCCCTCAAATCTTTCCAGAGGTTAGTGCGGGGACACACTTTGCTGGTGAGGACGGACAACACCACCAGCATGCACTACCTCAACAAGCAGGGCGGCACGAGGTCTCTTCCACTTTCTCAACTGACACAAGAAATATGGGATTGGGCGATTCAACGTCAAATTCATCTCACAGCCATTCACGTGCCAGGTGTGGCCAATGTTCTGGCGGATTCACTCAGCCGAGCATCATCAGACAATCACGAGTGGGAACTCAACCAGCCCACGGTCGAGTTCATCTTCCGGCGGTGGGGCCAGCCACGGATGGATCTTTTCGCGACTGCTGTCAACAGGAAATGCCCACGCTTTGCAAGTCGGCATCCCCACAGAGAGTCGAGCGGGAATGCATTTTCGATCGATTGGTCGAACGACTTCATCTATGCTTTCCCTCCACTTCCTCTGATCCCTCGATTGTTACACAGGATGAGGTTCCAACCTTGTCGCATCATACTGATCGCACCCAAGTGGCCGAGACGTCCATGGTTCACGGACCTGCTCCTCTTCTCGCAGTCCGATCCGTTGCCACTCCATCCTCTACCGCACCTCCTCACGATGCAGCAGGGACTAATTTGTCATCCGGATCCAGCATACCTTCAACTCCATGCCTGGAACCTGAGTACAATGAATTTGCACGTTTAACTATTGACAGGGACTGCAGGGAGGTGTTAGCGCGGGCTCGCGCACCCTCCACCATAAAAACGTACCAACTCAAGTGGAAGCGTTTCTGTGTCTGGTGCCGCACCAAGGATTTTGACCCAATGACTGCAAAACCTGAACAAATTTTACCTTTCTTTTTATCCCTGGCAAAATCAGGTCTGTCCCACTCAACTCTTAAAGTTTTTCTGGCGGCGATTTCCCGTTTCCGCCATGATGGTTCCACATCTTTATGTTCTTCAAGGATCATTAAGCAATTTTACAAGGGCCTTTTTAGGATGTTTCCACCTATCCGTCGCCCTCCGCCTGCCTGGCGCTTGAATTTGGTCTTGTCTCAACTACTTCTACCACCATTTGAGCCTATTCACTCGGCAACTCTTAAATTTCTCACGTGGAAAGTTGCTCTCTTACTCGCCTTAACGTCCTCAAGACGTGTCAGTGACATCCAGGCGTTTACCATACAGCCTCCTTTCCTAAAATTCTCCAACGAGGCCGTGACATTACGAACTAATCCTAAATTCATCCCAAAGGTTCCCAGTGACTTTCATCTCACCGAACCTGTAATTCTGAAGACTTTCTTTCCTGCTCCGCAAACTCCAGCTGAGCGGTCATTGCATTCATTAGATGTGAAACGTTGTCTCAAATTCTACATTCAACGAACTGCACCTATCAGAAAATCGGATCAATTGTTTGTGGCATATGGTCCAACTTGCAAAGGACAACCTGTTACCAAGCAGACTATAACCAGGTGGATATCCTCTACCATATCCTTCTGCCACCAACGGGCTGGAAAGCCCCTTCCTGCTCCAGTTCGACCTCATTCAACTAGAGCAGTGTCTACTTCGGCTGCCCTTTTTGCTGGGGTACCCTTACGACAGATCTGCAGAGCTGCTACTTGGTCGAGCAGCCATACTTTTACTAAGCACTACTGCCTGCAATCAACAGACGCCGCGGATGCGGCAGTGGGTCAAGCGGTGCTGCGGAATCTTTTCCAATAAAGGTGAGCCTCTGTTGCTACCCGCCTCCAGTCATAAAGGTTTTTTCCTAATTATGTTTTGGTATTTAGTGCATATTGCCATATATATTTACCTTCTTTGCTTGATTTATTACCTTTATGACTCCTGTGATGTTTTATTGCTTTCTACTCTATTCAAGCATGTGAATCTATGAAAGACACCCCTAATACTGGAGAAGAACTATAGTTACTTACCTGTAAACTGTGGTTCTCCAGTATTGGTGTCTTTCATAGATTCACATGCGACCCTCCCATCCTCCCCTCAGAGGCTCTCTTGTCCTCAGGCACTTTTACTTACTCTGTGCTACGAAAATCTGAGGACTTGGGCTTCTGAGGAGAAGGTTCTAGAGCAGGCTACAGCCTGATTGGCGGGAATGTGATCCAACACATAATGACACTGATATGCTACTAAAGTGAGTTCTCCCTTAGGCTTTTCAATGGGCCTATTATGTTCTATAGTACTTTTAGAATTTACAATTTATTGCACTATATGTATGTATATTTTTTATTCGTTATAATTTTCATGTATACATGCATATATGACTGCTATTTTATGTACCGTGGGACTCCCACTTCGACGACGGGGGATATTCAAGCATGTAAATCTATGAAAGACACCAATACTGGAGAACCACAGTTTACAGGTAAGTAACTTTAGTTCTTAAACAGCATAGGAATAATACTGCCAACTGTCTCGTAAGTATGCAGCGCTTTACTTTCCACTGCAGGACCCGGTCATTATTCTGTGAAAGAAACCTTTTCATCATACATTTCTTGAGTGATGCAGATATAAAAAGACTTTTCAATCAATGTTTGTCTGTGGTGAGAATGATTTCGTAGGAGGGAAATAGGGGGGTTTGGCAGGGGTACGCCCAGCCTGACTGCCATTCATCACAGAAGATTCAGGTAGTCTATCTATATTAAACACATTGTGTTGAAGTAAATTAGGTTATGGCCATTGCTGATAGAAATAGGGCTTGCATACCTCTATTCAGGGCCGGACTGGGAACGTAAACCAGCCCTGGCAATTTAGTCTGACCGGGCTGGAGAGGGAGGGGCAGGCTGGTGGGAAACACTGCTGCTGCTTTGGTACACAGAACTGATATTGCAGCACTGCTGCAAAACTGACCTCCTGTACCAAAAAAGCCCCACCTGACCAAAACCGGCCCCCACCCTTTCAGCCCACTGGGAAAATGGCCAGTGCCAGATAAGGCCAGTCCGGCCCTGCCTCTACCAGAGGAAGTCCGTTAAAATAGAATTACAGAGCATGAGAAAGGAGATTCTGTCCCGTGCTGTCAACACTCCACTTGCAAATATTAGTATTTCAGATTCCAAATTCTTGTCTCCTGTGAGGTTGTGGCTTTAGATTATGCAAATCCATCCATGAGACTTTTTCGAAGCTGTGACTCTGCATAGAAGAGTGGTCAACTAACTGAATTCAATACCCCATGCTCTGGATTGATTTTGTTGAAAATAAATACCTGATGAGAGGATGATTGCTAGCTACTGAGTCACCAACCACTTTGTTGCTAGTGAATACTTAAAGCAGGGGAAATGTACTGATGTGTACACAACTGGCTAAGCATGGCAGAGTTATTGAATTATCAGTGTGTTTTATTTAGAACCCTTACATGCCTTAAATCTTATTTGAAAAAGTAAACTTTTTTGGTGTAGTTTGAAAAGATGATAGTTAATAGAAGAATTTGGCTTTATTTAGTTGATTACAGTTAAGCTCGTCAAATCAGAGATCTATGAGTTAGATTTAAATAATAATGAAGTTTTATATTTAACTATAGTTATAGTGAGCTTGTCAGTGTTTTGTGTATGTATTTCTGTGAGTGTGTGGGAGAGAGCTGCGCAGTAATGAGATACAAAACACACAAGATGATGGACGGAATGTTGCACAATGGCAAAACATTCACCCCCAGTCACAGATCTGGGTTTAATCCATCGTTATCTTGCTCACTAAGCCACCCCGGTTCAGACATGGCCAAATGCAAATCAGTCTTGACCCTGTGCCTCATGGGAACAGTCCAGACCGAACTGCCAAACCATGTCTTCCCTGGACCGGAATCAAGCATCCGGGGACCGGTTTCTGCCTATCAGCCGTCTTCAGCCAGGATAGCTTGACTCCAGTGGCATAGTGAGCATGGGACCCACGTCTGGGCATACCCTTCCCACATAGGGTGAACAGCAAAACACACAAGATGATGGACGGAATGTTGCACAATGGCAAAACATTCACCCCCAGTCAAAGATCTGGGTATAATACACAAATTATTACTTTTGGTGTAATTGAATGTATACTGAAAGAGCAATTAAGGTTCACATTCAACTAAATTCATCAATGGAATAGAAGCAGTTCGTACTTCCAGAGCGCCAGTTGTGCATCTACTCAGAAAAGAGTGATGTGGCCACACATAAGGCAGAATGGTTAAATACCTAGCATACGTAATGGAAAGTTTTAATTCTATTAAGGATATGGAGGTGAGGATTAAGCTCAACTTTCTTTAATTCATTCCAGCAGCCCAGGGGCTCATCATCGTTACCTGTAATCCCCCACCCCATGAGGGGCATCCTTCACTGGAGGATTAAGGGGTGAGGGTTGCTTAGAGGATCCCGAAGAAGATCTGGATTGTGGGGTAGATGGAGTGGAAAATCCCAAGAAAGTTCCAGAAGAACTGGACACCAAACTCGTTCCCTTGCCCTGATCTGAAAAGCTGTAGGACCTGATTTACACCCCACAGAGAGGAATACCTAGGTACTGGGGGCAATGCGAAATGGATTCCCCTCATCAATTTGCTTACCAGCGTGTATTTCCCTACTTGATAACCCTGTATTGGAATATGACCCACAGAGATAGCTAATGGTACACGTTAACCTTCTGAATGGCCAGACCCTGCAATGCCAGACAGGCCAAGAAATTCATTACTGGGACAATGTGACACCACAAGGGATTCTCACAGTTTTTTTACAGACTAATGAACCCATTTTGACCATGCTGATCTGTATTGTTTGGTGGTTATGTTGGCCCATGCTGTTGCCAACATCCGTTCATCCTCCTGTGCAAGCCCAGAGACTCCTCATCGTTCCCTGTAATCCCCCACCCCATGAATGGCATCCTTCCCTGGAGGATTAAGGGGTGAGGGTTGCTTAGAGGATCCTGAAGAAGATCTGGATTGTGGGGTAGACTGATTGGAAATTCCCAAGAAAGTTCCAGAAGAACTGGAAACCAAACTTGAGACCTCCAGATCAGCGTGATCAGGACCATTGCTGCCCGCTGCTGACTCACCTGCGTTGATAATCTCATGATCATCGCAAATGGGAGAAATGTGTAACCCATTCCACTGACCAATCCTATAGGAACGCATCCGTCGCTGCCACTAATGGCTATGGCTTCCAGCTGAAGTATCTCTTCACCTGGTGTTTCAGATCGGATGAAAAGAGGTCAACTGTGAAAAGGCCCCACCGATTGTCTATCATTTGAAAAATCCACAGATCCAGCTGGCACAGGTTCAGGTCCGACCATTTCCTGAGTACTAATCCACTACTTCGTTGGAGACTTCCTGTAGGTACTTCACCATGACCTAGATATTGTTGGATAGGCGGAACATTCAAAATTCATTGGCAAGGTCCCCCAAGAGTTTCGACCTGCTCCCTCCAGGTGGTTGATATAGTGAAATATTGTCCATTTTTAGGAGGACACAGCAACTGTACACAAAGGCGGCTCCCCTGACACTCACAGGGAGCTTAGCCGGGCACTACACGGCATCACAGAGCCGAAATTGCTTTTAAAAAAAGTTATTTTCGAAGTTGGTTAGAAAAATTTGTTTTACTTTTTAATTCACTCCTTGTCATAGCGCCTGGTCATATTAGCTGTTGGGGGCATTTTTGAGCCGTTTCTGGGCTCTGAATGACCTCTGGTAACCAAAGTCTAAACCGGAAGGTCCCGCCATCTTGGATTGGGAAGAGGGCATTTTGCGCTCTAGTGCGAGGGCGAACACAGGCCCTCGTGCTATAAATTAAGGCAGGAGCCTCGCGCGCAGCCTGTACACAAAGGCGGCTCCCCTGACACTCACAGGGAGCTTAGCCGGGCACTACACGGCATCACAGAGCCGAAATTGCTTTTAAAAAAAGTTATTTTCGAAGTTGGTTAGAAAAATTTGTTTTACTTTTTAATTCACTCCTTGTCATAGCGCCTGGTCATATTAGCTGTTGGAGGCATTTTTGAGCCGTTTCTGGGCTCTGAATGACCTCTGGTAACCAAAGTCTAAACCGGAAGGTCCCGCCATCTTGGATTGGGAAGAGGGCATTTTGCGCTCTAGTGCGAGGGCGAACACTGGACCTCGAGCTTCATAAATGGCTGCACTTACTCGTCCGCGCAGCGGGCGGGCGCAGCGGGCGCGCCGATGGCGCGCCGGATGGCGCCTCCGGACCCGTACGGACCTAGGGCCAGACATGCTGCCCAAAGTAACGCGAGGGCCTCTCACATACTCGCAAGAACAACTTTTGTCTCTCTGCCCCAAAGCCTCCTGCCTCTGTCCGAGGGGTTTGAGGATGGATATGCTTTTCAAAGTCTGCGATCTATGTACTACGGAAAGTAAAGAGGCCCAGAATGCGCCCCCCCCCCCCCCCCTAGGGAGCTACTTCGATTAGCCCTCCTGAACTGTAGATCTTTACCTAGGAACTCCTTACGCATCCACCATCTGATTCTGGATCACAAGCTTGATGTGCTATTTTTGTCGGAAACGTGGACATCTGACAGTTCGGATTTCGACATGGCGAACGCTCTTCCCCCCGGATTTTGTATCTTCTGCCAGCACAGACCGCGAGGCAGAGGGGGCGGGCTGGCCATTATATATAGAGACACTTTGATATGTAGGGCCGCTGAAGGGTCTATCCTGGATGCGGAAAGTTGTAGCTTTAAGATTCAACTGTCCCCCAACGACTCACTGTCGGGGCTGCTGATTTACCGGCCTCCGGGCAACATCAAGCAGTTCGCGAACTCTCTGCTTGAAGAGGCCCCAATGCTAATAGCGTCGGCACCCAATTTTCTCCTGCTTGGAGATTTAAACTTACATTTCGACTCAGCGGAGGACAAAGCTGCAAACGACCTAAGATCCGAACTTGGGTTGGGGAATATCACCCTCCATAATCAGGAGCCCACCCACGTTAAGGGCCATCTATTGGATACGGTGTTTTCGAATCTTCCCCTTCTTTCCATGTCACCGTCCCTGCCTCTCCCTTGGACCGATCATTTCCTGATCCCCTTTCAACTGGGTTTTGTTACAGCTCCCCCACCTCCCCCGGCAGCCACAGCACAAGTACCAGTAAGGGCATGGTCGAAACTCCCGGTCAGCGAGCTTACACGCAAGCTGACACATACCATCCCAGTGCCTAATAGGGATCCTATAGAGGCAGACGAGGCTTTCTGCGAATGGCTCAGCACAGCCTTAGATGCGGTACTCCCCCTGAAAATAGCCAACAGGAAGACGGGGGGCCCCAAATCCTTATGGTTCACCCCAGAGCTGGGTCTTCTGAGAAAAATTTGTAAAAAGAAAGAACGTGACTGGCGGAAAAACTGGGCAGGAAACTCCAAAGAAGAGTACAGGGCAGCCATGAGAACTTATAAAGTGGCACGCAATGCTACCAAAGCGGCCTACCTTGAAAATAGGATAAAATCATCAGCCAACTCTTCAAGGGAAACCTATAAAATTCTCAAAGAGCTGCTCAAAGTTCCAGTATCTCCAGAACCCTTAGAGGGGAGTACGGACCGCTGTAACCTTCTGGCCCAGTACTTTAACCAGAAAATTCAAAACATCATAGCCGGCCTCCCCTTGCCCCGTCAGAGCCCGTCCTCAGGGGAGAGCTGTCTGGCCACTGACAGAGCCGTGCTGGACAAGTTTGCCCCGATCACCAGGGAAGCTTTCTGTAAAGAGCTGGCCGCGCAAAAAAGTGGCTCTCCGACGGATCCCATGCCTATGTACATCCTAAAGCAGTTTATGGATGTCATAGCGGGACCGGCAGTAGATCTTCTCAACGCTTCCTTTGCCGCCGCCAAGGTCCCCCCCAGTTGGAAGCAGGCTATAGTAAAAGCCCTGCTAAAAACCTTGACCCCGCTGAGTTGTCCAACTTTCGGCCAATCTCCCTACTGCCAGGGATGGGAAAGATTGCTGAGAAATGGGTTAACCAGCAACTCTCGTCCTTTTTGGAATCCAACGAGTTGTTACGGCACACCCAGACTGGCTTTCGGCCCGGTCAGGGTACTGACTCGGCGCTGATCACCATGGTAGAAGAGGGTAGGTGCATCTTAGATTCAGGAGGATCAGCTGCCCTGGTCCTCCTGGATCTGAGCGCGGCATTTGACACGGTGGATCACAAGATCTTGATCCACCGGTTGGAGGAGCTGGGAGTAGGAGGCCTGGCGCTCACCTGGCTAACGTCATTCTTGAGTGATCGAACATATCAAGTGTGCGAGGGCAACAATAGATCAGTGCCCACCCCCCTTCAGTGTGGTGTCCCGCAGGGCTCATCACTGAGCCCTACGCTTTTTAACGTCTACATGGCCCCACTGGAGGGGGAGGTCGCACCCTTTGGAGTGAAACTCGCAACGTACGCGGACGACACCCAATTGATTGTTTCGCTCTCGCTCGCAGAAAGCCATGGTGAGAAGTTTGCCGCCTGCCTTACCAACATCATGGCATGGATGGCCGACTCAAGACTCAAGCTTAATGCCTCCAAGACCGAGGTGATGTTGCTGGGAAATCTCTGCACCTCCCTCCCCAAATGTATGTGGCCGGCTTGTTTAGGAGATCCTCCGACCCCGAAGGGATCCATAAAAAGTCTCGGCGTCTGGCTTGAACCGGAGCTGTCGATGCACACTCAGGCGAAAAAAACTGCAGGGTGTTGCTATGGGCTGCTCCGCTCAATACGGAAAGTTATGCCCTTACTCCCACTAGACTCCAGGAAACTGCTGGTACAGGGCCTTATTTTGTCAAGACTTGATTATAACAACGCCCTTTTCTTGGCTGCACCGGAATACACCCTGAACGTGCTCCAGAGGGCACAGAATGCAGCTGCAAGACTGCTGACGAATACATCCAGAAGAACGTCAGCGAAACCAGCCTTGAAAGCGCTCCATTGGCTGCCCATAAGAGCGAGAGTGAAATTCAAAGCGCTCTGTACAGTGTTCAGAGTCCTCCAAGGCACAGGCCCTCCGATCCTCAGAGATCTGATCCGCCCTTACAAATCATAACGAACGCTCCGCTCTGGCGAGGAAAACCTGGTAGCTATCCCGAGAGCAAAAAGAGCAAGGACCGGAGGTCGCCGCTTTTCAATAAACGCGGGTCAGCTATGGAACTCCCTCCCAACATCAATGAGGAAAGAACCTAGCTTGACCAGATTCCGAAAATCCCTGAAAACGTTCCTTTTCCCCCAGAATGACTAACATCTCTGGATGTGGTTCAGAGGAGGTCTGTCTGTGTGTACACGTAGCGCTGGGACGTTCAAGGGCAGCCATGCGCTTTAGAAATTCTTTTTCATTTCATTTCATTTCATTTCATTTAATTTCAACTCACTCTCTCTTGGGTCCAGTATTGAACGACAAAACACCCCACCATCAACCTCAGACAATTTATGTGGAGCTGTTGCTTTGCTGGGGACCATTTTCCTCCTGTGAAGGATCCCCTGCAGCATGCTTCCCATCCAGGCTTACTTTTGTCAGTCTTTATGATAATATCCGGGACGGCGACGAAGATGGCCCTGCCATTCCACGCCTCCATGTGGACTAGCCAACACTGCATTTCCTATTTGACCTCCTCTGTCAGGGGAATAATTTCCGAATATCGGAGGCCCTTGCGAAGGTGTAGGGCTTTGAGCAGTTAGAGAGCCCTGTAATGCAAAGGGCTCAGAAAATTGCCTGGATGGAGGATGACAAGATGCCTACCACTCAGGTAGTCTGACACAACAAAGTCATTGGCTTGGCCACAGTCTTTCTCAGCTCTCTCCTTATCTTTTTTATCTTTCTGGAGGGAAGGTCTAGGCTTGATGACAAACCTGAGAAAGGTTGTCTGTTGGGATGGAGACAGGAAGGATTTATTTTCGTTGATGAAAAAACCCAAGCTTGCTAGCAGGTGAAATGTCTTCTGCAGCTGTTCCCTCAATCTTTTGAGGAATTGATCCAGCAAGAGTCTTGAAATCGAACACCTGTCCTCTCCATCTAAATTGCAGGAACCTGCGGTGGGGTGCATAAATGGGAACCGTCAAGTAGACATCCTTGAGATCCAGACACAGCATCCAATGGTCTGGCCTCCGCAGAACGCGCAAGAGATGGATATCCTCCATCTTTAAAAGGCGATAGACTAGCCACCTGTTGAATTCCTTGAGGTTGATCACGGGACGCTGACCCCTGTCCCGCTCCAGGAAGATATTGCTGAGGAAACCTCGCAGGTGGATACACACCGTGGCAATTGAATCTTTCATAATAGCTCCGCCACCTCCTGATCTATCAAGGTAGCTTGCTTCCTTGAGAAAACTAAATGCCGTGGATGGGAGCGTTGTATAGGGGAGCCATAAAACTCAATATGAAACCCTTTAATTGTCTGCAGAAACCGTGAGTCTGAGGTTAGTCTCAGAATTGTGAAGAAACTACGCTAGGTGGCCTCCAACCTTTTCTTTGGAAGAAGGGCAAGCACTCATCTAATTGAGCCCTTTGCAATTGGCCTCTGGAGGCTCCTCTTGCATAGCGACCCAATGGCCTCTTCTTGAGGGGAAGAATTCTCCACAGAATTGGTCATGCCCGTTGCGGTAGCCCTGGCCTTCGGCGTAGAAGTGGCGGCCGAGCGACCAGCCGCAGCCAGCCCCAACAAAAATGTGAGGGTGGAATATCTTTTTCATGGAAGCCTGTGCCTTGACAGTGACATGAACGTGGACATAAACTTCTCAAGCTCCTTGATAAAAGGGTCCCTGAACAGTCCCCCTTGGGCTACCCTGCCCACTTCTATGGACACTAAATCCTCAACTTGGGGTCCACTTTTATCAGCAGAGAGCGGTTCTGCCTAGTAGACAGCGCGCAGTTGGAGTTCCCGAGGAAGATCACCTTGCATTGCTCCCACCTGGACAGAACCTCCGGGGAGATTGGGATGCTGGAGTCTTTAACTATCTCAGCGAAGTTTTAAATTTTTGTCAAGGGGCCAATTACATCCAGGAGTTTGTCCTGGCATGATCTTCAAGACCTATCAATACCCTTCCTAGTGTCACGTATACATTTTGCCTGAAAAGTTGCCATTTGCATGTCATATCTGGCATGAGGGCCACTCTTACCGCCAGAGAGGGTCGGGGGCATGCCACTGAGAGGCGTGCTCTCACCTCTTTTTCCAGAGGTGTCCTGAGACGGTTTGCCACATATTTGGCTACTTTGGTCATGAGAAACCAGTCCGCTGAGTGGGAGTGGATCAGGTTATCTCGATCAAACATATCGGAGGGGTCATCTGACCCTTGGGCTTTGCAAGGGGTAGTAATGGGGGAGGGACAATAGGGCCTAGAGGGGCCCGCCTCATCATTCGAATCCCTTTGGAAATCATTGTCCCTGTCTGGGAAGGAGGGGGTAAAGGCCTGCTCATCAAGAGGAAAGCCTAGGGCTTTCCAGCCCTCTGAGAAAAGACGAAAGAGAAAAGCATTATTCAATCTTTCAAAGGTGCTCAGATCTACCCTAGATTCCATCTTACACCTTGGTGGATACTGTGTGTCGTGGCTAAGCCCTGGGAGGGGGCCCCAGGAGCTGGGCTCATGGAAAGGAAGGTTGGGGTGCTGAGCTAGCGTACGTGAGCTGAATCAGGCATCTTTCCAAGGACTCCATCGTGGAAGCCACCGCCTGATGGATGGAAGCGTTCACCACCTCAAAGAATTCATCATATGGGGAGGACCAAAATGGATTCCTCCTCTAGGTACTCACTCTCCATTTTGGCCTGCATTAGGTCAAAGCTATAGTAAGCACTTCCAGGGGGAGGGTGTCAATATATCCCAGTGCCAGAAAGGTAAGTAGAGGCCTCAAATACAAAGCGATATAAAACCCTGTATGGGGTGTTAATTGTGGCACCGGCAAGGAGAGTTAAATATAAAAAACGGCCTTGAAAGGCTGAGCCCTGTAAGCCTCCTGTGGGAGTGTCAATTGTGGCACTGGCAAGGCCAGTTAGTGTTTGTAATGCCTGGAAGTGCGAAGAAAAGGGGGCAAGCCCTGGGGCCTACACTCTATACTATCAAATTGGTAATTTATAACTTGTGCCCGGCCCCCAGGCGGTGACCACAAGCACTGCAGCGCTACTAGTGATTAATCTGTGTACCGTGGTACAGACCCGAGTATTCAGTCATTGTGCCGCTCTGGTTATTAACACTACAGACACCCTTGGGGTGTTGTGAGCTTCTAGGCCTAGCGGAGATGCACACTCGACAGCAGAGCTAGTCGGCGATTCCTAGCACGTTGCCCGCGAAGCAAAAAGATGCTCACTGTGCATCTCAAATGTCACACGCACCCTAGTGGGCGGCCCACTGAACATGGACTTGCTAGAGCATGCAAAACCTAACCACGAATGGAGTGCTGATACGCACTCCTGCTGCGGTACCACTGTCAAAGGAAAAAGCCAGTAAATCACACTGAAATGCAAACTGTCAGGAAAAATAAATGAACAGCACGTATTTGCCTGCTGGAGCAGGAAAGAAAGAGGAAGTTGAATGAAAGACTTTCTGTTATAAAGAACTATACTGAAGACTGATTGGTTAAAACTTTTGTGTTTCCTTTCCCATTGCCTATTGTGAAAGGTAGTTTTGATAATGTTGAATTCTGCTGGAAATAATTAAAGAAATAAAATTGGGACTTGTACATACACACTGAAGGATGTTTTTTCTGGGATTGATTCGGACCTATTTTGTGTGAGTACACTACTGTTATATTGAGTGTGTAATAAGATATAGGAATAGTCCAGGTGTAATTGACATGCAATAATTGGCAGGCTAATTGTGAGGTACCAGCCGTCTTCAGTTTCCTCATATGGCTACTACTATTAGTAGGTCCAAGTACATCTCGGTACCAGCATTGTGGGTGGTTTAGGAGAGATCACCACAAACATAGTTTTTTTTGTCCTCTCATTTTCTATGAAGATTAATTGATTTCTGTGGAGTACTGTCCATTTTCTAAATGTCAAAGATGTCCTCTTTAAGAAAGTGGGTTATTAATGAAGGTGGATGAGAGTCCACACAAGAAATAAAATCCACAACCTTGTCAGATTGAACACACAGATTCAACAGTTTAAACTTGGGCTTAACCTCTGCTAAAGTATTTAGCAGTATCATACCAATTAAGAAGTCAAAACACAACAAAATAAAAACCCAAGAACCACTTTCTAAAAATCAAGAAAAATGTATTAAGAAAAATGACACCTTATGATTTAAATCAAATCAGGGGATTGGTTTGAAAGCTGCAGCAGTCAGGCTAACCGTGTAGGCCTGAGGCTTTGTTTTCCTTGTCAGCCTAATGGATAGCACAATATTTGCATTGGTTAACAGGTGACATTTAACTTCCCATGCCATTGGTATATTTCCTGCCTCACATACTAAGACTTTATTAGAAAGTTAAATTTGTCAATTAGATTTTAGCCAATTCTGTTGTTTTGTAAGGTGGGAGCACATAGACTGGGAACTAGACGGTCGCCAGTGTGCAAGGGGTGACCACACAAAAAGAGGCACTTTCTTCCAATCTCCCTGCCAAGTCTTTGTGACTGAAAAGGCCTCTGCCTGAGGCTACATTTTTCAGTTGTATATAAAACATGTCTAATTGATGTCTCGGCTTAGAAAAGCAATAAAAGAACTTCATCTACATATGCTAACACTTCCTTATCCATATCATTTGTATCCATATCTTCTGCTTCTGGATACTTTTAGAGATGACAGTAAAGGTTCCAAGAAATAATGAACAAGTAACGATACTAAGGACCCCCTCGACTTGTGCCCCTTTCTAATGCAAATATTTCTATTGGTTAACCATTTGTACAATCCTGAGCACCCTTAAACAAGGGTTTATAGGCTGAGTTATATCTTGGCAGTTGGCCCATCCTCCCCCACGGAGATAGAGTAAATTACTCCGTAACTGTGGCGGAGGTGCATACCAAAATATTTTGACATGTCCAGTGGACATTTCAAGCACTGATAAGAACTGCAGTCAATGCCAATGCATTGATACGGTGCCAGACTGCTCCGTCAAACATGACAGAGCCTCACAGGATAGTTGCAATTAATTTTTATTTTTACAAAGGAAATCCCAAAGTGGGATTTTCTTTTGGGAAATAAATAAAATAATGCCCAACTTGCCATCAGAGTTTCCTCCCATGACCTGTTTGGCATTGGCAGTTTTTCCTGGCAGTGATGGGATGTGAAGAACCGCTCCATATCTGCCCATCCAAATTAGGTGGGCGGATAATATAGCCAATTGTCCGATAGCCCTTACTTTGTCTGGCTGTCGGAGAAGTTTAACTACGATGGAGGCATAGAAGTCTCCGACATCATCAATCTATGGCCCCTCTGCATTTAACCCAGTGTGGAGCTCTTCTTTGAGTATTTGGGGAATTTCGCACTTAGGGCTCCATAAAATCTTTCCACATAAATTACCCACGCCAAATTTGCATCCTTTTTTAAACATAATGGGTATTCTAAAGGCATCTAGGGTTTGTGGATTCCCTTGGAGGGTACTGAGAAAATAGCCAAAATGTAACAACATGTTTTTTTTTTTTTTTGTGGGGGCAAAATAGGAAAAAAGTGCTTGACAAAAAAGTGGTTTTTCCCCCATAAAAATGGCATCAACAAAAGGTTTGCTGTGCTAAGGTTACTATCATTCTAGTTTTCAGGAACATGCAGAGCTGAATCAAAGAAACAATGTTTTTTACTCCAGTTTTGAAATTTTTCAAAGCGACAGCCCATTTTCCCTAATTTTTGTGCTTTCAATCTACTTCCAGTTTGTCGGGAGAACTGGTGTGAAACCCATGAGCGTTTCCGATAAACTACAGATTTCTCCAAATTATACCGAATTCGTAATTTAGCAAGGGGTAATTTGTGTAGATCCCTCACAGTTTCCCAAAGAACTGACTGTTTAATTTTTTTTTAAAGTATTGGAAATAAGTAGCAAAAAACTGCATTTGTGGCAACTTTTTCATTTTGTCACAATGGCTGATTTACAAAAGCAATGTACCATTGTGTCTGCGTGACCCTTCTGGTTGCGGGGATATATACGGTATGTTACTTGTCCAAGATCCAGAGGTACCCGAGTCAAAAACTGAGTTGCACCTTACAATGGGTTTTCATTGTGCAAGTATAGATCAATTCTTGTGGTAAAATATAAAGGATGAAAAATGGGTATGAAGGAAACATATTTCTGAAATGTGCACCAGATACTGAGTTTAGGAGCAGTGGCTGTTTAAACATCTCCAGGGCATTAAAAAAAATGTTTCTTACACACTGGCTTACATTTTGAAGGCAAAAATGCAGAGAAATCCAATAAGTAATAAGAAAGTAAGAAATGTCCTACTATTCTGTGTTCCCACATGTCTACCGACACAAATGGTACCTCAGTGGGTAGGTCTGGTGCCCACTACTGGAAAGAACCCAAAATGCCAGATGGACACATCAAATTTCTCCACTACAAACTGATCCTTTTTTACAATTTGGGTTGCTGTGGATTTGGGTCCAGCTCAGCCAGCTAGCACCAAGGGAAACCCTGCAAACCTGCATATTTTTTCAAACTGCGATGACTGTCATTGCCTTGGTTGTGATCCGTTCCTCTTGCAAGCAGTTGGCCGAGCCACACAAGTTGGGGTAACGTTTTTATTGGGACAAATACAGTAACGCTGAGTGGTAGGAATTTTGTGGATTTCTGCTGATTCCGGAAGGTTGCAACACAGAAATGCAAGGAAAATTTGTGATTTTAGGCAACGTTTGAGGTTTGTAGGGCATTGTGGGTAAGAAACCGTAGTGGGATTCACGCTACTCACACCGTCATGGAGTTCTCCAGGTGTCTAGTTTTTTAGAAATATCTGGGTTTAGTAGATTTCCATCAGAGGTGGCCAAGCCCAGGCCCAGTTAATGCAGCTATTCCCATTGCCAAATCGGGTCCGTTTTTTAACAGGAAATGTTGATATCTCCACATTACGTTTTGGACCTTTTCCTGTCGTGGATTCTAGGCCCACCCATATAAGAAAGGTGGTGTTTTAATTAGTTGCCACCCTGGCCAGTAGGAACCTTGTAGATCCCTATGTATTCTGGAAGTTTACATTGCAAAAATGCAAAAAACATATGTCATTTTAGGCAGAGGTTGAGGTGTGTAGAGCACTGTCAGTAAGAACACATTTTGGGATCCACGCAAAGGCATACCACCCTGGACTCTAGTTGATGTCTAGTTTTCAGAATTTGGGTCTGGTTGGTTTCCTCAGGTGGCGTCCTGTGCAAGCCCAAAAAGTGTACCCATTCAGCATGTCAAGTGAGAGGATATTCGGAATTAGCCCCACTCTCCTGGCCTACATGTAAAACAAACACCCAAAGGAATCAAATGTCCTCTCACTTGCCTTGGGGTGGAAGTATGGCCCAATACCAGAGTGCAGTTCCCTAGTGTCTAGTGAAATTACTGCATCACCCCCCTCCCAAGGGAGGCAGATATGGGGCAAAACTCCATATGCCCTCCCAAGGGGGAACAAAATCACTGTTGCGCTCTTTTTGGGGGTGGAGACATGGGCATGCACATGGTGGTCAGCCCCTGGCCCTTTGTTTTTTTGAAATACATTTCCTGGTGTCTAGTGGACTTTCTACTCTACCAGGAGAAGCAGATTGGGGCAAACCTCGAATCTGCCCCCCCCCCGGGAATAGAAACACTATTGAACCCTTTTTGGGGTGGGAGCATGGCCATGCCCATGGTGGGCAGCCCCCACCCCACCCCACCTGTTTCTAATTATTATTTTATCCCTAGTGTCTAGTGGGCTTTCTTACGGCCACCTGGGGGTTGGGAGATTGGGCGAAATAGATGTGGTGTGGAGAAGCACAAGCCTAAGGGGCTGCCCCCATAATCCCTGGCATCTAATGGATACATCACTGCTTAGAAGTTGCCCTCCTGTTTCGAATATTACCTCTCCCAACTCAATCAATGCTCGGGGCTGAGATATGACCCCAGGACAGATGCAGTGAAAGTGAAATGAGCCAATCGGCATGTTTTATTTCACTTTTCAAGTAATGACGTCAACATGCTATGCACGCTGTTTGGCATTATCAAATGAAAAAATAAACAGCCTAGGACTGCTCAAGTAGCTTTCCTGAACAGCCTGAGTAGACAATTAAAAAAGAAATCCCTCTAGTCAAGCACCAGTGGGTCTTTTTAAACCCTTCCCATTGTTGGCCAATATCCGACAGATGCACTGGGGAGGGAGTACGGGCATCGGCCGTTGGTCAACGCTCACACTTAAAGGGTTACGTTAGGTAGACGGCCCGCAGTCTTGGTGGGGAGGAAATTTTGTGGCAGTTGCAACAGAGTTCCCTCCCCAAGAATTAAATCAGGCCTTAAATCTTATTTATAAATGGCTGTGACAACCCAATTTCCTTAAGTGTTTCAACAAGACATGCGCCTTGTCAAAGGCTTTGTCACCATTAAAATTAGTGGCAGGTAGTGGCATATTGGAATTAAAATGTATGTCTATTTCATTTATGATTGTACATATGCTTTTGCATCCCTACCTTATTTTCATAAATTCCACTGAGAACTGTGAATGAGTTTAGTATTTTATATTCAATTTGTAAAGCTATGCTACAAGTTAAAATATGCAAACAATATTTAAGAGGGAAATTGATCCCTCCTTACTGCAAAGCATTTACTATTTACCGGGTTTATGTATTAAAGTGGTTACTGTAGATTCCATGGAAAAAGACTCTTTACTATATAAAAATATAACTGCATATTTTAGTTAAATTCGCAAATTGTATTTGATTGTTCACAGCATAAGCCTTAACAATTTACCTATTCACAGTATAATCACAATAATATGTACAACAAATACATTAAAGCACCACAAAGCAATACAAAATTAAATAATCAATCCATTAAAACAGAGTAAAGCAAAAAAACAGTCCCAACATCTACCTACTCTCGACTAACATGGCAGGGTAATAACCCACAAAACTTAAAAAACGCTTAATGCACACTCCGCTAAAACAGTGGCAAGTTTAGCTGATGTCTGTTTGCTATTCAGCTTCCTAGTCATAATCCTGGCACTCCAGGTGCACATGAAAACTGCATGATAGATCGCTAGTTGCTCTGTCCTATAGCACACATCAAGGGCGTCTAATTTATTCAGTACATTGTACGCACTGAATATGAGAATAAGCGACTTCCTACGAGGACACAGGGCACTTGTGCAATTTAACATAAAGTGGGTGATGTTTTGTTTTCCTAAACTAGACCAATTGCAAAAATCGTCATTGTCATTGCCCTCAGCCGTGCTCTATATGGCAATGTAAGCCTTCAATGGAAGAATCCCCAAACTGAACTTAAAACGAGCGCCGTGCCTCGGGTAAAGGTTCTGTGAATAGGGTTCAAACCCAAGGTAAGCTACATATTTTAGGAATCTGTGTAACAAGGATCCACTCCTACTAGTGTTATAGGCATTGTGGGTTTTAAACTGCCAGTAGGCCTCCTTTATCCTATTGGTTATCTCACCATTAATCACAGAATCCTTATAGATGCCCTCAAGCTTAAGTATTTTTAAGGTGGTTCGACATGATCCCACTAAGGCATTCTATACGGTACAGGGTGGTCAGCTACCTTTTTAATAGAGTCCAGATATATACCCTGTTAAGCAGACTCCAGGCACAGCAGGTTAAGCAACAAAGAATTTATTAAGTTCTCCCATACGAGGTCAGCACGTCTTTCCCAACTGGCATCAGCTTTGCAACTGTCAATGATGACATGTCAACATTCCACGTGTTAATGACATGCTAACATTCCAGAACTAAGAACAACACAATACATCTCCCTCCTTGCAATTATTTGCACAGACAAAAGTATGTACATAGCATAGTAGTAACAATAAAAGGAAAAAATACCAATCCAAGAACAAAAAAGCAGTTGCAAGGTGAAAGATTTATATATAAATATATAGCACATGGAATATATTAATAACAAGTGACATAATTCGTGGGATATTCAGGTGGCCTAATATCTCATCCAAATTTGGAACAGAGAACCTTGGTACCAAGTTAGTTTGTCTTCCCAAATCTTGTGATTGCGGCGTACTGGGAGATAACATACTACCACCATCCAGATTCTCCAACTGGCGTGATTGAGCCGGAAACTGGCTGTGTTCCTCACCAAGTGACACAGAACAATCATCCAGCTGGGGGCCAACCAATGAAAGTTTCTTTCTCTTTCTTTTCCACCAACAGCCACCTATTCCTTCATTCCTTTGTTGTACTTCACAAATCTACTCATGTGCCACACCTTACCATCATTCAACCTAGCTGACTTTGTGTACACTTCTACAACTTCCAATGGCCTTGAAAACTTACTTTCACCTTTACTCACCTGGAAAGGTAATTTAACACGCACAATGTCCCCTTTTTTGAGAAACATTTCCTTGGCATTTTGTTTTAGGTCACAATATCCTTTGTACTTCTGCTGATACAACATAATATTCTATTTTCCTGCTAGTGGAGACCATTCCCTCAATTTAGACTGTCTTAACCAACACTTGTTGTCCATGATGAACGGTATTCTACCTCTCATAATCGTAAAGGGGCTGTACCCAGTCACTGTGGGAGTATAACGATACTTCCACACCATTTTTTATAACAGCCACCTTCCAATTATGATTCTTTAGCTTACCCATTTGCAGGGATTCCTTAATTACTTGGTTGAAGCATTCCACTTTGCCATTGCCACTGGGATGATAAATGGATGTGACTTTATGCTCAAACACCATTACGTTTCAAAAACTGTTCCTAACACTGACTCCTAAGCTGAACAACGATGTCAGTGATAACTCATTTAGGAAGGCCCTCTCTTCGGAATAACTCATCCAGAAATAGAATACAATTTTCAGAGTCAGCACAATCCACACACTTGACCTCAGGCCATTTAGAGAAATAGTCACATGCAACTAGGCTAAACCAACTCTGCTGTTGTTCAACAATGGGACCCATAATATCCAGACCCAAGGGTCCCCAAGCCATCTCAGGAGACAGAACTGGAGACCGGGGGGGATTCACAGGTGTCTGAGACTTGTCAAGATTTTAAACACAAATTACACTGTCTCGCTGCCCTTTCCACCTCAACATCCAAACCAGGCCACCAATAAATTTCCTTTACTCTCCTCTTGCTCTTGACAATCCCAAGATGACCCTCATGACACAGGTTTACCAGCTTCACTCACAATAATTTCGTAGGGACAATTTTGCAGTCCCTTAATACATTGTCTCTCTCCAAGGTAGTTCATCCCGCACCTCCCAGAAGTGTTTATGATCTTCACATAAGGTATTTTTCCCCGGTCACCCCTGCACAACATACGTTTTAAAACAAGATAGTATTTCATCCTTGGCGCATGCATCCTTCTATCACCAACACTTAAGGCCTCATTATTCAAGGAAACTGTTGTATCTCACCTTCTCTTTTAGCGTCACCTTTTGGTTCCTCCCTACACCCCTCTGTTTCTGTCCTAGTTGTAAGTTCCTAGAAGGTTAGGAGCGTTCTATTGTGCACTCCCTGCTGCCAACTGTATTTTGCTTCTCTGAGTGGGTTATGGATGTCCTTGTTAACCCATGCTGAATAAAGCTTTTTAAGATCGTTATCATCTGACCAGATTATTTCACTGGCGACGAGTTGTTGTGAGGAGGACAACGCACAACATCCCCCTCCTAACGTTACCCAGCTCAAACAAATTTATCTGAGGAAGGCAATTCACTATTGAAAAGAGTCTGGCAAGTAGTTTAATTTCATATAAACTTTTGAAAAATGAAGAAAAGAGAACTTTACCTACACTCACCTTATTTCAGTGATATTGAAGGATCTTTTTATTCGAAGGCAATTATTCAAGCGCCAAATTAATCGATGTCTGTGTGAGGATCTGCGCTGCACTGCTCGTTTTGTCTCTGTGGGGCGGAAACTGTCTAGTTTGCTCATGTGCTGAGGAGCTTAGTAGTGTATTAAGGAAATAGTCAATACCGGCCCACGAGCAATTCTGGTTAAGGGCTGTTTGACAGTACACTAATCACCTCAGGAGCACTAGAAGTCGGGGCAGTGTGTCACGCATTGCACGGTGGTCATCACTGGAACACAGAGGTACTATTAGTCACTAACGGCCCACGGGTTCCTGTTGGAGCCGCAACGAGTGTCACCATCTTCTTACGATCACAAGAAGGCGGAATAGGGCTTTTACGCATCATTGTGGACGTCATTTCGGCATATTTGAGGTACTGTTTTTCCTGCCATTGTTCATGATCGGAGATGCAACGTGCTATCAATTTAATTAATTAAGGATTATTGCATTTCCGTTGCGTGTTTAAAAATACTTTATCTTGGAATATTGATTTTCCAACGAGGACATATGTTAAGGAATATCGGTGAGTGAAGTAATACGTACTAGTATTCCTCGGAGCAGCGTATTAATGTGGCTGTTAGTGCAAGTTGTGTAATTTACGATTCCTACCCGGAACATTTGACCATGAAAAGCAGGCAATTACATTAAGAACTGTGTTTCTACTTTTTGGAGATTTAAAAAAAAAAAAGTTCCGTTCAACCATTTATAGAGAACTATTCTTTTGAGAGTACATACTTGAGTAACATATAAGTTTCTAACCCATTTTTTTTGTTTGCAGGAAAACTTAAAATTGTACCACTCGTGATTGTTATAATTTTATATATTATCTGTAATATGGCAGCAGCTAGCATGAGCCAGCCCCCGCCTTTTCTTTCATAGGCTGGGGAACCTGTGATACCATGGAAAGATTGGAGGAAGGGATTTGAATCATATCTCATCACTATAGACGCAAGTGGGTTTTCAGTTTTAAGGAGTCAACACATATTTTTAATCAACCTAGGAGAAGACGGTAGGAAAGTCTTCGTGATTTAGAAGGAGAAGAGGTTGGGTTGGATGAAAGAGATGTGTATGATTACAGCATAAAAAAAATAGAAATACAATTTGCTGACAAAATAAAAGTTGTCTTGGGGAGACATACGTTTTTTTGCAGAGTTCAAAGGAAGGATGAGAAGGTAGGAAATTACATTGCCAGCGTAAGAGGGTTAGCGAATACTTGTGAATTCAACGAGCTAACAGAGTCCTTGATTCATGATCAGTTGATACATTGTACCAATAATAAGAAAATATAGGAGAAGTTATTGGTGGGAAATCCTGATTTAAAGAATGCCATTGACCTAGCGAGGAGTGTAGAGCATACAGCAGAATGTATCAAAGAAGTAAATGTGACCGGTGATGGCAGTGTAAATGAAGTTAGTGAAGAATTCAGAAATTTGTGTGCTATCAAAAATGTAAAAAGAAAAGAGATGTTAAAGGAGTTTACCAAGGAAAGAGTAAATACAGAAAATAAACCTAAATGTTTCCGTTGTGGTAATACGGGGCATTTAGCTAATAATGTGCATTGTCTGGCAAGAAAAGCCACTTATAGAAATTGTAATAGGAAGGGACATTTTCCACATGCTTGCAAGGATATGTGAAATAGAACTGTACATGTCATTGATACCAGTGAAGAAATTGGAAGTAAATATGTTCTAAGTATAGATGGGGATGAAAATTGTAATGTGTATAAGATTGATTTGCCTAAACGTGGGATTGGGTTGAATGGTCATAAAGTGGAAGTCTTTGTTGACTCATGTTCACCGTTCACGTTTATCAACAGTGAAACCTTTCATACCAACTTCAATGTAGGAGAGTTATGGTTATGTCTAGGAAAACCTGATGTATGCCCAATCGTATTTACCATGAGAATCACATTCAAAGATAGGTGTACTGTTGGAAAAGTGTACATAGCTAAGAATGGATCAAATCTTCTAGGATGGGCACATCAAAAAGATTTAGGGATGCAACTTGATCCTACAGCTGATGTTCCCGTCATGCTTGTTGAAAGAAATGTGTGTGGTTTGGAGCTTGTGGATGAGTTCCAGGGCTTGAAAAATCCTAAAAAATGCACAAGACCTGCAGGTCTAGTAACCTACAAAATCTCCTCGACCTAACTGAAATGCACTTGACCTCTGACTCTGAAAGCTGAGCAAATGTGACAAGGTAAGATTTAAAAGCACTTTTATTGCTCAATTACTTTGTGAGCAATAAAGATGCTTTTAAATCTTGCTATCTTGTCACATTTCCTCTGCTTTCAGAGGCAGAGGTCAAGTGTCCGTTTGTATTCCTACTCACCAGAAAGGGCGAGTAGGACCTAAAAATAACCTGACCTAAATTATCTGACTTGCAAATGGGAGCGGTTGAGTGAATATTTCAAGCCCTGAGTTCTCAGAAGTATTCACAGATAAACTTGGTTGTTTAAGGGAATATCAACACAAAATTAAGTTAAAAGATGGTGCTAAGCCTGTGGAACATAAATGTAGGAATATACCTTTAATGATGAAGGAGCCTCTTAGACAGGAATTGGATAAATTGTTAAGTCATGAAGTCATTGAACTGGTAGAGTGCGCCGAATGGGTTGCACCCATAGTTATTACGTCCAAAGCCAATACCAAGAACATTAGTCTGTGCATTGACTTGAGGGAGTTAAACAATAATATTTGGATAGACAGATATCCATTGCTCAACATTAGTGAATTGTTGAGTCAAGTCAATAAGGCAGAGTTTTTTACTGTGATTGACTTATCACAAGCGTACCATCAAGTGCAGCTCCATCCTTCGAGTAAAGCATTAACTACCTTTATCACACTTTTTGGTGCATTGAGATTTCGTAGGATGCCTTTTGGGTTAGCCTCTGCTGCTGCGGTTTTCCGAAGAGCTATGCAAAGTATCTTGGAAGGTATAGATCACGTTTTGTGTTTCCAATATGATTTGTTCGTTTTTGGATAAGATGAGGATGAGCACAATAAAACCTTCTACAGAGTATTGACTAGGTTAAGAGATGCTGGATTAACATTGAAAAAAGAAAAATGCCTAATTGATGTTCACTCTGTCACCTACCTTGGGCATGTTATTTCCAGGGAAGGTATCAAACTTAAAGTAGAGTTAGGTGATGCCATCAAATTTGCGCCTGAGCCCAATAATAATAAAGAAGATGTGAAGTCATTCCTTCGGCTGTCAAAATATTATTCAAAATGTATTAACAATTTTGAAGACATTACTTATCCTTTGAGGAGTTTGGTAAAAAAAAGGAGCAAAGTTTGACTGGAACAAAGAATGTACAGAAGCATTTGATAGATTGAAGTTTCACATTGTTAATGCACCTTTTTTAGGGCAATTTGACACAAGTAAGCGAACTTTAATCACCACTGACGCAAGCACTAAAGGTATTGGAGCCACACTCAGCCAAATGGTAGAAGGGGAAGAAAGAATTGCGGCATTTGCATCAAGAGCTTTAACAGAAGCTGAAACTCGCTACTCAGTTGTTGAAAGAGAAGCTCTTGCATGCTTCTGGGCAGTAAAACATTTCCGGTTGTTCATCTGGGGAATACTTTTCACTATAAGGGCAGATCACAAGCCCTTAGTAAGTGCATTCTAAGTAAAAAACATAGAACGAACCACACCCAGGATTTCAAGGTGGTTCTTGGGTCTTGAAGGGTTTAGTTTTAAGATTGTACACATACCTGGTCTATTAAATCAGGCAGCAGATTGCCTGTCCAGATTACCTTTGGAGAACAAAGAGACAGAAAGCAATGTTGTGGATGAGTTTGTGGTGGCAGCCATTACAGCTCGCATAAATAAACAAGAATGGAATGAAAGTTTGAAAAGTGATCCTGTATTTCACAGAGTGAAGGAAATGGTGTCCAATGGGTGGCCTAATAAATGTTCTGATCTAAAAAATGGTGAAAATGGGTTTTGGGAGGTAAGAAACGAACTGTACTTCTACGAACAAAATCTTTACAAAGGAAACAAACTGGTACCATCAGAAAGTTTGAGAGAGAAAATTGTAACCGTAGCACATGAAGGCCATTTCAGATGCAGTCTTACCAAAAGTAAAATCCGCCTTCATTACTGGTGGCCAAGTATGGATACCATGGTTGAGAGAAATATTAGACTATGCCTACATTGTGCAACAAGTGATAAAAGTAAACAAGTTAGCAAGGGCCCTATTTCGGCTGTAGAGGTTCCATCTACTCCATGGAATAAGCTAGCCATGGACATTATTGGCCCTGTTAATGTGAAGGGATCAAGAGGAAGATTCATACTTACCTTAATAGACTACCACTCCAAATGGGTAATCATTAAGTTAGTGGACAATGTCATCACAAGTACAGTTATTTCATCCCTACAGGAGGTATTCTGCAGTGAAGAGATACCCCAGACTATAGTTACAGACAATGGTGTTCAATTTGTATCCCCACTCATGAAGGATTTCTTACACAGATTCTCTGTCACTCATTTGCAAACTGCATTGTATTGCCCGAGAGCAAATGGACTTGTCGAATGGATCAATCGCATGATCAAAGATTGCATCCACCTCAATGTAAGCAATGGAACTAATGTAAAAAAAAAAAAGCCCTGGATAAAATGATCTGGTGTTACCTGGTAACCCCTCATTTTCTCACTGGTGTTTCACTGTTCAAATCTCTCAAAGGAAGGGAACCAGGTACTAAATTTAGTCCCATGTGGTTAATTGGGAGCAAGATGGAAGAGGTTGATCGGGGAAGAATTATAGAAAGAGTACATGAACCCCAAATAAAATATGTAGAAAAGTACAACTGTACAAAGACCTGTAAAATGTTGCGAGGAAGGAGATGTTGTAAGAGTTAAGTTACCTTGGCCTATGCATTCAGGTTGCTCGAAATTTTCTGACCGAAAAGTTTAAAAAAATGTTGTACTACTCAATGATGGTCAAACATGGAGCATCAACAGAATTGTCAAAGACAACAACGAAGGTGTACTTGGTACCTCTTGTACACAGGAAGAGAATGTAAAGATTAGAAATGGTACTCAACATGTAAGGGAGTCTTTAATAAATGCTCGTCACAAACCATTATGGCATAATGACTATGATATGCATTGATGTGTTTATTTTTTCTCTTCTGTGTCTTCTTCTTTTTCTTCTTCCTTTCTATCCCTAGGGAAGGAGATGTGTTGTATCTCACCTTCTATTTTGGCTTTGCCTTTTGGTTCCTCCCTACACCCCTCTGTTTCTGCCCTGATTGTAAGTTCCTAGATTGTTGGGAGCGTTGTATTGTGCACTCCCTGTTGCCAACTGTATTCCATTTCTCTGAGTGGGTTATGGATGTCGTTGTTAACCCATGCTGAATAAAGCTTTTGAAAATCGTTATCATCTGACTAGATTATTTCAGAAACGTCTGTCCAAGCCACACTTAACTCATCCCAAGTGTCCAGTACGGCTTCTAAAGGTAGCGGTAATCTGCTGAGACAATCAGCTACCTGATTCTTGATTCCGGGTATATAACTCACACACAGAGTACCTGTGATCAAGTAACCTGACAGACATTCTCGCAAACCTTTGTATGGCTTTCAGCAACACTTTGGAAGATAAAACCTTGATTAAAGGTTTGTGATCACATCTTACTTTGACATGGACACCCCAAATAAAATTCCTGAAATGCTCCAACCCCCACACTACAGCAAGGGTCTCTTTTTCGAAAACAGAATAGCATTCTTCTGCTGGAGCTAAAGCTCTTGAGGAACAGGCAACTGTGTCTTTGTTCCCATTAAAAAAAAATGCATTACCACAGCTCCCAAACCCTTGCTGCTTGCATTAGTAGTAAGTATGCATGCAAGCTTCGGATCAAACCCAACCAACGTTTTAGCTGCACACAATTCGTTGTTTAGCTTGTCGAACTCAGTTTGCATTTCTTCTGTCCACACAAAATTAGATTTATTCTTTAGAAGTTGTCGTAGACTGTGTGTCTTCTCTGAAAAATTCTGAATACATTTACCCAAAAATTCTATGATTCCCAAACTGCAATTCATCTTTGTTTTGGGAGGAGGTGTATTCTTTATCGCACTGAGCAATTTTGTTTTAGATCTTATCTCTTCATCTGAGATTTCATGACCCAGGAAATCTAGGGACTGAACACCAAATTTGCAATTTGAAATCTCAGCAGTAAGACCATTATCCCGTAACTTCCCAAGAATGTCACACACTTTAACATTGTGCTTATCTTTTGACTCTGCCATAACTAGGATGTCACCCTGAAAAGGATTACTCTAGGCATGCCCACAAACTGCCTGTGCATGAGTTTTTGAAAAACGGCAGCCGCCGAAGCTAGTCCAAAAGGCATATGCAAAAAGTGATTACAACCTTAGGAGTCAGAAAGGTTGTTAAGCTTTTTCTTTCATCATATAGTTTTACTTGATAATATGCCAAAGACAAATCTATCACAGAAAACCATAGCGTATCCCTGGTAAGTGAGATTAGCTCATTGATTTTGGGGAAGGGAAATTTCTCTACCACAATGTTCTCATTAAGGCTTCTAAAATCAATGCATAGATGGATCTTACCATTTGCCTTATGCCCTATAACATGGGAGCGATCTATTCCGAGGCATCCACCTCTTCTATAATACCACTCTTCAACAAGGACTCCCACTCCTTCTACACCTCTTTCTCAAAACCCATGGTATATCCCTTGATCTGTGAACTTTGGGTTTGCCGTCCTTCTTTTGGACAATTCTATGACCATATCCTTTTAAATTTCCAACCTTCCCCGAAAACACCTAAAGGACACTCCTCCTTAAATTTGTGACTATAATGATCTTCGTGATCTACCACCAGAACCTGCTCATGGCTATTAAGGTCTAGGATGATGTTTAAGTTCCTCTGGTCTATCCATTCCAGGACCGAAGGTCCTTCAAGAGCCACATAGAGTTTCCCCATGGCCAATCTACCTTTGAACTCAAATGCAAGCTACCTGTACCCTACAAGAGATTTTTCACCAGTAAAACCTTCCAGTGCAACATCAGGAGGTGACAGAGATGCACCTAAAACTCCTACAAACTTTTTCTCCCACTGATCCTTGTCAATAACAGTATAAGGAGAACCAGAGTCTGCGACAATCAGCATCTTGATACCCTCAAAATGCATGGAGCATACAGGTTTGTTTCTACTTTGAACATTTTAAAGAGTCACGTTATCTGTAATTCCCAAAACGCACTCTGCTAACTTGGACGAATCATCCCCATTGGAAGTATCTGATCCTAAATCGACTTCTTCACAAGCAACCAAGGAAACCTTCTTTCTATTACCTTTACCTCGCCTGCAAACTTTAGCAAATGGACCAATAATGCCACACTCACCCCAAATTTGGTTCTTGGCTGGACACCTTTTACACTATGCAAGGTGACATTTTAAATCATTATTTTTGTACTTCTTCCCCTTGTACTGTTTTTGAGATTTGCCTTTACTCTTAGTTTTGTTACTCGCTTTGCCACCCACATCCTGTTCATCCTCCTTAGGAACACCAGCAGCCGCTTTAGCACATTTGTTAGAAATCTCTACCTTTTTTACTAAAGCTACTACTTCGGATAATGTGCCTCCCCATACACCCAAAAATGTTCTTGCACATGTTCACTGTTCTCATACATAATAATTTGATCACGTATGAATTCATCGTGCAGAGAACTAAACCTACAAGTAATGGCTAATTTTTTTAAAATCTGAAACAAATTCTTCTATAGTCTCCTGTTTTCCTTGTTTCCTGCAAAAACATTTGTGGCAATCAATGGCAATACAGACCGATCTGGAATAATAGGAATCTAAATCCTCCAATGCATGAAGAAAAAACGTCTGAGTCTCTAGCTGGGTGAGTTTTCTTCTCTAATGAGTTATACACCTTAAGGCCCCAAATAGTGTAGAAGAACTTTCTTTTTCCTCACCTGAGATAATTCCTCATTCAATAGTATCCTAATAGTTTTAGAAATATTCTCTCCATTCTTGCCACTTAATAGGAGGATTACCAGTAGTTGCCAGAAAAGGTTGTGGAGGAGTTAGAGAAAATGTTTGAAAAGTACACATGCTAAAGTGGAGGTGGCAACACCAGAAAACAAAGTTGATCATTATTGGAGTAAGTAGCTTTGCAACAGCAAGAGAAACGTAGAAAGTTGTGCCTGTCGCCGTAGAAACAACAGGCAGAAGGTGTGGCTGGCACCGATTACACGAAAGAAAGGGCGTGCCTGTCGCCATGGAGGCAGACAGGCTGACACAGAGGAAAGCGAAGTGTGCGAATAAATATACTTGTGAATAAAATGGCACTTTGCAGAACAAATGTTTGTAAAGGCTGAGACTTACTGGCATAACATGGAATTGCTTAACAGTATTTGTCTAGCACGGGAAACAGACAAGGTACAAACCAAATTGGTGTCACGTACAGGACGCCGTGAAGTTCTCAGCATGCAGCCAGAATGCAGTGAACACTTAGACGTGGAAGGAAGAGAAGGAATGTACCCTGCAGAGGAGCAGCGGTGCACATGGAGAACTGGAAGTCAGACGCAGTCTTCACCAGAAGACATCGGTTGCTGAGACTCATACCCCAGAACTACGTCACTCACCAGAGGTAATGCTTTGTACCACAAAGTACTGGAAGAATTCTAATGATTCCTTAATGAAATACGTAGAAGTGCTGACCTCGGGCAAATAAACAACTGGAAATGAAAGCTGAACAGGTTCCTCGAAGACGCACACGTGGAATTAGTCCAATCGTCACCAAAATTGTTAAGTAGACTCCAAGCACAGCAGTTGAAGCAACATAGTATTTATTAAGTTCTCCCATACGAGGTCAGCATGTCTTCCCCAACCTGGTTCAGATTTGCAACTGACAATGATGACATATCAACATTCCACTTGTCATCAATGACATGCTAACATTCCAGAGCTAAGAACAACACAACATACCCACATAATGGTTCCTATCCACGCAAACTTAGTAGAGTATAAGGGAAAGGGCAATAATGTCAGTTTTGGTTTAATACCCAATTCGAACTAGAGTGTGTTATAATGTGATTGTCCGCTTGCATGATGATTGTTGCCATGATGTTCTGATGTTGGAATTCTGGTAATAGAATCCTGTGATCAGCTGATGAGCTGATGATATGTGGTGACAGTTGCTGTGGAGCAGGCTCAGGAAATTCATCTGTGTTGCTGATTGGAAATAAACATGTTCGGCACTTGAATATGGTCTCTGGAGTAACTTAAATTTGGCTCAGAGAGCCTGTTCTCCATTATGACTAGGTACTGTGAAGGTGAACCTTTGGAGAAATTCGGATGTAAAATATGATCTTTGAACTATGCTGTGAACGAACCCTGAACAACCTGTATGTGCTGTGAGTACTTAGACGGTAGACGGTAACATAGATCCCTAGGGAATAATTCTCTTTCCAGCTCCTGAACACCTTCTTGCTGTGGAGCCTTGCCAGCTTGAGCCAGCGTAATTTAATTTATGGTCGGGAGAAGTACAAGGGTACAAGTTGGTGGTAAGCACAATAGAGGAAGAGAATGGCCTCTAGCGTGTGCTGTTAACAGGCAAAGACACCAGCAAGTGCAGAGTGCCTGTTAGCGCGTGCCGACGAGGAATGCCAGCACAACCTGGCGTTAAGCACTGGAGCTGGCGCGTGGCCTGCCAACCGACAGGATCTTTGACAGGAGGACCGACCTAGAACACCTCTTCCTGAACTTGTCGCAATTTAAACAAGCGTTGTGTTATATTTAGAGAAAAATAACATGTACCATGTAAATCATACTGTTGTACCCAACCCACAATTGCTGGTCCATCACTGGACACCTATTTTTCTTTCCGCTCTTATCCCTTGAAATCCAAACTTGGACTGCATAAAACCTACAAAATGTTTATTTTCAACCCCATATCCTTTGATCTGTATGTCACTTGGTTGTAACACCCCACCAGGCCATATGGTATCAAATACTTTCTTTAGAATGATAGTATACTTTTACTATGGATCAACCATTAGTTCAAATGTCCCATCATTCAGCATAATATCAGCTCCTGGCCTGTTTATTCTTCCACCCTCCCTGATTTCGATACAAAGCACACTTACTGGTATACTTTCTTCCTCCCCTATACATGCCAGTCGACCTTTGGACATTTCTTTGTACACTCTTATCAAGTGTCCCTTCTTTCTACCTTTGCAACAATCCTTGTCATGTGCAAAACACCCTTTGTAGTCAGCAGCATGTTACATGCTTCCACACCTGCAACATGACTTATTGCTTGACTTCTCCTTTCCTTATTCCACCCCATATTTCTCTTTACTGTCCAAGTCCTTCACTGACTTTGTAAGTCCTCTCCTCCTTCTCACTACGTTGCCTCCGTCCAAATGTCTGGCTTCAATCTGTTGCGTTTCCTTCATGCGTGAGTGTGCCTCTTCTACAATTTTAGCAATGCTAACTGCTTCTTGTAAAGTAGTGTATCTGATAGATACTATTAGTTATATATTACTTACCTTAGAATTACCCCTAGGCGTCAGACTGTATCCGGAGAAATGTTTTCGTAGCAGTACCCCTGTGCGTCGGTAGGTGGCATTGGTCGACTCCGCGTTCGCTGTTGGCGTCGTGATCGTCGGGATGACGTCGCGGTCTCTACTTAGATGCCGCCCTCGTGCGCTGATGTCAGTTCTTTCATTTTCCGCGCCAGCAAGCGCAGATCCGGAAAGAGCGGTACCTCTAGTCATTTTTTTACTGTATTTTTCAACTTTTGTCGACATCTTTTTCAAGTCGTTTGACTCCTGGTGCACAGGGATGACACATTGGTGGACTGTTTCAAGCCTTGTTGCTCCTGCCACAAGCTGATGTCGGTTACGGATCCACCTCTACTGTGCCTCTGGTGCCTGGAGCGCGACCAGAACAAAAGTCGTACTCCGACTGTCGGGCCATGGCCCCAAAGTCTTTGCGGGAATGGTCCCGAAAGCTTCTGGAGGCCCGGCAGTCAGCTCCCCGCCACTCGAGGTCCTGGTTGAGAGGGAATGCACAGGACCACTCGCAGAGCCATCACCGCCACTCCTCGTCGAAGTCTTTGTTGTTGGGTAAGTCAAAACACAAAAAGAAGGTGAAGAAGCACTGTCGGTCTTCGCATTCTCCCCATCTGTCGGCCGACGCGACGCGGCTCCGAGCATCCCTCCCCTCCTGGGTGCCGGAGCGACCCCTGCCCAACTTCGTAGTTTTTTACGAAGACCTCCACTCCATCTTTGGGGAGCCCGACTCTGCCGGCGCACCTTCGGGCCTCGCACTGTCATCTGGGGATTCTAGGCCTTTGATGCTGACAGATTTGGCCCCGGCACCGCAGGGCCCCAAGGGATCCAGGCCTGGATCCGGATTGGCACCGGTCGACCTTACGACTCCTCCTCCAGCGTCAAATTCATTGGTGACACCTCTGCCCCTTCTGACGCCAGTTGTGTCCCCAGCCGACGTTGACCCCAGCCTCCTCGTCGACATGGATACGGAGCCGGACCGACATAGACCAACTCCGGTACCGGCACCGAATGGTACTTTTGTACCCTTGTTTCACCCTGGTGATCGCTATCACCCTGAGTGGCAACCAGAGGATGTTGAGGAGGACTGGGAGGGGTCAGTGGACCCTCTGGCAGACCAGTTGGATGAACCGGACTGGAGAGAGGAGCTTATTGAGGCCAGTGGTCTGGACACTTCTCCAGACCTTGGCATGCTTCTCCCCCCTACCGTGGCTATGGAGGAGGGATCCTCTTAATTTGTGGTGTTGTATAGGGTGGCTGAGGCCTTGAACCTCGAGCTCCCTACGGTGGCGGTCAGGACTAACCTCCTGACCGAGGTGCTTCAACCGGCAGCAGCCTCTTCAGAGCCACTGCTGCTGTTCAATGAGGCCCTCACAGACATCCTTCTGGGCACTTGGTCCAAGCCCAGCACAGGGGCCCCTGTGGATAGGATTATTGACCGATGCCACCTCCGGCCCCGGGCTACCCCATTTTCTTCTCCCAACACCCTACCCCCGAGAGCTTGGTGGTCCAAGCCTCTACTTCCAAGGGCGCATTCCCTACTGCTCCACCTGATAGGGAATCCAAGAATCTGAATAACCTTGGGAAGAAGATGTTTTCTTCTGCCAGCTTAGGACTGTGGTCGGTGAACTCTGCATGTCTCTTAGGCCTTTACACGCACTCTCTATGGGACACGGTCACGCAGGTGCTGGCACAGTGCCCGGAGGAGGCCCGGGCAGTGCTCTCCCATGCAATTGCTGAGGGTAGGATGCCTTGCTGAGGTCCACTGGCTTTTTGGGTGATGTCCAATCACTTGTTTGGCGACAAAGCGGACAACGCTCACGAGTCCTTTAAGGGACTCGTGAGCTACAGCCATATCCTTGGGACTCGCTACCACCTCTCGCCCTGCGCAGTCTGCTTTTCAACCCTTTCATGGCTGCGGAAAGGGATACCCCACCACGTTCCGCCCAGTCCCACAGACGCTACCCAGCCTCTGCGTGGCCTGGGACATGGGACCCAGCGTGGTGGGTCTGGTGGCCAACAGGCGGGCCAGTCCACCAGAGCCCCTTCTGCAGCAGCCTCTAAACCCTCCTAGTCTGACTTTTCAAGGGCCACAAGTTGCCAGTGGGCAGCAGGATCCGCCATCACCTTCCCCACTAGCAAAACATCACGTCAGACAGGTGGGTTTTGCAGATAGTTCGAAGGGTCTACTCCCTCCCCTTCAAGAATACCCCTACCTCCATGCAACCTGCTTACCATAGCATGTTGGAGGATCACTTGTCCCTTCTCCGTCAAGAAGATGTGGCTCTCTTGGCCAAGGGAGCCATTGAACGAGGTCGTGGTTATTACTCCCACTACTTTTTGGTACCTAAGAAGGACAAAGGCCTGCGTCCTATCTTGTATCTCAGGGAGGTCAACCACTTCCTCTGGAAGGAGAAGTTCAAAATGTTGACTTTGGCTCAGGTCCTGTCTGGCCTCGACCCTGGAGACTAGAAGGTAGCGTTGGACTTGCAGAATTCCTATTTCCACATCCCCGTCCTGCCTACCTACGGTTCACAGTAAGCCTCAAGCATTTTCAGTTCACCGTACTCCCCTTTGGCCTTACCAGCGCCCCTTGGTGTGCACAAAAGTGATTTGGGTTGGTCCCAGCTCATCTGGGCAAATCAGGTGTTCCAGTCTTCCCCTGTCTCGATGACTGGCTGTTGAAGGCGAGTTCACCCCAGGCTGTTGTCTCCCACTCCAGATTACGATGGACCTGCATTCGCTGGGGTTCACTATCAATGTGCCGAAGTCACACCTGATTCCCTCTCAGAAGCTCCTTTTCATCTGGGCAGTTCTGAACACTGTGCAGTTTCGGGCTTATCCTACCGAACAGCGAGTCTGGGATATTCAGGCTATGATTCCGATCTTTCAGCCTCTATCCCGGTTTCGTAAGAATGACCCTGAGGCTGTTGGGCCTCATGGCCTCCTGCATCCTGCTGGTGGACTATGCCAGGTGGCATATGCGGGCTCTGCAGTGGGACCTGAACTTCCAGTGGGCACAGCTTCAGGGGAATCTTTCTGATTGCGTCCAGATCTCGGAGGGCACTGTACACCAATTGCAGTTGTGGCTAATGAACCAGGATCGGGTCAACAGCAGATCCCTCTCCCTTCCCCAACCAGAGTTCCCAGTGGTGACAGATGCATCACTTTTGGGGATGAGGCGGCCACATGGGGGAGGCGGAAATCCAAGGCAGAGTCCGGGCTCCACCTCAACCTTTTGGCACTTCGGGCGATCCGTCTTGCACTGAAAGCATTCCTTCCTTCTATCAAAGGAAGAATAGTGCAGGTGTTCACAGACAACATCACCGCCATGTGGTACTGCAACAAACAAGGCGGGGTGGGGTCATGGACGGTATGTCAAGAGGCTGGAACATCAGGGGCTTATCTCTGGTGGTTCAACACCTGGCTGGTTCACTGAACGCCAGGGCAAACTAACTCAGGCGCAGGTGCGTGATGGATCACGAATGGCGTCTTCACTCGGGGGTGGTGCAAGGTCTCTTTCCGCAGTGCGGAGAGCCTTGGTTAGATCTATTCGTCATCGAAGAGAACGCGCAATGTCAGTAGTTCTGCGTGTTGGAATTTCCAAGGCGGCACTCGCTTGGCAACGCTTTTCGCCGTGAGTGGAGTTGCGGTCTTCTATACGCCTTTCTGCCTATACCACTTCTGCCCAGAGTGCTAAAGAAGATCAAGCGCGGCCGGGCCCAAGTCATTCTTGTGGCTCCGGATTGGGGGCTATCTATCCGCCATTTCAGCATTTCTTTGACTTCCTAATCAGCCTTCTCTTTTCAAGTCCCCTATTGTAAATCGATTTCTTAAGGGCATTACTCACCTCTTTCCTCCTATTCCTTTCGTAATGCCCCAGTGGGACTTGAATCTGGTCTTGACTTACCTTATGGGCACTCCTTTCGAGCCACTACATATTTGCCCTCTCAGACTATTGACTTTAAAAACTGCTTTTCTGGTTGCCATCACCTCTGCTCGCAAGGTGAGTGAGTGTCTTCTAAGCCTCCTTTCCTTGCTGTTCATCCGGACAAGGTTGTCCTTCAAACTCGCCCTTCTTTTCTCCCCAAAGTGGTTACTTCTTTCCACATTGGACAAACCATCATCTTGCCCACCTTCTTCCCACCCGAATTCTTCAAAGGAGGAAAGAGGCTCCACTATCTGGACCCAAAATGTGCGCTATCTTTCCATCTGGATCGCACAAAACAATTCCGGGTGGATGACCAGCTCTTTGTTGGCTATGTGGGTGCCAAGAAAGGTCGGGCCATGCAAAATCGGACCATCTCTCTGTCGGTTGTTCTTTGCATCAAAGTTTGTTATTCCTTGGCAAAGAAGGAACCTCCAGTAGGACTGCGCGGCCATTCCACCAGGGCGACGGCAGCCACTACTGTTTTGGGTGATAGAGTCCCCCCTCAGTGACATCTGCCAGGCAGCCACGTGGGCATCCCCGCACCCTGTTCACAAAACCCTATTGCCTGGACAGCCAAGTCCAGAGAGCCGGCTTCTTTGGCTGACCAGTTCTCCAGGACTTTCTGGTGTGAACTTAGTTCGCAGGCCCATCGCAGGGGTTGGTATTGCTGGGGTATCTATGCTAAGGTTAAGAATCTATAACTAACAGTCTCTTTCAGATGAACAAGTTACTTACCTTCGGTAACAATATATCTGTAAGAGACATATATTAGTTATTGATTCCTTACCGCCCCACCCATCCTCCCCGTTCTGCGAACTGACTTCTAGGGTAAGGAACTCCCTTTCAGGGCCCTAGTTTTGTGATTGTGGCGTGGAACATCATGTAAAGAACTGATGTCACCGCACGAGGGTGGCATCTAAGTAGATACTGCGACGTCATCTCAGCGATCACAACGCCGAACGCTGAGTCAACTGATGCCACCTACCTACGCGCAGGGGGACTGCTACAAAAAAATTTCTCCAGGTCCAGTCTAACGCCTAGGGGTCATTCTAATGTAAGGAATCTATAACTAATCTATGTCTCTTACAGATATATTGATACCGAAGGTAAGTAACGTGTTCTTCTTGCTGCCCATAACCTATACTGTATCCTTTAATTCTTGCACTGTGCAATTAGCTGGTCTCTGATCATCTGATCAATCATATTATCAAAATCACATTTCAAAGCTAATTCCCTCAACCTTGTTAAAAATTGATCAATTGACTCATAACTTTTCTGCAATTGCGTGTAAAACTTATGCCTATGCATGACTATTCTTACTTCCTTACCAAAGTAGATTTCTAATCTTTCTTTAGCTAAGGATCTTCCATTTCCTCATTGTCCACTCCTATAACTATAGGTAAAAATGTGAACACATGTTGATCCTCCTTTCCCAAAGCATTGATGAGTTGTGCTCTTTTCCTTGATGGTCAAAAATTCAAACCATCTTTGACTTCCAAATAATTTTCAAAATTACTAATCAATTTCTCCCACTAAATAGGTGGTGAACCTGACGGTTGATTGAGCTTTAGAGGAGCAGCTACAGCTTGTGCTGAACAAACAGCCATTGTTATATATATTTTTTTTAATTAAAAAATCTTTTTATTAAATTTTAGTTAAATCGACAAACTGTTATTCTCATAACAACTCTCCCCTCCCCCCATTGGTGGGACAACCACCCCATTCAGAAAGTCCTCTGAATATAATACCTACAATCCAGCCACAGCATGAGATAGACAAGTCCCATAGGGCCACGCTTTAGTCTTTTGGTGTTCCACTGCGCATATCCATTGTTATTTGTTCTTGTCTTTCCTGTTATTCTCCTTTGGCTAACATTGTGTCTTAACTGCCAAAATGTGGAGTATTGTAGAAGTTAATGTAAAGTCAATTTTTTAATGTTTAATCCTAATTGGGCCCAACCAAGATGTGAATCGATGCACTCCCTTTTCAATGTTTAATAATCATGGAGAGACACTTCACTGTGTATTGTCAGAGTGGGACGAGAGACAATGAGCACGTAGATTATCACGTAGATTTTGCTGGAGCAGAGAACACAACCACAACGGAGAAAGAACTCCAGGGCTGCAGTGAGTCCAATTGTTGCTTCTGCAGTTACTTCAGAGTGCCACCAGGGTTGTACCTGGTCCCAGGGATAGTATTGATCATCAAAACTTGTTCTGGATTTTCTGAGTTGTGGACATATCTATATAGCCCCAAACTCTGCCAATACTGCCTTGCCTCTGTATGCATGCAATAATTAGCTCAGGGACTGCCATTGCCTGCTTTAATATTACTTCCCCCTTTTCCGTATGGTGGTTCCAAGTCATCTTGGTGTCGTATTGTAAGCCAAGGTAATCAAAGTAGTTCACTCACTCTAGAATCTCATTGTTCACAGACAAGGAACATCTTAGAGCAAACTTTGGTTCCATTATCATAAATTTGATCTTGGAGACATTAATAACTAAAATTTTCCCCAAAGAAAATTGTGCACAAAGCCCTTAACCAGCCTATACATCGAGAGCTCAGTGAGAGATAACAGAAAAGCATTGTGTGCAAATAAAAGCACATAAATACTTGTGTTCCTAAGTCTCAGGCTATGCAACTTCAAACTATATAGGTATGGAGAAACATCGTCAAAAATAGTGAAAAAGCAGGGAAGCCAACACACACTCTTAGCGCACACGTGTGCTGATTGAAAAATGCTGTATTTTCCCGTTAAGCCCAGCGCATACATGAGCTACTGTTAATTCAAGTAGACTTTGTGTAGATGCTAACAGATAGGATGCAATCCCTGCTGTCACATCGCCAACCATAATACGTCTTTATCTACAAAATAAATCAAAAGCTGGCTTTAAATTGATGAACGTGAGGTAGAGAAGAACTCGCCTTTGTCTAACAAAATGTATACAGGCAGAATATAAGTTCATGGCCTGGTCAGTCATTCCAATTCCCTTTCTAAAACCACCTTGGTTATCAGATAGTATTCCCCCAGAGTCAACTAACTCTTGAAAGGGATTGACGAGCATCCTCCCATAGATCTTACATACACTATCTAAATGTGATTTGGGGCGGTAATTAGATGGCTCAGTTCTAGCCCTTTTCTTAACTATTGGGACAATTGTCACTGTACACCATGCTCTGCGGGGTTGCCAGGTCTCAATACTACATTGAAGACTCTAACAAGAATTTAGAATCATAGAGAGAGATCATCCTTATAGAGATCTATTAGTACAAGGTTGGGGCCCACCTGTTTTTTTTTTTTTTTTAAATATATTTTTATTGCAGGAATTAGTAAATCGTTACAAAATCGACCAGCATAATAACACAAGCAATATCAGCGAAATACAACCCTCTGTCCCCGCACCGTAAGTTCCGTACACAGCCTTCCGGCCCACAACCCTGGGGTCGGGCGGCGAAATTCAATGGGGGCTCAGAAGGATGTCAGAGCTGGTCCGGATGATCCACTGTCCGTCATCTGCTTTTCCAAACAAGCCTATAAACCCAAAAGAAAAACCCCCACCCTCAAAATAATACTAACCAAAGGAAATCCCACCCAACCCCGTTGGGGCCCACCTGTTGTGGACTATTTGCAGGCATTTCGGCAGCATAGAGCCTAGCAAAATGTGAAACCCTCTTCTGTGCCCTTATGTACATCGGCTGCTTATCTGTACACTGGTTATACTATAACCCCATGTAATAAGTGACCATAAGTTCCTGAAGTTCTTGTCCCTAGATGCTTGTTTCGCCTTTTCCCAAATCTTGAGGCGCATCTCACGCTTCTTTCCCTGAATCAGCTCTTTATATCCTCCTCTCAATCTGATACAAATCTCCTCCAAATCAGTAGTATTATTATAACACCTCACAGGGCGTGAGATAATTCCGTCTTCTTGAGCCATCATTCATGGTCAAACCAATTTCCAATACAGTTATTGCCACTCATATGATCAGTGCTCTTAGAGGTCATTAAAAAGGAGAACTCTTAACAATAATCTAAACTAAGAGGGCAAATTCCCTAGTGTCATCAACCTGTTCAAACCCAGTCAGCAGTAGTTGATCGATACTGGGTTGAATTGCATTCGTCAGGTCTTGGCCGAAATACTTATATTTTCGGAGTTTCACTTAACAGGACTTCTGATACATTGCTGGGATTTCAAAATCTCACTATCCTCGACAACTGCATGAAAAATGTGGGATCTCAGATTGTTACTGATGCAGAGATACAACAAGTGGATTGTTATCACTGTCTCTTACCACTCCTGTATCGCTCACCATTGACCATGCTTTGATATTTATTAAAATACAATGTATAGTGGATAAAGCCCTATTACCATGATGTGTCGCTGCTAAATGGACATCAGAGGAAGCACAGCCATTAAGGTGCCTTAATCCACAGGTCAATACCACAGACCTAAGCTTTCCTCTTAGGGACTTGCTTCCCCCATAATCTCCTATTGCCACTTGTACAACCACACACGGTAAAGCAGTTCCTTGCACGTCACATCCCAATGAAGTGTTAAAATCTCCACATACTAGTGTATTATTCTGAGATAATTCACTGCGGTAGGTCTGGTCTCTAAGATTAGATCCTCACGGGCGTCCAGTATGGATTTACCTCTATCTGTCCTCCTTGTAGGGACATAGACAATAAAAATGTCCATGACCTCCCCCAGAGGGCCATGCCCACCGAACCTAATATGCACAATGTTAGATGAGTCGCTTGGAACAACAATAGGACTCATGAAACATCACAAATACAATGGCACCCATATCCCTAGGCCACCCGGTGGACGGCCCATTTTCTGCTTTATTACTGGGACAGGATACATACTATAGCCCTCCATATTAATTTCTGTATTTACCTTAGTCTCCTGGAAGAAACGAATATCATTCTTCTAAATAAATGCTTCATACTCTAGGTCCTCTACTTTGCCTGAAAAACCACACACAATTCTTAGGGCATTTGAGTCCCTTCTCCCACGAGATTCGCTAAACTGTTACTCAACCTACATAAATAGGCAGACTCGGGACATCGTGCTAAACCCTCCTGCAATCTTGGCTGGTGGTCTCCCTAGGCATGTATCTATATCGGTGAAGGGTTTAGATTGAAGACAGGAAGAAGTGGCGCTCTGACAAGTACGCAAATATTCTAAGATGCAAATAAATAAGAACGGTTCTAACAGGTATGGAGAAACAAACCCAAACAAAACAACCCCTGCGAGTGTGTAAGTCAAGGCCTACACAGTGAATATAGAACAAAGTCTTGTGCACACGTATAAGGGTGAAGGTTTTAGTGTAAAAACCAAAATTCAAATAGTTCTTTTTGCAGAAACTAAGCAATCCACACTACATTCCCGAGACCGTATATTTTGTGGACTAGCCCTGTCGCAACCGGGTTGGAATTATCACCGGTACAACAATGCCATTGATCCTTTGCTAACATAACAGCCCTGAAGAGTCACAATTGTACTACGTTGTGACGAAACACGTGTCGGCTGGTTTGTTCATTCTGTATTGATCCGGATTAAAAATCCCCTTCAAGATATTTCTGATGTCGACCTGCTTAGTTTCTGCCAAAAGAACTATTTGAATTTTGGTTTTTACACTAAAACCTTCACCCTTATACGTGTGCACAGGACTTTGTTCTATATCCCTAGGCATGTATGCTAGGGCCGCCAGCAATCAAGCCCAGATATTGTTTCCAGGTGAGTTAGGCATGTCATTACTATCACTCCCTCTACTTCTTGATCCATCGTGTAGCACCCTCACTTAATCTTTCATTGTAACCCTTAACTGTTTGAGTCACGCCTTATTATTTCAGGTAGGGTATGTTGAGATGTTGGGCCGGGGGGGGGGGTGGGGGGGGGACATCTCTTAACACCACCCTCTCCTCCTTCATCAAAGTGACCATCAACTGCTTTGCGTCGCACTTTACTGTTGGTAATAGGATATGTTGAACTATTGAGTGAACACGAAAATGTTATCTCGTAACATGTGGTAAAATGGTACAACATCTAGCCCTATTCTATGCAAGCCCTCAGTATTGTCCATAAACATATTTGCCACATTTACAGATCTAAATTCAACTCAAGTGAAATACTTACGCTGGTCCTTGTCTTGAATAATAGGATTCACATTCAACATATATCAAGTTACATGAATTGAGCAAATGCAAGGGCAGGATCAGGTAGAAAGTATGATCTGTTTAAAGGTAAACTGATAAATACATCAGAAATTGTTTTAATTAAGTCCAGAAAAGGAGTTTCATACATCGACGCATCTCCCGCAAAAACACCACTTCCCAAAAGGCTCTCCCTATTATCTTCACCTTTTAGTGCAAAAGGTCACTAAGGATTTTCTGATTTTCTAATAAAGTACAACATGGAACACTTTCATTCCAGCCAGTACATACTAACCATTTCTTCCAGAGTTCAGAACTCCTTTCCAAGCCCTCTTACTTTTGAAACTGGGTTGGGTTAACAACCTGCTTCCTGGCCACACAGACTCCATATTGCCCCCCCCCTCTTTTAAGGCCATCCTACATGCCACAGCACAAATCATCCAGGGCCTGAAGAAATATGATAATATCCCGTTCTGATGGAACTCTATTGTCTTCCCATGCCGGCCCTCACCATCTTAATTAAAATCCAGCAGAATCTTTTATAAAGCCATTGCAACCAGCACCCCAGCTTAATTTGTACACAAGCTCAATATCTTTAGAGGCTCTTGGCACACCAGCAGCTAAGACACCAGCAGACAGAAGATTAAGATGTTAATAAAAGAAAACAAAGTAGCTGGACTTTTCCATCCATGTACCAAGGACATGGAACAACACCCGTGTATCCATTAGGCCGCTGTAACATGTTCCAATATAGGAAAGATTTTAAGACATTACTCTGTAAGAACACTACATCGCAATATAGTAATAGTAAATGTCTGCTCCCAGAAACCAGCCACCTCTCTCACTCATTGACTCTGTTTCCCTTTGACCCTGTACAGCGCTCTGCTGCCTTTTGGCTTGGCTCATGCTGTACAAATACCACATACATGTAAACATACATGCATTCTTATTGTGCCATTAGCTTCCTCATCTAATGTAGGAGTCATTAAAATACAAATATTTTCGGTGCTCAAAGTTGGGAGTAATGACTCTACAAAGAAGGTTAACAGACTTTTACTTTCTACTGGGCCGTGGCCAAGCAGGCTACAATGGTGGACGTGCCTTGCTGAGGCTCCACAGTGGGTGGATAATTCCTCCGCTTTCCAGCATCGATCCCGACACAAGAAACGGAACCCCAGCAACCAGAGCCCGCGGAGCACCTGACGGAGTTGACCCCTGCAGCAAAAGATCAGGGTAGCGGGCAAAACGGAGCCATAGAAGATTACGATGCTGACAGATAAAATGGCGGCTGCCCGCAACCTCGTGCAATAACCGAGGGTCTGGAGGTACATGCGGGAGGCGCGACCCGAGACACCGCTGGTGAACCAGGGAGAACCGAGCGGTGATGACTTGCGGCACCCCGAGCGCCCGACAGCAAACTTCAGGGATATAGGCGCCACCGACGGATGGGTCCCACGCATCAGGTGGAACCCCGGAGCCCTACACCACACAGCCCGTGACAGGCAGGTGAGCCGGACCCAGCATTGTCGGCCAAGAGAGAGGACGGGCACAGTTAGAAACCGGTGGCACCGGGCTGAATCCCCCTCCCGGGCCACCGGGAGCCTGAGTACCTTCGGAGCTGAGGCTGCCTGACCCTAACATGGCGCCCGGCGGATACACAAACCACAAAAGGGGACACTCGGTCATAAGTGTGTGTTGGTACAGAAACTAAGGAGAAAGAGACTATATACTATACATAACGAGTCATATCTGGCTGAGAAATTTCCATCCCACCACCCTTATTGGCGGAATATCTTCATATGGGAGTTGGTACATAATCCCAATACCGCCCAAACCATCAAACGACGGTGCGGATATAGATCTGTAAAGAGACTCTAGCCAAGATAATGCTCAAAGAGTGGAAAAGATGAGGTGCAGTGCTCTAGTGAAAGTGAAACTAGAATTGACTACTTAAACAAAAAATATGTTTAATGAAAATTGTCTAAGTGTCAAAATTAAAACCACGCCCTGTAGTGGAAATTAATAACTACAAAGTGGCGCTGTGCAGGACGGTCAACATGTTTCAGCCAGTTGGAAAGATTATCCGGCTTTCTTCAGGACCCAACGATGTAAGAGCTACTGCAGATATATAAAGTGTAGTGAAATAAGGAAAATTGATACTTTACAAAAACAGCAGTCTCCCTGGACCTTGGAGCCCCAATGTATCCTGGAGAACTAACTTTTCTTTTCCTGTTATGACATGAAAGAAAAACTTTCAACATACATGTATATATAATGTATATATAGCCACCTAACACACATAGAAAATGTAAAAACAACAACACACTAGCATAAGTAATTTTTACTTAGCAACAACAAAAGAGTATTAAATCTCTCTTACAGGGAGGTGTTAGCCTCCACTGAGATACTCACCCAGCTTTATGTGGGAGAAGACCTCACCTCACCCGGCAACCTACTCGGGAAATTGAGGCCCCGCTCTAATTTGCAAAAAAAGGGGGAGACATAATATTTATCATATGATATGTCCAGCTCACTGGCTTTGCATAAAAAAACCAAATTCCAGAGTAATGGACTTCACACTCCCAAATCACGGACCGACTAAATACAGGATTAGTGGATATTACATTTATTCAGAAAATACAAGTTTGTCAAACCATTTTGCCAAAGTTTGTTTATTTTATGGAAAAACGAATGGCAACAATGGCGACAAACAAGGTGGAAACCCCTATCCCAGCTCACCAAGTGTAAGGTAGTAATGGACACGAGGGGAGGAGCAAATCGATGTTCAAATATATCGAGATGAAATGTAGAACCTATGTAGAAACTAGTCCTTTTCATCAACGAAGACAAACTATGAGCTAAAGAACTCACCTGTCCGTCGGTACCTCTCGTGGTCATCCAAGAGGAAGTGGAGGTACCGATCGGGCAGTCTTTTCCGTTTAAATACTCTCGCTAATTGGTCAAAATTGTCTGTTACGAGCGGCCAATAGGTGTTTAAATTGCCGCTTTACCGTAGTATTTATGTGATTGCTTGCTTGCGCATGCGCACTCGATCAAAAGACGAGTACACTGTTTCACTCGCAGTATCCAGCGCGCATGCGCCGAGGTGTAGTAATCAAAGGGCCAATTGCGCGCGTGTTCAAAGAACAATGTAATTTCTACGTGCATGCGCAGTAACACGCTATTGTATTTGCTCACGAAACAGGATGAAACGAAAAGCGCGAGCTGTTGTTACATAAAAAATATATATATATTATATATGTTTTAAAGCAGAAATATCGATAGTAAGGAGATTACTTCTTATTTTATAAAGAAGTAGTCTTCTTAAACTGTAGTGATGTTAGTGATTAATTCATACTTTATTATTGCGTGTATGCGCTTAGTACCAGAGAGAGTCACTGAGAAGGAAAAAATAGCCTAGTGTTACCAGCCCAGGTTGACACATGTGACAGCATTGCTGTAGGATGGTAAATGCTGTGGAGATGGCACATGCACACCACCATGTTTATTCTTCAGTTTGCACACACTAAAGTCAAAAGAAGAACAAGTATCATAGTGACTAGTTTAGGCTACAGGGAAACCCAAGGAATGGCATCATTAAGGCCCTTGGTGTCACATTGACGTTTAAAAATCCATTTTTGTTCTTTCACAAATAGAAACTTCGAGACATCACTGGTGTGTGGTGGAATGAATGGGTGCTCTAATATCACCCACCGCAAATCCTCTGCCTGATGTTTAAGAGAGATAAAGTGGTTGGTGAGGCAAGTGGACTGTTTGTGGCGTCTGATGGTACTCTTATGTTCACTGATTCGAATTTTCATTTTTCGAGTAGTGTGGCCAACATATCTGAGCGAGCAGGGGCAGGTTATCATATATATGACGCCGTCTGTGTTGCAGTTAGTGTGTTTTCTTAGCAACCACGGTCTTCCTGTGCCTATGTCTACTTGGTCGATCTTGTAGGTTTGTGGGCGGATACAACCACTGAGCCTCCCGGGAGCGAGGGGCCAGACCACCTGAGAGGAGAAGACACCAAATCGAAGACAGTAAGTGGTGGGGGGAACCCCCCGGGCTTCCTGATAACCGGGAGAGGGCGTGGTTCCCCCCCCACCACCGAGGCCCAATTTGACCAGTGCCTGGCCCTAAAATGGAGCCTTAACAAACCGATTGGCGCCAAAATGAGTGCCTGGCCTTCCCCAACTGACCAGCAGTAGAGAGTGCAACACAACAAGCTCCTCCTTGACCCCATGAGTTACTGGGCCCATTCGGCTATGTAAGCTACCTAACCGCAAAGGCTGAAATCCTCAGAGGGACCCTCACGGTGCCTACAACAGAGCACGGTTGGACAGAAACGCCCCCAGGCTGGACAATTGGAACACCCGCCTCACCAGACGGAGCGAACGAAGGATAGAGTCCGCATCTGAGGAGGAAAGGTCTCGCACAGCGCCCACCAGAACCCAGCTCTACAACACGCAGACCCGAGAGGAACTGCACACTCCAGGAGGCACGATGGGGAAACCTAGGGCCACGCAGACCACCACGGTCCCAGAGACGGCGCCGGAAAACATGCCACAGCCCAAAACGGGGACCAAGCTGACGACAACTCCACCGGACCTGTCCATATCCGACAAGCTGGACTGCGTGTTGGCAGTCATTGAACTCTCCAGGATATCAATGAAAGAAAGGCTTGGCAGCCTGACGACCGACGTCAGCCTCATTAAGGAAGACCACCGCAAGCTGGCCGACAAGGTCAATGAAGGGGGAAAAATCATGGCGGACTTGCAACCAGCAGTGAAAGACCAGCAGAAGACAATACGGGATGTCCTAACCCGCCTTTCCACAATGGAGGAACGAATGGTCGACCTGGAGGGACGCTCGAGGCGCTGTGATATACGGGTGCTTGGGCTGCCGGAAGGAATTGAGGGGCAGAACCCGGTGGGGCACATGGAGGCGTGGGTGAAGTCCTTTACCCCAGCTGCCGACCGATCGCCCTTCTTCTCTATTGAGCACGCCCACAGAGTCCCGGCACGAAGACCCCCACCGGGTGACCCCCCCAGCCGATGCAAGCAAAATTTCTCCATTTCAGAGACCGAGATGCGGTGCTCAGGGCCGCCAGACGATCGGGCCCCCTCCGGGTTGAGGACAAGCAGGTGATGGTCTTTCGGATTACGCACGAGCGGTGCAGCAGAGACCGCTTTTCTTGGAGGTGATGCAGCAACTAAGGGCAAATGACATTCAATACTCTCTGTTATTTTCCGCCAGACTCAGAATTATCCACAACGACATTACCTTATTCTTTACCTGTGCGGAGGAGGCGAGGGACTGGGCAGACCTGCACTGCCCGCAGCTCTCCGGGTCATGTACCATGCAAGGACAGAGACACAGAGCACCGCGACCCAGGAAGCGCAACTCAAACACGGGGCGCAATGGCAAAAACAAATTGGCACGGAACCCCACACTTGATTCCCCGGATCTAGAGCAAATAATGCAGGAACGCCGAGATGTCCTACGAGCCGTAACTGCACTACAGGCATCACCGCCTTCAGATGACATGGACAGAGCCCCACGCCTGTTCACCTTGGCGGGTGAAGACGACAGTGACGACGTATCATCTCAGGGAAACTCGATCACCCTGCCCCGAGTCAACCCCCCAGACAGCAGAACTCATAAATTAGGGAACATACAGGGTCATATGTAGGGGACGTTCACAGGCACATTGTCCTCAACCTCTCGTAGCACGTGGAGGAAAGGTGGCCCTGTTAGCAGACGGATGGGGGTCCCCGGCACAACTGTAGTCCTCACACTAAGCATGTAGCACTGTCTCGACACTGCCAGGGGCCAGATGACGCACACTGATCCTTCACAGACCTGCCCAAGGATCACCCTCGCAGGTGCGTACCACCAAACCATGATTGTTGACTTCTTGTACACGCTCTCCTTCCCTCAGAGCGCCAGTTTGGACGCATCGCTCCCAGCGATAGGTCCCCAGTATTGGGACTGTTTCCCAACCCCAGTTCTTAGTTTACCTATCCCACCTACCATGATCTCTTGTTACTACCCATATACAAGGCAGGGGCGCACACCTACAACCCCACATAGCTCCGCTCACGTCATCCATCGACTAGAGCCAGGAGACTCCACTCCCCCAGAGACTCAGCGCTATCAGGGCGCGACCTTATCTCCACCATGGCACACGCAGATTTCCAGTTTTTAACCCTCAATGTGGGAGGGATGCACACAGCTAGGAAACGCTATGCGGTATACGTGTATATTAGGCGGCCGCAGGCACAGATCATTTCTCTCCAGGAGATCCACCTCACTAAGGAGGAATTATGCAAACTCCAAAAGAAACGGCGCTGCTCTTTTTGCGCCACTACCTACTCTGCCTTCGCAAGAGGAATCGGCCCAGAGTGCCCTTTCGCGAAACAGGCAGAAGGGTGGCTCCCGAGGGCCGCTATGCACTACTAGAAGGATTATTGGATGGGCAGCCCATCCTCGCAGGCAGCATCTATGCCCCCAATATTGATCAGACAACTTTTTGGGGGACCCTGACAAATGCCCTGGCGGGATTCACACACTCCCCATGGATACTGGGTGGGGATTACAATTGCTCCCTGGACCTCACACTGGATAGATTCTACCCTCCCACCAAGCCGCCCCCGGGCCATGGGCACACAGCCGCACTCCGCGCCTTGGCTACCCATTTGTCCCTAAAAGACACATGGAGACATACCCACCCTACCACCAAACTATATTCATTTCACTCGACACCTCACAACTTACAAGTCCGCCTGGATCGCTTCATGTGCACTCAGTCTCTCCTTCCACGCATCAGACACTCAGACTATTTGGGCATCGTCATTTCAGATCACGACGCACATATTGTGTCCCTCACATGGCGACCTCCCGTACCTCCGATTCCCACCTGGCGCCTCCCCAAAGACTTGAATAACAATAGGCAGCTACACTGTGCTGCAGGCCCAATCGCACAGCTTTAAAAAGTCAATATACAACTTTTTTCCTTTTCAACAATTTTATTTAATATTTTTTTCAATTGCTCCAACTTCACTTTCTTGATCACGATAACACTGTCCAAAAGCCCATATTGCTTCACATGAGGCGGTTGTGCCCATCCAGGCCTCTTACCACATCACAAAGAGACTTTAATTCATGTTTGCAGCTAAAAACGTATTCCCTATGCATTTTGGGCTATTTTTGTGCCCTTTGTCAGGGGAGGCTGTTTAAATATGAAAGTAACATAAAACCCATGTTAATCTGCTGTCTTTGAACACTGTAATGATGTTATTGCGATACATCAAACTCTGATACAAACGATATGTGAAACATGACAATGCCCAATTACCCCAAAATAATTACAAAAACAAAGATTCAGTGTATGCATAATGTTCTGCAGAGACCTCCCCCTCCCCTTCCTCGATGCTTAACCTGCCATTTTACCCGCTTTGCTAAATAAACACATGGTTTGCCTGATGTTCTCTAAATAAACCTTATACTGAAATTAACCCTGACCCCTACTGTGAACTGAAGTTCATTCCAAATTAACATTGAGACGTCTCTCAAATTCGTTGCTGGTTCAAAGAAAGTTACCTGCTTATAATTCAAGTGTCGTTCTGGCTACTCGGTGCTCTCCTTTCTTAATGCCTGCCATCTAGCCCAAACTTCTCCTGAGTGCACAATTTAAACATTGCCTCCCCAAAGACTGCCTTACAGACCCGTTGTTCCACCGCGAGCAGTCGGAAACCATTCAACACTACTTTGCCGAAAACACAGGCACTAAATTGACCAGGTCCCTAGAATGGAACGATATTAAAGTGGTCCTACGGGGAGCGTTCATCAGGCAAATCACAGGAGTGAAACACACTAGAGAGGGCGGTCCAAAACGCAGAACAACAAGTGGCGCAGTTATCTAAAGCAACTGATCAGCGGGAGCTCCCCCCCACGCAACTGGCGGAGGCCAAAACCAAGTATGAGGAGGCATGTGCCGTTTTTGCCCTGCTGCGGTGGAGTTCCACGCCTCCACGTAGCACCTGAGCACCCTGCCTCTGCTCCTCCCCCCACGAGGATGATGGCGGCAGGTAGCTGGCGTTTTTGCTGCTCCTGCATTACGTGAGCAACCTGTGCTTCGCGGCTTTTCGGCTTCTTGGCAAAAGTTTCCTGGTAGTTTTGGTGCGGCGGCTTTTGGTGATGTCCAGCAGTTTGGCAGAGTCCATTCCAGTCTTCTGTGAATAATTGGAGCTTCCCGGGAAAAAGAAATTTCTCTGCAGTTTCGGACGGCGTTTGGGAGATCTCGCAGGCATTTTTCAGCGGAGGTCAGCGAGACAGCGAGGCGGCGGCAAGAGCTTGCCTTAAGGGATTTTTGATTTGTGTGCCTGCCCGGAACTCTGCAGACTCAGCAGTAGCGGTAGCGGATTGCTTTGAGCCATTTGGGTGCCTTGAGACGCCTGCACCTCTTCTAAACCGGGTCTTACCTCTGTGTTGGTGGCGGCAGGTGAGCTCCATTTCTCTTTTGTTTAAAAAAAAAAAAAGAAGACGCACTGAGTTAAAACGTGCAGAAGGGGAAGAAACTCCCTCGCTGTACCGCTGCACACTGAGATACACTGCAAACGCAGCTGCAGAGGGGGGAAGAACTCTTTAGTTTGTACCATCACACTCTGTAATACACTGCTGCATGCTGAGCTGGCTTTATGGAAGTAGCGAAGGCACCGAGGCACCGAGCTAGAGACATGGGCATGGACAGATACGGGCTGTGATTTGCGCCTTGCTTCAGAACTGATTCTGGCTTTCTTGTAAGGAGCTGGAGCTGCGAGCTAGGTGAGTAACACTTCATTCGCTGCAGGCTTAAGCTTGGGCATTACCGGCCTCATTGAGAAATTATTCTTTCCATATCTGCTGGTAATTGCAGGCTTTTCCGCTCTGGACTACAGTAACCAGAATCCTCGGTGCCTTTTAGTTTCTTTTGTCCTCTCATCGTATCCTATTCCAGCTGATTGTGGGAAAGTTTAAAAGATGGGTAAACTTCTGAACGCTCGAATTAAGGCGAAAGCACGCCGACAGCAGGCTAAAGACACCGCCGCTAAAGTTATTGATAAAGAAGATGATAAGGAGGAGCTTTCCCTTGCGAGCTCAGATGAGGAGGAGGAGTTGCCCATAGATACTTCCATTCAAATTAGCCCAGGTGGTAACGTGGTATCAGCAGACACGGAGGGGAAGCATACCAGCCTGTAAGTGGCCCAGACCGGGCTACTCATACAAGAAGATGTGAAGGATACAAGGGATGTTAAAAAAGTTAAGGCATCAGTAGCCCCCAAGATCCCGAAGCAATTTCCTCTGTTCGAGAAAAAATCTACTTTGATTTCGGTGGGCAGCCTGGCTCAGCCTGTGGTTTCACCCATTGCTCAAACTATTGGTTTATTGGCACCTTTGGGATCAAGCTATTCTCCGGAAATATTAGCTGCCGTAATCTCGTATCCTTCTACAAACATGGCTGTCAATACGATATTTTATTCTAACCCTGGATCTACTTCTCCACATAAGGTAAAGAGTCTGTTTTTGGCAGGTCAAAGAGGAGATGAGTTGGTCAAGACTGCAATCTCTTTTGGTAATACTGGCAATACTGGATCAACAGGCTTTCCTTGCTCTTTCAGCCCCATCCTTGATATGGACACCGAGACTGTGGGGGAGCTGCAGATGTCAGTTAAAGACATGCTTAATCTGATCTTAGATGAGATCCGTGAAATAAAAAGGTTTCAAAAGGAGGAGTTGACCGCTATACATCAGCGGTTAGACAAGATCGAAGATTTAGTGTCCTCTTTTCCTGCTCGTCTTCAGGAGGCTGAGAGCAGAATATCTAGTTTGGAAGACAATATGACAGAAGTTAAGAAAGATGTTCAAGTTATGTTTAAAACATCTAAGACATTGGAAACGAAACTGGATGATCTAGAAAATTATAATCGAAGATCCAATCTTAGAATAGTGGGGGTTCCAGAGGGGATGGAGGGATCCAACATGGTCCATTGGGTTACTACTTTTTTACAGCAGAAAGTGGTCCCAGAGTTTAAGGGCGATTTAATGATTACTCATGCTCATAGGGTCCCAGCTCAGCTGTTTCCAAATTCCACACTCCCCCGCACCATCCTTTTGAATTTTTCTGATGTTCGAATTAAAGAGACAATTCTGTCCAAGGCCATCCAACAGAGACAGTTTGCACTCAATGAAACTATTAAATGTCGGATCTTTTCTGACATGTCTGCAGTGGCAGCCTGCAAAAGAAAGGAGTTTGTGAAATTACTCCAACTCTTTAAAGCCAAGGGGGCCCTAGCCACTATCGCTCAGCAGTCAAAACTAAAAGTTTTGGTCAAAGGCAAATTCTATATTTTGTCAGACGTAGAGGAAGCGCAGGGGCTGCTAAGGGAAATTCCACATGGCGAGAAGAGCTAGATATCATTATCTCATCTTAATTTTGTCTCTTCTATTAAATTCACTTAAGATATGCTCTTGGAGGCTTGGGGGTAGAGGGGTGAAGGGCGAGGGGTTCAGGGGGTTAAGGGGTGTAATAACACGACACCTTATGGTATGGGTTAAGGCGCTGTGGCCAGCGTGGGGTAAGGGATTAGGAGTAGGAGTAGGGCCACAGGATGAGGGGGGTGTTAGGGGGTTGGCGCACGGGTGGGGGGGGGTGGGAGAAAAAACTACAAAAAATGAAGTCCTTGGTGCTACTGTTTACCAACGTCTTAAACTTATGCTATGTGTTTTTCAAGATAAATGCTATCGATAAAAAGAAAAAGGGAGTAATTAGACAGCGAATTTGTAATGTTTCTGGGATGTTCTTTTTTCAGGTTTTTGCTTTGAATACTTTATTACAATGGGTCTAAAAATGATTTGTTTTAATGTTAACGGTTTGAACAATAAGAATAAAATGCGCGCCATAGAATTATGGATCAAGACTGAAAACCCAGCCGTAATCCTATTACAGGAGACTCATATTCAAGCTACAAAAATTGAGGAGTTTTCCATGTTTAAAGCATGGTCCTCATATCGAGGTATATCCTCGTTCTCTGAGTCCCAGCGAGGGGTTGCGCTTTTTCTAAATAAGAATCTACACGCTGAGATTATTCACATAGAGCAAGGTGGTTCAGGCCGCTGGTGCTGGGCCACATGTAAAATTAATAATAGACAAAGGCCCATCACCTTTGTCAGTTTTTATGCCCCACTGGAGGATAAATCGGAGATGCATGAGGATTTATTTCAATCTCTATTGATGGTGGGAGGAGATATCGTTATTGGTGGCGATTTCAATATTGCGATGAATTTAAAGTTGGATTCAACTACCCATTTGAAAAAACAGCCTAAACCTAAATCACTCAGATCTATTAATAATAATATGACAACACTTGATCTTTGTGACCCTTGGCGAACTCAAAATCCATTAAAAAAAGAATATACCTGTTGGTCCGGCAGATTCAAGTCCTCTTCCCGCATCGATTTCTTTCTTGTTTCACGAAAACTTAATTTTGGCTATCAGAAGATTTTGCATAATGGGTTCTCTGACCATGCAATGTCAGTCATTTAACTGGCACTGGTGGACAATATAAGAGTCCCCAAGCGATGGGTGTTCAATAAAAAGTATTTATATGATGATGCATGGGTGGCATCAGTTAAACTAGAGATTTCTGACTTTATTGCTCGCAATATTGAAACAGCTCCTCTTAATCTTGTTTGGGATTCCTTGAAGGCTTTTATTCGGGCCATAATTATCGGGAAAGATGCTGCAGATTTGCTTGCTGTCAGAAATAGAAATAAATCACTTCAACAAAAAATACAGGTCTTCACTGAACTTAGGCAGCAGAATCCCGTTAGTACTGTGCAGGAACAACTAAATGAAGCCAAGAGGGAACTTAGCCAAAACCTTTTCACTCAAAGCGAAGAGATTTTTCTTAAGCAATCGCAAAAAAATTACAAGGAGAGCAATTTTACTGGTAAATTCCTGGCCTGGCAGGCTAGAGAGCAAGCTGCCGCAAATCTGATTCACTCTCTAAAATCCCCCGACAATCATATAGAGACATCTGTGCCGGCTGAGATAGGGAGGATAATGCGACGGTGGTAAGGCGACGGTGGCAGTGTCCCTGACCCGCTTGCTTCGACCAGGTTGCCTAAATTGCGCTCTATGCTGTGTTTGTGTAAACCTTTTTAATTTCACTGTATTTGTATTGGCCAGTTTTAAACTTCACTTTCGCATTCTGTGCTGACTGTTATCAGGCCAGAATTAATACTTATATAGAGCGCCATCGCGCCGATTCTCCCTACCTGATCTAATAGGAGGGGAAGCAGTCTCTCATTTCCTGAGGGCACCGAGAAGCCTTGGCTCAACTCTCCTTCCTGTCCGCCCCGTTCCGACACAGTAACTAGTACCGTTGTGCGGAGGGCGGGCAGGTGAGAGCCAGGTACTTCCGGCAATCACTGGAGCGGGTAGCGCTCTAGTGGTTTTACTTCAGGGGCTATTTAGGCGGAGCATCAGCTACGGTGAAGCGGCGGTAAGGCGACGGTGGCAGTGTCCCTGACCCGCTTGCTTCGACCAGGTTGCCTAAATTGCGCTCTATGCTGTGTTTGTGTAAACCTTTTTAATTTCACTGTATTTGTATTGGCCAGTTTTAAACTTCGCATTCGCATTCTGTGCTGACTGTTATCACGCCAGAATTAATACTTATATAGAGCGCCATCGCGCCGATTCTCCCCACCTGATCTAATAGAAGGGGAAGCAGTCTCTCATTTCCTGAGGGCAGCGAGAAGCCTTGGCTCAACTCTCCTTCCTGTCCGCCCCGTTCCGACACGGTAACTAGTACCGTTGTGCGGAGGGCGTGCAGGTGAGAGCCAGGTACTTCCGGCAATCACTGGAGCGGGTAGCGCTCTAGTGGTTTTACTTCAGGGGCTATTTAGCCCTCGCCCCCTACCGGGCGCGCAGCGGTCGCGCGCAGCCGAAGACACGCCGAAGAGCAGCCAAAGAGCTGCCCGTCTGCGCCCGTCCGCGACAGGACGGGGCTAAGGGCTATGGGCCCGATTCATATGGACAAACCATCTGCAGGGACACGCATTATCAGGTACTCTGCTCAAACTTTATTAAACTTAAGGACAATTCCACTGAAAGGATGTATTAGAGACTCCTGGCCATGTCCAGAGGGCCCTTTTTCATGTATCAACTGTCATTTTCAAGCATCCCACGCTAGCTTCAATATCGAGGAAAATAAAGCGAAAGCAGCACCATTAAAAGGGATAAAGTGCTTTCTCTTAAAAGTCCGTTCCCTGCCTAAACACCAACTTGAAGTATGGGACTTGGTACACACACTGCAACCAGACTTATGTTTCCTAACGGAAACCTGGCTAAAACCTCATACCGTCCCTGCTATAGCACTAGGGGTTCCCTTAGGATATAAGTTTGTAAATCTAGATCGCCCAGAAAAAATAGGTGGTGGTCTAGCCATCATGTACAAAGAACACCTGAAGGTTACTATATTAGAACAAAAGTACTGCCCACAATTAGAAATAATGATTTTTAAAATTAATTCTGCCACAAAAATCTTTTGGAAAGGAGCTTTAGTCTATCACCCACCGGGACCTAGCGTTGGCTTCTCTCTTTCTCTTTTGGAGCTTTTAGCTCCACATTTTAAAGCAAAGGAAGATTTTATTCTTCTCGGTGATTTTAATATTCATGCAGACATTTCTGCGCACCCAGAAACTATATCTCTGCTTGCTGACCTATCCACCCTTGGTTTAGATTTGCAGAACAGCGGACCCACACACAAAGGAGGTCACTCCCTAGACTTGCTTTTCTCCAATTGCTCTAAAGTACGGTGTCAACCCACTGCTCAAATAAATTGGTCTGACCACTTTATAGTGGAATTCTCTTTATTAGGAGTGGACAAACCCTCTCAAAAGAACACTCTCCTGCCAATTTGGCGTCGACAGTGGCACAAAGTAACGGTAGAGGAACTGCAGAGGGTATGGAAGCAGCCTATCCCTATAGAAAAGGATAATGTGGAGTCCGCATTATCCAAATTCAACAACTCTCTCACAGAGGCAATTGATAAACTAGCCCATCTGAAGCTATATAAACAATACCCCACCTCCAAGCAGGAAGCATGGTATACTGAAGCACTCAGTGTGGAATTTTAGTTCGTGTACTAAACATTATCTACGCCATCTTGCAGACTCACGTATGAGTATACACGACAGCCATTTTAGGTACCATGGTCTCCCTGTTCACGATCGCCCGTCAGCACACTTCCCTGAACCTTGCAAGCCTTCCCCGCGCACCCTGGCTGCCCCCGCACTCACACGCGCAAGTCATGAACCCTCCCCTCCCATGACTCTGTCTCAGGGAATCACACCCCGCGCCTGACCAACACCTCCTTTCCGTCCATGAATACCCCTCCCTTGATGACCCCTTCCTCTGAGCCCGACTGCCTGAACGAACCGCTGGTCATCCTTTAGCCCGAGGATACAGTTTATTGCCCATTACTGTATTCACTCGCCTTTCCTGAAAGGAGCCACTATTGATCACGACCTCCCCATCCCCTGAGATTCGATCAGGCGCACACATTCCAAAGGAATCAGCAGAACACTCAGCTGCGTGATAGCCCCTTCCAATCATATGAGGGGAAAGGGCCTCTACTGTTGTCATGTGTTGGAATGGGCCGGAACTGGGGGGGTGCCGGTGATGTCGTTCTCATACTTCACAATGTCCCTGTTGTAATAAAGGACGTTCACATGTCTTAAACCAGTGTATAAAAGACCAGGTCTCAGAGAGGTTGGGAGAGCACCTCGAGACGATACCTTGTTGTCTGATCTGATGTGTTCCACTCCGACGGAATAAACTTGTTTCCTGTCTTCCTGTCTCCAGCGCCTGCCTCTTTATTGAATAACTTCGTATGGTATTAGAGGCGTTTTACGCCGGGCAAATTTAACTTGGGAAACATCTACTGAAATCGCCTGACCATTTGAATTGATCTTTATCAATTGGCATCCCAAACGCGGGGCCCATCAGCGACACGTGGATCCAGTGAGAGAGGTCCCGACGACAGAGTGAACAACTGCAACGATCGGAAGAGCTCCTGTCCGATAGACCCTTGTCTGACAGCCGATCATCTGAACTTCACTGATTCCGAGCAGACCTCTCCCGAGTGATCTACGGTCCTGGCTGGGAACCACCAGGAGTGCCGCGATAGCAACAAGAGAATAGAGGACAATCGGGCGCTGGAAGCGGAAGACGAGAAACCGTCCATGCGGTCCGGGTAAGGTCGTGACACACGACAAATTGCGAAATTGATTGATTGATTGTTTGAAAATACTAGTATTACTTATTGAATGTTTCTGAGAAATTCTCTATTTGCAAACAAGCACAGAATCGCCATACTCTGTTTAATCTTTGCAGATAGTGAAGGGTAGGCAACGCAAGCCTTTAACACGTCGTGCCTACTTTTCTCCTCATTGATTGATTGATTGAATCGAGCATTGAATTGTTCGAAGTTGGTTCTCTTAAGGATCTTCTCTGTCCGCAAACGGGGAAGAATAGGAATATTCTCTCTCCCTTTGCCGATAGTGAAGGGTAGGTAACGCAAACCTTTAACACGTCGTACCTATGTCGTTCCTCATTGATTGATTGTTTGCCCGAACATTGACTGTTTTGGGAATTGGTTCTTTTCGGAGGTATTCTCTATTTGCAAATAGCGTAGAATAGAATATTCTGTCCAGTCTTTGCAAGTAGTGAAAAGATAGGTAGTGCAGGCTTTTGCCCCCCATTGTAATCCGTCATGCCTATCTTCTCCCCATTGGTTCATAGTTGGGTCAACCCGGACCGCTTATTAGAGATGAACCATCCAGCTCCACTGGAAGGCACCCCTAATAAGGACATGTTTACTAAGCAAGGACTAGTCGCTATAGTTTATAGTAAGCTATGGCATAAATATACAAAAAAGGATCCTAAAAATCAATGGCCACTGATAGGTTCATTTGATAAAAATAAAATAAAAACACTAGAAGCAGCTGTAAAAATAAACAAGGTAACGCCCACTATGCTTGATAGTATTGGCTAACCCTGGGCGTAGTGGGCGTAGTGGGGCTTCGCGGAGCTACGTGAAGTGGGCGAGAAACTACGCCCACCTCCGCACTCCGCGTAGCCCCACTACGCACCGCAGGCCTCCCTCCCGCCCTCCCTAAATACTTTAAATTAAAAGTGGAAAAGAATTAAAAGGCACTTACCTTGCCCGCCGCTGCCCGCCGCGTCCCCGGGGCTCGCTATCTTCATGGCTGCCGTCTTGTGTACTAATGCGCATTTCTCGTGAGAAATGCGCATGCGCGGCCGCTCGCGCATGCGCATTAGATACACAAGACGGAAGCAATGAAGATAGCGAGCCCCGGGGACGCGGCGGGCAGCGGCGGGCAAGGTAAGTGCCTTTTAATTCTTTTACACTATTAATTTAAAGTATTTAGGGAGGGCGGGAGGGAGGCGGGTGGCGGCCAGCTACGCTCCGTCTGCGGAGCGTGCGTAGTGCCGGATTCTACGCCTGCTACGCAAAATGCGTAGAAGCCGGCACTACGCACACTCCGTGCACGGAGCGTAGCCGCCCGCCCAGGGTTAGTATTGGCATGTGGCGCAAAGAAGCAGAACATCGCAGGAAAAGAGAGGAAGCGAAAATAGTGAAAGAGTTACGAAAAATGCCCATCTGGCCGCAAAAGAACTAGATGAAGAAATAAGAAGGAGAGAGGAAGTTAGACAAACGCAAGAATCAGGACTGGCAGGCCAATGCCCTGTCAGGACCACCTCAGCGCTCTACCCGGAGATACCCTCCAAACAACGGGCAAATGACGAGTTACTGCTCGGACCTCCAATTATCTACATGCCTCCTCCTTATGCTCCCAGCCAGCCTCTAGCACAACACTCACCAGCTCAAAGTGCAGGTATGGGTGACCCTAGCGCTAGTGCCCCGGCTCTTACGGCCTTCGCACCAGCCGCATTGGTAACAACAGCAGATAAACATGAGACTAGCAGGCACCTAACAGCCAGACCAAATAGGTTGAGCAAAGATGAGCGGGATGGAATCGACAAGATAGCAAAAACATTGGTAGAACGGAAGGAGAGCGAAGAATATACGATGAATATGCACAATTCACATGCCGGTAGTCATAGACGGCATTTCATTTTACGGTTCAGCTATCACACCCTGAACGCATATGAGGATAGGTACCAGAATAAGGGTCCAACAAAATTGACGGCTCTATATAGAAGGGTCGATGTTGGAGATGGAACTGAGAGCGATGTGACGGACCTCTTCATGCAAACGCTTGAGGTCTTCTGCCACCTCGCGGAACAGAAACCAGAGGTCAAGATCACAGTCCCTGAGACGATTGAGCCCTCATTAGAAGCAGCCAACACGATGATGCCTATCAGAGAAGCCGCCCCCTATTGGGTTCCCCCAAGAGGTCAGGGAACAAACGATGATATCAACCACGCAGATGCAAAAGGGAGGGTTGTGTACAACTGGGTTTACCAACCATGGGATCGGCAAGATATTTTAACTTTTAGGCAAACCCTGCCCGATTTACGAAAAAACCCTACAGCATTTTATACAGAACTAGGCACAGCCTTGGGCTCAACCATAATGACTCTAGCGGACATTGATTTGTTTTTCGGGTTGTGTCTGCCGGCTGATGTGTGGAAGCAAATCCGGAAAGCCGACCACACGGACCTGTTCGGGCACACCTGGAAACAACTCGATGACCTAGATAGGCAGCGAGAGCCCGGAAAGAAACCTGTAAAAGACATACTGGAACTCCCCGACAAAATAGTGCAGAAGCTAAAGACGTTGATCCCAGAAAAGAAGGTAGACTGGTCGATAGTCACGGCTTGTCGCCAGAAACCTCAGGAAGATGTATCAGAATACTTCTCACGATTCGAAACAGTGTTCTCCGACTACAGTGGCCAAGATATGACCACCGCAACCGGACAACACCTATTCGTGCAAAACTACGTAAAGGGGCTAACGCAAGAGGTCTCCCAAAAGTTACAGACTAGCGAGAGTAGTTGGGGAGCCTCTAAACCTGCAGCTATCCTTCAGATGGCTCAGTATTACGAACACCAAAAGAACGAGAACGAAAGGGCAACTGAGAAAAAGAAAAAGGACTTAAAAGAACGAGTAATGATTGCTCAATTGCAGGGAGTGACTACAGGAAGGGAACGGTATAGGGGGAACTACCAGTCGAATGCCCCATGGAATTCGGCCCCTAGAGACCGCAACCCCACACCTGGCGCTCCACGAACCGACCTCGATGAGAACCAGTGTGCATTTTGCAAAGAATTTGGGCATTGGAAGTCTCAATGCCTGGCCCTTCGGGAAATGATTAAAAATAAAGAAACAAGGGACATGACAAATGGCTCCAAAACTGGAGGGCAGGGACGAGGGCAGACCCGCGACACCACCAATGACCGATCTGACAGACCAAACACATTTGACCGCCCCCGACAGAATCAGTGCCAACAGTCCGACGGCAACAATGCTCACGACTCTGCATAGGACTGCCAGGGGCAAGGGAGGGATCCAGTCGAGCTCTGTGTTGACCAGCAAGGTCCTTACGTCACTGCTAAGGTCCTGGGTACAAAGTCTCCATTTTTGGTAGACACTGGGGCGACACATAGTGTATTATCAAAGCGACTGATTCCAAGGGCACCCTTGTCTGGCTCACACATTACCTCGATAGGTTTCGATGGAACGCCCTCCACTAATCCCCTGTCTGTACCTATCTCCTTTGACCTAGGAAACAATCCCACTGACACAACATTTCTGCTCTCCTCCAACTCCCCTGACGCCATTATGGGTATTGATTTACTGAAACATTTCCGAGCTACTATTAGGTGTTCCCCGGATGGAGTCCGAGTCATCCTGTACGACAACCCGAGCATGTCCAGACCCTACCCCGCACGACATATGTACGCCATAACAGATGCTGACCTATCCTTGCTCGATACCCTACCCCTGTACCTATGGGCCAGAAACGACTCGGATGTAGGACGAATGATGATCGATCCTGTACACATAACTGTTCGACCAGATGCAATACTCCCGAAACTCCCACAGTACCGGATATCGCCCGAAGGCGAGAAAGCATTGGTAGCGATTATTCAGTCCTTGGTGGACGCAGGAGTGGTAGAGGAAGTGGTTAGTAATGTCTGCAATAGCCCTATCCTACCCATTGTCAAGAAACAAGGTGAGGGAGATGAGAAAGCATACCGCTTCATCATCGACCTGCGAGAAATCAACAAAGTGGTGGTGCCACAGTACCCCGTAGTCTCAGACATCGCCACCATCCTGACTCTCATCCCGTCCACTGCCACCACCTTCACCGTTATTGATCTTAAAAATGCATTTTTCTCTATCCCCATCCATCCAGACAGCCTTTATCTCTTCGGCTTCACTTTAAAAAACCGTTCATACCGATTTTGTAGAGCTCCCCAGGGCTACACTGAAAGTCCCAGCATTTACAGCCAGGCCCTCAAAAGACAGCTGGACGCTGTCCATCTACCAGATGGAGTGGTGTTAATCCAATATGTTGACGATATCCTTTTGGCGGCCGACACCACTCCACTTGCAATCACAGCCACTATCCAACTCTTGCACTTTCTTGCGGAGAATGGCCACAAAGTCTCCAAAAAGAAACTGCAGTTCTGTCAGCCCCAAGTAACATACCTAGGCCACCTCCTGTCCAAAGAAGGGAGGAAACTTACGCCCAACCGAATCCAAACCATCCTAGACACCCCCATTCCAAAAACGCAGAAGCAAGTCTGTTCATTAGTGGGCCTTACTTCTTTCTGCCGACAATGGTTACCAAATTTCAGTCTCATTATAAAACCCCTACTTTCCCTGTTGGCCAAATATGTTCCATTCCCACTCCCATGGACTCCCGAATGCCAAGCATCCTTTAAGGAGTTGCGGGATGCCCTTTGCTCGGCACCCGTTCTAGGAACACCAGATTACTCCAAGCCCTTCTCCCTCTTCACTCACGAAAGGGAGGGATGCGCATTGTCTGTTCTAACTCAGCCCATCGGCGCCAAACAACGCCCTTGTGCCTACTTCTCTGCCACTCTTGATCCAGTCGCCAGAGCTCTACCTGCCTGCCTTCGAGCAGTAGCCGCTGCTGCTGTCTCTATCCGCCAGAGTGAGGGAATTGTGCTTTCAAACTCCCTCACGGTATTAGTGCCCCATGCAGTTGACACCCTTTTGAACCAGACTAAGACTCAACATCTGACTAGCGCACGACTAACAGGGTACGAATTGACTCTACTTGCACCCCACATCACCCTGAAGAGATGCACGACATTGAACCCTGCTACACTGTTACCCTTGCCCGAAAATGACCCCGATGTGCCCCCTATACACGACTGTGTGACCCTCACGGACGAACGGACCAGGAGTAGAGTTGACCTCCGAGACATTGCTTTTACAGATCCTGATAGAGAACTATGGGTAGATGGCTCTTGTATCAAACTCCCAGACGGCACCACTTCTGCTGCCTATGCGGTGACGACAGCTCGAACAGTAGTTGAAACCGCTCGCATCACACAACGATCCGCACAGGCAGCAGAACTAATTGCCCTCACACGAGCATGTATCATAGCAGCAGGAACCACGGCAAACATTTACACGGACAGCCAGTACGCCTTCGGGGTGGTTCATCATTTTGGGCTCCTGTGGAGGGAAAGGGGATTCCTGACGTCCCACGGTACGCCCATCCTCCACGGAGATTTAGTCTCCGCCCTGATTGAAGCAGTTCTTCTCCCCAAACGATTAGCAGTAATCAAATGCCAGGCACACAAGAAGGTAACAGATTTAGTTGGACAGGGAAACGCACTAGCCGACATCACTGCTCGAACCACAGCTGAGAATAGGACAACGACACGCATGTATGTGACCAGGTCACAAGCAGAAAAATGGACTGACGCTAGGGAAACGATCAGGGACATCCAATCGGCCAGCACACCACACGAATTGACTGAGTGGGCACGGGTGGGTCTAAGGGACGATGAAGGCTGCTGGCGGACAAAAGACACGAACAAATGGTTGCTGCCTGATGCATATTTGATCCCCATACTGACAATGGCACATTCCCCTGCACACATAGGCTCTGCCCCCATGATTGAACTCATTTCCAAAGTTTGGCACAACAACAAGATCCCCGACTCGGCCAAACGCCTAGTCCAGCAGTGCCTTATCTGCTTACAACACAACCCCGGGAAAGGAACTGTGGTACCCCGGGGAGGGTTTGGGATCCCCGACCACCCCTTTGAGGTCCTCCAGATGGATTACATCCAATTAGAGAGGTGCCAGGGCTTGAAGTACGTATTAGTCATTGTATGTGCCTTCAGCAAATGGGTGGAAGCCTATCCGACCCGTGATAACACTGCCATGACTACTGCCAAAGTATTGCTGAAAGAGTTTTTCCCTCGCTACGGCCTTTGTCGAATTTTATGGAGCGACAATGGCCCCCACTTCATAGCTGAAGTTATCCAACTAATCCTGAAGGGGTTGGGGGTAAAACAAAGATTCCACGCAGTCTTCCACCCCCAATCTGCTGGCCTGGTCGAACGACACAACGCTACACTGAAACTGAAACTGTCGAAAATAGTGGCCACCACAGGACTTAAGTGGCCAGATGCCCTTCCACTGGCATTACTATCAATGCGCTCCACTCCCACTAAGCACCACTTGACCCCCTACGAAGTTGTGTTTGGCCGACCTATGAACCTCTGGACTGCCCCCAAACCGACCTCCATTCACGACGTCCCCGACGTCCTGCTGTCAGATTATTTATGCAAATTAACTAAAACGTTGTCTGTCATTCATCAACAGGTGCAGCAGGCCATCCCCGATGCTTCCAGGGGTCCCGGTCACGATATCCAACCGGGGGACTACATCCTAATCCGGAACTTTCAACGAGCGAAGAGTCTGGAACCCCGGTGGACGGGCTCCTGGCAAGTGCTGATCACCACTCGGACGGCTCTTCGAGTGGAGGGGAAGAAGAACTGGCTGCATGCACACCACTGCAAGAAGATTTCCTCGACCCTGGCCACGACAGACAACGTCAGCACCCAAGAAGAGCTCCTGAACAAAGACCGACCATTACTGAACTGCTATCCTGATACTGAGGCACTTGAACTTGCAAAACACTCTGATCCCACTGTGCCATCTCGAGAAGGGTATTTCCTGCGTCGAAAGGAGGGAGCTTCGGCTAAGTAGGCCACTGACTAAGTTATAAATCTCAGAAAGGTGACCCAAAGCAACCAAGGGTTACCCGGAGAGAAGCTAAACAAAGTCTGTGGTTCTGCCCACTACCGAGCACCTTGAAGATGAAGATGATGGAAGCGCCAGATAAGAAGATGATGGAAGCGCCAGATAAGAAGACGTCGGAAGCAACAGGAAATACCCACTACAGGAACCCAAAGACTGATAATTTGCACAAATCAAAGACAATCGCTTTCTTCATTGTCTTCCTCTTTTGCCTCCTCCTCATGAATTCCTTCTGGATCTTGGAGGAAAGCACACCCGCTCACCAGATGTTGCCAACCACTGTCCAGCCAACCACGAAAGAACACCACCTGATCACCCTTTCACCTCAGCTCCGAGAAAGGCGTAGGGAGTTCTGGAACAATTCCTTCGTACAACTGTTGCACCAGCACAACCTTGCTGCAAATGCCACGAACTGCTGGATCTGTGGGTTGCTCCCACATGCTACCGGACACTCCATCCCCTTCATCCCTTCTCCTTTCTCAGTTCACGGCTCCTGCCTCGCCTGGTTGATCCTCATGCAAGAAAGCCACAATGACAACGCCACTTCTGGTCAAACGGTGTCTCACTTCTACTATGGGTTCTGGCTGAACAAGACAGGAAAGCCCTTTTGTCCTGCAATTTCGGGTTCAACCTTCCTTACGAACATCCCTGCCAAAGACAGGGTCGAAATGCAAGTGCTCCACAATCCAGCCAGACCCACCTTCTCCCACCTGCGGAAACAAACGGCTGCCACCCTGACCGTGGCCCTGTCTGTCATCAATGTCACAGGACTCGTATGCCTCGAAGGACAAGGAACGCAGCTGGTGGGTCACAGTTCTTGTCGCATCACCAAAACATTGGTCTCAGCTGACCCCCCCTCCTTTGTTGCTTCCCCGAATATGTACTTTGTTTGTGGCACCAAAGCTTACACTTGGCTCCCAAGAGGCTGGAGGGGTACGTGCTACATCGCCTTCATTCTTCCTCCCACGTATGTGGCTCCAGCCAACCACCACCGGCAAAAGTGCGCCGGAGATGTTGAACAAGCCGACTCCACCGGAGCACAGTTCCTGGATGCAGCAAAGGGACTTGTTCCTCTGTGGGGACCAATGGCAAATAGCCGCGCTATCCGACACCTGACTCAGGCATTAGAAACAACCATTAACATCACCGCTGGCATCCTCGCCAACAACACGGCTGAGCTTCAGGCCGTCCGCCTGGTGGCTCTTCAAAACCGTCTTGTTCTAGATGTGGTTCTGGCCGACCGCGGAGGTGCATGCCGCATCATCGGCTCCAGCTGTTGCACCTACGTGCCAGATAACTCACCTTCAGTCTACAAAGCAATCGAACACCTCCACAGACTGTCCTCAGAGGTTCACCAGGAGCAGGAAGGATGGTCGCTTGGAGGCTGGTTCTGGGACACTTTGAAGAGCTGGGGATGGAGATTGTTCACGTTTTTATTGATACCAATTATGACACTGTGTGGGTGTTGCTTAGGTATTCAATGTTTACCATCTTTATGTGCACTCATTTCCAACTGTATGTGCCCAAAGACTTTGAACTTTAAAACTGAGCACATGAGTCCCCTATACGAAATAGAGGTGCGTGGTCTCATGGGGATCGATCCGAACTGACAAGCTGGCGAGACATGTTAAAGGGAGGACTGTGGAATTTTAGTTCGTGTACTAAACATTATCTACGCCATCTTGCAGACTCACGTATGAGTATACACGACAGCCATTTTAGGTACCATGGTCTCCCTGTTCACGATCGCCCGTCAGCACACTTCCCTGAACCTTGCAAGCCTTCCCCGCGCACCCTGGCTGCCCCCGCACTCACACGCGCAAGTCATGAACCCTCCCCTCCCATGACTCTGTCTCAGGGAATCACACCCCGCGCCTGACCAACACCTCCTTTCCGTCCATGAATACCCCTCCTTTGATGACCCCTTCCTCTGAGCCCGACTGCCTGAACGAACCGCTGGTCATCCTTTAGCCCGAGGATACAGTTTATTGCCCATTACTGTATTCACTCGCCTTTCCTGAAAGGAGCCACTATTGATCACGACCTCCCCATCCCCTGAGATTCGATCAGGCGCACACATTCCAAAGGAATCGGCAGAACACTCAGCTGCGTGATAGCCCCTTCCAATCATATGAGGGGAAAGGGCCTCTACTGTTGTCATGTGTTGGAATGGGCCGGAACTGGGGGGGTGCCGGTGATGTCGTTCTCATACTTCACAATGTCCCTGTTGTAATAAAGGACGTTCACATGTCTTAAACCAGTGTATAAAAGACTAGGTCTCAGAGAGGTTGGGAGAGCACCTCGAGACGATACCTTGTTGTCTGATCTGATGTGTTCCACTCCGACGGAATAAACTTGTTTCCTGTCTTCCTGTCTCCAGCGCCTGCCTCTTTATTGAATAACTTCGTATGGTATTAGAGGCGTTTTACGCCGGGCAAATTTAACTTGGGAAACATCTACTGAAATCGCCTGACCATTTGAATTGATCTTTATCATCAGAATAGAGAAGCAGGGGTGTAGGAAGATAGAAAAGATATGGAGGAAAACGCGAACAGAGGAAAGCAAGAAAGCACATCATGAAGCCCAGTCTAATTTCTATAAAAATATTAAACTGGCACGGAAGAACAGCCTTACTCAGCAACTCGCAGAGGCGGGTAATTCCTCCAAGGAACTATATAAAATACTACAGGCGTTTGTAAAACCAGTAGCATGTGAAAGCCCAGATGATTTTTCCCAATACCTATGTGATGAAATTTCTTTGTTTTTTTAAAATAAAATCAATTTGATTTATGATAAAATTATGAGGGCTCCCAGCCAAAAGAGCAACATCTCTATCCCCTCTACTCTGCCCATACATGGAGATATTTCACTTATGACATTTCCAGCAGTCAGTGACTTAGATCTTCCCTCCCTCATTAGTCACATAAAATCGGGGTCTCCCGATGATTTCTTGCCCGCCAAAATGGTTGCCTCCCTGAGCTTTTTGCTTGGACCTCACATCCAAGCAGTAATAAACCATTCTCTCAGGGAAGGACATGTGCCCACGGAGTGGAAAAAAGCGGTGGTGAACCCTATCCGAAAGAACGCGGCACTTCCATGGACAGACCTTTCAAACCTCCGACCCATCTCCCTCCTGCCTTACCTTAGCAAAATGACCGAGAGACATGTGAACACCCATCTGTCCAAGTACATCGAGGCAGCGGAGGGTCTAGACTTTTCTCAATCCGGGTGTAGGCCCAATCACAGCACCGAGTCTGCCCTCCTCTCAGTGACGGATAATATCAGGATGTCACTGGATGGAGGGGGTTCCATGATTCTGGTGCTGTTAGATTTATCCGCGGCCTTTGACACGGTGTCACATGAGATACTTCTCGGTCGCCTGAGGGAGGTGGGCATAGGAGGTGTGGCTCTGTCCTGGTTGGAGAGCTTTCTCTCGGGCCGCTTACAAGGAGTCAGATTGGGCTCCCATCATTCCATCTCAAGGGAGCTCACCAAGGGAGTGCCACGGGGCTCATGTCTAAGCCCCACACTCTTCAATGTGTATGTGGCCCCCTTGGCAGACATTGTAAGAGCACATGGGTTCACCCCGGTGTCGTCTGCTGACGACACTCAGCTTCTATTCCCCTTTCAGACCCTCACGCCCGCAATACAAAAATCCTTTGCGGACGGAATGTGGGCAATATCGGACTGGATGGCCTTAAATTGCCTCCAGTGCAACGTAGGCAAGACGGAGGTCATGCTGTTCGGGGAGGCCACGCTTCTGTGGTCTCCAGAATGGTGCCCCTGGATTTGGGACCAGCACCAAGTCCCAAACAGACCCTAAAAAATCTTGGTGTGCGGCTCGATAAGGCACTTTTGTTTAAAGAACATACAAATCAAGTAGCAGGATCTTGTTTCCGTGTCATCGGACTGCTACGACGTGTCTTTCCATTCCTACCTGATAACTATAGGAAAACACTTGTCCAGACGTTGGTAATCAGTAGGCTGGACTACTGTAACGGCCTGTTCATCTCGGCCAATGAGGAACAACTACAAAGATTACAAGTGGTCCAGAATACTGCAGCAAGACTTGTTCTCAATGCTCAGCCAAGGACTGCTTCACGTCCCCTCCTGGACAAACTCCACTGGTTGCCGGTTAGGCAACGTGTAAAATTCAAAATTTGCTGCACAATACATAAATGTCTGTTTGGCACTGGACCCAAGTATTTGAATGAAAAATTCAACCCTTACAGTCCTGGACGCACTTTGTTTCTCGTTTCGGGAAGGAACTGTGGTAAGCTTTTTGAAAAAGGGCAAAGATCCCAAAGACCCGAATTCATACAGACCCATTACACTATTAAACTCGGACTATAAAATTACTACAAAACTATTATCCATACGTTTTAATTCCGTCTCTGCCGATTTGATTCACCCGGATCAAAACGGCTTCATAATGATGACTAACACACATTTTTTGATTGAGGCTTTAGATTATTTTGAAACACGAGGGGTACCTGCGTTAATATTGTTAATTGATGCCGAAAAAGCCTTTGATTTGGTGGTCTGGGAGACACTTTTTATTATTTTACAGCATTTTGGGATCCTAGAGAAAATCACAAATCTGATTCAGAGTCTTTACACAGTTGCCCAAACTAATATCATTATTAATGCAGCTTGGGTGGGATCAGTGTTAGTTAAGCATGGTACTAGGCAGGGCTGCCCATTGTCTCCTGCTCTATTTGCATTCTTCATCGAACCGTTAGTAACCGCAATTAGGAATTGTGTCAATATTTCTCCCCCCGTTACTTCCATGGCTAAAATCAAATTATATGCTGATATAATGCTGTTAATTAAACCCGATATGCAATCTCAAATATATGCTCTGAAGATTTTTGAAGAATTCAAGGCCCTTGGCGGGTATCGGATTAATAAAAAGAAAACAGAAATTTTGGTTTGTGGGGGTATAGACCCAGAACTTCATTCTGATATAAGTAGCTGCATTAATAACAGACCTAAAAGATGTCTAGGGTTTTTTTCCCCCCGTCAGTTAAAGACCTGTATATGTTAAATTTTGATCCTCTTCTTCAGAAGGTTCGATCAATGCTCGCACGATGGAATCCATTGCCATTAACTATTCTTGGCCGGGTTGCGTTAATAAAAATGTCTGTTCTCCCCTTATTTAACTTTTTATTTTCCACTATTTCTTGCTTTTTACCCGGATCTTTTTTTTCTAAAGCAGAATCTTTGTTTTCTGCATTTATCTGGGCCAAAAAGACACCTCGGATAGCAATAGGTACTCTGTATAAAGATAAGGAGCAAGGCGGCCTTGCTCTACCACATCTTAAGGATTATTATAATGCATATTTTGCACAATATCTAGCAAGATTTAAAGATCCAATTCATAGTCAGAAGTTATTTATAAATTTTGGGACAAATGGATCCCATACTGATTAGTTCACCTTCTCAATTATTTAATGACCTTTTTGTGAACTTACGGGAGAGGAAACCTGGGGAGTGGAAACGTTGCTTAATTTCGAGCAGGGAGGGAGACTTAAGTCTTAAAGCAATTAGTAAATGGCAGAGACAGGAAAATCAAGTGCTATCTCCAACTATTTGGAAGAACATTAATAGACTTAATTTTACTGTATTATGGGGAGCCAATTGGCGTAGAATGCTATTCTTCAGTAAATGGCTTTTGTATCGCACTCCGGCAGCTAAAGCTAAAATGTACATAAACAATTCATCTAACTGTTTTAGGTGTTAACATTTTTCCCCGGCTAATTGGTCCCATATAATGGCTTTTTGCTCTAAAATTACGGCATTCTGGGATGGAATTTTTGCGTTTTTTTCAAAATCAGTATAATATTATGATTTCTTCGAATTTTAAGTTAATACTGTATGGTTTTGATTCAGAGCTTATGTTTTCCGAACAGCTAGTAAAACTGATTTATATAGCAATGGCGGTGGCTAGATCGCTGTTATTGCAGAATTGGCGTTCACAGCATTGCCCCTTGGTACAGGAATGGCTTCATAAAATGGAAAGAGTCAGAAAATGCGAACAAATTTATGCTCAAAGAATTGGAGGGGTCAGAAAATTTTAACAAATATGGGGATCTTATTTTGATTAATTGCTATATAGGATTTGGAAGTGAATAATTTATGTATTCTTTTTATTTATGGCCTAACTACGTTTTCAATTCTGTTTTTGTGCTTTGATATATGGTGTCACTAAAGGACTTCAATAAAAAAAAAAGAGGAGGCGTGTGCCGACTTACGAAGCTATAATTTTCGCACATACACCACTAGAGTCCACCATGAAGGGAATCATGCTGGTACCCTACTAGCCTGGCTTGTTCATCAGGACACGCAAACACAACCGATCAACGGCATTCGCAATACCAAGGGGGAGGTGGTCTACGCGCAGGCGGGTATTTTATCGGCCTTCCGTGACTACTACACCATGCTTTACAAGGAGCTAACTCAGGACAGGGGAGAACGCATTCGGAATATACTCGCCACAAACACTATAGTCCAAATCACAGATGAGGAACGCACAACATTAGACGTCCCAATGGCACCGGCAGAGATCAAATCCGCAATCCACCGCTTGGCCAAAAACAAAGTTCCAGGACATGACAGCTTCCCGATAGAACTGTACTCCACATTCTCCCAGCAGCTGGTCCCGCAGCTGAAAATCATCATTCGGGAGGTGCTAAAAGTGGGACTCCTCTCTCAATCGATGCGGGAATCTGTGTTGGTATTGTTCCCCAAGCCCAATAGGGACCCTCTGCTCCGAGCTTCCTATCGCCCTATCACCCTCCTGACTACAGATTGTAAAATCCTGGGGAGGATCCTGGAAGATAGACTTACGGAAATACTCCCCAGACTGGTGCATACGGACCAGAGTGGATTTGTTCCCGGGAGAAACACCTCGCAGAATATACGTTGGCTGTTCCAGGTCCAGGATGGGGTGCGGGGCAGGTTCCCAAGTGTGGCGTGCCTAGTACTGAACTTTGAGAAGGCGTTCGACACCCTGGCGTGGCAATACCTCTTTGAGGTGCTCTGGAAGGTTGTCATATGCCCCAATTTATAGTGTACACCCGTCTATTGTATACCGACCTTACCACAAGGGTTCGGATAGGCTGCTACGTCTCCTCTTCCATCCCCATCATGCGCAGCACCCGCCAGGGGTGCCCCCTGTCTCCCGTCATATTTGCCATAGCTGTGGAGCCCGTGGCAGCGCAACTAGGGGAGGTGGGCGAGCAATGGGGCATCCCATATGGAGGTCGCACACATTGTGTCTCCCTCTAAGCGGATGATCTCCTCATTTATGTTTGAGACATCACAGCACACCTCACCACCCTATGGACCACTCTCGCTGAATTTGAGAGAGCTGCAGGATTACAGGTGAATTGGGAGAAATCCTCTATCTACCCCCTGCACCCTAATACCCCACACAGGGAAATTCGCCTGGGAGAGCCCTCACTAGCACGGAAGGGTGACGTCCCATGCTACCTAGGTGTCAGACTATATCATGAGCCCCGTGACCTCCTGGAAGGCAACCACTACCAGGCCCTTCAAGGACTTAAGAGTCAAATTAATTTTTGGCGGACCCTACCTCTGGCTCCCATCGGAGGGTAGCCTTATCCAAAATGATCATGGTGCCCCGGCTTCTTTACTACTTTACTAATATCCGAGTTATCCCACCGCGGACCTTCTTCCAAGAGCTCAATTCATTACTAATCTCCTTGATCTGGGGATGGGCCACTGTAGAGTGGCCCTGTCGGTTCTGCAGCTGCCGCAGGACAAGGGAGGAATGGGTGCCCCGTCATTCAAGGTTTACTCTTTAGCAGCGCAACTACAGTGGCTGTTGCGCTGGACAGTGCAACGCAACCTTGGGGAAACAGTAGCTCAAGGCAGACGGATAACAGTCCCGGAGCTGTCCCGAATGCTCCTTCCGGGTACCAAACCCAACCGGGCTCATCCATTATTGGTTAAAACGGACAGAACCTGTATCATGCGGATTCAGCGCATGTCCAAAGGGACTCCCATATATTCTCTGTTACTGCCGCTGGCGGGACTCCCTAAAGGACACGCATTCTACACTGCGGGAGAGCCTAGGATCTGGACCGAACACCAGCTCACCGAAACCGAAGCCCTGTTCTCATACGGCCAACTGCTCCCGTTCACAGACTTGGCCAAAGAAAGCTGGCTTCCGGCTGGCCAATTTCTGCTACACTGACAACTGGTGGCGGACTGCAGGTGGATTTGGGACCTAGGGGACGGGGAACCCACGACTCATCCGGTGTTGCACACGCTGCTGCATATGGGGGCTGGCAGACACCATATCACATGGGTCTATAAATCCATCATGGAACTCACACAGGTACCACTGACACGATTACGGTTCCGTTGGGAGGAGGACTTCGGGCGCAACCTCCATGACAGAGAGTGGATGACTGCCCTAGAACACCACAAAAAGTGTCCCGCAACCAAAGATTAAAAAATGTCCAGTTTAACGTGCCACACCGTGCCTACCTCACGCCAGCGCGGCTTAAGCGCTTTTACTTGTCATTCCACTTCGAATGCCCCCGCTGCCACACTCCGGACGCCCCATTTATCCACATGTTTTGGACATGCCCCATGATGCAATCCCTTTGGACGACAATGCACACCACACTACAAACAGTCACAGGCCTAACAGAGTTTCACACATGGGAGGCATGCGCCCTAGGCATCTTTAAGCGCAATGAGCGAAAGAAGGTAGAGGACAAATTCGCCCTGCTAGCCGTCCTACTAGCGAAACTCAGCGTGGCAATGTACTGGCACGCATCAAAGAGTCCCCCAATAGAGGCATGGTGGGGGGCGGTGAAGAAATGGGCCGCAGCTGAAGAAGACCTCATCCGTCAGAAGGAGGCTCGAGGCATACGACGGCGTCCCATTTCACTAGAATAGGCGATGCTCCTGCATGACTTTAAGCAAACACAAGCTAGTGGTGCAGTGGCCCCGCTAGATACCCAGGTGACACCTGGTCCAAGTGCATGCTAATTCGCACACGTACTCCCCCCACCCCTCCCTGCTACGACGGCCAGATATCCGGACTACCCTCCGGGACACACGATCCTGAACAGGCTAGAGAAGAGGGCCCACAGGTGAGGGCATAACTCGGAACTCCAATACACAGGCCCCCCGCCTTATGTGACCCCCAGCCCACCACGACCCCTCATTCCCTGAGTTACGGATCCCCTAGTTCACTTCAGAACCTGGATTGCCATTTGCTGACACCCCTTGCAGGGGCCTATGAACTAGAGACTATCATACGGGTCGGAGAAACGCGGTAACCTTACCAACGGCCACGTTCGTGTTGCCCCCCGGCAGCTCCGACGGCGGTGTTCGGGAGGACCCCTCCCACCGATAGGCTAATTGATTCTCTGATTAATTGTACCCGCTGCTCATTGTCATAACAATGTTGATGTTGATTGTAATACTGCGATACAAAAGGGGATGATGGACGGAGCGTTTAAGCAAATCAAACACTCCCCCCCAGTCAACTGATCTAATCTAATCTGATTGTAATACTGCAGCAGTCAAGTATGAAGTGTGAGTAATGTATGACATGTCTAATTATGAAATCCAATAAAAAGGTTTAACAAAAAAAAGAGACTTTTACATTCTACTAGATTTTCATTTGCAAATAATTAATATTAATGTACAATTGATTAGTTAATGTCACTATTAACTATTACAGCTTTATCTTTTTTCACATTTTCCGAGCCATTTTTAACTCTCATTAACTTTTCTAAGCGCCCAGTTTATTCGTTTTATTAATCTTCATGCCAGTGGCTTTGTCTAATACATTTCAAAAGAAATTGTGATTTCTTCTTGATCAAGATGTTTAATAGTAGATTGCATAAGTCATCTTCATTTTGACAACTCACAAGTTTATTCACCAAAAGTCTTTATAAAAAAATAGTTTTGCTCTAAATACTTTTCTTTCTGATGCTACATTGATCCTTTTGCATATGTACAATCTTTTAATATGACTTAAATTGTACCTTTTCTATCAAATGAACGAATATTTTTGGAACAACACTATTTTAGATATATTTGTAGTAAAATTAACTAGGGGGGGTCAGAGGGAGAATTTACCGACCCAAATGCTACGTCCCTCAAGACTACTAGAACCAACTAACGAGTAGCATTAAGTCAAGAAGCCCTCTAGGTGAGGGTCGAGTGGGTGTGTGTGCTGATGGCAAAATCAATCATGGGGCACCTTCAAGTTTGTTACTGTGTTCCCATCAGAGTCCCATCCTGTACCGCCCTACATCATTTGGGAATACCACCATTCGTACACAAGGAGAGACCCAATGTATGATTTGGCGCAGCGTTAGCCTGGTGGAGATCAATAACCCAATGGATTTTATACATCAGGTAGGAATCAGGATGTAACAAATAAGCAGTGCTAAATAGTGTAGAAAATAAAAAAAAATTCTAAAAGTGGTGGTTTAAAAAAGGGGTAGAAGAAGGAAAATGAGTTTATTAAACACCTTCTGCTCCCACTATCTAAAAACAGTGCAAAAGGTAGTGTAAACAAATAGCTACCTAGACAGTTTACATGGTCTTGGTCGACATGTTTCTGCAGCTTTACCTGTGCCCCGGGGTCACATACTGCTTCATCAGGACCTATGATGCTACTGCTTAATTAGTGCATAACGAATAAGGAAACTCAAAAGAATTAGATATCACCTTCGATTCTCCTGTTGAGAGGACCGTTGGATTTCACAAAACAGCACACACATAGAAGAAAAAGAGAACACCCCTGTTAGCAAATATCTCTTGCGAGGCTGGATTTTTACACAGTGTCTCGATATAAATGGTGATTTATCCATTACGTTTAACACTTATCTTGTACTTTCAAAAAGTCACAAAAGAGCAAAATTACCACTCGTGTAAAAACACTCACCCGTTATTAAGGAGAATGTTGCCCCACCTCACCCGGCACTAGCTCAGGTACTACGGAGCCCCGCTCTGTGTAAACAGCAAAACAAACACACAAAATGTACCGGTCAAAGGAAGTCTAGTCTGGTCGAGACAAGCCACTCGACATCACATGGTTCTTGAAAATGCTCGTTTGTATCTCACAACTCACCTATCTGTCGGTACTCCAGACGTCCAACTGGGCTGTCTGTGGGAGGTACCGACGGAGTGAGTAAGCACGCTTTTATAAGTATTGGTCTACATACCGAGAGAGAGACGCCGCGCTCCTGGAATCGTCATGCGTCGGCTTCCGGGTATGCCGGGGTGTCTCCCAATGGGTCGGCGCGGCGCGATGACGCCACTGCGTCGCGCACAGACCTCTGGGTGATGTAGTTCTCGTGAGGGCCGTTTTTGCTCGTAATCACGAACTGCTTACTCCGAATTCACAGGTTCGGGAGTCTCATATTCTTGTAACCAGTTAGTGGCAGCATGCAACGTATTTTGATGCCCTACTACAAAATGGGTACAAACAAAATTTTTTATTATAAAAATCTTTTCTAAGCCTCTTGGGACAAGCTAGGATGTGGCGCTAGAATTATCTCACACCAGACGCCCCTCTCTCCGCTGTCCGAGTCTATTATTAGGTTGATATAGGTGGCATATCAGTATATAAAGAAGCGAGGAGTGACATTGCACGGTCTTACAAAAGATGTCAATACGTGATCTCACCACTCATGCGTTATGTCCTCTGAATGGTATGAAGCGTGCTGGACCCTGCTCCTAGTCACATATCAATTTAAAACGTGTGGAGATGATCAATACTCTATGCCGTATCGCCTTATTAGTGGGAATCATGGGCAATCTAGTTATGCTCAAGACGTGCCTCTGGGAAGAGTGCGATCTTTTTCTGTTATTCTTTATTACGTCTCAAGCTGAAACTCAAGAAACACCTCTCAACACGATAGTATGCGATGTCGTTCTGAAATCATGCCACTTCGGCCTTATGTCATCGTGTTAGTATGGTTTCATATCATACACTGCAAGATAAGTCACATAGTATTTATGACAATGGGAGATGGTTCGTTGCTGTTATCACAGAGGTACTTTGCTGTGGGCAAACAACTCATCAATGTCACAACATTGTATGTAAGGTGCGTCCCACTTTAGAGTGACATCCAAGGGATATCTTCGTTCAATCCTTGCTTGTCTGTCCCCAATTTGTGTACCCATCTCTGTTCACGCCGGAACAAAAAACTTTTGATGTCAGTGATATGAGTTGGTATCAATGGTTGCTCTAGCACAGTCCAATGCAGATCGGATGGAGTGTGTTTTGTTAGTACGAAATGATTCGTCAGTCTGGTTGACTGTCTAGAGCACCGGATAGAGCTTTTATGTTCAGAAATGCGTGTCTTAATTTTGCGGGTTGTCATGCCCACATATCTCTTATTGCATGGGCAGCTGATTAAATACACCAAGTTGGAGCTATTACAATGAGTAAATCTCCGCTGCTCCCACGGTCTACCAGTCCCTATGTCAATGGTCTGTGATCTGGTAGTGTTAGGACACGCTGCGCAATTCCCGCAGGGATGGTGTCCTGTTGCCGGGGGCATGTCCCATAGTGTGCCCAGTGCTCGTGGTAGTTCTCCTTTGGGACGAGTATGGACTAGTTTGTCCTTTAAATTCTGCCCTCTTTTAAAGGCGAACAGAGGAGCTGAAATGGTATCACCTCCAGTATTGAGAATACTCCAACGTTTCTTTATTATTCTCTGGATTTCATTCGACTGTGTGGTAAACGTGCTCACACATGTCATCCGATCTTGACGAGATTTAGGTGGCAGAATCTCCAATAACCCTTCACAGTTATTGTTGGAAGCTCTCTTTTTCGATCTCCGGACTAAGCCTTTAGGGTAATGCTTTTGTACGAGATCTCTTTCTAGGCATTCGGCATGATGTTCGAAACGGTCTTTGGTAGAGCAGTTTCTTTGAATGCGCAGAAATTGCCCGTAGGGCAAATTGTCCCGGAGAGATTTGGGATGACAGCTGTTATAATCAAGTAGAGAATTTCGTGACATTGGTTTACGAAATAACTCCGAGGCCAACCCGGTCGATGTAGGTGTAATCAGAATATCAAGAAATGCTAACTTAGATCTACTTTGCTCCATAGTGAAGCGTAGAAAGCGATTCCTCTCATTCAACCATACATGGAACATTTTTAGTTCTTCTTCACTCCCTCTCCAGATCACCAAAATATCGTCAATATAACGCTTCCACAGACGCACCTTGTCTGCGAAAGGATTAGTGTCTGAGAAAATATGGTCTGATTCGAATTTATGAACATACAGATTCGCTAGCGATGGAGCAAAAATGCTGCCCATGCTCGTCCCACTAATTTGGAGATAAAGCGAGTCTTCGAATTGGAATTTTTTTTCCGTCATGGCTATATTCGCCAGAGTCATTATTAGCCTAACTGGAGTGATGGAATCAAGATCCCTCTCTGTAAGGAGTGTTTCAACTACTTCTAATGTCTCTCTCTGTGGGATTGAGGTATACAAACTCTCCACATCAAATGATACTAGGATGTCGGTTTTACGATCGAATTCGATCTCTCGCAACAATCTTAGAACATCCTTAGTATCTTTGAGATAAGTAGGCATTTCACTCACCATGGGCTTTAAAAATACATCAACAAATGTTGATAAGGGCTCTAAAAGAGAGCCAATCCCTGAGATAATAGGGCGACCTGGAGGAGGACGCTGGGGTTTGTGTATTTTGGGTAGGTGATAGAAGTAGGGAATTCTAGGGTTTGCAGTACATAGGAACTGCCCTTCTTTTGCTGTTATCCAGCCCTCACTCAGGGCTTCCTCCACAATCTGAGCAATCTGTTGGGTCAGTCTTTCAGTGGGGTCTGAGGTTAACTTCTGATATGCCCTGGTGTCATCTAGTTGACGAAGACACTCTAACCTGTAGGCATCAGAGTCGAGTAATACAGTGGCCCCACCCTTATCGGCCGGTTTAATGACCAAAGATGGATTATTGGCTAAATTCATGACTGCATCTTGTTCTCTTCGTGAGAAATTCTGGAAAGGTCTGTGCTCTTTTTGAAAAAGTTCTTTAAGATCCTGGTCTACAGCTTCTTCAAAAGTGATGACTTTAGCTGGAATCCCCATTGTAGTGGGATTAAATGTTGAGGGTTTTTTTAAACCGGTGTTATCGACTCTCATGGTGGTTTGGCTTGGAGCCTGTTTGTGCGCAAAAAGATAATGGAGTCTAATTTTGCGATAGAACTTGCCCATTTCAATTTGGGTAATAAAGGGATCACTTTTACTCGTGGAGACAAAGCCCAAACCTTTATTTAGAACTTTCTCTTCCATCTCTGTGACGTGATGCGAGCTGAGATTTATTACGATGTTTGACCGCTCGACGTCCCTGCTTGGTCCTGCCCTATTACCTTCCCACTCCTCAGTCCCATTGCCTGGGGGGGTGGTATGTTCCAGCGCACTTGGCCCTGTTGCGTAGTCCGTTGACGTCCTCGCCCTCTCCGGCCAGACCCTAAAAAAGGCTGCTGACCATAAGTTTGAAAGGATTGATGTGGATCATATACTCCCATCATCGGAGGGTAAGCAGGTGGTCCCCATGGTGAGGGTTGCCACCAGGGGGGGTGGTGGTGGTCCAAACTGTTGACCATAGCCTCTCCAATTCCTCCTGTTGTTGCCTCTCCCTCTCTGTTTCATTGAGGGGTCTCCTTGTTTAGGGGTATCTGAATCGCTCGAGCCATTATCCGAGCCAGAGGAGCCATAATTAGAACTTGCTTTTTGGTTGTTTTTATTGTATATAGGGGGAGAGTAATCATCACTTGTATACGGGTAGATCTTGCTAGTGCTAAAATTCGCTAGATCTTTCTTGCTAGCAAGGATTTCCGGGACTCAATTCTGTTCACGAAGCTAGAGAAATTCAAGAAAGATCTAGCGAATTTTAGCACTAGCAAGATCTACCCGTATACAAGTGATGATTACTCTCCCCCTATATACAATAAAAACAACCAAAAAGCAAGTTCTAATTATGGCTCCTCTGGCTCGGATAACGGCTCGAGCGATTCAGATACCCCTAAACAAGGAGACCCCTCAATGAAACAGAGAGGGAGAGGCAACAACAGGAGGAATTGGAGAGGCTATGGTCAACAGTTTGGACCACCACCACCACCCCCCTGGTGGCAACCCTCACCATGGGGACCACCTGCTTACCCTCCGATGATGGGAGTATATGATCCACATCAATCCTTTCAAACTTATGGTCAGCAGCCTTTTTTAGGGTCTGGCCGGAGAGGGCGAGGACGTCAACGGACTACGCAACAGGGCCAAGTGTGCTGGAACATACCACCCCCCCAGGCAATGGGACTGAGGAGTGGGAAGGTAATAGGGCAGGACCAAGCAGGGACGTCGAGCGGTCAAACATCGTAATAAATCTCAGCTCGCATCAACTCACAGAGATGGAAGAGAAAGTTCTAAATAAAGGTTTGGGCTTTGTCTCCACGAGTAAAAGTGATCCCTTTATTACCCAAATTGAAATGGGCAAGTTCTATCGCAAAATTAGACTCCATTACCTTTTTGCGCACAAACAGGCTCCAAGCCAAACCACCATGAGAGTTGATAACACCGGTTTAAAAAAAACCTCAACATTTAATCCCACTACAATGGGGATTCCAGCTAAAGTCATCACTTTTGAAGAAGCTGTAGACCAGGATCTTAAAGAACTTTTTCAAAAAGAGCACAGACCTTTCCAGAATTTCTCACGAAGAGAACAAGATGCAGTCATGAATTTAGCCAATAATCCATCTTTGGTCATTAAACCGGCCGATAAGGGTGGGGCCACTGTATTACTCGACTCTGATGCCTACAGGTTAGAGTGTCTTCGTCAACTAGATGACACCAGGGCATATCAGAAGTTAACCTCAGACCCCACTGAAAGACTGACCAGACAGATTGCTCAGATTGTGGAGGAAGCCCTGAGTGAGGGCTGGATAACAGCAAAAGAAGGGCAGTTCCTATGTACTGCAAACCCTAGAATTCCCTACTTCTATCACCTACCCAAAATACACAAACCCCAGCGTCCTCCTCCAGGTCGCCCTATTATCTCAGGGATTGGCTCTCTTTTAGAGCCCTTATCAACATTTGTTGATGTATTTTTAAAGCCCATGGTGAGTGAAATGCCTACTTATCTCAAAGATACTAAGGATGTTCTAAGATTGTTGCGAGAGATCGAATTCGATCGTAAAACCGACATCCTAGTATCATTTGATGTGGAGAGTTTGTATACCTCAATCCCACAGAGAGAGACATTAGAAGTAGTTGAAACACTCCTTACAGAGAGGGATCTGGATTCCATCACTCCAGTTAGGCTAATAATGACTCTGGCGAATATAGCCATGACGGAAAAAAAATTCCAATTCGAAGACTCGCTCTATCTCCAAATTAGTGGGACGAGCATGGGCAGCATTTTTGCTCCATCGCTAGCGAATCTGTATGTTCATAAATTCGAATCAGACCATATTTTCTCAGACACTAATCCTTTCGCAGACAAGGTGCGTCTGTGGAAGCGTTATATTGACGATATTTTGGTGATCTGGAGAGGGAGTGAAGAAGAACTAAAAATGTTCCATGAATGGTTGAATGAGAGGAATCGCTTTCTACGCTTCACTATGGAGCAAAGTAGATCTAAGTTAGCATTTCTTGATATTCTGATTACACCTACATCGACCGGGTTGGCCTCGGAGTTATTTCGTAAACCAATGTCACGAAATTCTCTACTTGATTATAACAGCTGTCATCCCAAATCTCTCCGGGACAATTTGCCCTACGGGCAATTTCTGCGCATTCAAAGAAACTGCTCTACCAAAGACCGTTTCGAACATCATGCCGAATGCCTAGAAAGAGATCTCGTACAAAAGCATTACCCTAAAGGCTTAGTCCGGAGATCGAAAAAGAGAGCTTCCAACAATAACCGTGAAGGGTTATTGGAGATTCTGCCACCTAAATCTCGTCAAGATCGGATGACATGTGTGAGCACGTTTACCACACAGTCGAATGAAATCCAGAGAATAATAAAGAAATGTTGGAGTATTCTCAATACTGGAGGTGATACCATTTCAGCTCCTCTGTTCGCCTTTAAAAGAGGGCAGAATTTAAAGGACAAACTAGTCCATACTCGTCCCAAAGGAGAACTACCACGAGCACTGGGCACACTATGGGACATGCCCCCGGCAACAGGACACCATCCCTGCGGGAATTGCGCAGCGTGTCCTAACACTACCAGATCACAGACCATTGACATAGGGACTGGTAGACCGTGGGAGCAGCGGAGATTTACTCATTGTAATAGCTCCAACTTGGTGTATTTAATCAGCTGCCCATGCAATAAGAGATATGTGGGCATGACAACCCGCAAAATTAAGACACGCATTTCTGAACATAAAAGCTCTATCCGGTGCTCTAGACAGTCAACCAGACTGACGAATCATTTCGTACTAACAAAACACACTCCATCCGATCTGCATTGGACTGTGCTAGAGCAACCATTGATACCAACTCATATCACTGACATCAAAAGTTTTTTGTTCCGGTGTGAACAGAGATGGGTACACAAATTGGGGACAGACAAGCAAGGATTGAACGAAGATATCCCTTGGATGTCACTCTAAAGTGGGACGCACCTTACATACAATGTTGTGACATTGATGAGTTGTTTGCCCACAGCAAAGTACCTCTGTGATAACAGCAACGAACCATCTCCCATTGTCATAAATACTATGTGACTTATCTTGCAGTGTATGATATGAAACCATACTAACACGATGACATAAGGCCGAAGTGGCATGATTTCAGAACGACATCGCATACTATCGTGTTGAGAGGTGTTTCTTGAGTTTCAGCTTGAGACGTAATAAAGAATAACAGAAAAAGATCGCACTCTTCCCAGAGGCACGTCTTGAGCAAAACTAGATTGCCCATGATTCCCACTAATAAGGCGATACGGCATAGAGTATTGATCATCTCCACACGTTTTAAATTGATATGTGACTAGGAGCAGGGTCCAGCACGCTTCATACCATTCAGAGGACATAACGCATGAGTGGTGAGATCACGTATTGACATCTTTTGTAAGACCGTGCAATGTCACTCCTCGCTTCTTTATATACTGATATGCCACCTATATCAACCTAATAATAGACTCGGACAGCGGAGAGAGGGGCGTCTGGTGTGAGATAATTCTAGCGCCACATCCTAGCTTGTCCCAAGAGGCTTAGAAAAGATTTTTATAATAAAAAATTTTGTTTGTACCCATTTTGTAGTAGGGCATCAAAATACGTTGCATGCTGCCACTAACTGGTTACAAGAATATGAGACTCCCGAACCTGTGAATTCGGAGTAAGCAGTTCGTGATTACGAGCAAAAACGGCCCTCACGAGAACTACATCACCCAGAGGTCTGTGCGCGACGCAGTGGCGTCATCGCGCCGCGCCGACCCATTGGGAGACACCCCGGCATACCCGGAAGCCGACGCATGACGATTCCAGGAGCGCGGCGTCTCTCTCTCGGTATGTAGACCAATACTTATAAAAGCGTGCTTACTCACTCCGTCGGTACCTCCCACAGACAGCCCAGTTGGACGTCTGGAGTACCGACGGATAGGTGAGTTGTGAGATACAAACGAGCATTTTCAAGAACCATGTGATGTCGAGTGGCTTGTCTCGACCAGACTAGACTTCCTTTGACCGGTACATTTTGTGTGTTTGTTTTGCTGTTTACACAGAGCGGGGCTCCGTAGTACCTGAGCTAGTGCCGGGTGAGGTGGGGCAACATTCTCCTTAATAACGGGTGAGTGTTTTTACACGAGTGGTAATTTTGCTCTTTTGTGACTTTTTGAAAGTACAAGATAAGTGTTAAACGTAATGGATAAATCACCATTTATATCGAGACACTGTGTAAAAATCCAGCCTCGCAAGAGATATTTGCTAACAGGCGTGTTCTCTTTTTCTTCTATGTGTGTGCTGTTTTGTGAAATCCAACGGTCCTCTCAACAGGAGAATCGAAGGTGATATCTAATTCTTTTGAGTTTCCTTATTCGTTATGCACTAATTAAGCAGTAGCATCATAGGTCCTGACGAAGCAGTAAGTGACCCCGGGGCACAGGTAAAGCTGCAGAAACATGTCGACCAAGACCATGTAAACTGTCTAGGTAGCTATTTGTTTACACTACCTTTTGCACTGTTTTTAGATAGTGGGAGCAGAAGATGTTTAATAAACTCATTTTCCTTCTTCTACTCCTTTTTTAAACCACCACTTTTTGAATTTTTTTTTATTTTCTACACTATTTAGCACTGCTTATTTGTTACATCCTGATTCCTACCTGATGTATAAAATCCATTGGGTTATTGATCTCCACCAGGCTAACGCTGCGCCAAATCATACATTGGGTCTCTCCTTGTGTACGAATGGTGGTATTCCCAAATGATGTAGGGCGGTACAGGATGGGACTCTGATGGGAACACAGTAACAAACTTGAAGGTGCCCCATGATTGATTTTGCCAGCAGCACACACACCCACTCGACCCTCACCTAGAGGGCTTCTTGACTTAATGCTACTCGTTAGTTGGTTCTGATATATTTGTAGTGACTCAAATAATTTAGAATTATCAAGGGACAAGTATTTATCTTTCAACTTCTAGTCGAATGTTCCTCTTCAGCCATAAATTCAAAGTCTAATATTAATGGAGAGAGGATTGATATACATTTTATTTCCTATACCAGCATTGTTCGCACATAGAACTAGGGACTCACATGTTAGAAAAATAACTATTCTCAAATAACTCTACTGTGCTGCTGAGAAGTATTAGTATTCTCTCTTACACATATTTTTTAGGATGCCAGGTGACATCAAGGACCAGCAGATACTTTATTAATCTAAGTTTTTTACATTATATTTCATTTTATAACCTACAAAACCCAAGGAAATGTTTGTGGTTCAAGAGTATCTTTAAAATATTCAGCTGCTATCAACTTGTTTATTTGAAAATGCTCAAAACGTCTTGAGCTATATCTGGGAAATCCATATCAAATACTAATACAACCAGTCTCTTAATTGTAACTTAGTTACTTCCTAACCATCCTCAACTGACAGGAAATCCAGCATATCCACCTCAAATGTCCATATAATAACATAGAGATCCCTCCAGATTTAGCCTGAAAAGTGCTTGAAACCGTAGGTTGGTTTTCTTTCTTTTTTGTTTTTTTTACTTATGAGAGGATCTTGTTATAATTTGAAATGATATTTTAAATCCCTTATGTTCCATGAGAAAAAGCTTACATTAGCCATTTTCATTCACAAAATCATCACAACTGCAACAAGTAACGAATGAACAGTCATATTTTGCTATTTTATCTTATGCAAATAAAACAGACTTAAGCTTGTAAATGCGTTCAATTATAATAGTTCAATATACATAAGCTGCCCTTGAAGACAGACGAGAAAAAAATAGTCCATAATACTACAGAGTACAGCAAAAGAAGATAACCAGAAAAAAAGAGAGCCTTTCTGGGAAAAGAGCCCACTCCAAACCGACATCTCTATTATAAGACAAAATTATATCCTTTAACAAAATTAAACATCCCAGACCCTACAGCAGGAAGAGAACTCTGGAGAAAGATCCAAACCTCATCCATTGAGCTGAAACGACTAGTATTTTGTAAGTAGGTCACCTTATTTTATCATTAATCTACAAGTTGGAAGGTATCGATCTCACTAGCATCACCACAGGAAGGTGCACTGAGGATAGGTGTATACTTTGGGCAATATTATTCAAAATTATGTTTGTTGCATTCAATTCAATTCAATAAGCTTTATTCGATTATAATAAAACAACCATAAAAGCACATATAAAACAGTGATTAAAAAGCCTAGATATTTCATTTGATTAAAGGTAATCAATCATGACTACAAGATCAATTTAAAACAGCATACTTTTCCTAACATCAATTGATCGCAAAATATAAGTTACGGTGAACAACAGATATCTGGCTCTCGCAATGTAAACAACAGACTCATAGCAGCATTCGTAGTTAAAGTGCAGTATTTTTTAAACAAGGGTTTAAGGAAGGCAATACGGAGGTGCAAATACAAGTCACATATAAGGAGAAAGTGCAAGGTGCTCTGTTTAGTAAATCCATTGCATGGGCAGGGGGAGACAGGGCACTTTTTTACACAGGGAAATGCAACCAGATGATGGACAATGCCTAATCTCATTCTAGTGAGAACAAATCGGTGTGATGTTCTAGTTACCAGGCCTAAATATTGTTGGAATGCCTCAATTTCCAGATAGGAGTAGTAGAACGTACTAGTTGTTAAATGCCCATTAATTTGTTGGCGTTCAGAGTTTTTCTTCCTCAAAAAAGTTTTATTCATTTCTGGTTTCGTAATATCAATTGCTCCATTGGGGTTTTCCATAATGTTTATATTAAATAGATCTTTAAATGTTGTTACTATATATTAAAGACAAGGGATCTTTAAACAGTTATCTAGTTGAAGGCAATCGTTAATAATACTTCTGTTAAACATAGTTTCTTCCTTCAACCATATAGATCTCCATACAAGCAGTGGTCTCAACCCGATTAAATCTGTCAAATAGTTGAGCCCCACTTCGCTATGAATTAAATCAGAGGAAGCAGACGAGGGTAGACAGAGTAACTTTTTAAGGAACCTGTTTTCCTCTATTTGTAAATCTTCATGGTGGTAATGGCCCCATACCCCCGCACCGTAAAGTGCTATTGAGGTACATCTAGATTGGTAAATGTGCAACTTATCGCAAATTCGGCGGTCCCCTATCTTAACAGCAAACTTGAGGACCCCGTATGCCCTTTTAGCCAATTTGGACCTAACATTCATCACTTCCTGTGACCATATTCCGGTACCAGTAAAAAATTATCCCTAGATAACAGAACTTATCAACTGTTAAGAATTTTTGGCGATCTACAAAAAAAGATTTTGTTCTCCCAGCGCTCGAGCCACACATCATGGTGTACATTTTGGTTTTATCAATCAGCAACTTTCTACCCTTAATGAAATCGGTAAACTTATCTATTAGCCTCTGTAGGCCCATAGGTGTCCTTGATAAAAATACTGCGTCATCTGCATAAAGCAGAACCGGCACATCTTGACCCTCCACCTGGGGGGCATCCGACTTTACAGTTTTAAGTGCTGCGTCTACTTCATTTATAAAGAGGGTAAAAAGAAGTGGGGCAAGGACGCAGCCTTGCCGGATGCCTAATTTAACCTCAAATTTAGGGGTACACTCTCCCCTTTGGCCATACCGCACAGATGTTGATAATTTTTCATAGAGCCTTGCCAGAAAGAATATGATAGACTCCGGAGCGCCAAGACCCAATAAAATCAGCCATAACAGAGCATGGTCCACTAAATCAAATGCACTGCTTAGGTCAGCGAAGCAAAGAAAAGGGGACCCTTGCTTTGCACGGGTATATTTACCAATGATTAGAATCAAGTTAATGCATTGTTCCAGGGTTCCCCGCCTTTTCCTGAATCCATGTTGTGACTGCGTTAAGATCCCGTTTTCCTCAACCCACTCCTCTAGCCTAACAAGTAAGACCCTGCTCATAATTTTAATTGACGAGTCTAAAAGAGAGATCGGTCGGTAGTTTTTAGCTTCAGATCTATTCCCTTTCTTAAATATAGGGATTATGATGGATTTGCTCCATGTTGGAGGTGCTCCTTCCATTACAGCAGCATTGAAAGCTCTGTTTAATATGGGGCCCCAGAGTACTGGTGTTGTTTTGTACACATCTACTGGTACACCATCCGGGCCAGGTGCTTTCCCTCGCCTGCTACTGTTGATTCCTTGCTCTTCCTCTGCTAGCATGATATTAAGAGGTAGAATTGGCCAGATGTCTGTATGCCTAGATTCTAATCTAACTACACCTCCTGGATTAAAAATGCTGGTAAAATGTGCAACCCATGCTTAACTACTAACATGGGATGTCAAGTCGGGGGCCTCATCATTTTTTAGAAAGGGTGAATTAACTGTTTCTCAGAACAACTGGCTGTTAGATGTATCCACAGCCATTGTTAATTTGTCCCAGGCCTCCTCTTGAAGCTCCTTCTTTCTCTGTTTTAATTGTGCTTTATAAGCCAGTCTTAAATTTCTAACAAGCATTGTGTCCCTATTACTACTAGACATGGCTTGTTTTAGCTGGATCAGGGAGTGAGTACATGCTTGGTCAAACGACCCTCTATTCTGCACACATTTTTTATTAGTGGTCATAGTCATGATACTATTGATATTTCCATTTATTTTACAAAAGTGTGTTAAAATCAACGTTGGTTCGACATTATCATCCAGGCTCTCAAAAATCTCAGTCTGACAAACCGTAACGATATTTTTTAATACCTTATCCGGATTCACCCCTTTCCACTTTATCCTAATACCATTAGGTCTACATGGGGTTATGTTACCTATCATGGTTTGAGTTTCTTGGGATCTATTACCCATATGGTTAGAGACAAAGTGATACAGTTGTGATCGCTTACTAATAGATCTTTTATCACCGGGGTGGTACAGAAGGATACAATATTTACAGATGCCAAAACATGATCAATCGTAGTGTTGGCATTTCTGCCTGTGAATGTTGGTAAAGTGTTTCCCTCTTCATCTTTTGCACACTGCAATATATCCAAGTCGAATTTAGCTATAAAGGAAATTTAAAATCTCACCATACGAATTAGGCGGAAAGTGCACACAGTCGTCGCCTATATCATTCCTGAACCCGCAAACCTTGGTAGCGGACAGGGGGCATAGAGGCGTATTAAAATCTCCAACCCAAATGATATCAAAATTGATACCTTTATCATTACCCAAATTGTCAATTACACTCTCCAATTCTGTAACCACTTTATGTCGTGTAGAATCAAACAAATTGTTATAAAAATTGATTAACAAAACATCACGTCCATTTTTATGGTGTAGCCACAATATTTGTGAATGGTATCCAACATTTATGAATATTTTAACTTCTACAGGCAGTTTAATAGACATGAGTATTAACAACCCCCCTTTCGCTCTGCCAGCGGTAGAACGCAGAGCAGGTAGATTAAAAGAAACAAACCCATCGAGGTTAACATGTTACAGACACCAGGTTTCTTGGAGACATAAAATGTCATAACTGTTAACAAAATCCTTCCATCCTAACATCCTAACATCCAGCTATATTCCATGTGATTATACTATACCCAGGGTTATTGGCTCCCTCTGTGGGTCCGACTACCTCAATCAACATGGGCAGGGCATCCCCGATCACTCTAGGCATATTAATCACATCCCCAGTCATATGGTCTTCAGCTTTAAGTTCATTCACATAGCTCACTATATAGTCACCGTGCTCTTAACTAAGACTAATGTCTTCCATTACATTTTCGTCCTCCTGATAACTAAACTCCTGTCTAGGCAACAATAGTCCTAGAGATCCCGCTGCCCCTTGTTGATTTGTACATCTGGGGCCCGCCATTCCTCCTTTGTGGCGAGCGGGACTATGTCAATCAATCTCCTCAAGGGAGGTAAGTGGCATAAATCTATTATGAATAGAAAGGGCAAAGTGTTGCGGATATGGCATTAGCCAATTGGCTCTCCGATGGTTCTGATCTAATACCATAGGTGTGTCTTGTTTTAAATGTCTATAGAAGAAACGAAGTGGGAAAAGCAGGATACTTTCATCATCAACTGTCCGGGAAGAAGCTCTTTCCATGGTAGTCGTAGCATAATAAGGGTTTTTAAAATTAACAATAACGTAGTCCCCCTTCATAGATTTATTAAAGGGGCCGATCCAGTTGACTCTCCTCGTCGTGAGGATCTGGTCTGTATGATTAATAGGTTAACCACAATTGCGATTTAACCAGCCCACCACTTTCTTTTTTAAGAGAGGCATGCAATCTGGGGGCAGATTGATGGATCTAATTCTTTTTACCACCTCTGGGTCTTTCTCTGTCCTATTTGTAGGCACCTGTATAGCCTCCTTGTTCATCATTCCTTCGCTTCCTGCCTTCCCAGGGAGACTATTCCTGGGCATTTCCTTACTCTGCCCTAAAGGGGCTAAGCCCCCATAATACTTGATGTTCCTTGGGTATGGCTTATCGATGGTCCAGCCCTTCCAGTCCTTGGGGAAATAACCCCATTCCTTAGGGCAGTTCCTATACCTTGTATTCCTTCAGGCTTCCTGTTTATATTATCTTTATAGGTTTGTTCGAAGGTGGTAATTATCCCTTTAAGTCTAACAACTTCACCATTTAGTTTCTCTATTCTATCTTCCAGAGGTTTAAGGTGAGTTACTAGTGTGCAAGTTACAGCAGCTATGATCTTATTAACCTGCATATCACACATTATCCCTCCACTAGTTGGGTATTCCACTATAGGATTAGAAGAGGGGACCTTAGTACCTTTTTTATCTGGACCCTGTTTTTGCTGAGTTTTCCTATAGTTCTTTTTTCTTTTGGGGGTAGGGGGCCCATTACTTTCTGAAATGCTATGTGCATCGCCATGTCCAGGGTCAAGGGCATGGTCCGCACTTAATGAGTTCAGAAGGTAAACAGTGGGTAGGTCATTACATATGTTAGACACGTATTAGATTCCAGTTGGGCAGTGGTTGCTTTTATAGAGTCAGGGAAAGCCGCCGTTCTGCCCTGTGTATCTCGACATTTATAGCGCTAACCGCCTTCACAAGGTAACAATCTATTGTAGTACCCGGTGTCTCGTTGACACTATTAGCTCCCTTTGGTAATTTACGTTTCAACTTGGTTAACTATAAATCTGCAATACACGATTAGCCCAATCCACTGAGTATACCAGAATCCAGGCCTAATACTATGTTAAATTGAAGCACTAAGCTCGATAATGTAGTACAGAAACGGGTTGCCGGGTGGGTATAGTAAACACCTAAACATCAAAAATTAAACATATATGTAAAAAAGAAAGCTTATTGATCATCTAATTTCCACAAGCAGAAAATATATTAAAACGCTGGAAAAATCGGAGAAGCCAGTTACAAATGTTTTACTATGCACATGTTTGGCTGCTTACTCACAAGTCCCAAACAGTCTTCGTTTACCGAACCAAGAGGGTTGGCCCAGCCCAGCCTCCTCCGGCCACAGACGGCCCGCCCTTTGTCTTGGCTTAGCCCGGCACACGCCCGCGTGCGTCCCGCGACACGGGAGGCGCAAGGGGTAGAAATAGCCCTGGGTGATGAGAGGGGAGGGGCTGCCGGTCCACTCACGGCCCCGCTGGTTCCTGGGGCTTAGAGTCCTGCCCCCAACTGCTGCTTGCTGGCCTCGCACAGAAACAAAGCGTCTCCCGCGAAGCGGGAGGCGCAAGAGGTAGAAATAGCCCCCATTGATGAGAGGGGAGGGGCTGCCGGTCCACTTACGGCCCCGCTGGTTCCTGGGGCTTACCCCCCAACTGCTGCTTGCTGGCCTCGCACCCCCCTTTTCTGAATCGTTTTTGGCCACTATAGGTGTGGCAGGGTATACTCAGACATGAGTCCCTTGCTCACTGCTCCATCAGGATTCAAGCAAGCCAGGCCGACGAGGCTGAAATGCCAGAAACCGGTCCCCGGTAGCTTGTCTCCTTTCTGGTGAAGAATTGGCTTGGTAGTTTGGTCTGCCCTGTTCCCATGATGCACTGGGCCAGGGACAGACTAATTTGCATATAGCCAGGTTCTGAGCTGGGATGGGGCAGTGAGCTAAATAACGGTGATGGATCAAGCCCTGATCTTTGGACTGGGTAAGAGTGGTCTGCTTAATTCAGACACTCTGTTCATCACCACCCCCCTTTTCTGAATCGTTTTTGGCCACTATAGGTGTGGCAGGGTATACTCAGACATGAGTCCCTTGCTCACTGCTCCATCAGGATTCAAGCAAGCCGGGCCGACGAGGCTGAAATGCCAGAAACCGGTCCCTGGTAGCTTGTCTCCTTTCTGGTGAAGAATTGGCTTGGTAGTTTGGTCTGCCCTGTTCCCATGATGCACTGGGCCAGGGACAGACTAATTTGCATACAGCCAGGTTCTGAGCTGGGATGGGGCAGTGAGCTAAATAACGGTGATGGATCAAGCCCTGATCTTTGGACTGGGTAAGAGTGGTCTGCTTAATTCAGACACTCTGTTCATCACCACCCCCCTTTTCTGAATCGTTTTTGGCCACTATAGGTGTGGCTGGTATACTCAGACATGAGTCCCTTGCTCACTGCTCCATCAGGATTCAAGCAAGCCTGGCCGACGAGGCTGAAATGCCAGAAACCGGTCCCCGGTAGCTTGTCTCCTTTCTGGTGAAGAATTGGCTTGGTAGTTTGGTCTGCCCTGTTCCCATGATGCACTGGGCCAGGGACAGACTAATTTGCATATAGCCAGGTTCTGAGCTGGGATGGGGCAGTGAGCTAAATAACGGTGATGGATCAAGCCCTGATCTTTGGACTGGGTAAGAGTGGTCTGCTTAATTCAGACACTCTGTTCATCACCACCCCCCTTTTCTGAATCGCACAGAAACAAAGCGTCTCCCGCGAAGCGGGAGGCGCAAGAGGTAGAAATAGCCCCCATTGATGAGAGGGGAGGGGCTGCCGGTCCACTCACGGCCCCGCTGGTTCCTGGGGCTTAGAGTCCTGCCCCCAACTGCTGCTCACTGGCCTCGCACAGAAACAAGCTTCCGAGGACCGGTTTCTGGCATTTCAGTCGTCTTTAGCCCGGCTCGCCTGAATCCAGTGGCAAAGTGAGCAAGGGACTCACGTCTGAGCATACTCTGCCAACTTATGGCGAACAAAGTGGTACAAAAGGGGGTGGTGATGGTTGCCACTGGATTCAAGCGAGCCGGCTTGAAGACGGCTGTAATGCCAGAAACCGGTCCTCAGAAGCTTGTTTCCGGTCCAGGGAAGGCATGGCTTGGCAGTTCGGGCTGGACTGTTCCCATGAGGCACAGGATAAAACTGATTTGCATATGGCCATGTCTGAACTGGGGTGGCAGAGTGGGCTAAAGAACGGTGATGGATTAAACCCAGATCTGTTGACTGGGTGTGAGTGTTTGATTGGTTCAGATGCTCCGTCCATCACCACTCCCTTTTGTACCGGGTTATCATCCTGAGCATTTTTCATCTTGATAGATTTAACATTAATAACGTCACTTCAGTACATCTTTGTCTATCCAAATTCCCAAATTGAAAGGCCCTATATGATCACAGCACCTACACTGGTAATCTTTGGAGCCGTAATGGAACGGGGGTAGAAAGTGGACACATTTTTACGTTATACATCGAAAGGGAGTTTTTTTTGCATACAACCCCTCGTGTTTATTAAACAATGAATAGATAATGCATGAGCATGTACAATGTGGAAGTTGGTGATAGCTGCCGCTGTGATTAGTACACCTGCTGGCACTGAAAAGATGCGGGCAGCAGAATCCTTTAAATTTGTTGCACTGATCGTTGCAATATGTCATTTTTCAATTAGACCCAGGTGAGAGTGCTGGATCGTTGTGAAACTTGAAGCAGGAATAGAATTATTCTGTCCCTTGCAGGCCTCCGTCCTTCCCTTTTCTTAATTCTTGCTATAAGAAGCACTTCATAAATTCTTATAAAAAATGGTACTAGCTTGTTGTTTTTTAATGCAGCTTCATGCTGCACTTTTGAAATTTCTAAGCACAATAAGTCAATTAGCGTAACTGTTACCTAGTTCAGTGGTAGTCGGTTTCCCACCTCTGAATAGATGAGGTGGCTGAGTCGGCCTTTCAGGTGAGCCCGTGATCAATGGTGAAAATTCATTACCCACTGAGCCGTCCTACCAGCCTATAACATGGGCCATGTGTTTCTCAGTTCACACTATCCCGTTGCACGAAAAGGATTTGTGGAACTATCACTGCATCAATGTCAGAGGCTAATTACAGCAGTAGTCAGACCAATGACAGCTTTTTACTGAAACATGAGTTGTTTGAACATCTGACCCATGAACTGGTCTTGCTTATATAATTCCGAGAATATTTGCTTAATTAAGTTATACTAGCAAAAGCCAAGATTTGTTAGATGGAACATCACACCACCACTTCACTCCGCAGCACTGTAAATATAAAGGAGCATCAACAATCTCAGCATTAAATAAAGGTACCCGGGGTTATTTTAGCATCTACATGCTGCAAAATTATTTACTATATCGGGTTATTGTAGCATTGCATCATTACTTAGATTGTATGACGGCATGAAAGTATCACTTATCCTGCAACACTGCATATGCCACTGCATATATTCGTATTCATAATTACATTCTACTGGGGCATGTCGTCATATTTCTCCCCATATCATTTTACCACATTTCAATGTACCAACATATAATTACATTAGCAAGAAGTATTTGTATGATCAAGTTATACCTGGCATTAAATCATCATGTTAAAGCAGAACATTGGTATCAAATTACTATATAATTAAATTTGCGAATGCAGTTAAATTTGTAAATTCATCGGGCACCACATGCTGCAATGAGTTGACTCGAGGACATACTCATTAGTTTACCCATGTATGTATGTATTTGCTGCGTTCTTTGGTATCATGCTGGTTATCATCTTACGACATGGTTGAAGCACTAAAATATACAGAACCCTGGGTATAAGCCGGGCCGTTAGAGCCCAACCAGATGTCATGAGCACCAATATCTGCAATTCTTCAATCACAGATCATGGAGTGAAGACTTGGATATTCAATACAATACAATAAATATTTGGAAAATATTTATTGAAAGCATTTATTTAATATATAATATATGGAAAATGTTCATATTCCATATTGGGCTATTGGTGTGTGTGTATATATAACAGCCCAAAATGAAAGATAAAAAAACATCAAAGTACATACACAGGGCACTCTATAATAGGCCTAAATTTTAGATGGTACAGATGTGGCAGAACAGGTAGACCAAAGATCTACTAGAAGAGAGATGGATTATGCAGTAGTCCGATGCTAAGAAAGTCAATCTAAGTCATAGGCACATAGATCTGAAAGTAAGGGCACATACATCACAGGCATCTGCCTGTGGTACGGCATGCAGGCAGCTTTGTAATGTAATGTAGGTGGATTCGAAGTGTTGTGTAGTTCCTATGAATCCCCAGGACCTGCACGTTTTGGATGACCCAAACTGAGGGCTTACAGGTAGATTCATGAAAGTAAATTCGGCTCGAAAGGGCCAGATTCTGCAAATCTGGCCCTTTGCGAGCGCAATTTTTGCATTTGGGATTCATCATCCCAAATGCAAAAATCGCTATTTGCTAAATCGCATATTTGCGAGGAATAGCATTTAAGGAATCTCTATTTGAGATTCCTTAAATGCAATTCATTAACCAATTTTAAATTGCGAATTCGCAATTTTTGGCCGCTATTTACCACGAAGTCTGACTTCGTGGTAAATAGCGAAAAAATAGAAAAAAGCACTTTAGTGCATTTTTCTCAGTTGCATGTTACACACACACATGTCCTTTGGACATGTGTGTGCGCAACACCTGTGTAAATTTGGTTTTCAGGGGTGCTACAGGGTGTCCTTTGGACACCCCTGGCACCCTTGAAATCGCATCCTTATTTGCGATTAGCAAATTGCTAATCGCAAATAAGGAATAACTCCCCATGCATTCCTATGGGCCTGTAGGCCCATAGGAATGAATGGGAAGTTATTCCTTATTTGCGATTAGCAATTTGCTAATCGCAAATAATTAAGATGTAGGAATCGCAATATTTTTTGCAATTCCTACATGAATCCCGTTTTGCAAGTCCTTAATAGCGATTCCTTCTGAATCGCTATTAAGGACTCGCAAAACGGATATTGATGAATCTAGCTGTATGTGTCCAAACCGCTTCTGGACACCCCCACAGGATATGTCAGTCATTAGACCAGCTATCTCTACAGTGCCACTACTACCCCCCTGTATCTTACAACGGTGTAGGGAGTTTCTGGCAACCACTGAATATGACAACCCTGATTCCTCAGGGATCGTGGAAAACAGTACAGTACTTATCGCTCAGGCACTTGTGCTTGCTTATTCTCAGAAAATACACAGGATGACGGCTAGGATTTTTCAATAAGTATTTATTGGTCCAGCGTCAGTCTTGTGTAAAACATATGTGCTGAGACAATCAGGAGACAGAAGTATACAAAAGAAATCGCAAGTACTAATATAGTAAACAGTGGATACATTTCAATCATCGTGCTAAGAAGATGAACATATACAGTTCTGATAAAACAGTAGTTTTTGCTTTCACATGTGCCCGCAGAGCAGCACGGGCTCTGATTGGCCAACATAATGGCTGCTTCTATTGGCTACATCTGAAACAGGCCCAACTTGAGGTTTTTACGTCAGTAGAGGCCATGACCTGGAGCAGAGTGGACTCAAGTTCTTCATCTGCCCAGCGGTAACTGGAGTCAGCAACATCAGCTACAGTGGGCAGCGCGAGGCAAGCCAGGAAATTACTGTTCCTCAAATCTTCACAGGCGTTGCCTCAAATATCTAATATCATTAACGCCATTCTGCATTATGTCTTTATGCTGGATTATACTGTCATAGAGAGAGAGAAGAGCGGAGCAGGACAGAACGACGGCGGCGGCAAGGAGTGAGCAGCAATCCCCTGGCAAATTGCTGCAAATTGCTGGCGAATTCCCTTGTTAACAGCTGGGAAAGCCGGAAGCGGGGGAACGGATTAGAGACTACAAGGTCCCGGTCGACCATTGCAAATACCACTGCAATTACCCCAATTACCTCATGCTAAGCATAGTCAAACGCTGCCAAACTGCTGAGTACGGGTGCGGGTCAAGAGCGGGCCTGGAGGTAGCGAGGTAGAGACTGGTGGGGAGACTGCTGTGCATTGTGGAAGACCGCAGTGGAGTAGTCAGCTCCGTTTCACTGAAAGAGACTACTGCAGATCGCGGCTGCATCTAGTGGTGGAAATCTGAACTTGTGCGAGCGAGTGAGGAAGACGTAAGAACGCCGCTGAATCTTTGCCGAATCTACGCCTCGCGTTTCCCGGCCAGCAGCGCAGCAGCGGAGCAAGGAGCTGTGGAAAACGAGGATCGGAGGAGTTGTTGTGTAACTTGGTACCCCGCAGCAGACAGCACCTGTGGGATAGAGAGGTGAGCTGGGGGACCGGAGTACCTGAGAGAGCTGGAGGTGGATTCTGGAACATTGAATAGGGGCTGTGGAGTGTTGTGCCCAGGCAAGTCCCCAGAAGCAGTGTGCCCTGTTCTCACATTCTTGGAGCTATAACCCTGACTGAATCTGCAGGGTAGTTTCATCGTCACACAGACCAGCAGCCCTGCAGCGCAAAGTCGTTGGAGTTTCCCTACATTACTGCACCTTTGCCGACAGTGGTTGTTATTTATTTATTTCATCTGAGCTTCATTGAGAATAATGACTACAAAAAAACTACGCTCAGGTAAATTGGTGTATGTAGGAGCCTGTAAAAAAACTAAAGCCAACCCTCTGAGAAATAAATCATTATAGATAAGTACCCTAAAAGGTTTTAATGCTATCTCCACCTATTTTTAAAAAAAGGAGATAAATCAAAATAAGGAGGCATCTATGGAGTCTAAATCTGAATCTTTATTCCAAAAGGTAGAAGGAACAGAGGAAATTATGTCCTTATCTACTGTCTCTTCTCCTGGAAATAGAATGGCTGTGATGAGAATTATGGTAAGCCCTGAAAGTAGAGTGGAAGGTCCTTCACGTGAAATCTATTCTATTTACTCCACTGAAAATAACGCATCTCCATCTATTATTGACTTATGCTCTGAGTCTAAAGTGGATGACCTTATATTGGAGGACTTTACCCTTCCTGATTTAAATGTTGATTTATATCATTCCCCAAGGGCTTCGAAATCACCTAAGCCAAATGCCTCTGTCTTTCAAAGTCTTCAAATTCCCAAATTCAACTTCCCGGTTCCCCCATTATAATGCGTCTTTTTAGTAGTATGCCCAGCGGAGCGGACTCAATCAGCTCAAGAGCCTCTATCACTCCTGATTTTCTTATGGATCCTGACTCACCAATTAGGGAGTCTGAAGATAAATTATTAATGTCGGAATCCTTGCTTTTCCTGGAAAGAGTTTTATCCTTTGTTTTAGCTCTCATGGAAAGATCTGTAAACAATTCTGACTATATTCTGGATTATTTGGTGCCATTGACTAAATTAATAGTTCCAGACCACACACAGTTACTTAGTAAAGATGTGCCATGTCCTTTAATTGATAAACATAATTTTTATACAGAGAGCCCTACTTTATCCTTACTTTCACAGGTCTCAAATTTGTACCCAATGAAATCTACTCAACCGAATTTTACTACAAAATTGAACTATCAAGACTTTGGTGTACAGGTGAATATACCTCTTGACTACTTAAAACATAAAGATAAAAAAAGCGTGGACTTGTTTGATGACTTTCAGCTCTTTTCTTTACAACAATGCTTTGAGCCTGAGGTTTTTGTGTCTTCTCCTGTTAATTTATCTTCCCAACTATAAAAAAAGATAAAGTTATGGTAGAAAGCAAAGCCTACTCAATATTTTTTTTTTAAATATGGACTAAAACAATTGATCATTCTACTACGAAGGAATTAAAATCGGATCATATATTACCACTAGAGAAGGCCTTAAAAAATGAAGGAAAACCTGTTAGAAGAAAGAAGAAAACAAAAAGAGGAAATACCCGGAGGATTAAGAAGAATAAGGTCAAACAGCTTCATTTTGACCCTAATTTAAATGTATCTTTACCTCCAATGTCCATTGTAAAAGACCAGAAAAGAGAAGAAGTTCAAGCGGAAATTTTACCATTGGATGGTAACCCACTTCCGCTGAACTCTAGTCCAATAATCTTGGTGTCACAAGAAGTTACTTCTACAGAGCCAAGTACTGTAGCAATTACAAAAAGCAGCTTGAATCCTGATGCAGTACTTTTCTCATCCACTGTGGGCAATGATGTGATTTATAATGGTAGTAAACAGTCTAAGGGAAATCATTATGTTAGCATCCAGCCTTCTGCCCCTTTTTCTTTGGATTTTATTTTTATTTTTGATTATGAGATATACATGAATAGGTCTGATTTATAGAGTTGCTTTGCCGAAATTTACAATCTAAAAATAATACAGAGTAGCGATTTGGCTTTGGTTCAAGTTCTAAAATATAGCAATCTAGGGGGTGCCAGAGTGACGTTTGGGTCCAAGGTGACGTCACAAATAAATTATCTCAACCTTACATAAATTACTCTGCTGTGGTATTGATGTATTGGTCCCCAATAAGAAGAAAGCCCCTGAAAAAGAATCTATTAATAGACGGTGTCTCCCTATAGAAGATCCATTGTCCCTTAATCCTTACCACTTGGAAAGAGAAAGGGTATTGCAGATCTCCCTCTGCAAGGATGGAAGGAGAGTTTCCCTCCAACCAGAGGAAAAGAGCGGTAGAGTACTCTCTGTAGTTGAAGAAAACAAGAAATGGAGCTGGGTGGCAGGGGCCCTGAACACAAACAGTACAGTAGGTCTAAGGTCTGGGAATTCCTCCTAGCAAGGGCCTTAAACGGGTTTCCTGGAACACAGCCGGCCCAAGCACAAGTACAAATAAATGACTGTTCTTGCATGAACAGAACAACAATATAATATGCATTCAAGAGTCCTGGATTATTACAAATTGGGCTATGGAAGATTATTATGTACTGAGCCGTCCTGCGTTTCCAGTGAGTAGGGGGCATGTGAAAGTTGGCATCGCTATTTTGCTTAGATCAAGCCTTAAGTGGACCTACAAAACAAACCCACATTCTTCTAATTTATTTCAGGCAATTAAGTTAGAGACTAAGGTTGATCATAATAATTCTGATTCCCTTTTAATTGTGAATGCATATATTCCTCCAGGTGCTTCTAATACACACTTATTGAAATATTTGTTTGCCTTCATATCATCCATTTTCGAAAATTTAGAATGTAGGAATCTACTGTTGGTTGGAGACTTGAACGCTAAAGTCTCCACCCATAGGGGCCGATTAGGATGGCGGATGGACCTGCGTCCGTCCGCCACCCCAGAGGTGGAGGGACCGTCTGCAGGGGCAGCGGCGGTCCCTCCGTGCGCATTAGGATGTGACCGCCACCCTGGCGGTCACATCCTGTAAGTTTAACATTGCGGCGGGTGCTGCTTGAAGCAGCACCCGCCGCAATGCTAAAACTGCATGCAGGTCATTTGCAAGCACAAAGCGGCAGGCACCGCGCGGTGCCTGCCGTGTTGTGCATGCATATGCAGGGGGGTACCATAGGTACCCCCCATGTGCACCCCCAACACCCTGGGGGCCCGCACCGGGCCCCCAGAAGCAAAGCTACACATGCTTTTCCACGGCGGAGAATTTTCCGTGGAAAAACATGTTTCCTCACCCATCGTAATTTGGCTGGCGGTGTCTTGCAGACACCGCCACCAAATTGCAGACAACATCCCGCGGATCAGCGGCGGACGGACTTGCTGTCCGCCGCTGATAACACCTCAATCCTAATGTGGCTGGTGGTGTTTTGGAGGTCCGCAGCGGTGAATCCGCATCCTCCGGCCCGGCGGTGGCTTCCGCCGGCCCGGAGGATGCGGATTCACCGCAATCCTAATAGGCCCCATAGTTTGTCGCTTTTTGCTATCACTATTAAAGAGGAAGCACTAAATATATCACTGACTCTATTCCCAAATCATAGTCATACGGATAAAAGAGGAGTAATCCTATTGGAAGGCTTAAGAAACTTGGAGGTTGGAGTAGTCAATGGGAGACTAGGAAAAGATATTCCAGCGAAAAATACACATATGGGACAAATGGGTGGCTCCATTATTGATTATGTAATTTCCTCCGCCGATTTCTTTAATAGATTATCATATTTGGAAATTTTGGAAAATTAAATTAGTGACCATATGGTCATTAGTTTAAAAATAGATTTGTCTTGTTCTGGGCAGAGGTCATGGAATTTTAGGGATAAAGCAGTAGCTTTTAACAAAACAAATGGCAGAATGTATTGGAATTCTTTGGCTATCTCAACATTAAAAGAGTCCTTAATTATTTCAATAGGTGATAAGCTGCTTAGAGTAGCAGAAGTCCAAGATCACCCCCGAAATAATTTGCTAAACTATGGTTGAGTCCTGTAAATTTTTTCACTCCAAAATTAAGCATTACTCCAAATAAATAGGGATAAAAATAAACTAGTAAGGGCCCAATTTGGAATTTACTCTCCTGAACGAAATAGACTAATAAGTCTACTAAAGAGGAAAAGACATCGGAAAAAACTTTCTTTAAAACAAAAAAAGGAGGACTATGAGTGGGTCCAATTAAAAGACACTGCAGCCCAAAATTATTCAAAACGATACTGGGAAATAATTGCGGAAAGTTGTGGCACTAGAATTAAATCTCTTCCTATTCCAATAAATGAAGAAGAATGGAAATCCTACCTACTAAGGGGCCTATTAGGATGGCGGACGGACCTGCATCCGTCCGCCACCCCAGAGGTGGAGCGCCTGTCCGCAGGGGCAGCGGCGGTCCCTCCGTGCATATTAGGATGTGACCGCCACCCTGGCGGTCACATCCTGAATTTTTAACATTGCGGCGGGTGCTGCTTGAAGCAGCACCTGCCGCAAGGTTAAAAATGCATGTTTAACATTTAGAAGTGGAGAAGTGTGGCTCAATGGTTAGAGCGGCAGACCCTGATGCAGAGGTCTAGCCCGGGACCAGGGTTCAATTCCCCGCCTCGGCGGGTCTTGGGCTCAAAATTCCACGGACCTGATAATTCTCGCCTCGGTGCCTATTCAAATCATGGAGTCCCACTCTGCAACTCTGGGCAATAGCTTGCTTAATCTCCACAACGGCCCCCACAACGCTAAAGATGCCTGGCCTCCACCTTGGGGGTGCCCAGGAGTGGACACCTCACAGGGAAAGCCAGGATGGGTTCCACAGCGGTATTCGTACAAGCGCCTTGAGACCCTTGCGGGTGAGTAGTGCGCTATACAAGTATCAATTTACATTTACATGCACAAAGCGGCAGGCACCGCGCGGTGCCTGCCGCTTTGTGCATGTAAAGGCCGGGGGGTACCATAGGTACCCCCCATGTGCACCCCCACCCCCGACACCCTGGGGGCCCGCAACGGGCCCCCAAACACCAAAGACCACATGCTTTTCCATGGCGGAAAACCCTCCATGGAAAAGCATGTTTCCCCATGCATCGTAATATGGCTGGCGGTGTCTGATAGACACCGCCACCATATTAGAGCTTTTCCGCCGCGGGATCACGGCGGAAAAGCGGCGGACGGTCTCCCAGTCCGTAGATGACCCCCCTGCCATCCTAATCTGGCGGGGGGGTCTTTTCTCTCACCGCAGCGGTGAATCCGCATCCTCCGGGCCGGCAGAGGCTTCCGCCGGCCCGGAGGATGCAGATTCACCGCAATCGTAATCGGGCCCTATGTCTTTATTCCGCTAATTTAAACTCCCCTTCGCCCAACATCCTCAAATGACCTCCTCAGAAACTTCAATCTATCCCTCCTCTAAGGAAGAAATTGTTAGATTGATTAACAAAATGAGAGCCTCAGGTCCCAGATGAAATCCCCATGTCCATTATAAAAAAAATAATCTGTATTATGGGCAACACACCTCCCCCCCTTGTTTGAATACTGCTATCGATACGGGCAGACCCCCACGTCATGGTCTGGTAGTATCCTAGTTCCGCTGTACAAAAAGGGCGAAAGACACCTTCCAGGTAACTACCGACAAATAGCCTTATTAGACGCAGTTGGGAAAATCTCCCGCAGTATTCTCGAGAATTTTACTGACTGGGTAGTGGAGGAGAAAATTCATTCCACCTTAGATAACATCTGCATGTTGAAATTAATAGAAGAGAAATACACGGTCTTTCGCAAAACAAATGTCTATGTCTATGTCTCCATTTGATAAAGTAGATTCGCCACTTCTTTGGAAAAAGTTATATAAAATGGGGACCCTCCAATTTTGCTATCCTTAGTTATCGCTTTACATTCCCAAACATGGTGTTGGGTTTTAATGGGGGGAACTCAGGGCCTATCTTCAGTTATTACTATTGCAAACAGATTGAAGCAAGGTTGCTTATTAGCACCTCTATTGTTCTCTTCATATGTTCTACCGGATTGTTTTTCTTTAACGGAAGGAGACTCACCAAAGATAGGGGCCCGCTCCTTTTCTTGTCTTTTGTATACAGATGACATTGTAATTATGGACCTGACCCCTCTAGGTTTGAATAAAAAATTAACACGTCTACAGAATTATACATCTGTACAATTTTTGAAAATAAATGTTTCTAAAAGCAATGTCTTGGTTTTAAAACATAGAAAAAACTGAAAATGGTGTAATTTCAATTGGAGAATTTGCTCTGAAAAACTGGAGATCATAGATTCCTACCTTTATCTGGGGAAAGTTATCTCAAGAAGTACGAGTATTAAAGCCCATATTGATCATAGTTCTTCTAAAGCAACGTCGCATGCAAATGTCCTACGCCTATTTTACAGTACGATGGGTCGAAGACATTTCTTACATTTGCTTTTAGTTTTTGAAACCAAAATACCCCCTACCCTGTTATATGCAATTGAATCTATACCAGTAAGTGAATGGAGTTTTTTGGATAAGATCAAAGGCCAAATATTTTGTAAAATATGCAATTTTAATACACTGGTGCCAATAGCTGCTATTAGCTTAGAATTCGGCTTGGTAAACTCCTTTTCACAAGGATTAGCTAGGGTAATTTGTTGGGGATATCAATTAAAGAATAGTGAACCTCTTTCTTTGCGGAGTTTTATTCAATAGGAACATTTTGTTGGACATATGTATAAATACTCATTCTGTAACGATTTCCTTCTGGCTCTGCTAAATTTTAATATGCAAGAGGATTTTGTACTATCACTATCTCCTATAGAATTAAAATATTTGTTTAAAATTTTTGTGGCTTAATTAGCTATCAGAGAGATATTGGGATTTGCAGAATAAGAGCCAGACTGGAAACAATAGTCAAGTATGATTCACTGAGAGTTTCTCAGAAAATATCTATCGTGAAACTTAAGCCACAGTATTCGTAGATGGATTATTCTCTACTGGATGAACGTCTTACCCTTAAATGATTTAATTGGAAATTGGTCACCCAGCAGAGATGGTGGACATTTTTTAAACTTTTGCAATCAGGCTACACAGAATCTCGATCATGTTTTGTTTGTTTCTCCTGCTTTGATTACATTTCGATCTAGGTGGCTACGTCCAATGTTTATCCAGAATGACATTAAAAATGTTACATTAGCTAAAGAATTTCTGCTCTGTCCAAAAAATGAAATAGTATGCATTAAACTTTTTTACTTTTTTAGGGAGTTTATGAATATATTTTAAATGGTTTTATTAGACCCCGACTATGACTGTTGCTAATTCTCTATTGTTTGCACTAATTGGGTTCCTTTGCTCATCTAAAAAGTTTTAAAGGGAAATATCGCTGCTACTCTTGATAAATAGTATTTATTCTTAACAGAACCTAATTTTTTATGGTTCTAAAATAGGAGATAATTGTTTGATTGCTGCTTTTAGATGCACTTTACTTAATGATTTGTTATTATTGATACATGAAGTATTTTATTCCATAACATGCCATTACATGAAACTGTTTTTTAATGTTAATGTATTTGATGTTTAAATAATATCCTAGAGGTGATGTTGGACATTTTTATGTTTTTTATGGTGAATCTTTAATGAAGTATTGTTTTAAAGGCTGTTGGGTTTTGCAATGATTGACTTTGTATGTTTTAAGTGGACCTCATTAGAGATCCAAATGCTTAATAAATATATTGAATTGAATTGATACAACAGTAGCATTTGCATACTCCTATAATGCATTCCCTGCATAATCTGCCTAAATGTTCATAGCCTAGATATGTAGGTGTAGCATGTATATGTGTATAGATATATATGTATATAGCCAAGAACCATCCCCCTTACCTTATAGTAGAGGATGAAGGACACCGTATTTTGCTTTGAGGATGACACCCCACAAGGGATGTCAGACCGCTGTGTGTCGAAGATTCAGCACGCAGGATCCTGTGTCAACTTGGAATGAATCCACCTCTAATTTGCAGGGGGAAATAAGGGTCATAGCGCCAGATGTATCAACATTGCTTTTTGCGATTCTAAAATAGCGAATTTTACCGTTTCGCTATTTTGGAATCGCAAAATGCAATGTATGTAGGTTTTGCAAAACAATTTGTGATTCCCACATATTCCTTAATAGTGAATCATAAATTGCGATTTGCTGTTTGGGAATGCCTTCCCATTCTTTTCTATGGGCCAAGAGGCCCTTAGGAATGAATGGGAAGGCACTCACAATTTGCGATTTCGAAATAGGTAATTGCAAATTGAGAATGCAATTGCAAGGGTGCCAGGGGGGCATAAGGCCCCCCTGATGCAGCCTCAAAAAAGGGTATGTGTGCACATATGGTGCACCCACATGCCCTAAGGGCATGTGCATGTGCCACATGGCACTTAGAAAAATTCAATTTTGTGCATTTTTCTAAGGATTTGCAAATTACTTCCAACTTGAAGTTGGTGGTAATTTGCGATTCCTTAATGCAAGGTCGTATTCTGAGAATGCTTCTTGCATTGCATTTAAGGAATCGCAAATTGCGATTCCCTAACTTAATTAGCAATTTAGCAAATGCCTTTCAAGTTGATACATCCCAAAAGGCTTTTTACCGCTCACAAAAGGGCCGTTTCGACCGGTAAAATGCTTGATACATCTGCCCCATATATACTAGAGTGGTCACTCCAGGGTTTCTTCTAGAATCAATATGTTTTGTAAACAATGATAAATGTTTTAAAACAATCATAAGCATTTTTCCCAACAAATGCGATCATGCACAGCGGGCTGTTGGCCAAGGATGAAAAAAGTGGTGACCCTTATACAGAATAATTATGCCGTGCATGAGGACATGTTTATGTACGTCAGGTACAGGGATTATGATAGAATACTAAGAGCCTGGTGTTAAAGAGACAGGAGAAAGCTACTAGGTTAAAGGTCACCTGTTTAGAACCGTTATTGTCGTGTGGATGGGACAATGTATGTAAAAAGGGGTATACTTGACAGGACTAGCCTAAAGGCATGACAGTAGAGTCATGCTTGTCATCTGTTCGGGTGTCCAGGCACTGAGTAGGTGAGAGTAGGCATGTGGTGAGTCTTGATTGTCCAGCATGAAGATTAATTAAAAAGCAAGATCTTCAGCTTCTTGCAGAATTTATGGAGTGAGGAGGAGGCCCTGATGTGTTGGGGGTGGCCATTCCTGAATTTGGCACCTTTGTAGGAGAATGATCAACCTTCCGTTCTGATTCTGTGGATGCGGAGTGTGTGTGCAAATGAGAGTGATGCTGAGTGTAGTTGTCTGTTGGGTTGGTGGAAGTGATGCCAGTGATTGAGGTATGCAGGTCCCGTTTTGTGTAGTGACTTGAATGCATGTGTGAGAAGTTTGAACTGGCAGCGGTGTGTGTTCAGGAGATCGAGGGCGAGTCTAGCGGCCGCGTATTAGATGGTTTGAACTCTGTGAAAAATATGGGTTGGGATGCTGGCGAACAGTGTGTTTCCATAGTCAATTCAATTCAATTTCTATCAATCTTTATTCAGTTTATACCAAAATAATCCATAAAAGCACAATATCATTTAATCACAAAATCATAAAGCAACATTGATCTGTGTTGTGGTTTTGCATGCTTCCCATTGTTCCTATGTTTCCTGCTGCTCAGCTAACAAGTGAGGTCATGGGATGATTGGAATGTTAAGAGTGTTTGTGCTTGAATGAGTGACAGTTGGACCGGGAAGGGCTGAGCAGAAGGATGGTGCTTACATCTTTCATTACTTATAATACTACATCCTTGAGTGTAACCCTGGTGACGATTGGAGAAGTTACCTATTCTCGAAGAGGCCAAGTCTAAACTAAACAAAGTACAAAAAGGATAACAAGGAGGATAACATCTACAAGTGAGAAGGAGGAAGAGAAGGACTTCTGAAGAAACTTAGAGCACTACAAAAGAAATTTAGACTGAATACTTTGAAGTCTGAAAGAAACAGAACACCCTGCAGCCTCACCAGTGTCCCCTTCACCGGACAGCCCAGAGTCAGGGTGTGGATTCTGTTAAGTACATAGTCTGGAAATTAGTGCAATCAACTGGTAGCGTTTTGGGTTAAGAAACCAACACAGTTTGTTTAAGGGAACTGGCAGTGTTACATTTACATTGATTTGAACTTGCCATTATCAATAGAACAGCGTCGATTGCAGCTGGCATCGGAGTGTCAATGTGGTGCATCTGAGGTGGACAGTGCAAAAGTACTCCAAAGCTGATCGGATTCTGTTTACCATTAAGTGTGAACTCAGGATCGAGAGATTATTTGTGCTGTATGGCCAAGGTGTGGCAGATTTAAGGAAGATAGTGTGAAATTCCTACAAAGCTGTTCTGAGTCTGTGTTGTGAAATCAAATGCGAGGTTTTGTACTGTACTGTATGGCCATCACAGAAGATCTTGAAAGGCATGCAAGACTGTAAACCATCATATTGGTGCCAAGTCGTTACCTCCTCGTGGCATGTGGGCCTGTGCGGAATTTTAAAAAGGGCCACGTGACATGCTATGCTTCTTGGATTCCAGGCGAGGCTGAACCCACAATAATTCCTGGTAGTGGGAGGATGGATTGCTTAGTAGGATATCAGATATGAGGCGAACTAAGCACGCTGAGGATGATGGCACCAAAACAGGAGAATTTGCCTGTAGTATCCTCAAATTCCTGAAGAAGCGCACGCAACACGATGCACCAGCAGCAATTTTGAGGAATTGCATTTGCATACTCCTATAATGCATTCCCTGCATAATCTGCCTAAATGTTCATAGCCTAGATATGTAGGTGTAGCATGTATATGTGTATAGATATATATGTATATAGCCAAGAAAGCCCTAGGGAAGAACAATCCCCCTTACCTCATAGTAGAGGATGAAGGACACCGTATTTTGCTTTGAGGATGACACCCCACAAGGGATGTCAGACCGCTGTGTGTCGAAGATTCAGCACGCAGGATCCTGTGTCAACTTGGAATGAATCCTCCTCTAATTTGCAGGGGGAAATAAGGGTCATAGCGCCAGATGTATCAACATTGCATTTTGTGATTCTAAAATAGCGAATTTTACCGTTTCGCTATTTTGGAATCGCAAAATGCAATGTGTTTAGGTTTTGCAAAACAATTTGTGATTCCCACATATTCCTTAATAGTGAATCACAAATTGCGATTTGCTGTTTGGGAATGCCTTCCCATTCTTTTCTATGGGCCAAGAGGCCCTTAGGAATGAATGGGAAGGCACTCACAATTTGCGATTTCGAAATAGGTAATTGCAAATTGAGAATGCAATTGCAAGGGTGCCAGGGGGGCACAAGGCCCCCATGATGCAGCCTCAAAAAAGGTATGTGTGCACATGTGGTGCACCCACATGCCCTAAGAGCATGTGCATGTGCCACATGGCACTTAGAAAAATTCAATTTTGTGCATTTTTCTAAGGATTTGCAAATTACTTCCAACTTGAAGTTGGTGGTAATTTGCGATTCCTTAATGCAAGGTCGTATTCTGAGAATGCTTCTTGCATTGCATTTAAGGAATCGCAAATTGCGATTCCCTAACTTAATTAGCAATTTAGCAAATGCCTTTCAGGTTGATACATCCCAAAAGGCTTTTTACCGCTCACAAAAGGGCAGTTGCGACCGGTAAAATGCTTGATACATCTGCCCCATATATACTAGAGTGGTCACTCCAGGGTTTCTTCTAGAATCAATATGTTTTGTAAACAATGATAAATGTTTCAAAACAATCATAAGCATTTTTCCCAACAAATGCGATCATGCACAGCGGGCTGTTGGCTAAGGATGAAAAAAGTGGGGACCCTTATACAGAATAATTATGCCGTGCATGAGGACATGTTTATGTACGTCAGGTACAGGGATTATGATAGAATACTAAGAGCCATAGTCAATTCAATTCAATTTCTATCAATCTTTATTCAGTTTATACCAAAATAATCCATAAAAGCACAATATCATTTAATCAGAAAATCATAAAGGAACATTGATCTGTGTTGTGGTTTTGGATGCTTCCCATTGTTCCTATGTTTCCTGCTGCTCAGCTAACAAGTGAGGTCATGGGATGATTGGAATGTTAAGAGTGTTTGTGCTTGAATGAGTGACAGTTGGACCGGGAAGGGCTGAGCAGAAGGATGGTGCTTACATCTTTCATTACTTATAATACTACATCCTTGATTGTAACCCTGGTGACGATTGGAGAAGTTACCTATTCTCGAAGAGGCCAAGTCTAAACTAAACAAAGTACAAAAAGGATAACAAGGAGGATAACATCTACAAGTGAGAAGGAGGAAGAGAAGGACTTCTGAAGAAACTTAGAGCACTACAAAAGAAATTTAGACTGAATACTTTGAAGTCTGAAAGAAACAGAACACCCTGCAGCCTCACCAGTGGCCCCTTCACCGGACAGCCCAGAGTCAGGGTGTGGATTCTGTTAAGTACATAGTGCTAACGCGGGATTACTGGTTACTAATTATCTTACCAAATCCCAAACTATGTCGACTGAATCGTTGGTACCTGTCTTTGAGTAAAAGGTAATCTCGCAATAAGTCAATCAATTTAAGAACTTACACCACTCTAAATGACCACTGACCAAATTTAAGTTTTAAAGTTTTAATATAAAGTCAAAGATAACTGAAGATACAAACTTCTCAAAATGAGATTCAACAGGTAAATTGGTATCACTATAAACATGAACTTCTTGAATAATCTAAGTCTGAAGAACAAAATAATAAGTACAAGCTCAAAGACCATAAGGGTTGCCAAAATAGATATAAGTTGCAATCTCAAAGTCATTACAGAAAAGAAAATTTAGGTTAGTCTGTCCCTACACTATTTTAAATGACATCCCTACTTAGCAAGATCTTAACCCTCTAGGTGTCAGCCGTGGTGACTTCCTAAGAAGATCACGCACTTCTCTTTGTCTCTTCTCTGATAATGGGTCTCTCCTGATCAGCCTATCTGCCTACCCATCCGCTTCCTTAGGCTCCCAAAATCATCTGCTCTGCTCTCCTCCCGGGTCTCTTTTCCTAATACCAAATCACGTTTCTGATAGGAACGCCCCTTGGGACGCCCCTCACGTGGTACATCTTTGCGCGGTAAACTCCATGATGGTACTCTTGAAGACCCTCGTTATAGTTGACCTTGGTTCCCAGGCTTCTTCTTCAGTGCGCTGATACCCCCTGAAATTCCTGGAAACTCCTACAGGCCTGCGCAAGGCGCCACTGAACAAAGTCCCTTTCATTCGAGCTGATTAGGACCCCCCCACCTGCATACAGCTCATCCTGCAGTGGGCCTCAAATTCCAGACTCCACCATATCTTTAGTCATAAAACACTCTCAAAGCTCTGTGCTGGACACCTCTCGACCTCTTCCCTAACGAGCACATGACAATTTAAACTACATGACATTATCGGCTCTGGCCTACTTGATTTACATGCAGCAGGTCCCTGCACTCTTAAAACGTTAACTTGATTTAAACAGCAAACATTCTTAACTAGCATACGTTTCTAAAATAACACATCTATAAAGCATATACTTTTAACCCTAAGTTCAATAGTACATTTGGAAGAACCATGTCAACCTTATCTCACATTAATTTAGCAGCACGTTCAGGTTTGCTGTGAATTGCCCTAAGGCCTACACATAATACTGGATTTTCAAAGTTACATTTAATTCGGACATGATTCTTTTAACATGAGAACATGAGGTTTTCACATATATTCCAACATTTCTACCTTAATCTCACACCGTTATAATTATAGTTACTCTACTTAACATTCTATACATTTCACTACTGAATATAAACCACTCTGTATATTTCACTCCTGGATATAAAACACTCGTGTGCAAAACATGTTTAAACTAACTACGTGCTTGTAAATATGGCGTACTTATACATTTTTTTCAAACTTGTGCTCTCTCAGTCCCCCCTTTGATGACCTTCAGGGGTCATCATCACCAAGACACTAAAAATGTAGAACCCTTCAAAGTGAAGTCAGGGCAGTTCCACCTCTTTTCATACTCTCTAATGCTTTCAGACTCTCATATTGAGTATCCTGCATTGCTGTCAACTCTTCCTCCTGTTTCCTCATAGTTCTCTGCAACCTATTTGCTTTATAACATTGATACAAACGCACCAATCCCCACAAAGTGATTACACAAATCACTATTATGATGATGGGTTTCAGTATGTACCAAACGATACCCTTTCCTAAGTTGGCAAACCAACTTCCAACTTTACCCATTCCATGGCCTACTTTTTCCCACACATTTACCTTTGCCAGGTCCTCAATTTCGTAGTGTATGGCAGTGATGTTTTGTATATACTTCTCTAGAGGTTTTGAATTGTCTGGAATGTAAGTACAGCATTCCTGGACCTTCAAAGCCTTACAGACTCCTCCCTCTTTTGCTAACAGAACGTCTAAAGCAAGTCGGTTCTGAAGAACCATCGCCCTAATCGATTGCATCTCCCCTTCTATCAGCATCAAGGATCTTGCAGTACTGGCAGATAGCCTATCTACGACTGTAGCTAACCTCCTGATCTTAATGTCATTCATTATCAATCCTAAGAAAGGGAATGCAGCATCTCCAACTACCTCTGCTGCACCCAACCCTCTTTTCCATCTAGTTGATATTTCCTTCTTAGGCGTGTCTAAATTCTCAACATGATATATTTTAGGGAAGACAACAGCCAGATAGCATGATCCGTACCAATTATCTGGTAACTTCACATAGGCATATCTTCCACATACAAAATATACATTTGGTATTGCTTGCATCCCTTTCATAAAGTTCTTAGAGTAATACTCCAATTGAAAGGTATGTTCACAATGGACTTGACCTACATAAAAGTTTTCATAATATGAGTAACTCCTGTGAATGCACAGTTTTCCCCGTTTATCCTTATCCAAAGCAATTGGACCAATACTACCTTTTCTTTGATGTGCCCTCTCCTCCTTGGTCCAATCTGTTTCCCATTGTCCTGATGCTTTCAAAATCTTCTGCCTCCTGTATCTAGTATCTACCTGTGCTATAAACTTTTTCTCAACTTCTGATATCTGGCAAGTCAGATTGTTCCTTCGAGCATGTGAAGTATCTAACGTTTTCCATGGAATAAACCATTTGTGTAGTCTGTCTTCGCTTTTGTAGTAGTCCCATTTGTTCAAATGCTTGAAATTCGGAACCTCTGGCAATGTCGAGTCGAAATTCGAGAAATAATACTCGAATCCTTCCCGTCCATAAAACATGCTCAACAATAAACTGCACGTTATTCCATATGTCAACGGAAGATGATGGTATCTGATACCCTCCTCCACTGAAGCTGGTAATTGCATACAAACGTAACAATCCTTTACTTCCATGGCATCAACATATTCATAAAGCAATTTAGCATAAGCATTTGACTTGTAATTTCCCTGTGACTCGTCGGTGTGAAGCCTTTTTATTTCTGCATCTAACAATGCTTTGTCTTTCTCATTGATGTTTCCCTTCTCTTTAATAATGGTAGTTTTCGGTGTTGATACTCCCTTATCCTCCTTAACTGCGGTTTCATCCCCTTCGTGTCCCGCTAGGAATGAAACAGTTACCACTAAAATTATAAGAGAAACCACTACTCCTAAAAGTGTAACAGCTATACATTTTGCCCTGCGGTTCGGGTTGCCAGCCTCCATGTTCTCAAACAGTGTAGTTTTTGACTTTCTTCCAGCATTCACTTCCTCTTCTTTTCAAACAAAGTCTTTCTCTCTTGCAATGTCTTTCTTTGAACACTTGGAAGCTTGACAATTTGTTTCCGCAAAACAGTTCAAAGTCCAGTAGAAAATAGACAACCCTAGCCCTTCTCCATCCACTAAAATGAAACCCCTATCACTTTTCTTCTTCCACTCGGCGCTAGGTTATCTTGCAACAAGTTTTTACAATTTCTTTTCAACAGTCTTATTTTCGTCTGAAGTTATGTATGACTCAAGGAGTGACACTACGTCTTCATAAATGTCCATCCGAAGTATCATTCCCTCAGGTTCTGGGCAGTTCGTCCCACAACATGGAAAGTCAACTTTTTCTAGGATTATTCTCCTTATTTCGCTCAAGACAAGTGGACGGACAAACTTGAGAGTTAGCGTTTTTTCAATTTCCACTCCTGGTACTATCAGTTCTACATCCACAATTACAAAGGGGTCCGTTCTAATCAAGATCACTTTCTTCACCTTTCCAGTTCTGCGCCCCTTTGAAGACATTCACAATATGGTATTAATCCACAACAATAAGCGCTCCTAGCATTTCTACTACTCGCTCAAGCATTTCCAAACGAAGAAGAGTTCCCTCCAATATTGGATATCGTGAACAGCAAACTGGAAACTCAACTGTCTCTAAAATCAATTTTCTTATTCCACTCAGGAGAGCAGGATGAACGATGTTGAGTGTCAGCAACCTTTCGGTCTCCGCTCCTGGTAGTAGAAACCTTATTTGCACTGTGATGATCGGGTCAGTTCTGATCAGTTCCACTTCCCTGATCCTCCCTGTTCTGTGTCTCCCAGACATCTGCAACGAGGTAGGTCCAGTCGGGAGTAGAGTATCTTCTACTAGGCACTCGCACCCTCCTTGATCTTCTAAGACCCTCCTCGGCTTGATCCTGGATATCTTCTTCTGGATCTGAGTCTTCGGATATAGGAGTAAGCGTTTCTTCCTGGGCCGACCTCAAACTTAGCCTTCTTCTCCTAGTTGGCCAAGTGGCAGCTCCAAGCCTTATTCTCCTATTCCTTGTCCTCCCACTTGGTTCTTGGTCGCTCCGATACGGATCTGAGTCTGAGTCGTATTCACTTCTGCTCTCTCCTTCAGTTGCGTCTTCTGTCTCACTGCCGTCCTGCCTTTGCTCTTCTTCTGAATCCGTTGCGTTCCCAACTTCTTCTGACACCCCCTCAGCCGCCTCTATCCCTTCTTGCGACTCTTCTTCCACTTCCGGGCTTTCGTCTGGGATGGGAGCTGTTCCTTCTAGAGGTGCTGGAACTCTGCGAGTATGGGAAGCATGGATCCAATTTGGCAGCCCCCCGCACTTCACCGCGGTGTTCGTTATCAGGATTACCTGAAAGGGCCCACGCCAGCGAACATCTAGGCAGTTCTTCCGGACGTGTTTTTTAACTAAGACCCAGTCCCCTGGGTTCAGGTCATGACACAGGTTCCTCGCTGCTGGAACTTCAACTGCATGCACCTGAAGGGACACAGAATGGATGGCGTCAGACAGTCCTTTACAATAATCCAAGATCAGATCATCTGTAATATTCAATAGAGCAGTAGTTGGAACTGTAGGAAGTCTCATGGCCCTCCCCATCAGGATCTCGTGGGGAGAGAGACCTGTCCTCCTATCAGGTGTGCTGCGCATGCTCATGAGCACTAAAGGAAGAGCATCTGGCCAACTCAAGGATGTGGATGCCACTACTTTAGCCAATCTATTCTTCAAAGTGCCATTCACTTGTTCCACAATTCCTGAAGCTTCTGGTCGATAACTACAATGCAGCTTTTGATCGATATTCAGTGTGGAGCACAACATCTTCACTATTTCGCTGTTAAAATGTTTTCCTCTGTCAGATTCCAAAGAGGCAGGCACCCCGAAGCGCGGTATCAACTCCCTGAGCAACAATTTAGCCACTGTGAGTGTATCGCACCTACGTGTAGGGTACGCTTCAACCCATCTGGAAAATACGCATACAATCACCAACACATACCGAAGGCGATTGACTCTTGGCATTTCGATGAAATCTAGTTGCATTCTATTGAAAGGCCCCCCCGACCTCCCAATGTGACTCAGTGTGACTGGTGTTCGTTTGCCTACGTTCAGCTGTTGGCAAGTAACACATCGCTTACATACTGATTCTGCTGCTATTCTGAATTTCGGGCAATACCAAGTCTGCCTAAAAACTCTCATCATAGCATCCCTTCCTAGATGTACTGGACCATGTATTTCTCTCGCCATGGAATTAGCTAATTCTTCAGGTAACACAGCTCTCCCATCTGCTGAAACCCAAAAATCCATTTCACTTCGCACACAACCTGCTATTTCCCATGCCTTTTTCTCTGTTTCAGGTGCGTTCTCCTGCATTATTCTTAAATCCTCCCAAGTGTCTACAGTTTCTAACATCATACTTAATTCAGTCTTTTCTTCTGCACCTTCTATTTCCACCTTTGAGAAAGAATAACTTTGTTCCGCACAATAGCGTGCGACTTCATCAGCATATCTATTACCTTGTGACACAAAATCTGTATTCTTAGTATGAGCTACACATTTAACTATTGCGATGTCAACTGGACCTTGCAATGCTTCTAACAACAGCCGCACAAATTCTCCATTTCGAATGGGCGAACCAGAGGAGGTCATGTAACCCCTCTGAGACCACAACTGCCCGAAATCGTGAACCACACCGAAACCATATTGGCTGTCAGTGTATATGGTGACTCTCTTTCCGTTTCCTGCTATGCAGGCACGAGTTAGGGCAATAATTTCTGCTACCTGTGCGGAATGTACTCCTTCCAGGCAAGCGGCTTCCACAACTCCAGTAATGGTACAAACAGCATAAGCTGCTCTCAACCGACCAGTATCGTCTCTTAAACATGAGCCATCAACAAAATAAATTTCATCGGGGTCAGACAATGGCTCATCCACAATATCTGGTCGGGGTTTCGTGCATAGTTCAGTCACATCAAGGCAATCGTGGTCTTCACATCCTTCGACTTCTATCACAGTAGGTAATGGCATCAAAGTAGCAGGATTCAAGACAGAGCATCTCCTGAGAGTCACGTTCTCTGCGGCAAGAATAACTTGCTCGTAGCGCGTGAGCCTACTATTGGTCAGATGCTGCGTCTTCGTCCTGGTCATTAGCAATTCAACTGAATGTGGTACATACACCACCACTGGATGTCCCATCACAATACTCTCGCTCCTTTCAATGCTGACACCCGTTGCAGCAACGGATTTGAGACATCCGGGCAACGCTGCGGCTACTGGATCTAATGTAGCCGAAAAATATGCAACTGGTCTACGGGCATTACCGTGGGTCTGTGCCAAGACTGACAAAGCACATCCCTCTCTCTCACAGCAATACAGTGAAAATGACTTCTCGTAATCGGGCATTCCCAAAGCTGGGGCACGACACAAATCGTCTCTCAGCTGTAAAAACGCCACCAGACATTCTTCATCCCATGGTACCGGATCACTCACCTCCTTGTGCGTCAGTTTCTGTAAGGGCTTTGCTTTCAGTGAAAAGTTAACTATCCACTGTCGGCAGTAACCCACCATTCCTAGGAACATTCTAACTTCTCTCTGTGTTGTAGGCGCATTCATTTTCATTATCGCCTCAATCCTCTCCGGGGACACCTTACGTTTCCCTTTTTCTAACCTGTGCCCTAGATACTGTACTTCTGTCAAACAATACTGCAACTTGCTCGGAGATACCTTATGTCCATTTTCAGCTAAATGATTCAGTAAGGCAATTGAATCTGCTTTACAAGCTTCCTCTGTTTCTGACGCAACAAGTAGGTCATCTATGTACTGTACCAGAACCGAGTTCTGTGGCAGTACTAGATTCTCAAGATTCTTTTTCAGCAACTGATTAAAGATGTATGGGCTATCTGTGAATCCTTGTGGGATTCGACACCATGTTAAAACGCGATCTTCCATTTTAAAAGCAAAAAGATACCTGCTCTCTTCATCCAATGGGATTGAAAAGAAAGCCTGACAAAGATCTATCACTGTGAACCATTCTGCTTGACATGGTATTTGAAACAATATCACTGATGGATTCGGTACCACGGGACAACATGAAACGACTATGTTGTTAATCTTTCGTAAATCCTGTACTATCCTGAATTTCCCACTAGGTTTCTGCAAACCCATAATCGGGGAGTTACAAGGACTACCCACGATTTCTTTCAGTATTCCCTGCTGTATCATTGACTCGATCACAGGTTTTATTCCCGCAATCGTTTCCTGGGACAATTTGTATTGAGGCGTTCTTGGAAACTCAACATTTGGTTTTACCAATATTTTTACCGGTTCTACCCCCTTAATCAATCCTATTTCTTCTCCTGTGAAATCCCATACCTCTGACGCCACTGCATCTCGTAGGTCTTGGGGAAGATCTTCTATTGTCAGAGTAGGATATAGTTCTACACAAGATTTGGAATTGGCCACCTTAAAAGTAGCATCTTCGTCGGTAGTCTGTACCTCCACTCCTTGCGGGGTGCAGTATATGGTGCAGTTCAATTTGCACAACAAATCCCTTCCTAACAGACATACCGGACTCGAGTCACAAACCACAAACTGATGTTCGTTCATGTGGTTTCCAATTTTCACAGACACTGGTTCTGTCAAGGGACTAGTCATTCTTTTATTTGCGACTCCTACCACTTGAATTGTTTCCCCTGACATTGGCAAGTCTGGAACTACCGCTGATCTCAGAGTCGAACGAGTAGCCCCAGTGTCCACTAAGAACGTAGTGGGACACCCTGCCACTTCTGCCTCAACAAATGGCCCTCTCTGATCCACTTCTAGAACTGCCCCGAGGGTACAGTCCTCTTCACTGCTCACCCGTTGTCCTGTCAATGGATCAATGTAATAACATTTTTCTTCCTCGATAAACAGAGGCATTTGTTTAAAGACCTTTCCTCCAGCTGCTATCTTCGGTGGCTGTGGGAATTGGGCCCGTGGAGCCGAAGTCCCCCCTTTGGCCACCTTACTGCTCGGAACTGTCACCTTTTGCACTGGGTCTTCTTGGACCTGCTCTTCTACTTCTAGCTCTCCATTTTCAGGGTTAAAGGGACACTCGCGTCGCCAATGCCCCACCTGGTGACACTGATGACACTTTGTCGTTTTCTTTAAAGTGGCAAAGTCTATCCTAGGTCTCTGCCCTTCTTCATTATCTTTGCTCTGACCATTTGGTTTTCGTCCCATCCCCTGCTTCTGCTGGCCACCCTTCCCAGCGGACTGCATTTGCACCACCATCAATTTCTCCTTTAGATTCTTGGCTTTAGAATCTATCTCGTCACTGCAGTACCTCGCATAACGTAAAATCTCATCTAGTGGTTTGTTCTGCCAACAGATTAAATGTTGCTGTATCATCAAACAAATATCAGGTCTCAACCCCAAGACAAACTTTGACACAAACTGTCCTATATCTTTGGGATCCATTACATCAAGTCCACTGTATTGCTTGAATGTTTTCAGCAATCTCTCATAAAACTCATGAACTGTCTCCTTGGGTTCCTGCCTTGTTCGGTCTATTTTTACCCAATCTATGTCCTGTGGTGGTACCTTATCTTTCAGCCATGCTATTACCCTTTCATACTTTTGCATGACAATCTCGGACGGTCCATTAGTCCGAGCATCCCTCACTGGTTCAGTATTTGGCCATTCAACACTAGTCTTACAAGGGGTCCACAAATCAGATGGGACCACGATGTCAAACAACGTGTTCAAATCAATCCACAATACCTTCGAAATTTTAACAAACCTTTCTACCTGCTTATACCACTCTACTGGATTGTCCCGCAACTTCGGAAATGAGTTGGTAAATGCAGCTAAATCTCCTCTACTCCAGGGCACATGTACATAATTTCCGTTTGATATTTCTCGCAAAGGGAATGCCTCCATCTGCATTACCCTTCCCTCAGGGGTCATCACATTTGTACTTCGCCTAACTGTGCCCTTTTTCGACCACCTTTCTTCCCATTTATCCAGTTCCCTCCACACTCTTATCCCTGATACCAGCTCTCTTATGTGTGTTTTTAATCCAGTAGTTCTCTTCTCATCTAGATCCTGGTCTGCGTACTGTAACCTGTGGTTACTCTGTAATGCCCTTGTCCTAGATAAATCCACGGCATACCTGTCTGCCAAATCAGTCAATTTCTCATGAAACGCTCTAGCTTTCCTAGTAATATCCTTTGCCATGAACAATAACTCATCCTGTTCATACAATTCTATCCTTTCCAAAGGTAATGTTCCATCTATTATCTCGTCAACATCTGATTTTAAACTAGTAACATCAAGCCTTTTTGCCTTAATTTCAGCTTTCAAGACACTCAATTTAGCTCCTCCATCCGCATCTCTCCCATCCCAGCTCCGAGATCTCCGTTTAGGTATTGGTGAGTTATAGGGAGTCCTCCCCTGTTCCCATCTCTCTAGGTCCCATGCCTTTCCATCTTCTCGGGGTGGGTGGTGAAACACTCCTTCATGCCTCCTAGCCTCTCTCTCCCCATCCTGGCTAGTTTCACGGGATGCAGGGTAAGATGTTCCATTACTCCCTCTTTCTTCCCTACTTCCCTGTGATTCCTGATTATTCGAGGCATGGCGGGACCTATCGCTGTTCTCCTTTCTCCAATGTTGAACGTCTTCCCCAAGTGTATGATGAAGGCACCTAAACCTATTCTGAAAAGCCCGTACCGCCTCATCTCCTCCTTTCCCCCAGAGACGGGACATTTCCTCACATTCTACAATCCTAGTATTTTGTTCCGGCTGTTCTCTCTGATTTGTAGGACATGCATCCCCTCTATTCTCTTGACTTTGGCCTTCCCGGCCCTGACTACTTTCGCTGGCCCCACAATGAGATACTGTCCCATTGCCCCTGGTATCCCACTCTTGTTCCGTTCTTGTCCTGTTACTCGGGGATACTATGGACCCGTCCCATTCCCTCAAATCAGCTCTTAATTCTGAATAGGGTCTTGGCCGCGGTCCCCTTAGATCCATTGGTCCTCTCGGACCTCCCTGTTCTGAATTGGGACCGACAGTTGTGTCTAATGGGGTGTTCCATGTTACCGAACCTGGCAATTGCTTCCATGCATTTGTCACGTTATTCCTCCTTTCCATCTCGATCCTTTCTCTATCCAATTGCCTTTGTTGTTCCCCCCTATCTCTCTCAGAATTATAGATCGAAACTATGGGTCCTATGGTAACAGGCACTTGAAGAGCGTCTGGCAATCCCACAGACTCAACCCTTTCTGTGGTTGGCGTTTTCTGCACCACAAACCTTCCCACTACACTCTGTACAGTGTTGTTTGGAGGTGTTTCTCCGCCTTTGATAGGTGTCCATTCCGATATAGGGAGTGGTGTATATCCCTCTATGTCATTTCCATCTTCCCTTGCGAGCCCTCTATCTTCTATTAACCCCACTCTCGGAGGTGGTCTATCCATTAACAATCTGTTTATCAGATTGTCCTCCGACTCGCTTTCCTCGTCTTCTTCCATGAGGTTTCCTCCTCCTGACACCTCCCTCATCGGATACATTTTCTCCACCTCAATAGTCTGTAATCTCCAACGCTTTTCCTCCTCATCCCATTTGGAATCTCGCACTGCCCTTACCGATCGCGTCAGCCTTTGTTGACGCCTGTTCAAATTTCGGTCGTGTGCAGCCTTAATCCATGCATTAAGAGCCTCAAACTGTGTTGGTCTGGGCGAGGGTTTCAATGAGGACATGGTTGCTTTTAGCCGATGTAACACCTCTAATTTAAACGTCCCGTACCTCGGGAACTGCATTTCCTCATTTCCTTCCGTAAGCTTATTCCAAGCCCCAATCCATAATATGGTATGCAGCCCAACATTCGTTGCCATATAATGAGCTGGCGTACCCTCCGGGGGAGCCTCTTCCCCGTAATAATGTTCACTTCGTTTACGTTTAAAAATCCCTTTCAAACACTTAAAACACTTCATGATTTCTCTTTTCTCCGCGTTTGTTTACTTCCTGATGACACTCCACCAATCTCAGCGCCGTTCTCACTAACTGGCCTATCCGTACGCGACTTTCCTCCGACGTCACTCTAGCCACCCAACCAGAGCGCGGCTCTAGCTAACGTCACACTAACCGCTCAATCACAGCGCGGCTCTAGCCGACGTCACCCGTCCCCCTTCGCAGCAGTTCCCCTCCTTTCTCAGCTCGTCTCCTCGGTCATGCACGCATCCCATTCATACTCTGAAAAATGATTACTTCCGTCCAAGCGATCACCTTTCTTGACTGTACGCCCACAGTCTTTCTGTAGTTGTCACCTTAACTTGGCAAGATGTCTTTCCGTTTACTTCCAGACAATCGCCTTCTCCGATAGGTTACTCACACGCAGTAACTTTCGACCAGCGTCCGTTACTCATACATTCACTCTTACACTCCCCCTATCTTGGATCCACGGCGGTCAATGGTACCTCGTGACCTCCGTACTATGGTCGACAACTACCCTGGATGTTCGATACACCCAAAACCACTTAAGCTCTGGCCTGAACTTAAGATTTCACCAGTTCACCCGTTTACCAGGTTACCAGCTTACCAGGTTGCGCGCGCTCACAACCTTCTCTCATTCACACTACAGGCATTCAACTCCGCAAGACATTACAATACAAATACAACACAAAACACCGCAATCTGTTCACGCATGACCCTTTTTATACTCACTCTCCGATACTGCTGCTTTTCTCGCACCGTCTGCACCTTTCGGCACACGATTCTTCCGCTGCTCGTCTCTCGGCGTCTCGGGCCTTGGGGTAAACTAACCTCTCTAGATTACCTTCCTCAAGAAGATAACCATCCTCTGCTACCAACTGCTAACGCGGGATTACTGGTTACTAATTATCTTACCAAATCCCAAACTATGTCGACTGAATCGTTGGTACCTGTCTTTGAGTAAAAGGTAATCTCGCAATAAGTCAATCAATTTAAGAACTTACACCACTCTAAATGACCACTGACCAAATTTAAGTTTTAAAGTTTTAATATAAAGTCAAAGATAACTGAAGATACAAACTTCTCAAAATGAGATTCAACAGGTAAATTGGTATCACTATAAACATGAACTTCTTGAATAATCTAAGTCTGAAGAACAAAATAATAAGTACAAGCTCAAAGACCATAAGGGTTGCCAAAATAGATATAAGTTGCAATCTCAAAGTCATTACAGAAAAGAAAATTTAGGTTAGTCTGTCCCTACACTATTTTAAATGACATCCCTACTTAGCAAGATCTTAACCCTCTAGGTGTCAGCCGTGGTGACTTCCTAAGAAGATCACGCACTTCTCTTTGTCTCTTCTCTGATAATGGGTCTCTCCTGATCAGCCTATCTGCCTACCCATCCGCTTCCTTAGGCTCCCAAAATCATCTGCTCTGCTCTCCTCCCGGGTCTCTTTCCCTAATACCAAATCACATTTCTGATAGGAACGCCCCTTGGGACGCCCCTCACGTGGTACATCTTTGCGCGGTAAACTCCATGATGGTACTCTTGAAGACCCTCGTTATAGTTGACCTTGGTTCCCAGGCTTCTTCTTCAGTGCGCTGATACCCCCTGAAATTCCTGGAAACTCCTACAGGCCTGCGCAAGGCGCCACTGAACAAAGTCCCTTTCATTCGAGCTGATTAGGACCCTCGCACCTGCATACAGCTCATCCTGCAGTGGGCCTCAAATTCCAGACTCCACCATATCTTTAGTCATAAAACACTCTCAAAGCTCTGTGCTGGACACCTCTCGACCTCTTCCCTAACGAGCACATGACAATTTAAACTACATGACATTATCGGCTCTGGCCTACTTGATTTACATGCAGCAGGTCCCTGCACTCTTAAAACGTTAACTTGATTTAAACAGCAAACATTCTTAACTAGCATACGTTTCTAAAATAACACATCTATAAAGCATATACTTTTAACCCTAAGTTCAATAGTACATTTGGAAGAACCATGTCAACCTTATCTCACATTAATTTAGCAGCACGTTCAGGTTTGCTGTGAATTGCCCTAAGGCCTACACATAATACTGGATTTTCAAAGTTACATTTAATTCGGACATGATTCTTTTAACATGAGAACATGAGGTTTTCACATATATTCCAACATTTCTACCTTAATCTCACACCGTTATAATTATAGTTACTCTACTTAACATTCTATACATTTCACTACTGAATATAAACCACTCTGTATATTTCACTCCTGGATATAAAACACTCGTGTGCAAAACATGTTTAAACTAACTACGTGCTTGTAAATATGGCGTACTTATACATTTTTTTCAAACTTGTGCTCTCTCAATAGTCTCGAAATTAGTGCAATCAACTGGTAGTGGAACTGGTAGCGTTTTGGGTTAAGAAACCAACACAGTTTGTTTAAGGAAACTGGCAGTGTTACATTTACATTGATTTGAACTTGCCATTATGAAAAGAACAGCGTCGATTGCAGCTGGCATCGGAGTGTCAATGTGGTGCATCTGAGGTGGACAGTGCAAAAGTACTCCAAAGCTGATCTGATTCTGTTTGCCGTTAAGTGTGAACTCAGGATCGAGAGATTATTTGTGCTGTATGGCCAAGGTGTGGCAGATTTAAGGAAGATAGTGTGAAATTCCTACAAAGCTGTTCTGAGTCTGTGTTGTGAAATCAAATGCGAGGTTTTGTACTGTACTGTATGGCCATCACAGAAGATCTTGAAAGGCATGCAAGACTGTAAACCATCATATTGGTGCCAAGTCGTTACCTCCTCGTGGCATGTGGGCCTGTGCGGAATTTTAAAAAGGGCCACGTGACATGCTATGCTTCTTGCATTCCAGGCGAGGCTGAACCCACAATAATTCCTGGTAGTGGGAGGATGAATTGCTTAGTAGGATATCAGACATGAGGCGAACTAAGCACGCTGAGGATGATGGCACCAAAACAGGAGAATTTGCCTGTAGTATCCTCAAATTCCTGAAGAAGCGCACGCAACACGATGCACCAGCAGCAATTTTGAGGAATTGGGGAGTATGACGTTTCTGCATAGACAGCCAGCAATTAGTCCTCTGGTATTTGACGTGCCAGAATCGGAGTCTACGATAAGCATTTCTTATTGTGTTGGGAGCCTGTGATTTCCCCGACCGGTATCTAGCAACAGAGGTGAGTGTGCATTATTGCACAAACAGCTCGCACTAGTAGGAGAACGTCTGCAGGCATATTATGAGTCTTGTGATTCTGCCATTACATCTGTAGATAACCGGCACTGCCATATTGGACCAAGTTGCAGATGAGTTTCCTTGCACCTGCATCTGTGTAATTGTCCTGTACACCCTCACCACAGGAGTATAGTTGGTACGACAAAAGCGGGTGAGAGGTCGCTCACCAGGAACTTTGACTTTTTGTGCTGGAATTTTTGCTGTATCATTGAGCCTGAACTGCTATGCTAGTTTATTCCTTAGTACTCCTCTCAATTTACGGCCATGTTCTGACGTTTACCTAGCATAATTATCTACTAGGAGTATTTTGTTTATGGAGGTCTGGATTTGCTACATGAGTTCATTTTTGCTGGCGTGTCAGGGTGTGGGTTAGTGTGGCAACCCTGTTTGGCAAATATGTCTTATACTGTATGAGGTGTGCATATTGTATAAAGTATTACACTGTGAAGTTTCTCTGTTTGTGGGAATGAGTTAGGGTTTGAGTTTGGGTTTGTTTGGAGACCAGCTGTGGTGTGTACATTTTTCTGAGATTTCCTGTGTAAGAGGGAATGTGACGGGTTGAAAGATACCTTTTGCTAAATTTTCTGAAATTCTCAGTGTGAGTGGTTATGTGATTAGTTGAAAGATACCTTCTGCCACATTTTCTGAGTTTCCCTTTGTGAGTGGGAATATAATGGGTTTCAACATACCCTGTGATTGTGATGGGTTGAAAGATATCCTGTGATGGGATGGGTTTAAAGATACCTTATGTTACATTTTTCTGAGATTCCCTGTGTGAGTGGGAATGTAATCGGTTTAAGGATAGCCTCTCAGTGTGATGAGTTGGACGATACCTCATGCTACATTTTTCTGAGATTCTGAGTGTGAGTGCAGTAGAGGGTATGTAATCCCTGGTCCTGCCATAAATTGGATAAGTACAGTAGAGGGTGTGAAGTCCCTGGTCTTGCTGTAAGTGTTTAGAGACACTGATTGATATGTTTTTCATCTGTCCCTCCTGAGTGGTTAAGGGTACATTTTGTGATGTCTGATTTACTATTCTACTTATTTCCTATTATTGTATTTTTGTATTGTTTTTGTAGGGGGGAAGAGGTGTTGTGGTCTTGCATGCCTCCCATTGTCCCTGTGTTCCCTGCTGCTCAGCCAGTGAGTGAGGACATTGGATGGTTGGAATGTTAAAGGTGTTCGTGCTTGGATGAGTGGACAGATGGAGTGAGAAGGACGTAGCAGCAGGATGCTGCTCCTAGTGGGGCTTTACCTGATTTACTTATAATCTGATCTGAACTTAATAAACCTAAAACTTTTATAACATACAAGACTACATCCTTGATTGTAACAACTACCATTGTTTAAAATCTACATTCTGTCATAAAAACTCTGCTTCATAGATAGATGCATGTTGTAAAAATTAAATCTCTTCAACTAATTATGAATAAATCACATTATATAAGTAAAAAGGAGACAATAGCAGCTATATACATTCCAAAGCCATATGTGTTACACCTGTCTCGCATATATGGCATTAAAATAATTACTAAACCAATACATCATTGACAATCTTTTAAACCTATAACTAGTAAAATTATTTAAATAGTTTTTAAAAACAGAAAAATGTCAAATAAAATGCTGCATTTAGAGATAATATATAATCTATAAGCAAATGGGCATTTCTTAGTTTATGGAGCCCTGGCAACCCAAAAAAGAATAGTAAATTATACCACATCGGACTATGAATGCTCCACATCAAATATTGATGTAAAATTACGACGGCTAGACATCTTGCAATTCCAAGTGTATCATGGCTTTCCATTAGAAAAGAACTACTGTATAACATACAGTGGCATATTTTAAATCCGTCAAATACCTCCAGATAATTAATCAGCTGACCTCTTAAACGTAATGGTTTTAAAACTAAAATTCTTGTAAACATTAAAATTTACAGAAAAATGCTAAGTGCAGTGGGGACTAAGTAGATCTGTTATCACGTGGACATTTTGAGCTATTAGGAACCCAAACATCCCTGTTCAGGAATGCACCAAGACAATGGATTATGGAGAGATGAAATTGAGTTAAACGATATTTGTGGTGTTCATTGGGGACCAAACCAATATGAGGTTGGAACCCTGGATGTCTGAAATGTGACCTGTAGCGCATCACAGTAATTTTAATCTCGTCTCTCAATCACCTTTTCTGTGCACCCAATCGAAGAGTGTATTCATTTGTATCCTTTTTCAAATGTTGTACTATATTTTCTGGGATCTTCCACATATTCCTACCTGAGTTATCAAGTTCCGTAATATTATTTCCGACAAAGGCTGTCTAAGGGATTTTAAGTGCCAGATCCAGTGCTATACAGTCTCAAAGTATTAGTTGAGTAACTGAGTCTCTGCTTTGGACCAGACTGAATACTAGAATAGTAGCGGTTTAGCCCATATTGTTTCTGTTAGATAACAGAGCCCCTGTTCCATGTGCATAACAAACTCTTGCGTTGAAAGCGGTACCACGTGTAGTCTTTTCAAGAACTTATTCTCCTGCCTTTGTAATATTGTATTATCTCCCCCAATATCCCTGCACCATATGTTATCGCAGCAGCTGTTTGGAGATATAGAGGGTCAACATTTCTTTGATCGGTGTGTTCCTAATTTGGTAGCAAATCTAAAAATCCCTTCCTTATTTCTTAACATACTGATGGAGCTGCTTTCTTTATGGGAATTCGTTTTGCCACAAGGATTTTGTAGCTGAGGACGTGAGGGGAGGACGACCAATTGCCTACCTGCTCGCCATCACTTCTCGCCGCACCTCGTGCTCAGGAGTCGGGCGGTGCACGAGATTGGGCTCCTGTTTGTTGCTGCGCACTGGGGGTGTTGCTGTGGCGAAGGAGAGCCGGTGTTGGACGCTGCAGGGACTCCAAATACCAGGAGTCCCTGCCTGACTTGTATCACCTGGTCCCGCGTCCGCCTGCCAGCACCGCCCACAAATCACCACATGTTTAAATATCCTGTACACCCCCTGCTCTGTGGAATTCGTTTTGCCACAAGGATTTTGTAGCTGAGGACGTGAGGGGAGGACGACCAATTGCCTACCTGCTCGCCATCACTCCTCGCCGCACCTTCTTCGCTGGTGCCGCCTCGGGCTCAGGAGTCGGGCGGTGCACGAGATTGGGCTCCTGTTTGTTGCTGCGCACTGGGGGTGTTGCTGTGGGGAGAGGAGAGCCGGTGTTGGACGCTGCAGGGACTCCAAATACCAGGAGTCCCTGTCTGACTTGTATCACCTGGTCCCGCGTCCGCCTGCCAGCACCGCCCACAAATCACCACACGTTTAAATATCATGTACACCCCCTGCTCTGTAGAATTCGTTTTGCCACAAGGATTTTGTAGCTGAGGACGTGAGGGGAGGACGACCAATTGCCTAACTGCTCGCCATCACTTCTCGTCGCACCCGCTTCGCGGGTGCCGCTTCATGCACAGGAGTCGGGCGGTGCATGAGATTGGGCTCCTGTTTGTTGCTGCGCACTGGGGGTGTTGCTGTGGCGAAGGAGAGCCGGTGTTGGACGCTGCGGGGACTCCAAATACCAGGAGTCCCTGCCTGACTTGTATCACCAGGTCCCGCGTCCACCTGCCAGCACCGCCCACAAATCACCACACGTGGTATTTAATTAGTTCTTGCCGCCCGCTGCGCGGGAGTGGCCCGGGAGTAGCCCGAGACAAGGGCGGGAACGTCTTAGGCCATCCAAGGCCGAATGTGGCCGGGCTGGGCCACCCCCCTAACCTCTAGGGTAATTCGGGGCCATCTAGCAAGTAACTGGATGACTTTGATTTGTATTGTATTCTATTTGTATTGGGAGTCACTACGCACTGTGTGTGGGATTTTTTAACCATATTAGGGATCGAGTATTGTCCATGCCAATGACAACTCAATCTGGAAAGGGTAGCCGGGTGGGGGGTGGTTTTGTTAGTGGTACACTCGACCAGTTCATCACCCGAGCTTTTTCGGTCCTCGAAAAAGAAATAGCTATCACCGAACATCGCCTATCGCTGGAACCCCTTAACCACAAACGCTCCTCTCTTGGGGCACTCGCTTTGGTTGTCTCCCCTACTAATGCTAACAAGGGAAATGAAGGCCCTATATCAGGAAAACCCAGCCTAAATCCAAGCACTAGAAGGGCTAGCCTGAGTAGGTGCATTGTCTCGGATTCTCCCAGGCGATCAACTACCCCACTAGCAACGGGGTGTTCTGCATATTGCGATGAATGCGCCCCCATCAGCAATAGCAACTCCTTAGTCCATGAGGGGCTGTTGGCCTATTCAATACCAGCTGCTGCCTTAGGAGCTAGTGTAACAGCAACCTGGATGAATACTAATAAGCTGAAACTGAATCCGGGAAAAACGGAAGTGATCTTCTTTGGTAAAGGCAGTCACCCTCCAGCTGAGCTCTGGTGGCCGACTGAGATGGGTACTCCACCTTCCCCCTCCCAGGGGGCAAAAAATCTGGGGGTCAAGTGGGATGAAAATCTCTCATTTGTGCCCCAGATCCATCAGGTTACAGGTTGCTGCCTGAGCAAAATGAGGAATCTCCGCCCAGTCCTGAAACTTTTGCCTGAGTCTTGCCGGAAAACCGTGATCCATGCCACCATCACTTCGAGATTGGATTATGCTAATGGCCTGTATAGCGGTCTCCCGAAATACTTGGTTCAAAGGCTGCAAACGGTGCAAAACGCGGCAGCCAGGCTACTTAAGCATATTCCTTTTAAGGAGCACATCTCCCCCCATCTTCGGGCCTTACACTGGCTCCCGATTGCCAGTAGAATAAAATTTAAAACTCTTACTCTGGCCTATAGGTCCCTCTACGGCACCTGTCCTAATTATTTGAGAGCCCGTCTGCCTAGATATACACAGTCCCGCTGTCTTCGCTCAAATGATCAGGTGCTACTGAGTGTGCCACGAGTCAAAAGAGCTAGACTGGGCGGCCGGACCTTTTCAGCCAATGTGACCCGTCTCTGGAATTCCCTACCTCCTGAGCTGCGAAAGGCCCAATCAGAAACAAGTTTTAGGAGACAGCTTAAGTCGTGGCTGTTCTCGGTGCCTCTCTAGGCTGCAGACTCCCAGCTAACTTTCTTGTTAAGCCCTCACAGCGCCGGGACGCCTCCTAGTTGAGGCAGCTGTTCGCGCTTTATAAATACTAGTATTATTATTATTAAAAGGAAAAGAGCCTTAAGCGGCGCAAGGGGTAGTTGTTCTAAAACATCTAAAAGGTTTAAGGTAAAAAATCCTAAAGGAAGAGGGAAATTGCCAGGGGGGGGGGGCTACAGGAGGAGGAGGAGGAGGAAATGTTCCGTCCAGTGGCTTGTCCACGCGACCCTCAAGTGTGTTGGAGCACAATAGCCCTAAGCCCTCCCTCACTATAGGTTTTAACTATCAAAATTCTTCTATTGCACAGATAGAAAAAATTATGAAATCCCTGACTCTCCCTATACTCGAGAGATTGAAAGGACTAACGGAGAGGCTTGATAGATTTGAGCAAGCGACCCTTGACAACTTCTTTTCCCTCAAATCATTAATTAAACTTCAGGCTAAGAATATTCAGGAGGTGTGTGGTCTTAAGGAAAATCCCAGGGTGGATCTCACATTATCATCTCCAGTGGAGAAAGTACCATTTGTGCCAGAAGTATCCCAAGGGGTTATGCAGAGAGGTAGCACTGTACTAGAACCAGTTGTACCAAACCATTGTGGCAAGCAAAACAGTTCCTGAACGGGGTCCCGGGCCAAAAAGTTCGAGGTGTTCGCACAAATATACAGAACCAGGATACCAATATCTTACAGAGTAAAAGAGGGGGTCCAAGTTGTAAACAATCTGCACCAGCTCATCAGCCTGTCCAGGCCGTGTATGAAGCCGCCAATTTACCCCACATCAGTTTACCGCCTGAATGTTTACCATACGTAGTTGTCCTTGCTGGAGTTCCCAAGCTTAAGGCTGGTAAACGTGAATCATATCAGGAACTAAAAAACAAATCGACGCATTGTCTGAATGTGAATAGACCTATCTTAAGTCAGCACAATGGTAAAGTTCTACATGTCAGAAGGGTTCGTTGGGTGGGCGATCGATCAAAAGATATACAGAGTGATTGCATCCTGGTCAATTTCAGGGATGCCAGGGTGGCTGGCTACATTTGTAACCAACATCATGATCAAGGTGGTTCAGGAATTAGCACCTACGACCTAAGCCACTTTCACTTGCAACCCCACTCCCCCAGAATGTGTGTCATGAGCCCTGGGGTGAAAGGCAAAATGGTATTTATCATAGCAATCACCACATGTATATGCCACCTGTTTTTAATGCCGGCATGGATGCCTACGGGATGGCTGGTGGTCACTGACATGGTGTTTATCCCTCATCTAAAAGGATTCCCCTGGTAGCGGATGGGTCTGATTGCAGAGAGACGAGGTAATGCAAACCATCTCCCAGGCCCACCCATATTTCCGAAAGTTCCCTTATGCTAAATATCTCGGACTCTGTTATTAGGTTACCTCCTCCTTCTATGTCTCCAACACAGAGTAACCATAGGCTGTCAGAGCCGGAGCCACTCCTACTTTAGGATTCTCAGTTGGAACATAGCAGATATTATTAGGAAGTTAGATCTCCCTGAATGGAATACTCTGGTTGAGTCCTTTTCCATATGCATTTTTCAAGAGGCTTGGAGTACGGAGCCCTGTTATAAGGTTGGTTACACTACATACCATATACCAGCAGTTGTCTCATGTACAGGGCGAGGGCGCCCCTCAGGAGGCCTTCTCATATGGGTTGATATCTCCCTGGGCTGCCATATTGTACAAAAATAAACAAATTCCCCAGATCTGTTGAGAATTGTAGTAAGGGGGCCACGGAGAAGACGAGTTCGGGATATATTTAATATCTATGCTAGAGGAACTAAAGGTGGCTCCTCGTCGCCGATTGTCTCCAGGTTGGAGGATGAACTTAGACAGTGTTCGGACAGTTCACATGTCCTGGTCGCAGGGGATCTTAATTGCACTTTTGAGCCCCTTGCGGCAGAGGACATTCTGGATATTTCCGACGAAGATGCCAGGAGGGGTATACCACCATTGTCCATCCCCCCAATAAAGAGATGGTCGCAACGGGCCATCCAGCTGAATTCCTTGACCTTGTAATTTGGCTTAAGGGCGGCAAATGGTAGAACAATCTCCAATCCCTTGGGAGCCCACACGTACAATAGGGTAGACCATTCTTCAAGAATAGATTATATCCTTTTGGATTTTAAGCTCTGGAGTTTTATACAAGTCCTAACAACTGCGGACAGTGATCATAATCCCCTTTCACTGATCTTGCATTCTTTGTGGCAAAGTAAAAACGGTATAGTTGAGCCACTAAAAATCCTGTCAACTGCAGAAGTATGTCCAACTAATTGTGGAAGGCGCCTTAAGTGGTCCAAAGTTGCTTTGGATGAGGGGAAAGTGCAGTATATAGGGACTCGGCTGGCCTCTGCTCAGATTAAGTTGAACACCACTGCCCCGGATCCTTCTGAAGTCTTGGGCATATTCTGCGATACCATAAAGGCTATGGGCGACTTATTTGTAGTGCAGAGTAGGGGTCACCCTATTAGGGAGGGACGCAGACCCAAGGGAAATCCAGGATGGTATTCCACTAAATGTCGGCAGATGAAATCTGCACTTATTAAAGCAGTTAAAAGCAAATCCCGTGCGATGATCCGATTGGCTAGGCAAAATTACAAACTGTCCATTAGCCACGCGAGAAAAGAATGGGAGGACCAGTTCTGGTTCGATCTAAAGGAAGCTAGCGCGGGGAGGGATCCTAAAGGGTTCTGGAATCTAGTAAGGGCTAGAAATAGGCCTGATAACACCCTCATTACTTGTAACATCACAGGCCAAATGTGGTTTGATCACTTTTCAACCTTATATACCACTCGTATGGCCGACATGCAAGGCCCTTCCATTCCATGCTCAATGGGCCCCATAGGGGAGTATTCCCCTTTTACAGCCAAGGAAGTGGAATGCGTGATCAAATCTTTAGTCCCCCAGAAAGCAGCAGGCCCCGATGGAATCCCTGGTGATCTGCTCCGTATGAACTACGAGGACCGGGGGAGGATTATTTCATCTCTACTTAACGCCATTAGTAATGGCGCGGCAATCCCAGATTCCTGGAAGGGGGCGGAGGTCGTCCCAATATTTAAAAAGGGGCGAAGGGACGACCCCGTAAACCACCGACCTATAAGCCTTATCGATTCTTCTCAGAAGGTCGTAGGGAAGGTGGTTCTTGGTAGAGTGCAACAGTGGGTTGATGAAAGAAAAATCCTGTCGGATTACCAAGCAGGCTTCCGATCTGGCACAGGCACCATTGAACAGGTATTCAGATTACAGCTCATATATTGGAAGGTGGTTGTACTAGGCAAAGACAGTCTTTATCTTGCATTTATTGACTTAAAGACTGCCTTTGACCTAGTACCCCGGGATCGACTGTGGGGGGTTCTGTCCGATATGGGAATACCAGCATACATCTTGGCACTCTTGATGAGGCTCCATCACGGAAATTTCGCCCAGGTGAGGTGGGGTAACCAGGGCCAGAAGACCAGTACAATTCCAGTGAACGTGGGTGTCCGCCAGGGTTGTGTTCTAGTCCCCACTCTATTTTCACTTTATGTGAATGGAGTGGTGGAGCATCTTCTGAAAATTCCATCGGATGCCCCTTCCCTGGCGGGCAAGCGTATACCAACTCTCCTGTTCGCTGACGACACCCTCCTCATCTCCAAGTCACCGGTGGGTTTACAGACCCTGTTGGACAGTTGTCAGTCCTTTTCTACCAGCAGAGGACTTTTAATCAACACCAATAAAACCAAATACCTGGTGTTGAACCCCCCAAAAAAATTGGGTCGACCTCCAGTCCTAAATAGTGTGCCTTTGGAAAGGGTAGTGTCATATAGCTCCTGTATATCCTTATATCGTGTTAAGTTAGCATAGGTACATTTGAGGTTTAAACGCCATTTTTCTTTCTTGCAACTTCTGCACACGACACTTAATTGTTGACTTAGCTTTCAACCTAGTAGTTTGCCGTGGTGTATGTGAGAATAATATGTTATTGCTCTGATATCAGCTTTGCTTAAATAAACTATGTCTGCACGAAGAGTGCTGAAGTTTCAGGAACAACACGATATGGAATTGTTATGAGGTCTGATCTCCACGCCTTCATAGTCATAACACAAGTGCAGCCTTTGCCAACTCTGGCTTCAGGCGGGATTGATATTGCTTTGCACGAGACACATAGAACACACTTGATGCGGTGCACATGCAGAGAGAGCTGGTGTATGCTGATGTGATTCCTTCATGCTAGGACACTAAGGTATGGGCCCGCCCTAAAACAACCCAAAGAGACCTTCTTAGCTAATAATATAATATATGTGTTAGGGAGGGTGAGATATAAGTGTTGTTAACTCTTATTCATTACAGTATGTTGACATGCTGTCACCATTCGCCTTTTATGTCCTAGTAACTATGCTGGTAATTTTGCTACTGATAATAAGTATACTTGTATTATCTAAGATACTGCGCCTGAGAAGACGGCATTAGTAAATAAACATTTCAAATGCACATGTGTCTTCTTTACTCCATGTTCTGGTTTGTAATGATAATATAACGAAAGAGTGTTCATGAGTTCCACGTACCCTGAGGTACAGTAAGTTCATGTTCTGGTTTGTCTAAACATTGGGAGTTTGATATGTCCAATGAGACACTGTAGCTAGCTCGGTAAGGGGTGAGTTGGGTACTAAGGTGTGTTTTGGGTCACCCTAATTCGCCGAGGTTCCACTCCTCTGTGCACAGTTCTGTGTGAGAACAGAAACCCTGCGACATCGTGCCCCACGTTGGGCGCCATGTCGCAGGGTTTCTGTTCTCACACAGAACTGTGCACAGAGGAGTGGAACCTCGGCGAATTAGGGTGACCTAAAACAACCCAAAGAGACCTTCTTAGCTAATAATATAATATATGTGTTAGGGAGGGTGAGATATAAGTGTTGTTAACTCTTATTCATTACAGTATGTTGACATGCTGTCACCATTCGCCTTTTATGTCCTAGTAACTATGCTGGTAATTTTGCTACTGATAATAAGTATACTTGTATTATCTAAGATACTGCGCCTGAGAAGACGGCATTAGTAAATAAACATTTCAAATGCACATGTGTCTTCTTTACTCCATGTTCTGGTTTGTAATGATAATATAACGAAAGAGTGTTCATGAGTTCCACGTACCCTGAGGTACAGCAAGTTCATGTTCTGGTTTGTCTAAACATTGGGAGTTTGATATGTCCAATGAGACACTGTAGCTAGCTCGGTAAGGGGTGAGTTGGGTACTAAGGTGTGTTTTGGGTCACCCTAATTCGCCGAGGTTCCACTCCTCTGTGCACAGTTCTGTGTGAGAACAGAAACCCTGCGACAGTAGCAGTATTCGATTACCTGGGTATTCGTTTAACAGATTCTATGCAATGTGGCCTCACACATTGAGAATTTGTTACTATGCCACAAAAGGGTAGTGTGGGTACTCGTTAAGGAACAGCGCTCCTCCTCAATTAAACCTATCGCCCCGGTTATAGACATCTATACCGCGAGAGGAGTTAGCGCAGCCCTTTATGGGGCAGAACTGTGGGGAATGTGTAATATCGACCAGCTATCTCGATCTGAGAATACATTTTTCAAGGACTTGATGGCTTTCCCACAGAGTACCCCTACGATACCCTTGTTTTTAGACCTGGGGTGCCGCTCGATCAAAGACCCGGCACAAATCCGCCCGCTACTACTGTGGGCCCGTTTATGGGGAGTCCCAGAACTTGCTAGTTATGCGGACGGTTTGTTGGAATTAATGTCAATGCCAGGATGGTCTAAAGTCAGGTGGCTAAATGATGTGAAATTTTTGCTAGGTGAATTGGGGCTTGGGGATGCGTGGGTATCTAGATCTGCTCCCCCTAGAGCTGTCCTCAAAAAACTCTTCTGGAGCTGGGTATCTAGTAAAAGAAGCTCAGATGCGAAAAGGGGTAGAGTAACTGTTGATTTTTTTAGGATGAAGGATGAACCAGCTAGGGAACCCTACCTTGATATTGTTTTAAAGGCTTTTGATCAGGCATTATATTTCAAATTCAGGGTGGGCATCCTCCCTGTGGGTGAATTGACTGCACACTGGAAAGCCCCGTTCCAAACCTCGCCCTTTTGCCCAATCTGGTTGACTAGAATAGAGTCTTTTGCCCACATCCTGTTTGAATGTCCGGCTTATAAATTACCTAGATCCAGATGGCTAAAACCAATATGTAGAGAGATAGGTACAAAGCTTCATACTGTTGCCCTATGAATTTTGATGGCGGATACCCAGACCTTGTATGTCTGTGGTCTCTCAAAGTTCTTAGGATGGGCTTGGTCTATTAGACTGAAAAGGCTAAATGAAATTGTTTAATTAGTGTTTTATATAAATCTTTTTAATTAATTTTTAAAGAAAAATCTTCACTGTTTTCATATTTATACTATTTTAATAATTAATTGTTTTGTTATTTATATTGTGTATCAACCAACCAGAAATGTGTTGTCATGCTTTTTAAGATATTTTTTATCGAAATAAAGCCTTGCAAACTGGAACTGCTTTCGTCATGCTTATTTTTGTCCCCATACTCCGAAAAGTGTAAGCCTAAATACCTAAGATTTTGTGTATTTAAATCTTACTCCCATTTATATAAAACGGACAAGACTTCCTCCTCCTTTTGCCACAGCACATGGTAAACGTTTTTCTCTGATTAATCCTATTATCTGTCTTGTCCACATACTTAGTAAATGTGTCAATGAGTCTCTGCAAACTTATTGGAGTTAGGGATAATAAAACTGTGTCATCTGCATATAAGAGAATCGGTATGGGTCATGTGCCACCCGTAGGAGTATCAACACCAAGCAATTGAAATTTCCCATCAATACCATTGATGTATTAAAAAAAGAGAAATGGGGCTAAAACGCACCCATGATGCATTCCCCTATCTATCCTAAATGGCTGTGTTACTTCCCCCGATGGCCCATACCGCACATGTTCAAAATGTTTTAGACACTTTCAAAGATACTTTTGTAGAGATCAAAACAAGAGGACCTCCTTTGGCCCTACCCATATTGGATTCAGTGGCCACTGTACAATAAGATATGAAACCATCAATGTCAAAATGTCTACTTTAGTGACACATATTGACCAATCCTCCATTGTAGGTTTATTAGCCAGTCCTGCTACATTCCAGGAGACTAGTAATATTGCAGACAAATGGTACAAATGGCTAGTAGCTAGATCTTTTTTTTAAAAACTTTATGGGCTATGTTTGTCACTTGATCACTACGAGTTAGCAGCTTCCCCAGAGGAGATATAGGATTAGCCCTGTTTGCCGTAGTAAGTTAGGGCTAGATGTAGGAAGGGTATTACCGGTCGGGAACAGCCGAAATTAACTAATTTCGGGCGTTACCCACCGGTAATAGGCTTTTCTGATGTAGGGGCCAAAATTAACGATTCCGTAATTTACCGAATCGGTAATTTAAGGAATTGGTAAATTACTGATTTCTTAAAAACCGACTCGGCAAATTACCGAATTCCTAATGTAGGGAGCACTTAAATGAGTGTTTATCCCATGTTAGGATTCGTTATTTACCACCAACTCCCAAATCCATGAGGTAAAAGACAATCCCACCTCCTATAGTCATCACAGAGGATACTCAGGATGCTCAGACAGAGGAAGGAGAGATACAACTGGACATAGACTCTCATGATGAATGGGATGACTACATAGCCCCTATGCCACCATCTTCCATCCCACATGCTGCAGATTCCCCTACTGCAGATATTAGGGGGGATTTCATGGTCTTCTGGAGCATAACTCAAAGCGTTTTGACTTGCCAATGGCAGTTAAACAAACTGAATGTTTTCTATATGATTTTAAACCAGGCACTCAACTTTCAGTAAGGTCAATCCCTATACTTGACCATCTGTGGTTAAAAGGTCTGAAGCTGATGAAAACACCTGCCTCTGTTCCAACTGTCATTCCAAAGTTGGATAAAAAAATAGTAGGCTCCTAATGACTCGCCTGAGGCCTGATGACTCGCCGGAGGCCGGACTGTCATCATGCATGTATCACAGAGAAGAGCCAAGCAAGCCATAGAGGAAGTACCCCTCGCCAACAAAATCCAGGGGTTTATTCTTACTTCTTCCTCATCAAAAAGAAAAATGGAAAATGGAGACAGATCATGGACCTCAGAATGCTGAACAAGTTCATTAAGAAACAATCTTTCAGGATGCTCTCTCGTCAGGAGATTCTTCTCATTGAAAGGGGGGATTATCTGGATTCTCTCGATCTCATTGACACCTATTTTCATATTCCCATTCACCATGCGCATCAAAAATTTCTAACGTTCAAAGTGGCAGGGCACCATTACCAATTCAAAGTGCTTCCATTCAGTTTGAAATCCGCTCCCAGGGCCAAATGCATGGCACCGATAGCGGCCTTTTTTAGGATGTTCTGGTCACAGTGTTTTCCCATACCTGGACAATTGGCTCATATAGACTCCGTCTTTTCAAGCAGCAGAAATTTCAACAAGGTGTTCGCATCAACCTGGAAAAATCGCCTGTTATTCCGGCCAAATCGTTGATCTTTCTGGGTTCACATCTCGACACAGATCTCTGCAAGCCCTTTCCCACTCAAGAAAGGATATTGCCTATTTTGGGTACAACAAAGCTTCTTTCAACAAAAAAGTTTGTTTCTGTGAGGCAGTACAAGTCCATGCTAGGCATGATGTCCTCTTGCATCCCACTCATCCTCAATTGCCGTCTCCCCATGCAACATGTGCAGGAGCAGCTCGATGCGCAATGGATTCAGTCTCATGGCTGATCAACTGCGGAGTACCCCAAGGATCATCACGCAGCCCTACGCTCGTCAACATCTACATGGCCCCCCTCGCCGCCGCCATCGTCGGACAGCATGGACTCAGCATAGTCTCCTATGCAGACAATACCCAGTTCCTCGGCTCCCTCACCAAGGACCCAGTCATCACCAGACTCAGCTTCCAGGAAGGAATGAAGGACGTTGCATCTTGGATGAGCAGCAGCTGCCTGAAACTCAACATGGAGAAGACAGAGGTCCTCGTCCTCGGACCATCCCCCTCTACATGGGACAGCACCTCGTGGCCCACTGCCCTCGGCAGCCCCCTCAGCATCGTACTTAAATCCTCCCTCTCCATGACCCGACAGATCAACGCCTGGTTTAACACCCTCTGCATCCTTTGGAAAACCTTCAAATTGATCCCCCCGAATCGAGAAAGACCATCACTCACGCTCTGATAACCAGCAGATCGGACTACGAAAATGCCTTCTATGACGGAATCAACAAATCTCTGCTCCACAACCTCCAGACCATACAGAACACCGCAGCCAGACTCATTCTCGCCGTCCTTCGACACAAACACATCACCCAACACCTGCGAAACCTCCACTGGCTCCCCGTCGAGAAGAGATCAACCTTCAAAATACTCACCCATGCCGACAAATGCTTCCACAACACCGGACCCCAATATTTCAAGGAAAGAATCTCCTTCTATGTACCCAGGAGAAACCTCTGATCTGCCTACCTCACCCTCGCTGAAGTCCTGCGCTTCCACAGAGCAAGAACGGGTGGAAGATCCTTCTCCTACATCGCAGCTAAGACCTGAAAAGAGCTCACGATCGACGTCAGACGCGCCCCCTCTCTGCACACCTTCAGAAAGACCCTCAAGACCTGGCTCTTCTACTGACCGGACTTGCTCCCCTCCTCAGTGCCTTAAGACCCTTACAGGTGAGTAGCACAACTCCTAATTCCCTGATTGATTGATTGAAGGCTCATTCAACAACAAGGTTCACATTTCAGCTGAAATGAGGGCCACATTGGCCTGGTGGATGGTCAAGGAAAACCTTTCACAAGCCCTCTCTTTCATTCACACTGTGCCGCAACTGGTGATGACCTTGGTGCGTCAATGGATGGATGGGTGGAGCTCACCTTCAAGAATTACAGGTTCACAGCAGGTGGTCCAAACAGGACTCCGGGCGCCACATAAACATTCTGGAACTGAAGGCAGTATTCCTGGGTCTAAAAGCCTTCCTGCCTCGGATCAATGGTGCGTTAGTGGTCGTCAGGATGGACAAAACTACAACCATGTTTTACTTCTGAAAGCAAGGCGGCACAAGATCTCGAGTGCTTTCCCTTCTTGCTCAACAGATATGGGAATGGCTCCTTGTCAATCACATCTCCTTGTGAGTGGAGCATGTGCTGGGTGTTCACACCAAGCAGGCAGACTTGCTCAGCACGGTATCCAAACAGTGTCACAGATGGGAGCTCAACCATTAGCACTTGAAAGTGTTTTTTCGATCCTGGGGTTACCCAACAATAAATCTGTTTGCTCCGTTCCTCAACAAAAAGTGTCCTCTTTTCGCATGCAGGAATCCTCATCTGAAATCGTAGGGAGAGGCCTTCCTGTTTCCTAGGACGGAAATGTTCGCCTCCACATTTCCCCCATTTCCACTCATTCCTCGAGTACTTCAGAAAATGAAGCAAGAGCTGTGTTGGCTAGTTCTCATTGCTCGAGATTGGGCGAGACAATTCTGGTACACCAAGCTGCATCGCCCATCAGAGTGTGCTCCGATTCTCTTCCCTCCAAGGGAGGATCTTCACTGCATGAACCAGGGCCAAGTGGTTCATCCACAAATTCCCACTCTTCATTTGTCGGCTTGGCTCCTCACCACGCTGAATGTGTAGATTTGAGGCTGTCCGAGGAGTGTTCTACGATACTACAGAAGTCTCACGCTCCTTCCACATTGAACCGTTACACAGCTAAACAGTCTGTGCTCGGTGATCTCGCAAGCATCGCATTCGTTCTCATCATCTCCGGAGCAGGTGCTACCTTATCTCTTGCACTTAGCAAAATCAGGACTTTCTCACTTGTTCATAAGAGTTCACCTGGCTTCAATTTCTAGGTCTAGAAGATGCTCAGATCAAACTTCCCTGTGGTCTAATCGACTCATTAAGGAATTTTTGAAGGAACATTTTAGGGCTTTTCTGCCCGTTAAACCTCCTCCAGTTCTGTGGCAATTAAATACTTTCCTGTCACAACTGATGCATCCTCCCTTCGAGCCAGTACACAAATGTGAATTAAAGTTTCTTTCTTCGAAAGTGGCTTTTCTCTTGGCAATTACGTCAGCCAGACGTATCATTGAAATCCAAGCTTTCATTATAAAAGAACCATATCTTCAATTTTTGCCAGACAGGGTCATCCTATGCACTGACCCTCTTTTATACCTAAGGTGCCTTCCACTTACCAAATCAATGTGCCGATTGTCTTACCAACGTTCCCTCCTAATTCATCGTCAGCAGCGGAAAGGGCGTTGTATTCACTGGACATTAAATGTTGTTTAACATTTTATCTACAAAGAACAAAGATCTTCTGCAAAATCCTCTCAGCTACTGATCTCTTTCTCGGCACCTAAGAAAGTAAACGTCTTGGCATGGGCCAACATTGCTAATTTGGTCATCTCACGACTACCTTCTGTTATGAAAAGGCTGGCCGCCCACTTCCTGTGAAAACGCAAACTCACTCAACTAGGAAAGTGGCGACTTCCTCTGCCCTGTTTGCAGGATCATCCCTGCCTGACATATGCAGGAAGGCAATCTGGACAAACGCTCACACATTCACAAAGCATTACTGCTTTGATGGTTGGAAGAAGGCAGATAGAAAAGCTGCACTTCGACGTCTCTTTGCCCAAGGTAGGCGGCTTTTAGCCTCCTTTCTTCTTTTCATATTGGTTGTAAATTGTTATGCATATTCTTTCTCCAAAATACTCTTTTTTGGTTCCCAGCCCTTGAAAGAGTGGAAACACCCTGGCCTGGGGATATGCCACCTCCCATTCAGCGCAAATTACTGTTAAAAATCTGGGCATTATGATGGACGTTTCTCTCTCAGTTGGTTACAGGCACCTGTTTTGGGCTTCTGTGTTTGTTGAGGAAATGTCTCCTCCTTCTTCCACTTGAGCACAGGAAGTCCAGGCTTTGATTACCTCCAGACTGGGCTATGTCAATGCCCTGTACCTGGGTCTTCCTGAGTATCTGCTTATAGGTTAAGCCCAGGACTAAAAAAAACACGCACCTCAAGGCATTACCCTGGATCCCAGTAAAAAAAAGAGGATTCGTTTTAAAGTTCTAGTGCTATTTGTTTAAGGCCCTTCACAGGAGCGGCACTGAGTACCTCAGAAGGAGAGTCACCCATTATGTGCCTCCAAGAACCTTGATGTCATCCACTATGAGCCTGGCTTCCATTCCCAGGATACGCCATGCCCGATCGGGCTGTCGTTCCTTTAGGTTCCAGGGAGCCCAAGCCTGGAAACTTCTCCCGCAGACTCTCAGAAAGTTGACCAACCTAGCTGTTTTTAAGAAAATGCTTAAAACCTGGTTATTCCGCAGTTAACCTAGCTCTCCTCTCCTCTAGTTTCAGGGGCATCAGCAGGTTAGAGTCTTTTTAGCACCAGGACACTCTTGTTGAGTAGCTGTGCGCTCTACAAAGGCTTTCATTCATTCATTCATTCTTGGTTTCTAATGCTACAAGTTTACGTCATGGTAAGATGGTTCGCCTACCCTCCACCTGTCTTTTCTCTTATGTGCTTATACTGCTTACTAGTCGGATTCAAGCATGTCAACCTATAAAAGATACAATACAGGGGGAAAAAACAAGCTACTTACCTGTACACTGTGGTTCTCCAGTATTGATATCTTTTATAGATTCACATACGACCCTCCCTCCTCCCCGTTTAGGCTCACCGGTTAACTCAGAGATTTGTATACCTATACACTTGTGCTTGAAATCTGAGGTATGGTGGCTCTGTAGGGGAAGGGAACTATGAGGTCTCTACTATGATTGGCTGAAATTTGAATGTTATAAAATGAGGCTGAAAGGTCACTTAAGTGAGTTTTATGTTGTATTGAGGTCTATGGTGATATTTTATTACCATCGCACCATGACGACGGGAAGATTCAAGCATGTGAATCCATAAAAGATATCAATACTGGAGAACCACAGTGTACAGGTAAGTACCTTGTTTTTTTCTCCCCAGGATTGCCTTTGTGTGGGCCTCAGACTGGGAACCCCCGTTAAAATCAGGATATAAGGTGTATTACATTGCTTACGAGAAACCTTTACCCTTGTCTTGGCAATGGGATCCCCTAGTATTTGGCTGCCTTTTGGTGGGCATTCCTGAGTGTTTTGGGGTTCTATTTTTGATGGTTTCTGTTGTGCTCTTATGCTGTCATCCGTTGTGGTGCCCCGCTTCACCATATTATTTGTGTATTCTGTCAGGACCTCACAGGCCTTTGCACTTGGGTACATGGGATGCAGATCCACATCATTTGTCATCTCTGTTTCAAGCTAAGCAAGTCTTATTGTTATCCCCTCTAGGGGCACCTTTACCATATTCTCCATATTTTTGACTTGGACACTCCCAGAAACAATATATGAGACCAAGTCAGCTCTCATTGTGTTATCCTCAATGTGCCCAGATGCTTTTATTTGGTCCTTTTTTTTTATTTGCAAGTCGGGTTGCGCTATTGATGTAGAAAGGTTTTCAATTGGAGAGAAGGGAGCATGTAAAGCACATGAATTAGATTTAGTTTACGGCTGCAATTTTGTTATTTCGGGGTTAGGTTAGATTGGGCTACTCTAGACTCTTCCGCTAAAGTGATAGCATCTATAACCACCTGCTGGGTTCCCTCCAGTCTTTCCTCTACGTTTATCGTCTCCTTGTTCATCAAGCTCATGGCCCCTGAAAGAAAATGTGTGATTGAGTTCAAGATAGGAGTAATGCTATCTTTAGAGGTGGCTTTCTCAGTAATTTTCTTTTTACCTATTGTTTTAGAGCTTTGGCGGAAAATATATAAGCTTAAACATGCACTTAATGACTCACAAAGCAAATATAAGGGGGGTGGCCCAGCCCACCCTTGACTGGCTACGGACGGGTGCAGACAGGCCTGCATGGCCTGGTCTTCGTACGGGCCTGGGCGTGCACCGCTTGCCCAGTGTGCAGCCCGCGCTACATGAGTTTGCGGGGAATGCTTCGAAGGGTAGTCCGGGCTTCCTTCAGGTGTGCCAGCAACACAGTAATGATTTCCTGCGCTGTGGAAGTTTGCAGTTCCTTAAATGCACCTAGAAAATAGTGTTTGTCTCCCTTGCCACAGGGAATGCTGAGAAGGGCACCCCAACAAGAGAGGAATGTGGCCATGTGGCATCGTTACATTCGGAAGATGTGGAAGCACTTTTTGAAAGTTAAACACACTTTCAAAAAGTCTACCTCAGCCCCGCTGAGGGAGAGCTTGTCGACAACAACCCTGACGACGAGAAAATCTTCAGGTACTGTTTCAGCAACGTTGACGGTGTCCACCGGCACTACCGCTACTGTCACAGTAGCATCGGCGGCAATCTCCTTGTCAGCGACTTCATTGTTGACAAGTCAATTTCCATTATTGTCTACAGTACAGATTACTCTGTTTTCTAAGACATAGTCACAAAAACATCTGTCAGGGCAGAACCTCTTGTCGACAACAAATCTCTTGTTGAGAGCGAACCCCTCGTCGATGGAAAACCTCGTTGACAGCAGACCTCTCGTCGTCGGCGAACACAACATCTATGACCTTATCGTCGACAGCAACGCTATTGTCATCGTCGGCGCAACTTCTTCGCAGACGACTCATCGTTGACGACGGCCATCCCACCTATAATCATCCAGATCTGACAGTAAAGAAGGAGGGAAAAAATCCATTTTCACCAAAAGATAAAGCATTAAGCATGGGCGCAAAATCCGTTCCGCTCGCGGATTTTTCGGATTTTCGGTAAATCCGCAATCCGCGAACTCTCGCGGATGTGGCGAAAATACGCAAATCCGCGCGCGGCGGATTTTTTGCTTGTGTTCGCACTGCTCGCGGGCCGCGGCGGGGCAGCAACAATCTTGCATTTGCGAAATTACAAAAATTACAATTGGGGAGGGGTGAAGGAAGTGACCCAGTCTCCAACTTCCTCTTCCTGTCCAGCAAGCTCCTCCCGTTGCTTAGTCCATTTCCTGGCCACTTTGAATTCGATCTTGACTGGGAAGGATTACTTTTTGTGGATGCTGCTGGAGATTTGGCTTTGAGGCCTTTTGGATTACTTTTTGATTAGAAATTTAATTTACAAGTAAGTTGATAAGTTGATGTTGTTTGTTTGTGGTGATTTTTGTGTGTGTTTTTCGACTTTTTGGGGTGGGTTTGGGGGCTGGCTATGTGTGGGAGGCCATTTTGAGGCATGGTCCTGCAGGTCCTGGCCATGTGGATGGGGTCAAGCGGCCATTTTGAAGTCAGGCAGTGTGCTTTGTGCCCTATGCCCACCCAGTCTGCTCTGATTGCTTTCATTATGCCCAGGGGGCCTCGAACTCCCGCAGATTACCCGAAAAATGGATTAAAAATTGCCTGTGTTCGCACTGCTCGCGTCCCGCGCAGCAACAATCTCGCACTCGCGAAATTGTAAAAAAAATTGAAAACTACCAGGCTTAGTTATGGGTGCATGCATGATACAACTGTTTTTTTTAATTTTAACATTATTCTGGCCAGGGCATGGATGGCATTGGATTGTTGTGATTTTTGTGTGTTTTACGACTTTTTGGGGTGGTGTTGGGGGCTTGCTATGTGGGTGGGGGCCATTTTATTGCCTGGTCCCGTGTGGGTGGGGGTCTAGGGGCCATTTTTAAGCCAGTTTGTGTGCTTTGTGCCATAGGCCTGCACCCAGTGTGCTGTGATTTTATCATGCCCAGGGGGCCCAGGCCAGAATACGTCTGTTTGCGGATTTTGCTGGTTTTTCGCCACGTTCGCGTCGTGAAGCAACAATCTCGCACTCGCGAAATTGCAAACATTGCAATTCTGCACCAGAAAACCACCAGCAGGCAGCCTAAACCTTCTGAAACTTGATGGATGGCATTGGATTGTGGTGATTTGATTGGTGTTGTGTTTTTTGACTTTTTGGAGTAGGGGTTGGGGGCTGGCTATGTTGGTGGGGGCCATTTTGAGGCATGGTCCTGGCCATGTGGATGGGGGTCAAGTGGCCATTTTGAAGGCAGGCAGTGAGCTTTGTGCCATAGGCCTGCACCCATTTTGCCTTGCTTTCACCCATTTAGCCCAGGGGGAGTCAGTGGTACATGAAACTATAACCCTCTCTGTGTGTGCTCTCTTGGATCAATGTTAAATTCCTGTTTCCCAAAAATTTAGCAAATCCTAATTTTGAAATTTCCATATTGTGTGGTGTGCATGTGTGTATTCATAAATGCCTACTTGCAAACTATTTATTGAATCGCTACATATGCAACATATATTATTTACTGATGTTCCTCTGTCTTCGTTTGCTTTTAGGTGCACAAAGTCAATAACTCCGCATCATCGTTGAGCATCAGTGCCAGGAAGAAGTCCTGCTGCGGCCTGTTGTTCCGACATCTGAAGAAGATGGCTCCAAAAAGAGGTGCCCATAGCTCCTCTTGCAAGGAAAATGTCTCTACTAAGGAGAAGAAGAAGCAAGTGGCACCACTTACCAAGGAGACTGGTGGCTCGACCACTACATTTTGGGGGAAAAAACAAAGGCCCACCATGAGTGCTGCACAGGTAGCCTGTTTAGTAGTTCAATCACCAACGACCAGTGATGTTGGCTCATCGCAAGAAAGTAGCAGCACACCATCAACACAGGTTGTAACTCATCTCACAAGTACTATTCAACAACCAACAACAACTGCATGGGCTACTAGTACAAGCACAAGTACATGCGCAAGGAGCTGTCCGAGAAGGAGCTGTCCGAGAAGGAGCTGTCCGAGAAGGAGCTGGCCGAGAAGGAGAAGGCCGAGAAGGAGAAGGCCGAGAAGGAGAAGGCCGAGAAGGAGAAGGCCGAGAAGGAGAAGGCCGAGAAGGAGAGGTCCATGGAGAGTTGCAAGTAGAGGTCAGTGAAGAGGCCCATGTAGCGGCGCATGGAGCGGTGCAAGTGCCCACAATGGTTGTTCTTCCAGAAGTAGGGGCACAGGAGGAAATTGACTTTGGAGTCGGGGTATCATGTCAGGAAGACGAAGGCATTCCTCCTGATGATTCATTTTCTCCCAGCTCCCCACCAAGGAAAAGATCAAGGAGTGTGTGTAGAAGTTCCTCTTCAAGCCCCGCTCCATCAGATGATGATCTGGATCTAGATTGGCAACCATCTCCGACGTCTGAGAGGGAGGCACACCATGAGCTGCGAAAGGTATCAAATGTTAAAAGGAAGGGCCCCGGAAAGCTCATACTTATGGATCCGAACGTCGGACTTGATGAAGTGGTGCATTCTGATGTTGTTGAACAGGATGACAGCAATGACCTAGTCATCACACACGTCATTCCAGCCACACCGGCCATGCAGCAGACAGACATTTATACCCTATCCCGACGTCATGCTGAGCGTGACCCTGGCGACGTGGCACTGGTAGCACCACCAACGCAGTCAAGTAGTACAACAAGTTCAACAAAACCTACAGCTCCCATATTTTCTCCCCAGAGGGGGACTCTATCCAGCTCGACTCCCTCAAGTAGGGATGCTGCAATAATTGCACAACCCAGTAGATGTCTGCAAGGCTCATCCAGCACTGCTTCATCTGGCATTGGCAGTATCATCTCGTGCGGCAAAACCAAAAGTTTCCAGTCCCCAGTTTGGAACTTTTTTAGTGTCCATGCAAAGTATGATAACATAGCCGTTTGTTGCATTTGTAAGACTAGAGTTAGCCGTGGTAAGACTGGTACCAACTATGGAACCGGAGGCCAGATAGGTCATCTTCAAAGAAGGCACGCTATGGAATGGTTTGCGCACCTAGCAAACATCAAGGGAAAGCAATCCCAAAGGGCAAGTGGCCAAAATATACCCATACTAGGTGTTTCATCTGAAGATGACGGGGAGGTAGAAGAAGCGTCAGACATTTGTCCGGTTGCACCCAGTACCCCTGGCAGCACCACACCCTCCGGAACACATAGGAGGCACACTGAGAGTCTGGGAGACACACCAATGCGGAAAATGTCAACACTGAGCAGAAGTGGGTCGAAGAAGGCATCAGCATCATCCAGTAAATTTGTCCAGCGCACCATTTCAGCCATGTTCTCCTCAGATGCACAATTTCATCGCAACCACCCAACTGTACGCCTGTATAACACTAAGCTGGCTAAAATGCTAGCGGTGGACCTTCTCCCTTTTTCGTTTGTCGAAAATGTGGGTTTTCTTGAACTCGTGGCAACACTGGCCCCTAAATGGAAGGTTCCTAGCCGGTTCTATTTTGCCAGGGTTGCTGTTCCAGCACTACATAAAGAGGTGCTTGAGTTGGTTGGGGCAGCTTTGCAGAAGAGTGCAGTTCACACTATACACCTGACAACAGACATGTGGACCAGTTGCCAAGCCCTTGATTACATGTGCATCACTGCACACTGGGTCTCCTTTTCAGGGGTTGCACAACAGATAAATGCAGGTGGTGACTTGGTCGAGATTTTTAAGGGTGCTCGTAAACATGCAACATTAGCCATGTTTGGCATGGAGAAAAGTCATACTGCAGTCAACATTTTGGATGACTTTAACAAAAAGGTCTCACAATGGCTGCCCCAAAGAAATTGCAAGGTTGGTTATGTTTCTACTGATAATGGCAGCAATGTAGTTAAGGCCATGGAGAACGGTTACTATTTCAGAGTGCCGTGTTTGGCGCACTGTATGAACCTTGTCGTGCAAAAGTTCTTGAAAAAAGAACTTGCAGTCGACCAAATACTGACCATCTGCAGAAGAATATGCACACACTTCAACCATTCTTTTAAGGCCCGGAAGGAGCTGAGGCGCCAGCAAAATGTACGTAGAATGCCAGTGAAAGCACTTATCCAGGAGGTGGCAACACGTTGGAACTCAACCTTCTACATGCTTGAGCGTCTGCATGAGCTGTTTCCAGTAGTCAATGAGTATTTCTACAACCTGGGTGGTGATACGACAGAAATGATGCTAGCGGTGGAGCAATGGCAGCTAGTTAAAAGCCTGACAGACATGCTTCGTCCTTTTGAGGTCTTCACGCGTGACGTCAGCAGGGAGGACTGTTCTTTGAGCAAAGCTATCCCATTGTTGCTGAAGCTCGAGCACCAAGTCAAGGTGGTGTCTTCAGAATTAAAAGATGCTGGAAAGAATGAAGCATATGAGTTGGCGCAGAGATTATTACATCGCCTAGTTAGCAATAAACGGCTTGTAAATATCAAGAAACAACAGCACTACATTTGTGCTACTATTCTGGATCCACGTTACAAAAAGCCATTGTTTGGCAAAGTAATAATTCCTTTTGAAACATCAAATGTTACAGAGTACAAAGGTTGGCTAGCTCAGTCAGCCATTCGTTTTGAAAGAGAGCGGAAGGAAACTGTAGGAGAACTTGAAGACAGTACTACTAGTGATTCAGCAGGCCATCAGGTGTCCCAAAAAAACACTTCTGCATCTGTGCCTGTGGCAGAAGTGAGTGACTTTTCCTCTGAGCAGTTAACCACACCAGCAACCGTATCATCTGCACCAGGCCCAGGCGATATGTCTGAAGCGGATTGGCTAAGTGAGCTAGGGTTTCCTTGTCCCAGAAAGGACACAGAAGTGCAAAGTACAGGAATCCGGGAGAACATTGTTTCTATGGTGCAGGCCTATCTGGATGACTCAACAGCGGTCAATATTACTGAGGACCCATTGGCGTATTGGCATGGGAAAAGAAACATATGGCGAGAGCTCACCAACCGGGCTATCAATTACTTGTCTTGCCCACTCGCAAGCGTGTCTTCAGAACGTGTTTTTAGTTCTGCTGGTGGCATTGTGACTTGCAAAAGGTCCCGCCTCTTGCCCGCAAATGTGGAGCGGCTCACCATGATAAAGATGAACCAGCACTTCATACCACCAGATTACAAAGTACGAGAATGCACGCAGGAAGAAGACGAGGACACCGACCTACCTGAGGAAAGTTCTCCTCAGTTACCAGAAGTACTACCGACTCAATTTGCAGAGTTTGAGGACGAGCTCTGCTTCCCTGACAGCGAGTTCTGAAAATGAGTCAATAATTAATTAACTTTAACATTAGTCCTTATTCACTTTTATTCCTGTGTGTCTGTCTTTCTTTTTTTAGCAAGTGCTTGATCACATTCACAACAAAACTGTAATCACCCCATCACAAGCAACAACAAGCCCATCAGCAGAACTGTCTTGATTTTGATGCCGCAGCATTCCTCAGGTTCACAACAGTTAGTTGACAAGAACTCAGTCCTGGTCGTCTATCCTCCTCCTCCAGACTCACCCTATCCATTTCCCGTAATGCTGATGCCTGGAATCTGCACAATGAAGAAACTTACGTTGACGAGTCCCCTAAAGAGGGACTGTCTGGAAGTAGTGAGTCCTCATTTAAATACATTTTGCTAAGTGTGACTTATTTGCGTTTGGGTTTACGGGTCTTGGCTGGGCCATTGCTGGCAAGGTCTATTAAGGGATGAAATTGGTTAGGCATTTACTTTGGAAAACATTTGGCCTATTACACGTGAACGTTTAGGCGTTATTATTGCTCGCTTGCCTGTCTTAGGGGTGCTGTCTGTGGGGCTTCTAGGATTTTGGGGTCTGTGAGCACCGCTGCCATATTTCTAATGTTGATTGCTTTTGTTTTGCAGAAAATCCACGCCGGGAAACTCCAGTTGGGGCCCTGCTGCAGAACGCTTTAGGACACTGTGAATTCCAGGTGGAGCCAGCCCTCAAACACAAATTACAGGTAAGATAAGCGTTTGGATGGGAGGTAGTATAATGGAGTATTCGGAGAGGCGAGAGAGTGACAGTGGTACTAGTAGTAAAGTCCTAGGGCTCTTGAATTAACAAACTCCGTGACAGGCATTTACTTTGGAAAACATTTGGCCTATTACACGTGAACGTTTAGGCGTTATTATTGCTCGCTTGCCTGTCTTAGGGGTGCTGTCTGTGGGGCTTCTAGGATTTTGGGGTCTGTGAGCACCGCTGCCATATTTCTAATGTTGATTGCTTTTGTTTTGCAGAAAATCCACGCCGGGAAACTCCAGTTGGGGCCCTGCTGCAGAACGCTTTAGGACACTGTGAATTCCAGGTGGAGCCAGCCCTCAAACACAAATTACAGGTAAGATAAGCGTTTGGATGGGAGGTAGTATAATGGAGTATTCGGAGAGGCGAGAGAGTGACAGTGGTACTAGTAGTAAAGTCCTAGGGCTCTTGAATTAACAAACTCTGTGACAGGCATTTACTTTGGAAAACATTTGGCCTATTACACGTGAACGTTTAGGCGTTATTATTGCTCGCTTGCCTGTCTTAGGGGTGCTGTCTGTGGGGCTTCTAGGATTTTGGGGTCTGTGAGCACCGCTGCCATATTTCTAATGTTGATTGCTTTTGTTTTGCAGAAAATCCACGCCGGGAAACTCCAGTTGGGGCCCTGCTGCAGAACGCTTTAGGACACTGTGAATTCCAAGTGGAGCCAGCCCTCAAACACAAATTACAGGTAAGATAAGCGTTTGGATGGGAGGTAGTATAATGGAGTATTCGGAGAGGCGAGAGAGTGACAGTGTACTAGTAGTAAAGTCCTAGGGCTCTTGAATTAACAAACTCTGTGACAGGCATTTACTTTGGAAAACATTTGGCCTATTACACGTCAACCAACACGATGACAGTGTTCAGTTAAATGAACTTACTGCAAAACCACCACCCACCAAGCTCAAAAGTAGTAAAAAAACAGGTATGCTCAGATAAAGTTTGAAAAAGTATATTTTTATATCCCTAACAAAATAATCTCCCGCAAGACCCTCCCTAACCCCAACAAATAAATAGTCATTCAAAAGTCCCCAAAAAACCCAACTCCCAATTCCCACCCCCCAAAAGTCTCTAAAAAAGGGGCAAGGGACACTCTAGGGATGCACAGTGTTGAGTTTGGCCTCCAGGGCATCATGCCTTAGGGCCAGGGCATCGTACTTCTCCTGGAGGGTGGCGTGATCTAAGCGGAGGCCCTCCACCACATTCTGATAGTCTTTCCATTTCTGGACCTCCGCCTCTAGGTCGGACACTCTGCGGAGTGCTCGGCGCAAGCGAGCCTTTACACTGCTGTGAGGTGCAGCCTTTGCTGCTTGGCGGTGGCGTCTGCCAGCACGGCTCTGTTTGGCTGGAGCACTGCGCTTACCAGCAGAACGTGGGGTCACGGAGGAGGATGCAGATGTTACATTTGATGCACTGGACTGCGTGTCGTCCCCCTCCAGTTCCACCAGCCGGCGATATTCGGCAACAGTTGCTTCCAGCCTCCGTTGCCGGGCCAGTACAGCCAGCATACTCCTCGTCGGCTTTGAGGTTTTAGTATTACCAACTATATGAAGAAAGAAAGACATAATATGTAACCAATGCTCTTTAAGAATATGATTAACACAAAATAATTCAGCAGGAAGTTGTGTCACAGTACAACTAGCAACTAGCCAGCGCAGTACAAAACTATTCAGGCCAGTATCATGGGCGTCCGCAGGGCGGGGCAAGGGGGGGCCCTTAAATCACCATTTCCCTTCCCACAACTCACTTGTATCCTTGGTTTGATGCTCTTTCATATGAAAGTGATCTGGCAGAAGCCCAGGCGATATGTCTGTTTCCCTCTCTCTCTCTCTCTCTGTCTCCCTCTTTGTCTCCCTGTGTCTCCCTCTACCTCGCTGTCTCTCTCTCTCTGTCTCCCTCCCTCACCCTCCCTCTGGCTCCCTCCCTCTCTCTCTATCCTTCTGTCTTCCTCTCTCTCTGTCTCTGCCTCTATCTGTCTGTCGGTCCCAGCCTGCTGTAATTACCATATTGTAATTTGTCACTGGGCCAGCACTGGATACACATCATATCCTATCTAAGAGTCAGATAGTACCATGATCCAGCTTACCTGTACTCGCCACCGCCACTGTCTGCTTCCTCACAGTCTGTTCATTGGCCACTTGCGCCTCATTCTCCCCAGAGCTGTCCTCGGACTCAGAGTCAATGATCGCCACCACATCCGAGCTGGCCCCGCCACCAGATGTTCCACCTACAAAGTAGATTTAAGAATGTTAGATTACACCACTCACTAGTATTTGGTCTATGAATGAAGAAATGTGAAAACAACAGAAAAATTAATTGACTGTCTACTCTAGTCTAAAGTAAAAATGTCCCTCCTTCCAGGGAAGGTTGTTGTCTTGCTGCATTTTTTTGTCATAATTGATGAATGCTTGATTAATTTTAACACACATCATTTTTCTCTGAACAGACAGAAACTGGACTTCTAAGGACAAGAGCAACATCAACTTCAAACCAGGTGAAAGCTCGGCTCGACCACAAGAAATGTGTTCCATTACTCATCAACTCAGCACCAAGCACTTTTCCATTTCCAACTAACTTTATTTTAATATATGTGTTTACTTAAACTTTTAATAAAGCTTTTAAACTTGAATAGACTCTGTGGTTTTTGGTCCTCCAGACTAGAGTGACTGAGCGAAAGGTTTTGCAATTTTTGCAAGGAGGAGTCCGTGCCGCTGACACTACCAGGTTTATACAGTGTGCCAAACACGCCACTCTGAAATATTATTACTCTGGTCTTTGGTGTCCATAGTTCGGTTTGTGGAGAATTGTCCCTGCAACAGTAGTATTATTGATTTTGCTCCTATCTAAACACTATTTCGAAAAAATTAAATTAGGAATGCTTGGACAACAATAGGTCCTCTATATTTAAATGAAAACTTACTGGGGCCAGCAAAGGAGCACTCGCCGCCCTGGCCTGCATCCTCCTCCTTTGGAGCCACTGCATCCGTTTTTTCTGTCCGCTTGCCCCTGGGCAGACCTGACGTACAACATGAAAGAATGAACAGAAAACATTGATGATTGCTGCTTGCCGATGTCCTTGTCAACCAAATCAAACATTTAGAAAGAACAAGAACCAACTATTTCAGCCAAAATGAGGGCTACAAAGGAAGGACTGCACCTGAGCCTCTACTCTAGGGGCAGATTTACAAGCCCCTTGCAGCTCTTTTGCTCCGTTCTTGCGTCACTTTTGTGACGCAGCGCCACAACAAGAGAGGCGCCATGATGTGGTGTATATTAACAACGTGACGCATATGGGAGATGCATCCCATTCTAAAGCCCTGCGCCATAAGGGAGCGTTCCAGCGCAAGGGAGGGCGTTCCTGCGCAGGAACGCATGCTAAAAGTGGCTATGGGGAATATATAAAATTTCAATCAGTCATTTAGGACAATGATGCGTCACTGAAACCCTGCGCCTGCATGAAGCAGACTTACGGCTTGACGCAGCATTGCTGGAGCTGCGCCATCGTTGCAACGCAACTCCATCAATGAGCCGCCTTTACGGCACCGATGCGTAACGCTTCGGTGACGTTTTGGGACCATGGTGTGCCGCATTGTAAATACGGCGCACCATGGGTGGTGCTGGCGTGCCGCACACTTTGCAGGGATGCGCAGGTAATTGCTAATCTGACACTTAGGGGCATACTTACGAGTTCTGAGCTGGACACCTCCAGATGTGCACCAGAACAAATGCGTAACGCAAAACTAACCTTGCGTCACGGCAGATGCGCCGCAATTACAATGCGGCAAACCCTGGCGCAAGGTTAGGCAGATGCGTGACGCATCTCGTGACGAAAGAGAGGCGCATCTCTAGAGTCGCGTCGCAGGCGCGATGCAACTATAGCAATGCTCAGGGCTGCCCAATACTCAACATACCGCATCAGTCCTTACGCCTGCTTCAAGCAAGCAGGCATAAAGAATTAACGTAGCAGCGTCGCGGAAGTGCCTGCGTTAAATCTTGTAGATTTCACGCAGGCCCTTTTGCGAGGCGCACAGCTGCCTGACCGCCACCCCCCCCCCCGCCCCCCTGCGTGGGAACGCACCCATTGTGGCGCAGGCCCAGGCCTTAACGTGGCGCATCTCCTTAGATGCATCACGTTGTACATGACTCGCAGGGATGCGCCACGTTTACGTCGCTGTGCGTCAGGTAAGGCAGCGTAAACGTGGCACAAGGGGCTTGTAAATCTGCCCCTTTGTGTCTAGCATTACGCAGTTCTGTAAAATACACTCATACATTACTCAGCCCAATTAAATGAACACAAAATAGAAAACAAATAAGCAGTGGCACCGCCACAGAGAAGGAGAACAGTGCACCTGAAATGCACAGAAGATTTTGAAATATTAATTTACCTCTCTTATCAATGTAATCAGCAGCATTATTGCTCTTTGTAAAAAAGTTAAAGCAAACATTTGCAATATAACACAGTCACACAGAGCAGGAGAAAAAACAGAGTAGTGAGTGATGAAAAAATTGCTACTACTACTCACCAAGCCCGGGGACCTCCACTCCCAGCACGTCTAGCAGGTCGCGCTATCGGTCCAGGATATCGGTCCAGTGGTGGGTCACTTGATTGTAGGTGCGCTGGACCCCCGTGATGTTAAAAAGGGCCCGGCACACCTGCCCCCACCGCTTCCGTCGCTCCTGGCTGTTGGTATAACCAGCAGCGATCCTGCCGCCTGCCGCGATGGTCCTGGGGAGACGGCGCTGCACATAAAAAACGAGTGCGCCCACCTCCTCAGGGCTGAAGATCTCCCGGGGCACGACCATTTCCGCCCTCAAGCGGCCACACGGGAGCCGGGCACGGGCTGCGGTGCACGTCTTGGGCAGCTTGACAGCTGTCTTCACCATGTTCTGGGCAGGTGTTATTAGTAAGGAGACAAAATGAAAAAGAATAAGAGTAGGGAAGAAGGAAATAAAAGTTGAAAAAAATAGTTGAAAAGTAAACAAAAGTAGCCTAAAACACAAAAATATAGACCTAGAAAAATAGAGGGATAGAAAAAAAGTTAAATAGATCAAAAAAATATTAAAACAAGCAAAGGATGGCAGAGATATACAGAGGATAGAAACACCATGCCCAGACACATAGGAATGAATGAAAAACAAGATGGCGGCCCGAACACGTGCGTGTAAGTAAGTTCGCACGCGATTTCTCTCGCGAACTCGTGCGAACTTGCATTCGCAAGGCGCTCATTGCGCGAGATTACACATAGCGGGCGGAAACGGAAATACGTCACGCAAACAAAATGGCGGCGCCCATACTCAACCTTGGGGTAACTCGCACGAGTTCGCGGCTTCCACGGTCGATTTCGCACGACGCCGCGCCTCGCGAATAGGGCGAAATTACCGAAAAACGAGTTTTGCAAAAGCAAAACCAACGAGCAGGTGCAAAAGTTCGAGCTTATCATTTGTAACCATTTACCTGTAGTGCTTCCTGAAGGGGCCCTCCAGAATCCGGTTGCCTACTTGCAACTATTGTGTGACCCTGCTCTGACAGTCACAGAATAGTTACAAGTATGCCATTGCATCCTGTTATTGCAACAAAAAGGAAAGGGAGCAGACAAGCAGGTGCCAGCCTTCATTAATGTCAGTTGGGGCAGGGCAGGTGTTGTTGTTTGCAAAACTTAGTGCAGGTGTGCTTGGCTTTGCCACAATAATGTACACTCACTAGTCAATCAGAGGGTGCTGTGATGACACCGAGGGTGGCATGGGTGTGCCAGCCAGAGGGTGGCATGGGTGAACCAGAGTGCCAGTGTTGACAGAGGATGGCAGTGCTTTGCTTTGCCCCAATAATGTACACTGGTGAACCAGAGGGTGCTGTGATGACACAGAGGGTGACATGGGTGAGCCAGAGGGTGGCATGGGTGACCAAAGAGAGTGCCAGTGGTGACAGAGGGTGGCAGTGATGAAGAAAGCCTTGCAAACAGGCTGGGCACGTAGAAACAACAAGTTCGCAAAACTGGCGACCCGACAAGTAAGTTCGCAATTTGCGAAATTGTACAAAACCCTCGCGAACTTGCAGAAACCCGTGCGAACACACACCCCAAAAAAACATACACAAATCCGCGAGAATTCGTGGATTTTGCGGATTTTCGCAATCCGCAAATCCGCAAATTCGCGGATTGCGAATCCGCAAAATCCGCCCATGCTTATAAAGCATAAGATTTTAACTCCATCTTTAACATCACCAAGTCAAGTGCAATCTATGTTACCTTCACATCTTTTAGATGATGATGACTCTGAGGATGACAGCCTCTTCTGAACAATTATTTTATGTGCTTCAAGAGAAAATTCTCTTCATCAAGATTTTTGAGTGTAAAAAAATCTCTATAAACATAGTTTTCCCAGTGTAGTGGCATAGTACAAAACACTTGCCATCTCTTTTACTCAGTCACACCTTCTAGGGGGCCTTTATATATGGGCTAGTGACCTCTCCAGTTTCTATTCTATTTTTAAATGTCTTAGGCTTTACATAGCAAGTTCACTGCTTATCTATTGTCCTCAATGTAACCAACTGTTAGAAATGGGATTTTTGTAGGTTAGGACGTGGGCCAAAGCCAGGCAAAAACCACCACTCTAATTAGGATAAGGGAGTTACTCTTCTAAAATAACCCCTGCTCACCCCCTTGGTAGCTTAGCACGAGCAGCCAGGCTTATCTTAGAGGCAGTGTGTAAAGCATTTGCACATAACCAACAGTAATACAGTGGACGCACTACGAAAGGACACCACACCAGTTTAGAAAAATATCCAATATTTTTATATAACTAAGACAAGACCAAAAACGATTAAAATCCACACTACTATACTTAAAAGTTCACAGTTCCATAAATACGCTGGTTAAAAAGGGTTCCTTGTGGGGATAGCTCCGTCCAGGCTACCACAGCATTGTGAACAACAAAATCCAACAGTTCTGGCTGGTCGTGGGGTTGCGGGCCAGCTACGGTGTCGGGAAGACACGCAAAACAGTACCTGTGAGAATTGCAGGGCGTGGAGGCCCTTGAAGTCACTTGCGTTGCGGGTCAAGCTTCTCTCTGGTGGAATCAGTAGCGCTGGCACCGGCAGGCGTTGGGTGCTGCGGTGCGGCATGTGGTACCCCCAGGTCGCGGTGCGAGCAGCGGCTCGGTGGTGGCATCAGATGACGTCTTCAGTGAGACCAGGGTCACGGTGATAGCAGGTCACGGTGCAAGCAGCGGCATTGTTTTTGCTGAAGTGCTGTCGTCGGCTGATGAACGGGAGTCAATGGCACCGGCGTCGGTAGGCCAAGGCTGCGCTGCGGGATGAGGGCGGTGCGTCGTGTGACTTACAAGCGGTGCCGTCGAACCACGGTGCAAGCAGCGGCGTAGACTTTGGCGTGGAGCGGCTGCATCAGGGAGGCCAAGGCATCCTCGTGAAGCCAGGCGGTGCAGAGTGCAGTGCCCACAGGTCGCGGTGTAAGCAGTGGCTTGGCGGCGTCAACAGACGTCCTCTGTGAGACCAGGGTCGCATTGCAGCGGTGCTCTCTGCGGTGCCAAAACTTCGACGTGTGGCGAGGCGGTGCGGAGTGCAGTGCCTACAGGTCGCGGTGCAAGCAGTGCCTCGGTGGCGGCGTCAGCAGGCGTCTTCGGTGAGACCAAAGGTGCGGCGTTGCAGCGGTGCCCTCTGCGGTGCCTTCAGGACACGAAGTCGGCGGCAGCGTCATAGACGTCATCGAGTTGCTTTTCCTCGGTTTGCAGCACGAAGCACACAGTCCCCCGGTGCTGCGGGCAGAGGAGCTTGAAGTCTTTGTGGTTCCTGAGACTTCATAAACAGGGGGCAAGCTCTAGCTCAAGCCTTTGGAGAGACTCACAAATTAAGTTGCAGAAAGTCCAGTCCAGGCCTTTCACTGCCCAAGACAGAAGCAGCCACTGCATGTCAGCCCAGCAAAGCACCCAACAAAGCAGTTGTTCCTTTTCGCAGCTTCTCCGGCTCTTCTTCTTGGCAGTATTCTTGTTCCAGATGAGTTCTAAAGTTCAGGGGTCTGGGACCCAGTATGTATGTCCAAAAATCCTTTGATCTTTCAGGCAGAGGGTGTCTGTGCCCGGCCAGAACAAGTTGGGCCTTCTCTGGTGTGAATTCCCGGCAGGAGGTGGAGACGACATTTGTCAGAGGCAGACCAGGCCCTTTTAGGTGCAAGGAAATCTCCTCACCCTTCCCCCATCGTGGCCCAGGTCTATTCCGCCTTTTCCTGACCTAACTAGACTATCTGGAGCCCCTCCGGCCCCTCAGCCCCAGTCATCCAAAACCCAGACAGGCAAACCACATCCCAACAGAGGCACACAGGATGCCTGAGCAAGAAAATACCTACTTTCTAAAAGTAGTATTTTCAAAGGCAGAATGTAAAAATCACCTTCCCTAATGCATCTTTAGATTCTGAGTTCAGGCATCCTAAATTTTATTTTGTTACCGAATTCCCTGGGCCAGTTATGTTTATAAGATGTTATAAACAAACCTTCCATTCTGTTCTATGGGGTACTGGTAGCCTTGCAATAGTGAAAAACAAAATTTGCTGTAATTCACTATTAGGACATGCCACGCACACCATGTCCTACCTTTCACCTACACTGCGCCCTGCCCACAGGGGCACCTTGGGCCTACCTTAGGGGTGCCTGACATGTAAGAAAAGGGAAGGTTGAGACTGGCAAGTGTGTGCACTTGGCCAAGTCGACATGGCAGTTACAAACTGCGCGCTGACTCTGCAATGGCAGGTCTGAGGTTCTGTTTCAGGGCTATTTACATGGGTGGCATAATCGGTGCTACAGGCCCACGAGTAGCATTTGATTCACAGGCCCTGGCACTCTCAGTGCACTTTAGTAGGGACTAACAAGTAAATCAAATATCCAATCATGGAAACAACAATCCATAGCACAATCTACACAGAGCACCTGCACTTTACCACTGATCAGCAGTGCGAAAAGTGTGCTGAAATGGTACGCCAGCGAAAATTGAGTCAAAACCGGAAGGTCAGAAAGCAACAAAAGTCAGGGGAAACATGCCAAAAGATGCCAAGTCTAAAACCAACATACTTAGCTTGCCACCCTCTTGCTTGACTATTCCCCTATCCTCCTTAATGCAACTAATTTATTTTGACACCTTTCCCGAAAATATATACTTATTAGGAGCTTATTTCTGTTGTAGTGTCTTGAGTAGACATTTTGATGCCTACATCTATGTGCTTCCCTCTTACTTCATTCCTCAAGAATGTTGTTCATCCAATCTCCTACATGCCATTAAAAGTGGGGTGACTCTTGCCTTAAATGTTGTGATATGTTGTGACATGTATTGCCATACTTCAAAGCTCCAGAGATGCGCTCTTGAATGGTGCTGCAGCAAATCAAAGCTCACACAGCCAACCCCATTCACACACGGCTTAAAAATCTGTTTCTATAAATTACTACTAAAAATCACAGTGTAAGTAGCACTGTGACTTACAAAATAACAGTGTAAGTACCACTGTGACTTACAAAATCACAGTGTATGTAGCAAGCCTTACATTTTTTCAGTTTAGTGGTAATCATCCTCTCATAGCCACCTACCTATACACTATCAGTTTAAGCACACCATAATCATCTCCTTGAGTAAGATGAACATACAGCTGACCTAATCCTCCTGATAAACTTTAGACCTATTGCTGGATCCCTTTGCTCGCAATAGCCCAAGAAATTGGTCACTGAGCATGAATCTTCTTACACTTAGCTGCTGGACTGTGGAGTGACTATCAGTCTGATTTCTACCTTGGCTCTTCCCCACATAAGCACCATACCAAAACAGAAATTTACAGCATATTCCTCTGTATATAAGCATTTATTTTCACTATAGTTATGTACCTATCTTTGTGTATTGCTCTGTATAAACATGTAGACTAATTATGTTATTATACATACATAAATTAATTAATAAATAAATAAAAATCCTCTTTGGTCTACATGAACTTACTTCCATTGTGCAAAAAGCATATCCAATGCACTACCCTATTTCTCATCCTGTACCTCTATCAATATCTTTAATCTATGTATACTTACCTCATTTATGCATCTATATACTTTCAATGTACTTATGTATCTATATATTCACTGAAAAAACCATAGGTTATAGACCATATATAGTTAGGAATTAGCATTTAGAAAACCTTATTTTACTCACACAAAACCATTGAAATTCCATATATAGTTAGTTGCACTAACTATATATCGCGCACCCGCAATCCACTGCTGATGATGTCACATATTACATCATTCATGACATCTCAAATGACATCACTGATGACATCATCTAGTGTCTGTGTGTTTTTGTAAAGTGTAAATACGTTTTACATATTGAAGAATGACTGGATGTATGGAAGACTGAGTGTGTGTGTGGCTGGCTGGGAGGTGTGTGACTGTGCATATCAATGTGTACTTGTATCAGTGATTGTATAAGAGAGTAAGTATGTGTTAGTATATGTGTGAAAAGTATGGTGTTCTGTGTTTAACTATAGATGAGGAAATCGAAGTGTGATTGATTCTTCACAGGACTGACTAGGTGTATGAGTGCATATGATAGTGTTCTAATAATAACTGACTGTATGTATGAGTAATTGTATGGGTGAATGAGTGAATGTGTGTGTAGACGTACGAATCAGTGAGTGCGTATGTAGTAACTGGTATTGGTGTGTCATGATGTCATCAGTGATGTCATTTGAGATGTCATCAGGGATGTCATTTCAGATGTCATTAGTGATGTCATCAGTGATGTCACTGAAGTATGGTGTTCTGTGTTTAACTGTATAGATGAAGAAATGGAAGTGTGATTGATTCTTTACAGGACTGACTTGGTGTGTGAGTAACTCCATGGATGAGTGGCAGTGTGTGACTGTCTGCATAGGTGTATGAGTGCATATGATAGTGTTGTAATAATAAGTGACTGTATGTATGAGTTATTGTATGGGTGAATGAGTGAATGTGTGTGTAGACGTAGGAATCAGTGAGTGCGTATGTAGTAACTGGTATTGGTGTGTCATGATGTCATCAGTGATGTCATTTGAGATGTCATCAGTGATGTCATCAGTGATGTCATTTGAGATGTCATCAGTGATGTCATCAGTGATGTCACTGACCATGTCATGAATGATGTAATATGTGACATCATCAGCAGTGGATTGCGGGTGCGCGATATATAGTTAGTGCAACTAACTATATATGGAATTTCAATGGTTTTGTGTGAGTAAAATAAGGTTTTCTAAATGCTAATTCCTAACTATATATGGTCTATAACCTATGGTTTTTTCAGTGAATTTTCAAGGTTTTGTAAATGCTAATTCCTAACTATATATGGTCTATAACCTATGGTTTTTTCAGTGAATTTCATTGGTTTTTTAACAGCTAATATCTGTAGCTGTAAAATGTATTCTTCTTTAAATCCAAAAATATATTTTATATGTTTATGAATAATTTTTTTTTTAAATATTTTTTTTTCTTCGTTCCCGCTTCGCGAATCGGGAAGCTTCCCGTTAGCTGACCTTGATGCCGCGAAATAGACCGCGAGCCGGTAAACGTTTCTTTACCGCAAGTGCCGCGTTAGAAAACAACATCGTGACGCCTCCCGTCCGCATGACGTTTCACGTTGTCGCGTGATATGTCATATGACGTGCTACGTTAGCGAACTGGTACGCGAAGCGAGTCGCAAAGCGCAGGTTTCTGGAAGCAAACCGGGAGGCCCTGCAAAGCGCTTAACGTAAACACAGCAAGTCATGTGACTTGGTAATAACACTTTTCATTGGTTCATTTCACTTTTGGTTTCCTAATGATGTAAGACTAGGTCATATAATCTAAAATGAACACTTTTGATTGGTTGAGAACTCTTGTTTTTCCCAAATGATGAAAATCCCTCCTTCTTTCCTCACTCTGACTTTCATCATTGTGAGAGAAAGACCCTTTGTGATCACTGAGCAATGGCTTCTTTAGTAGCTTCAGCTGGTGCTTCCCCACCACCTCCACCACATCCAAGGAAGAGTGGACCACCTGCTCAAGTTATAATTCAGCAAGAAGAGGAAGAAGAGGAAGACGAGGAAGAGCAGGAAGAGAGGCAGTTTTTGCCTGAGGAACCCAGGACGTCTCACCGGAAAGAAAACTTCATTTGGCAATTTTTTAAAATTCCCAAAGGTCAGAAAAAAGTAAATGCAAGATACGTAACTTGCCTTATATGTCAAGATAGACTGTCCAGAGGAACCGAGAAAAAATACAGTTTCGGAAACTACACAATGCATCGCCATATGACTAGGTGGCATCCTAACAACTACAGTGCTGCACAGTTTCGGAACGACCTAGATAATCTCCCTATTATGGCCAGAAGATCTGTTGTACCGGAAGTAACGGGACCAGAGGGCAGGGAGATGGTGCCAAATATACAAATGAGATTTGGTGAAGTAAAACACATCTGCGTATTTTGCGATGGATTCATTTGCTACGGAGAAAGAAGCATCACTCTGATCAACAGAGCTATTGACTATCATATGCAAGTTTGTACGAAACGCCCAAAATAATAAATACTTTTTTTTTGTTTTGTTGCTCCTGTTGAGCCCTTTACAATGAATCGTTTTCATTGCCCCCTCCAAGAAAAACCCCAAAAAATATAAAACTGTTCAGAAAAATTCAAAAAAAGTAAAAAAATGTTCTGAAAAATAATAAAAAAAATATAAAACAACAAAAACAATAAAAAAAAAGTTCTTTTCAGAACTACCTCCCCGTTATTAAAAAATTGGTACAATATTTGGAACTGTGCCAACCTCTATTTCTCTTAGTTCGCTTCCCAGTTCGCTCGCCGGTACGCGAACCGGAAGCGAACCAAAAACAGTAAGTATAAGGGAAGGAAACAGACACTTATGTTAAAAGAAAGACAGCTATAGGGGAGTAAACTAGAGATACTATTACCCGTAATCCACTGCTGATGATGTCACATATTACATCATTCATGACATGCTCAGTGACATCATCAGCAGAGGATTGCGGGTTTTTTGGCAACGTGCCTTATCCACGGTTTAATAACGCTGCCTTTTGCTTTATATAAGTTTTCAAATTGTATGAAATATATACCAATAGGTCGTTATGAACCTTTAGGTAGTGCTTTTCTTCATGAGGTCTGGTCGCTTCCATACACATACAGATGTTTCAAAGATGATCAAGAAGTTTATCTGAATGGAGAGGAATGCACTGAGACGCCAGATCATTCACTAATGTGTAGGCACATACAGTTACACGGTTCATGCAACAAACACCGACCAAATATGGCTTGCGTGTTGCAAGGCACGCCAGTTCCTGCTATCATCCCCACGTTCAAGTTGTTGGAAAATGGTAGTTATTTGATGCTCAATAATGAAGATTGTTCTGAGTTAATTAAAAGTATTCCTTTTATCGTAACAGTAAGTGAACGGGTTATTTGCTGCAGAAATGTTCTATTTTCTCCCACACATGAACATAGGGAGTTTTCAATCTGGCCACAAATACCAACCTTGGGAGAGATTTCAACGGCATGGCAAGAATAAGAGCTCTTTTGTCTCAGAGAGAGGTGGCCTTGAGTTCGGCCCGTGAAACTTTCGTGCTTCACATAGCGAACACCCGTACAGAGGTGCAGACCCTTTTCAATTCAGATTTGCCTTTCAATTTCAGCAAGATGGTTCGGACTATCTTTAACGCATCCTCCACAAAGACCCTGGCGCACTTTTTTAAAGTTGTTACCAGTGGTCTCGTGACTTCATTTGAGAAAATCTTTGGAGTCATCCCTGCTTTCTTTCATTCTATTTTCTCCACTCTGCTTCGTGCATTGGCATTTTTACTTGCATTACCAGCAGACGCTCTTGTGCTTTTTTACATTTTTAAATATGGATGTCTCTCCTATGCAACCTCCCACCCTGCAGCTGCTGACACTGTTCCGCAATCGCATGCTAGAATATTATGGCACAATGCCGTTGGCGATATTAAGCACGGCATATGGATTATCTTTTCGATTCTCCTACCTGACCTGTGTCCAGCCTGTATTTCACTGCCTGACCTGTGATTTCGATTGGGCCATTGATTTGTGTCTCTGCGGACCGGTTTCTCCTGACGTCGACTTTAATCAGCTGATGACTCCTATCATTACTCACGAGTTGGTTTGTCCTGGCGAAAGGATTATGGCTGTGGCATTGATGCATGGACTAATTGGTCCCTGGAATTTATTGGCGGCAGCACAGTCTTTCTTGGAACAGAGCTTTCTTGAAAACCCACCGAGCTGTCCTCTGATGGTGATAGAGGATCCGGTGCTGGGAGAGCACGTATGTTCTTTTCCGCTTTTAAATTGGATGGCTGAACTGTTTTCGGATGAAGACGGTGACTTCCTATTGGAGGCTGTTGCAGCTTATTTTGCATACACAGTTATGTCATAGACCTTTTTCATGTTTGATATGCTGAGTACTAGCATTTCATTGACAATTCATTGACTTATTTGTCAAGTTTTTATTATTTACCTTGCCTATTGGCTTAAGACTCGATAAAGTACTTGGCTGTTTTATTTTTCTTTAGCATTAAATTTTCCTAGTTTTTAATGCTTTACCTTGCGGACCGTCCACATATAAACTTGCAATCTGCTCTCATGAGATGGCACTTCTATTATCTTATTCAGTTCGTTTCCGGATCATGGGGAGGTGTCATCTAGGTCCTGGATATCTTTACACCGTGTTAAGTTAGCATGGGCTCATTACCGGTTTAAACGCCATTTTTCCTTTTTTGCAACTTCTGCACACGACACTTAGTTGTTGCTTTAGCTTTCCACCTAGTAGTTCATCGTGGTTTACATGAGAATAATATGTTATTGCTCTACTATCTGCTTTGCTTGTTAAACTATATCTGTACAGCGAGTGCTAAAGTTTCAAGAACAACACGATACAGAATTGTTATGAGGTCTGATCTCCACGACTTCATACTCATAACATAAGTGCAACTTCTGCCAATTCTGGGCATGAGGCGGGTTTTATATTGCTTTGCCGAACACACATACACAACAGTTGATGCGGTTCACATGAAGAGAGAGCTGGTGTATGCTGATGTGATTCCTTCAAATCTAAGACACTAAAGTATGGGCACGCCCTAAACCAACACAAAGAGACCTTCTTAGCAAATAATATAATATGTGTATTAGAGAGGGTGAGATATAAGCAGCCGCGGGCCGTGGAGGGAGTTACGGTGAGGCAGGGAGGCGGGGAGGGGGAGAAGCAGGGTGGAGCCCTCTCTACCCTGCCCCTCCCCCTCCCCGCCTCCCTGCCCCACCGTAACTCCCTCCACGGCCCGCGGCTGCTTATAAGTGTTGCTAACTCTTATTCATTTACAGCATGTTAACATACTGTCACCATTCGCTTTTTATGTACTAGTAACTATGCTGGTAATTTTGCTACTGATAATATGTGTACTTGTATTCTCCACCCTGCTTCTCCCCCTCCCCGCCTCCCTGCCTCACCGTAACTCCCTCCACGGCCCGCGGCTGCTTATAAGTGTTGCTAACTCTTATTCATTTACAGCATGTTAACATACTATCACCATTCGCTTTTTATGTACTAGTAACTATGCTGGTAATTTTGCTACTGATAATATGTGTACTTGTATTATCTAAGATACTACGCCTGAGAAGACGGCATTAGTAAATAAACATTTCAAATACACATGTGTTCTTCTTAACTCCATGTTCTGGTTTCTAAGAAATATATAACGACCGACTGTTCATGAGTTCCACGTATCCTGAGGTACTATAAGTTCATATTCTGGATTGTCTAAACATTGAGAGTTTGTTATATCCAATGTGACACTGTACCTAGCTTGCTAAGGAGTTTTTGATTACTAACGTGAGTTTTGGGACACCCTAATTCGCCGAGGTTCCAATCCTCTGTCCACAGTTCTGTGTGAGAACAGAAACCCTGCGACAGGGGCACCCCCGACCCTTGCTGGAGCTTCATCACACTTGCGATACAACTCCAGCAATGCGCCACCTTTACGGCACAGATACATCACGCATCTGTGCTGTTTTTGCCCCATGATGCGCCGCATTGTAAATGCAGCACACCATAGGTGACGGAACAGCGGCACAGAATGACTAACACATCCCTGGTGATGCGCCAGTCATCATAAATGTATCCCTATGCTTCTTATCTTGTTAGAGATGAACCGCCATATGTATCATCAAAGTTTTTTGCATTTCCTAAATAGCGAACTTTAAGGAATAAATAGCGATTCTTTACCATTCCTAGTTTGCGATTAGCTATTTGCTAATTACAAATTACCCATTCATTTCCTTCATTTCCATAGGGCGGTTGGACTCACTTTTAGCTCGAACGGCTGAATGGATTTCCACGAAACTTGGCAAAATTGTAGGGACTGGTAGCCCGATGTGCCTTTGCTATGTCTCAAGATATATGCTCCAGTGGTTTTTACGAAAATTAACTTTGAAAAATATATATTGGGCTACATTGGCCTATATATATGTTGGAGCCCAAATGTAGCCCAATGTAGCCCAATGAAGCCCAATGTAGCCCAATGTAGCCCAAAGATGGCCGCCAGACACACAAAAAAACAAATGTAGCCCAAATATCAGCCAGATGTAGCCCAACTATAGCCCACTGACAGAATGACCAATCAGCTTCGCAAACCTCCGTTACGCGAAGCGGAGCACTGTTACAGATATATATCTTTTTTTGAACGTTAATTTCTCAAAATCCACTGGAGCACATATATTGAGACCTACAAAAGGCACATCGGGCTACCAGTCCCTACAATTTTGCCAAGTTTCGTGCAAATCCATTCAGCCGTTCGGGCTAAAAGTGAGGCCAACCGCCCTATGGAAAACTCAATGTTAAAAACACGTTTTGGGACCCCCCTTTTTTCTCGGCCCCCCCTTGACGAACCCCCCCACATCGGGCTACCAGTCCCTAATATTTTGCCAAGTTTCGTGCAAATCCATTCAGCCGTTCGATTATTATTATTATTATTTTTTTTGCCCCGCGGGGCCCTTTTAAAACCTCCACATCAAACCTAGGGGGTCAGCGAGGATCTACTATGCCCCCTTATGGTTATTTCCCCCTTTGTTTTGGCCTCCTCTTGTCTCTCGATCCTACCGAGAGACAAGATGGCGGCCGCTACGGACTTTTTGGAATGTTGACAGACGCCAGAGAACCAATCAGCTTCGCTTCACAAAGCTCCGTTGCGCGAAAAGTACGCGTCCTGGGACGCTGCCCGGTCCGCTGTTACAGATATATATCTTTTTTTAAACGTTAATTTCTCAAAATCCACTGGAGCACATATATTGAGACCTACAAAAGGCACATCGGGCTACCAGTCCCTACAATTTTGCCAAGTTTCGTGCAAATCCATTCAGCCGTTCGGGCTAAAAGTGAGGCCAACCGCCCTATGGAAAACTCAATGTTAAAAACACGTTTTGGGACCCCCCTTTTTTCTCGGCCCCCCCTTGACGAACCCCCCCAAATTTTCAAGGGCTGCTCAGAAACAAAATGTGCCATTTTCCTGAAAATTTCAGCCAATTCCGTCCACAAACGCCAAAGTTATTAGACATAGAATTTTCAAAAATCCCATAGAGAAAAAATCCTAACTATATATACCTACTGGCGACCGCCAGTAGGTAATTTATCACTTTCTTATAATTTAGCATTCCAAATGTACTACCCTATTTCTCAGCCTTTACTTCCCCCAATATATCCTCTGGCAAGTGCCTTCTGACTCCTCTCAAACTTCTTTCTACTACTCTTTCCAATGCACTACCCTATCTCTCACCCTATACATCTATCAATATATCCTCTTCATCCACTCTCTCATTGATCCCAAACCCCATACCACTACTATGATTCCCAAAATAACCCATTCTAGATTCTCTCCAACTCTACCCCTCCTTGCATCTTCTGACACCTCTTTTTTACTATACCGTTTTCCCAAAACAAACCTTTATAAACTCTCCCCTCTGACTCTTCCCCTTAAAAACCCATTTTTACTCATCCAAAAGCCTCCTCCTACTCCTACAAATACCAGACTACCTTGTTCACTTCTCAATTTCCATATTCCACTATACTAATTCACCACTAATCCTTTATGGGTTCCAGAGTAGTGTGCTACTCGCCAATGAAGCGTTTCAACACCCCATCAGGGTTACCAGTGCTATATAAATGCAAACCTTTTCACCTTTTCTACCCCTCCCCAACTCTTCTCAATCCAAATAACTGACTAACATATCTACCACTAAATAACTTTCATGTTTCGCCATACTAATTCAACAGTAATCCTTATGGGTTCCAGAGTAGCGTGCTACTCGCCAATAAAGCACTTCAAAACCCCATCAAGGGGTAGCAAGCACTATATAAATACAAACCTATTTCCCTCTTCTATCCCGCAACCTAGCCTTCTTTATCCAAATAACTGAATAATATATCCACCAATCACATTACTTCATACTTCACTATACTTTCAACACTTAACCTGTATGGGTTCCGGAGTAGCGTCCTACTCACCAGAAAAGCGCTTCAACACCCATCAGGGGTAACAGGTGCTACATGAATGCAAACCTGTCTTCCCTTGTATCCCTCCGCTACCCTTCTCACTCCAAATAACTGACTAATATCCACCTCTCAAATTACTTTCATATTTCACCATACTAATTCAGCACTAATCATTGATGGGTTTCCGGAGTGGTGTGCTTCAACACCCCATCAGAGGTAACAAGCGCTATATAAATACAAACCTTTTTTTTTTCTTCTTCTATCCTTCTGCTATCCTTCCGAATCCAAATATCTGACTAACCTATCCACCCTTAAAATTTACTTGCATTTACTAATTCAACACTAATCCTCTATGGATCCTGGAGTAGCATGCTACTCACCGAAAAAGCGCTTCAAGGCCTCGTCAGGGGTAGTAATACAATTACAATGCAATTTGGGGCAGCTCAAAGCCCATCACAGCTTACATTAAATATTAAGAGGACTCGGAGGATCAAGACTAGTATGACCAACAATATTATTACTCTCAGCAGCGCCACCAGCAACAATTCCTCCAAGATGCGGGATGCCTTCCTTCCACTCTCGTTACGGACTTACAATCCATGTTAGCGGAATGCAAAAAAAGGTTTCCGCCAGCATCACCTTCTCTTCAACAAGCACCTCCTCCACCTCCTGAAGTACAGAGTCAACCTCCACCTTCGCTACAGCACAGATCTCCAATTATTCACCACTCTTGTCAAGAAGTGCCATTACAACATCTATCTTCTGCGGAGGCGGAAAGAGAAGGTGAAATTCAACAGGAACATGATGAGTGGGATGACTACATAATTCCTCCACCAGCATTACTATCTCCGCCCCAAATGGATTCACCTCCACAAGATATAGGGGGTTTCCATAATCTCTTGGAGAGAGTGGCCAGATGCTTTGAGGTACCAATGCCTGCACATCAACAGGGCTGCTTCCTTTATGATTTTAAGGAACCTTCCAGAAAGTCGGTAAGATCCATGCCCATTATTGATTACATTTGGGACCAAGGTTGAAAGATTATGTGAAATCCAGAGACAGTGCCTCCGCTGTTACCAAGACTGGATACAAAATATAAAGCCCTGAATTACGCATCTGCTAGCCTCATGTGTCATCCAAAACAAGACTCAGTTATCTCACAAGTAGCGCAGCATAGATAGATCGAAGAATCCTTTGGCATCCCTCTCAGCGCCCCCAGATAAAGAGGGGAGAAGGCTTCATAACATAAGCAATTGCTTCTCGACTGTGTCAGCACTGACAGTCAGAGCCTCTAATTCCCTGCCGTTATTGGGCCGTTACAATAGGCAGACGTAGTCAGATATTGCTGCATATATTGATAACCTCCCATTAGACGTCAAAGAGGAAGCAAAGAAGATATTGCTGGAGGGTGAGCGCTCCGCCTCAGAAATAATAGACTGTGCAATGGACATTGCTTCCACCGGGTTTTCGACAACTGCCAGAGGCGCAGTTTTACTTTTAATACGTCACGGACGGCTGAAAGCAACATCGTTCAGGCCTGAAGTCCAGACCACGATATTAGACCTGCCTTTTGACGGGGAGGAATTATTTGGAAAGCAGATCGATGAGGTTTTACAAAAAATTAAAAAGGATACTGAAACTGCTAAGTCCCTGGGGGCTTTACAATATCAGAAAACGCCTTTTCGTGGGGCTGGAGGCACGGGGCACCCATCCACAGTAACACACAACAAAAAGCTTCCCCTAATAATTTACCAAGCGAAAAAATTCCCAAAATATTAAGAGTCAGTCAGACCAATTCTGCTGATTTTTTTATCAAAAAATATACAATATATTACAACTTTACAGTAATCACTTATTACCAAAATATACATAGATTCTGGGAGGTCCCCTCAAACTCATGCTCAAAGTCACATTTTTACAACCATACTCTCACAGTTCAGATCAATCATACCCACTCAAACTAAAAATCATACATTCCAGACATTTAAAACACAGATACTCAAGTATAGCATAGCTTGAGCAAACGCCTACTGGTTTCAATGAACATACATATATAAATCAATGTCTTTTCTGTTTTCTGAACAATACAAATGTCAATTGATTCTATAGATGTTCACAGCAATCAAGACAAAGACAGAATTGGAAAACATAAAACAGAATCGCGCTGACGCACGTTTCCGTTCAGAGAAACACAACATGATGGATGCTGCAACCTTCATCAGGGCGCCATGTAAGGTTCATTTGTTGTGACAGAACCCATCCACTCTGAGGAATTCAATAAGGCAGGGAACTCGCATCATTTTCTAACAAGGTCTGAAATATGAACAATCACAACATTATTTATAGGATAACAACACTATTCAAAAGCAACAGGACTGAGGGAAGGAAAACACTTGACAGCGAATCTAAAAATCCTAAATCCCAGAACGACACCATAGTGCACTAATTTGCTATAACTTTGTGCCTGGGATAGTCAGACATACTAGTTGTGCCCAAAGAAAACTTAAATTAATGATGTGTTGTTAAGAATACTGTTGAATGAGTTGAAAAACCACAATACTATTTCTCCTTAAGTGGGAAATTGAGAGCACTCACCAACTAAGAAGAACATAATGTAGAAAGTATACCTGTGGAGTGAGCCTATAAATGTATTTTCATCAACTGCGCCATGGCCATAAGGTGAGTCTGTTCCTGTAATATAGGGACCTAGTAAGGAGCCTTCTAAAGAGCACTGAAAAAAACATCTAGAAACAGAGTAGGAAAAATGAGATGCATAGAGTAATATGCACCTAGCAATTCGTGAAACAGATTATTCCAATACAAATTCCAACAGTTTGATTAAACAAGAACTACCCACCTTTATGGCGGTCCTAGTGAAAGGCTGTGGGCTGATGTACTAGCGTTATATATAATGAGGTAATTACATGGGATCACTGAAATAATATCGACTGCCAAGATATCGACTACCCAAAATATCGAGGAAAAAATATCTACAGACAAAATATCGAGTTTGTATGTACAAACAGGTAAGTACAAAAATATCGAGTACAAAATATCGTTTACAAAAATATAGATGCAAAAAATATCGACTTTATTAAAAACAGTGTTAAATTAAATTAACATTTAAAATTAATTATTAAAATATACTTACAAAGACTTAAATTAAATTATAATAATTAAATATTTAATTTAAGTTATAAAAAAATGTAAGAATCATATTTATTAAAACATATATATATATTTTAACATAATATAATTCAATAATATCCAATTTTATTTACGTACAATAGCAAAATGTAAAAAATACTATTCCCACTCCAGTGGGTGCAACAGTAGGGAAAGCGTTGGATAACGTAGGGGTAAAAATAACTATTCCTACTCCAGTGGGTGCAACAGTATGGAAAGCGTTGGATAGCATAGGGGTTAAAATTACTATTCCCACTCCAAAGAGTGCAACAGTAGGGAAAGCATTGGATAGCGTAGAGGTAAAAATTACTATTCCATCTCCAGTGGGTGCAACAGTAGGGAAAGCGTTGGATAGCGTAGGGGTAAAAATTACTATTCCCACTCCAGTGGCTGCAACAGTAGGGAAAGCGTTGGATAGCTTAGGGGTAAAAATTACAATTCCCACTCCAGTGGGTGCAACAGTAGGGAAAGCGTTGGATAGCGTAGGGTTTAAAATTACTATTCCCACTCCAGTGAATGCAACAGTAGGGAAAGTGTTGGATAGCGTAGGGGTAAAAATTACTATTCCCACTCCAAAGAGTGCAACAGTAGGGAAAGCGTTGGATAGCGTAGGGGTTTAAATTACTATTCCCACTCCAAAGAGTGCAGCAGTAGGGAAAGCATTGGATAGCGTAGAGGTAAAAATGACTATTCCCACTCCAGTGGGTGCAACAGTAGGGAAAGCGTTGGATAGCGTAGGGGTAAAAATTACTATTCCCACTCCAGTGGGTGCAACAGTAGGGAAAGTGTTGGATAGCATAGGGGTAAAAATTACTATTCCCACTCCAGTAGGTGCAACAGTAGGGAAAGCGTTGGATAGCGTAGTGGTTAAAATTACTATTCCCACTCCAGTGAGTGCAACCGTAGGGAAAGTGTTGGATAGCGTAGGGGTAAAAATTACTATTCCCACTCCAAAGAGTGCAGCAGTAGGGAAAGCATTGGATAGCGTAGTGGTTAAAATTACTATTCCCACTCCAGTGAGTGCAACCATAGGGAAAGTGTTGGATAGCGTAGGGGTAAAAATTACTATTCCCATTCCAAAGAGTGCAACAGTAGGGAAAGCGTTGGATAGCATAGGGGTTTAAATTACTATTCCCACTCCAAAGAGTGCAGCAGTAGGGAAAGCATTGGATAGCGTAGAGGTAAAAATTACTATTCCCACTCCAGTGGGTGCAACAGTAGGGAAAGCGTTGGATAGCGTAGGGGTAAAAATTACTATTCCCACTCCAGTGGGTGCAACAGTAGGGAAAGCGTTGGATAGCGTAGGGGTAAAAATTACTATTCCCACTCCAGTGGGTGCAACAGTAGGGAAAGCGTTGGATAGCGTAGGGTAAAAAATTAATTAAAAGTAATTACAAATTTAATATAATATAATAATTAATCAATTAAAATTACAAATTAAATTTAATTAGCAATTCTAATTTAATTAATTACCCATTAAATAAACAATACCAATAAATATGTTTGCATATTTAATTAATTATAAATAAATTACTTCCCACCCAATTCCCCTATAAACCCACAACCCACTACAGAAAATAAATTAGAAAAATTAACATAATTAACAATTAATCAATTAATTAAAAGTAATTGCCAAGTAAATTTTAATTAATTACCAAATAAAAATTAATTAACAAATAATTAAAAATGTATAACAATAAATACAATTACATATTTAATTAATTATTATTAAATTACTTCCCTCCCGATTCCCCTATAAACCCACAACCCGCTACAAAAAATAAATTAGAAAAATTAACATAATTAACAATTAATTAATTTAAATTAATTGCCGATTAGATTTTAATTAATTACCAAATACAAATTAATTAACAGATAATTAAAAAATTATAACAATAAATAAATTTACATATTTAATTAATTATTATTAAATTACTTCCCACCCTATTCCCCTATAAACCCACAACCCGCTACAGAATTAAATAACAAAAAAAAATTTAAATACAAATTTCATTAATTATTATTATTTATAACATAAATACACACTTTTCACACATATAATAACATAAAACACACTATAAAAAAATCAATATTATTAAAAATTAGATAATTTTAATAACCTATATTATATACTTTGCTATTTTACCTGTCTATATTTTTAACAGTCGATATTACTTTACTTACCTTAAAAACTATATTTTTGCTGTCTATATTCTGTCCAGTCGATATTTTGTCCAGTCGATATTTAAAACTCGATATTATGTCCAGTCGATATTTTGGAGTCGATATTTTGACTGTGCACCAATTACATGTAGTTGAACAGGTAGATCGAAAATACTTCAAAGGGACATCCTTTTTCTAGCCAATAATACAGTAATCCTGCAGAGAATTAAGAAAACATTAAGGGTCTCCACTGGTCTCACCTTATAAACAAGTAAGGAGTACCTACAAAGATTAGAGCACACCTACATAATAAAGCGAGATGTAATAATCACAGTCCATACAGGATCTGTAAATAAACGGCTAGCTCGATCCCAAGAGTTGAATGCTGTGCAAAACCTCACCGAAGAACAAACGCTGGATCCAGTTGAATAGATAAAGGTATATAGAAGTACCTATTAACATTGGGCAAATACAAAAAACAGCAGAGCATGGTAAAATATACTGTCACCGATGACCTGAAGTATTTAAAGAAAATATATTGAAAATAAGCATGTGCACACAAAAAAAACACTGGGTACAAGGGCAGATAAAAACCTGCATCATTGAATACCCATCAAAAAAAATGTGGGTCGCCGAACAAAAATGTGGCCACAGTCTTACCTTTACAAAGAAAACTGACCCGCTCCATCTTTGGTTTATAAGGACCCACCAGTAGGCAGGATGTGTTGAAGAAGAAGGGAGCAAATACCCCCAGAATAAAAAATTTGCTAGTATTAGCACCAAGAATGTTCAATTCTATTTAGGACACGGAGGCAAGGATTATGCTTTCTCTTTCTTTACTGCAATTCAACAGCAGCCAATTAAAACGTTTTTAACATACAATTGAAAACTACATTTCCCAGAACGCTTAGTATAATATCCACAAAGCATAGAGACTAGCCCTATAAATGACTCTCTTCCCATTAACACTTCCTCTTTCTTTGCCCAACGAGCATTGTCCATGACCTAATTGTCCATTCTCCCAACAACTTCGAACTTTGTCCAAACAGCAACCAAGAAAGATGCAGACCGAACTGCAGGCACCGTAGTGAAGACAGGAGAATACGCCTTCTGGTAAGAGCGATGAGATTGTTCATTCACCTTTCTGTTCTGCACCTAAAATAGAAAATTGTACTCGTAATAACCTAATAACCCTTGTTTCAGGGAGGGTAAAACATGACCGTTATCAATAATGAATGTACACTGGGCGTTTAAGTTTAAGACCCTCTGCACCACCATAAGATCCTATATGGGCAGGGCCCCCAAATCCTGAAGGGGCTCTGCACACTATATGTTCCATCCCGTGCCCTGCGCTCTGCCGACCAGCACTTGGTCTGCATTCCTGCTATGCGCAGATGTAGAGCAGGGGGGCACTCTTTCAAGGGGAGGGATGCTGCGCTTTGGAACTCCATTCCACTTACGGCCCGGAGCACACAGGATCATTGGGGCTTCAGGAAACTGATCAAAACCTGGCTCTTTTCTACCATCTAGCTTCCTTTACCTGGTCACGTAGTCTGCTAGAGCTGGGACACCCCGCTGCTGGGGTAGCCATGTGCTATATAAATGCGTCTAACATAACATAACATAATCCCCACCTCCGTGACCTTAATAGACTTAAAAATTCTTGGTGCGAATGCTAGCAATTTTTTTATTCTATTACAGGACTGGAGGCTTCGGAGTATGCTTGTTTAACCCTTATCCAGAACCACAGAAGCAACATCGCCCACAGGTTTATAATAAAATTGTTTTAATGTAGAGCTAGACGACCAATCAGCTGCTCTCATTATATCATGTATACTGGTACCTAAAATAAAAGATTTAGAGGCCATAGCTCCTCTCACAGAGTGCGCTCCAAATAAGTCTGTGTCAATGCCTGCCTCTGACATTACATACTGGAGCAACCTGGCAATAGTAGTAGAGGTAACATGCTTGAAAGGTTTTTGTAAAGCATTTAGCAACCTTGAACAACCTACTGGTCTGATAGACTGTGTACATTCCTCAAACACCTTGACACATTTCACTACACACAATTTATCATTCAATGGAAAAGCATTGTAATCAATGAACCTGGAGAAAGTTTTAGTTCAAGCAGAAATTACAAATGACATTCCCTCAGGAGAAAATATCCTACCATTTAAATCCAAAACCCTAACATTAGAGACACGGCGGCATGCCAATAAATATAGAAGCATACCCAATTTTGCAGACAATTGTTTCCTTGAGAGTAACTCATTGCTAGGCCAGTTATCAAATAAATTCAAAACTTTAGACACATCCCAGAAAGAATACTTAGGTGGATTCACCACACATATTCCGTTTAGGAGTTTATAAACCACCGGATGCATACCTACCGGTTTTCATCAATGTGCATATGCCCCTCAGAAATGGCAGATCGCAAATTGTGAACCGACCTATACGATAGACCATCAGATGCCTTTTTGGACCAAAAATGTATATTGTGGGAGAGATCCGCCTCCACGGGATCCAGGTGCTTCTCCAAGCACCATCCCTGCCACGCTCTCCATGCAAAACCAAATTGTTTCCTGGTAGAGGGAGTCCAGGCTTGTTGGATGAAGCTTGAAGCTTCTTCCGAAATTCCAGGCAACACCCACTATGGCCTGAATGCCTCAAGGCCATCAGGGATAATTGCCCCTCTAGAACTAGAGGGTGCAATTCTCCCTGAGGGCCCTGGAGAATCATCGGGAAGGAAGAAGGATGAAGAGGGAAGTCGCACGTCAGTTCCAACAGCTCTGGAAACCAAGGTAATAATAATAATAATCCACATTTGTATAGCGCACAATCACCCGTTAGGGTCTCTAGGCGCTGGGGGCCATCGGGAAGATTAAGCAAGCTATTGCCCAGAGTCGCATGGTGCTGGGCTAACCTGCCGCCGGAGCCGGGGATCGAACCGTGATCCCCAGATTCCAGCGTCAGTCGCCCTGGCCGCGGCGCCACACCTCTCTTGAGCCTTCCATACCGGGGTGATTAGTACTAGCTCCGCTCTCTGCAGAGCGATCTGGTTCGCTACTCTGGGTATCAAGACAAAGGGGGGAAAGGCGTAATTGACTGTCTTCAACCAATACTGCGTGAAGGCATCCGTGTGATAGGGGCCCCAAAGTGACTGAGTTATTTGGAAGTAATCTGGATGGAGCTTCCAGTCGCTGTAATCCTTCAAGTGACGGGAGTTCCAATCTGCTATTGTGTTGTCCCTCCCCGGAAGGTATTCTGCTACCACCGTTATTTGGTGAGCAAGGCAGTAATGGTTGTAGTCTTTGGCGATCTCTGCCAACATCGGGGACTTTGTACCCCCCAAGCTTGTTTATATATAAATCACCGCAGAGATGTTGTCCATCCGCAAGAGGATGCAGCACTATACCATCCTGGGTGAGAGAGTGCGAATCGCAAATGTATCCGCCAGGAGCTTGAGACAGTTGATGTGTAATGATAACTCATGGAGAGACCATCTGCTCCCTGTGGTAATCTCCCTGCATCGAGTCCCCCAACCCGATCGGTTGGCATCAGATTCTATGACTATCTCCGGGCGAGAGCCGAAGATTGCCCGGCCGTTCCAGGCATCCACGTGGGCTAGCCACCATTTGACCTCCTCCCGGACTTCGTCCGTGAGCGGAACCTGGTCCGAGTAAGACAGCCCCTTCTGAAGGTGCTGGATCTTGAGACGCTGAAGGGCCTGATAATGCAATGGTCCCGAAAATATCGCCTGTATGGAGGAAGCTAAAGGGCCTAGTAAGCGCGCAATCGCCCATAGAGACATGACTTCTGCACCGAGAGTCTTTCTCAATTCTTTCTTCAGATCTCTCAACTTGAGCTTGGGCAACTGGAGTTGGGCCGCCTGGGAATTGATCACAAACCCTAAGAACTCCAGTGACTGCGCTGGGACCAGAACAGATTTTGTCTTGCTTATTACAAAACCCAGATTCTCTAATAGAGACAATTTCAATTGCAAATGCTGCAATGCTAGGGAAGCGGAGGGAGCAATTATCAGTATGTCGTCCAGGTAAATGATTAACCGAATACCCTGCTCCCGGAGATGAGCGGTCCCTGGCTTCATCAACTTGGTGAAATACCAAGGAGCTGAGTAAAGACCAAAAGGCAGAACCAAATATTCCAGACGTCTGCCTCGCCATTGCCATTGGAACTGTAGGAACTGCCGGTGAGGGGGAAAAATTGGGACCGTCAGGTATCTTTGAGGTCTAGACCGATCATCCAGTCCCTCTGTCTCAAAATGTCTGTCAGAAGATGGATCCCTTCCATCTTGAAATGTCTGTACAGGACAAAGGAGTTGAAATCTTTCAGGTTTAGCACTAGCCTGTAACCCCTGCCTCTCTTCAGGACTAGGAAGACATTGCTGCAGAAAACCAGGGGCCTGTTGTCACAATAGGCTACCGCATGTTTCTCCAGCAAGTCTGCTATTTTGTGATCTATAAAAAGTCTGTCTTGTTGGGAAAAAGACAGAGGGGGTGGAACAACACTCTAAAGAGGTGATTGAAAGAAGTCTATGAGGAATCCCTAGACCGTCTGTAATACCCAGGCATCCTGAGTAATGACTGGCCAATTGTCGAGGAAATGGCAAATGCGACCCCCCAGGGGACATAGAGATAGAGGCATTGGTCTTACCTGCAGTAATCTGAAGCAGGAAGTTTCCCCTCTGTCCTCCACGTGGTACCGGCTACGACTAAAACGTCTTGTGGGGTAGAACGTGCCGCCTCTACCACGGCCGTCACTTCCTCTGGGAGGGCCTTGATGATACTGGCGGCCTGGTGAGCGGCCCCTGCCTCGCTCGGCCCAACCAAAAAGGCCAGCTTGGAATTTCCGCTTGATATTTGATTGGGCCTTGTCCAGAGAGGTGGAGGTCCCGAGGTATTGGGAGACGTCTTTAACAAACCTCTCACCAAACAACAATCCTTACGCCGAGGGGCCTGGTTCCGCCGAGGCCAATTCGACAAGGTTACTGTCCATGCGCATGATAAGGGACTTCCTGCTCTCAGTGGCAATAGCACACTTCGTGTTTCCAAGGAAACAGATGGCTCGCTGGGTCCATCCCGCGAGGATGTCAGGGTCAATTGGTGCACCGGTCCACCAAGGCCATTTCTAAAATCTTTGCCTGAGGCCCAGTGGTATGCAAGAGTTTATCTTGGCAACCGCGCCAGGCACAGTCAATGCCCTTTTTGGGATCCTTACAAATTTCTTCAAAAAGGCTAGCATATTGGGATCAATGTCAGGCGTTTCGCCACTTTATCCAGGACGTCCTGACAGGGGGACTCGGATCTCAACCTGCTCCGAACTTCCCTATCGAAACTTCGCCTCAGATTTTGCTGCAAATAGTCTGCCTCCTCCGGCGGAGGAGCCCAATCTGAGGACCTCGAATGGATGATGTCTTGCGGGTTAAAGTCAAAGGGATTTGCTGTCTGGTAAAGGGCTGAGGACAGGGAATCGATGGAAACCCTCTTAGCCTTCTTTTTCTTAGGGGAAGTAGTATGCCCTGTAGAATCCGTGTCGGTATCCATGTCAGTGTCATACGCCTTCTTAGAAGAGGATGGACCAGGCTCTGAGGACCCAGAATATTGATGATCCGATGAGGAGGGAGGTGGTATCTTAGTCAGGGCCAGCGCGTGCGGCCAGCTGGAAGCCTTTAGTTGGAGCTGCTCCCCCCGAGGAGCACGCTGCTGGTTTCAATGACTCCTGAGAGTGCATCCCATGCCGCTGTGCAAAGTTTTCAAGTTGCGCAGTAATGGGTTTGAGGGCGGCTGTGAGCGCCTTGTTGACCGTCTGGGGAACCGTCACCTCCACCGCCTTATTGACGGACTGATGCATCTAAGGCATCAACCAGGTTGTCTTCCAGGAGGGGGCCATCCTTCTCCTCATAATACCCATATTCGTCCTCCTCAAAATAGGCCCAGTCTTCCTTCGCTAGTGGATATCTTGCGATTGCGACAAATAATTTGCCAAGGATAAATAATTCCAAAGGAATTGGTCGAGGGGGAGCAACCCTTAGTGTAAGTAAAACTTCTACTGCGCCTCAGCAAAGCTGTCCAAAAAAATTATAGCAGCCCACAGAGGGCATCAGGGAGCCAATCTGTTCCAAAAGCCTGCACTCAGCTTGGGCCGTCCTGATTATGCAGCCCAGGAATAGATGTCCGGAAGATAGGTGAAGAAACAACCTGTGCTCCAATGCGTGTTTGAAAATGCGGGCGGAGCAAGGAGGAAACGAAGTTGAGCATCACGTAGCCCAAAACCAGCCCAATTGGGCTATGCAACGTCTGGCTCCAGAGTAACACGGGCCCATACGAGGAAAGGCACCGTGAACCGCTTCAGAGCTTGCAGTAAGTGTGGGCAGCCACGTAGGGGTAAAGGCTAGGCCTGGGCGAAGCACTACGCTCCGCTCGCGGAGTTTGCGAAGTTTTTGCAACTTCGCACTACGCGAGCGGCACGTAGCACAGTGCGAACATGCGTAGTGCAGCGTAGCGTAGTGCAGCGCTCATTTTTTGCTTGTTCGCGGTCCTGAACGTCATGTTCGCGACCACGAGCAAGCAAAATGACATCCCGGCGAGATTCTTGCTTGTTCGCGGTCCTGAACGTCATGTTCGCGACCACGAGCAAGCAACGCTCAACGCGAGGAGGTCAGGTTTTTCATTGTGAGTGGTTGCGCATGCTCGCGACCGCTCTCAATGAGAAACTACCTGTTCGCGTTGAGAAAGCTGCCGCTCGAGTAATAATCTCCTCGAGCAGCAGAAAACTACAGCTCGCACTGTGCAAGATGCCGTTTTCAATGCTTGCACAGTGCCGGATGCTTGTTCGCACTGTGCAATCATTGAAAACACATCTTGCACAGTGCGAACATGCTACTACGCAGCTCGCGTAGTGCTACGTGAAGTTCGCGTAGTGCGAAGTGCACTTCGCGTAGCTTCGCGTAGCACTACTTCGCGAACTACGCCCACCCCTAGTAAAGGCACTCTGATGGGGGTGAGACGCATCAGAGAACTCCTAGCACGCTCGCCATCATCCGACTACCCTGAGGGAAAAACCTTCCCGATACTCATGCTGCACGCTGCCGCCGAGGCGCGACTCAAAGCACAACAAAACAGTGCAAACAAGTAAGTCAGTAATACGCAATTATAATGCCTTTTATGTGCTAAATAATCAACAAAAAAACACACATTAGAGTCTATAACAATGAACCCTGAAGTAAAGGTAAACAAAGTCGCAACACATAATTCATCGGCGAGCAGCAAAGAAAGAGGAAATGTTCATGGGAAGCGAGTCATTTATAGGGCTAGTCTCTATGGTTTGTAGATGTTATACTAAGCATTCTGGGAAATGCTGTTTTCAATTGTATGTTTAAAACGTTTTAATTGGCTGCTGTTAAATTGCAGTAAAGAAAGAGAAAGCATAATCTGAAGCCTCCGGTGCTTTAATAGAATTCTCCACTCATGAGTGTAACCGGAATCACCTGTGGTTGCAGACGTTACAATGGAAGTAAATATTTGGAACCAGTGGATTTTCTGGGCCGCCATGTTGGAAGTATGGTACTTCTGTGGTTGCCAATAACCTAAACAGGCGACCCTTGGGAGCAGCGGTAATATATATATATACACATAAAAGATAATATGTTCTCTGATATATCATGTATAGAGATAACCGATAAAAGGTAAGAAGAAAAAGTGAAAGAAAACTCCTTGATTGGTCTTAAAAGTAAAATACGATCACAGACCACCCTGAGTCACAAGAGCAGGCAAAATTGAAGGGACGCCATTAAATAGCTGTGATAGAAAGGTGGATGGGATAAAAAACAACATCCCTCAAGTGGCGGGATGGATAAGTACATTCTAACTGACTTTTTGGGAGATCATGAGTACATGCTACTCCTCAATATGACAAGAATATATTCTATATAGGGGAAATTAATAATAATGTAAGATTGTTAAAGGATAGTAAAGGCGTAAGTACTGTATTCTAAAAAAATATGCATGATATAGACAATATACATTTAAAAAAGAAAAATAGAGAGTAAACTGAATAATTAGGAGATGCTTTATGTTGTGTGCAACTGTGAATGTTATTTCCCCTGGGTTGCTTCCCCTTATTTATATTTCATTGGCCCTCTCCTTTGTCTTGACTTGTGCCCAGCACGTTGCCACGAGGGTGGTGTACCTGGACGAGAGTAGGTAAACTACTTGACAACTATTGTGTATTATTTTGATTTCTTTTCACAATTTTCATTTGCTATTATTTTCTTAGACTTTTGTATAGTATTTTGACACAAGAAGCCTATTTTCACTATTTCTTTTGGTTAATTGGTCAGCTAGTACATTGTATCCCTAGTGTCTTATCTGTTTTTGTGTTACGATGGAAAGTAAGAAAATCTTTGGCTTCAGTGATAAGGACTTCTTCAAACTGATAGGCCAGACTAGTGTCACCAATAAATCCCCTACAGCTGCAAGAGGAAGCAATGACAAATGATTGAAATTATTGAATCTGAAAAAGAAAGCCAAAAGGGCTGAATCACATGCAGAGTTCATGTTAGAATACCTCAAAGCAGAAGTAATCCCCAATGGTCTAAGAACCAAGAACGTTCCCGGACTCTTTGTAGAGATCAGAAATGTTTTGGAGAAATGGTCACTTATTGCTAAATGCTGTTCTTGGGATCTAATGATCCTAATTATAGAAACAGCAAGGGAAATGGTAGATACTCTGCTTAAGGAATTTGCAGAAACTGAAGAAAGTCTGAAAAATAATAACAGTTTAGAGGAAGCCAAAAAAAGAACAGAAGTTCATTTGGAATTGTACTCCTTTAATGAATATCTTAGTAAAAAGAAAACCAATAAACTTAAAAAAGATATTTGATTTTTTTCAGAATAAGGGTCTGTCCATACTTGGGCACAATATTACAATATCCCCAAAGACAACATTAGTCACACTGATTATCAGCACTAGTCAAATGTGCATTTTTTTTACATTTACAGATACTTCTAATTCAGAAGGAGAGGGTGGATCCAATCAATTTAATTAATATGGGAATAGAAGGGAACAATTTAAAGGCTCAAATAGAAATAACCGTTTTTTAGGGAATCAACGGGGAACACCGAGAACAAGGTTCAGGAATCAAACATGGGGCCAAAACCAACATTCAGAGAACACACCTCATTACCATCAAACCAGACAACATCCGTATTGGAGGGATTGACCCCCCATGCAGAATTCCATCCCGGTGTTCAATTTATCCTCTGTTGAACTAGATAAACAGTCCCTGGAACTTTTATCCAAAGAGCTGTCATTTGTCCCTGGTTCCAACATTAATACAGTTGAGCTCTGTCAAGACATCCATATCATTTTCCGTAAGTTTTTCTTGGATTCTAACCCCACTACCTCCTATAATGGATCAGGACTCAAGCCTCCATCCACCTTTACACCCACTGTGGATGAACTAGGTTAAGAGTTGAAAAAGTGGCATATGTGAAAATACAAACCATGCTCAGATATGTACCAAAACCCCCTTACAATGTAAGCATTCAAGAGAATACTGCCCTTAACAGATTACATAAAAGCAGAGAAATATCTGTGAAACTGTGTGATATAGGGGGCGGTATTGTGCTAAATGATACCGAAAACTATAAAAGCAAAATGCTAGCCATGCTGAATATCCCTGACCACTATGCCAAGGTAAGAAACAATCAAAACACAAGAAAGTGGCCTGGTCAGAATTATTGTAGGTATGCCATGTTGAGTCAAAAAACCATTAACAACACTGTGGTGATAGCACTGGGCTAGGAAAAGTTCCCATCAGCCCACCCATCTGGTGGAGTATCGTCACGTGGGAGATATATCATAAATCCAATGCTTGATCAAGGCACCTAAGAATGGTGCAAAGATGGATTTTGTTGATGTAATCTTAGACCACAGTGCTTCACTGGTGAAGCCAATGGAGTGCAGTGCGCGTGAGAGGTGAACGTGAAACTAAAATTGACTCTAAGGACCAAAAATAAGTTTAATAGGCATGGTACTAAGGTCAAATCTAAAAACACAGCCCAGTAGTTTTGAAAGAATAACTACATCAAGGCACGGTGTGGTGTGGTCGACATGTTTCAGCTAGATTGACATAATGGTCCTAGCTTTCTTCAGGACCTAGTGAATACTGCGACTGCAAATTGAAGTAAAGTAGATTTACAACAACGGTGAATTTGTGCACTGTAAATAATGGATAAATCCTACCAGTTACTCTGAGCCCAGATGTATACTGGTGATGATCCAATCATACCGTGTTTCCTAAAACAAGGAGAGAAGTGTTCAATTCATAGCATGTAAAATGAAAAAACAACAGGCATACAAACAATGCGGTGGAGAAGGTCTCCCCGTAACACAGCAATTGTTAATAATATTACTGGATTAGTGTATGTATATCACACAAAACATTTTTTTTAAACTTTCAACACTTACCCAACGTTATGTGGGAGTGTGCCTCACCTCACCCGGTCACCCACTCGGGAATAGGGAGGCCCCGCTCTGTCAGAATGGAAACAATTTTGAAAGACCTCAGAAAAATCAGGGGTAATGTAGTCCAATTGGTTACATGTTTCCAAGTTAGCACTGACAAAACCTAGTTATAAAAAGGAGATTCAACCTCAACTGAACAAGTGGGGCTGGCCATACAGGACAAGCATGATGGAAGGGTAGGTTTTGAGCTTAAATTATGTGGCAATGCAATGTACACGAATATCAGAAAAATGGTAAGTATAAGAATTCTCAAAATCAAAAGGAAAATTAGCGAGCTCACTGGGGCAAGAATGGGGCGTCCTACCTGTCCGTCGGTACCTCTACACCAACATCCGAGAGGGAGTGGAGGTAACTGGCAGGGCGGCGCGCCTGTCTTTTTATACCCAAGTAGATTGATTAACGAGCTTCAGCTGTGCATAAGTGGGCGTGTGATGCCAAAGATCGCGCTGTAAGAAAGGAGCGCATTCGCGTCATGTAGAGACGCTACATACTTGACTCATGCGTGGTAGTAATCAGGGTGGGATCATCACAGAAGACGCGCTGTTGTTTAAGTGCGCATGCGTCCGCTAAAGACGTAAGCACTATGCACATGCGCCCTAGATTTCACTTGTCTCAGAGCTCATTCGACCCAAATGAACAAAATGTTCATGGCGCGCTTCTGCGCAGTGTGTTTATTACGCGCATGCGCCTTGGAAATGGAGCATCTAGTGTTTGTGGACACTAATGTATGTAGTGTTCGCGGTGCGCTTCAACTCATTATTTTAAGATGTGTGACACTTCATATGATATATTGTGTCGGGTGACATTTAAACGACGTGCTAAGGTAACAAGGCACAAGTGTCAAATGTTTTTAGAAGGTATGGTGCAAGTTTATGTATTTTGTGCAAAATTACCGCCTGAAAAAATTGCATATCTTTTTGGAGAAAACATCTGGCAAGTGGGCACATTAATTGTATTTTGTAGACACCCTTGTCCACACCAGACCTCGGATTTGTAACACTGACAACTCTGGAAACTTATGGGATCTTCCACCGGTTTCTGGCCACTATCCGTGTGGATCATGTAGTGCTTGCCCCCAGACGGTTAAAACCAAGACAGTCGACATAGGATCAGGTAGAACGTGGGTCCTTAAGAAACACACAAATTGTAACACTGACAACGTTATCTATTTGATTACCTGTCCATGCTCCCTAAGATATATCGGCTACACCACCAGAAAAATTAAATTAAGAATTGGGGAACACAAAAGTACCATCAGGTGTCGTAAACAGGCCACCAAACTCACCAATCATTTCCTTGATGCTAGACACTCAGCTGATGAAATGAAGTGGCTTATTCTTGAGCAGCCCTATATCCCTCCTCACATCAGTGACACATCTAAGTTCCTATTTAAGAAAGAACAGAAATGGATTTTCCATTTGGAAAGCCATATCAAGGGGCTTAATGATGACATACCCTGGACATCATTATAAGTAAACTATGCGTCCATTTTAGGAGATACTCTGACAATATTACAGTATCCATCTACTTCCCTAGCTAGTACCTTGGGGGTATTACTCTACATGACAAATTTGTCTACACAGACAATTTTGTCTGCACATTTATTTTGTTTGCTCTCCTTTTCTACAAAAATACAATTAATGTGCCCACTTGCCAGATGTTTTCTCCAAAAAGATATGCAATTTTTTCAGGCGGTAATTTTGCACAAAATACATAAACTTGCACCATACCTTCTAAAAACATTTGACACTTGTGCCTTGTTACCTTAGCACGTCGTTTAAATGTCACCCGACACAATATATCATATGAAGTGTCACACATCTCAAAATAATGAGTTGAAGCGCACCGCGAACACTACATACATTAGTGTCCACAAACACTAGATGCTCCATTTCCAAGGCGCATGCGCGTAATAAACACACTGCGCAGAAGCGCGCCATGAACATTTTGTTCATTTGGGTCGAATGAGCTCTGAGACAAGTGAAATCTAGGGCGCATGTGCATAGTGCTTACGTCTTTAGCGGACGCATGCGCACTTAAACAACAGCGCATCTTCTATGAGGATCCCACCCTGATTACTACCACGCATGAGTCAAGTATGTAGCGTCTCTACATGACGCGAATGCGCTCCTTTCTTACAGCGCGATCTTTGGCATCACACGCCCACTTATGCACAGCTGAAGCTCGTTAATCAATCTACTTGGGTATAAAAAGACAGGCGCGCCGCCCTGCCAGTTACCTCCACTCCCTCTCGGATGTTGGTGTAGAGGTACCGACGGACAGGTAGGACGCCCTATTCTTGCCCCAGTGAGCTCGCTAATTTTCCTTTTGATTTTGAGAATTCTTATACTTACCATTTTTCTGATATTCGTGTACATTGCATTGCCACATAATTTAAGCTCAAAACCTACCCTTCCATCATGCTTGTCCTGTATGGCCAGCCCCATTTGTTCAGTTGAGGTTGAATCTCCTTTTTATAACTAGGTTTTGTCAGTGCTAACTTGGAAACATGTAACCAATTGGACTGCATTACCCCTGATTTTTCTGAGGTCTTTCAAAATTGTTTCCATTCTGACAGAGCGGGGCCTCCCTATTCCCGAGTGGGTGACCGGGTGAGGTGAGGCACACTCCCACATAACGTTGGGTAAGTGTTGAAAGTTAAAAAAAAAATTTTTGTGTGATATACATACACTAATCCAGTAATATTATTAACAATTGCTGTGTTACGGGGAGACCTTCTCCACCGCATTGTTTGTATGCCTGTTGTTTTTTCATTTTACATGCTATGAATTGTACACTTCTCTCCTTGTTTTAGGAAACACGGTATGATTGGATCATCACCAGTATACATCTGGGCTCAGAGTAACTGGTAGGATTTATCCATTATTTACAGTGCACAAATTCACCGTTGTTCTAAATCTACTTTACTTCAATTTGCAGTCGCAGTATTCACTAGGTCCTGAAGAAAGCTAGGACCATTATGTCCATCTAGCTGAAACATGTCGACCACACCGTGCCTTGATGTAGTTATTCCTTCAAAACTACTGGCCTGTGTTTTTAGATTTGACCTTAGTACCATGCCTATTAAACTTATTTTTGGTCCTTAGAGTCAATTTTAGTTTCACGTTCACCTCTCACGCGCACTGCACTCCATTGGCATCACCAGTGAAGCACTGTGGTCTAAGATTACATCAACAAAATCCATCTTTGCACCATTCTTAGGTGCCTTGATCAAGCATTGGATTTATGATATATCTCCCACGTGACGATACTCCACCAGATGGGTGGGCTGATGGGAACTTTTCCTAGCCCAGTGCTATCACCACAGTGTTGTTAATGGTTTTTTGACTCAACATGGCATACCTACAATAATTCTGACCAGGCCACTTTCTTGTGTTTTGATAGTAGCTATAGGGGCCTAAGTCGCCTTGGTCGTTTAAATTGCCCTTCTGACCCTCCACCACCCTAATTTTTTCAGTATTTAGAGCAACTTCTTGTTGCGGGTCTTTCTGTATTAAACAATATCTTTTGATAGGGTATATCCCTTTTGCTCACCTAGTTTATTGCTTTTGGAGATTCCCTCTTGAACTATGGCTGACTTTGCTGGACTAGCATTTGATGATGACATGCTTAAAATTATTTTAGATGAAAACCCTTGTCCATTGGGTTCATTGCCTGAGACTCCCAACATAGCTAAGGATGACTGGCTTACGCTGCTCAACCTAAAAAAATCACACACACGTACCTCTATCCATGGAACCATTATGGCACAATATCTTAGAGGAAAATGTGCCCCGACAGGCCTTATAGTTACTAATACACCTAGGCTCTTCTTGACCGATAACATTTTTCTACGTGATTGGTCCCTTATAGCGTGGCGATGTACACGGGATTGGCTGATATTGATTATCAGTACGGCCAAAAGGGTAGCTGATGCTATCCTTATTGACATCCAGATACTTGAAGGGCAGATTCAGGCCACGTGTAGTACTTTATTTAAGAAACATCTAGACGAAACCAACAAAGCTAATAAAGACTACAAGGATAACATCTTGACTGGCAAAATGGATAAATTCAAGAAAGACCTTGCACGATTTTCTTTAGTCAAGGTTTATCCATACACCAGTGATGACTATGTAGCTCCAAGTTTCAACAGTAAGGGAAGACAGTCATCCTCTGGCTCCGATTCTAACTCAAGTGATTCAGGGACACCTAGCCATACTGGTATCTATCCCAGAGGGGTTGGTCAACAACAACGACCATTCAAAAGAGGAGGCCGCCAGAGAGGCGGCATGTATAATCAACATCCAGGCAACTATCACAATCCCGGTCCGTGGTGGCCACCCGGCCCTTGGGGCTTCCAACCACCACCACCATTTGCACAACAGCTGAATTCTTATCAGTATCCTCAGTTTTTCCCGGATCAGTCTTTTTTAGGGCGTGGCCGGGCCCAAAACCGAGGCAGAAGAAGAGGACCTCAGACTGTACAGTGGGAGGCCGATCAGACATTCCCCAACACCCGGAGCAGGAAAGCAGCTCAACAGAGCACCAGCTCAGAGACGAGCGGAACTTAATAGTCAATCTGAGTTCCCGAGCACTGACAACTGTAGAACATACAGTCCTTGGAAAGGGATTGGGCTTTGTACCTACTAATCATGGAGATCCTTTTCTCATGAGAACTGAACTTGAGAAGTTCTTTCGTAAGATACGGCTTTTTTTCTTTTTCAAAGATAAAACTGATAACTCTCAACCTGGCGATACAATACCTATAAATACAGGATTACGTCCAATTTCCACCTTCACTCCCTTGAGTCATCAGGTTCCATCTCATGTCACCACCTTTGAACAGGCAGTCAGACATGATGTCTCTCAATTGCAAGACAGTGACCGTCGGATCTTCCATAATTTTTCCAAATTAGAACAACAGGCCCTCAAGTGTCTCTCGCAAGACCCGTCCATCATTATAAAATCTGCGGACAAAGGGGGAGCCACGGTAATCATGGATTTGATCCAATACCGACAGGAATGCTTGAGACAATTAAATAATGATACATTTTATCAACGCCTGACTGAGGACCCCACTCCACATCTACTCACTGAAATCAAAACTTTAGTAGATGAAGGTAACATTGAAGGTTGGATTACACCCCAGGAAGCTAGGTTTCTAGTCACAGAGAAACCAACTATTCCGGGCTTTTACTGTCTACCCAAAATTCACAAAGCCACAAGACCACCACCAGGACGTCCCATAATTTCAGGGATCGGTTCTCTTCTGGAACCCCTGTCAACCTTTGTGGATTTCTTTCTGAGACCACTGGTCAAGAAGATGCCGACATACTTAGAGGATACAGCAGATGTCCTGAGACTTTTACCAACTGTAGAGTATAATGTAGAGACTGATCTGTTGGTCAGTTTTGACGTAGAGTCGCTCTACACCTGTATACCTCAGCAAGATACATTAGACACCATCAGAAGTCTGTAGTCAGCGGAGGATCTTGACAGTATCACTCCTGTCAATTTCATCTTATCTTGTGCAGAACTGGCTATGACAAAAAACTTCTTCAAGTTTGAAGATCAACTGTTCCTTCAAATCTCCGGGACCTCTATGGGGAGTGTTTTTGCCCCCAGCCTCGCTAACCTCTATATGCACCAATTCGAACAAAATCATGTCCTCAACCACAGCAACCCATTCTTTGATCATCTGGTGCTGTGGAAGAGGTATATAGATGATGTTCTGGTGGTATGGCGGGGCTCAGTCCCTGAAATCCAAGCTTTCCATCTCTGGCTCAATTCGTGCAATCAACATCTAAACTTCACGCTAGAGTACAGTCATGAGAGACTCGCCTTCCTGGACTTATCTATCTTTCCAGAAGCTGGTGGGCTTCAAAGTGAGCTTTTCACGAAGCCAATGGCGAGGAACTCACTTCTGCTTTTCAATAGCCATCACCCAAGTTCCCTAAGGGAAAATCTCCCGGTAGGCCAGTTCCTCCGTGTCAGGAGGAACTGTTCATCAAGAGATCTCTTCAACAAGCATGCTACTGTACTAGCCACCCAACTCCAGGATCGTCAATATCCAAAAAACCTTGTAAAAAGAGCATGGAAACGTGCTTCGAATAACAACCGTGAGGCACTGATTGAAAGACGACCAGCCAAACCACCTTTGGAACGACTCACGTTTGTCAGCACGTTCAATGCATTGTCAAATACCATCCAAAAAACAGTTCGCAAACATTGGGGGATTCTCAATACCACCAACGCTAACATCCCCGCACCTCTATTTGCATTCAAAAGAGCACCAAGCCTACGAGACACCCTTGTCTACACCAGACCTCGGATTTGTAACACTGACAACTCTGGAAACTTATGGGATCTTCCACCGGTTTCTGGCCACTATCCGTGTGGATCATGTAGTGCTTGCCCCCAGACGGTTAAAACCAAGACAGTCGACACAGGATCAGGTAGAACGTGGGTCCTTAAGAAACACACAAATTGTAACACTGACAACGTTATCTATTTGATTACCTGTCCATGCTCCCTAAGATATATCGGCTACACCACCAGAAAAATTAAATTAAGAATTGGGGAACACAAAAGTACCATCAGGTGTCGTAAACAGGCCACCAAACTCACCAATCATTTCCTTGATGCTAGACACTCAGCTGATGAAATGAAGTGGTTTATTCTTGAGCAGCCCTATATCCCTCCTCACATCAGTGACACATCTAAGTTCCTATTTAAGAAAGAACAGAAATGGATTTTCCATTTGGAAAGCCATATCAAGGGGCTTAATGATGACATACCCTGGACATCATTATAAGTAAACTATGCGTCCATTTTAGGAGATACTCTGACAATATTACAGTATCCATCTACTTCCCTAGCTAGTACCTTGGGGGCATTACTCTACATGACAAATTTGTCTACACAGACAATTTTGTCTGCACATTTATTTTGTTTGCTCTCCTTTTCTACAAAAATACAATTAATGTGCCCACTTGCCAGATGTTTTCTCCAAAAAGATATGCAATTTTTTCAGGCGGTAATTTTGCACAAAATACATAAACTTGCACCATACCTTCTAAAAACATTTGACACTTGTGCCTTGTTACCTTAGCACGTCGTTTAAATGTCACCCGACACAATATATCATATGAAGTGTCACACATCTTAAAATAATGAGTTGAAGCGCACCGCGAACACTACATACATTAGTGTCCACAAACACTAGATGCTCCATTTCCAAGGCGCATGCGCGTAATAAACACACTGCGCAGAAGCGCGCCATGAACATTTTGTTCATTTGGGTCGAATGAGCTCTGAGACAAGTGAAATCTAGGGCGCATGTGCATAGTGCTTACGTCTTTAGCGGACGCATGCGCACTTAAACAACAGCGCGTCTTCTATGATGATCCCACCCTGATTACTACCACGCATGAGTCAAGTATGTAGCGTCTCTACATGACGCGAATGCGCTCCTTTCTTACAGCGCGATCTTTGGCATCACACGCCCACTTATGCACAGCTGAAGCTCGTTAATCAATCTACTTGGGTATAAAAAGACAGGCGCGCCGCCCTGCCAGTTACCTCCACTCCCTCTCGGATGTTGGTGTAGAGGTACCGACGGACAGGTAGGACGCCCCATTCTTGCCCCAGTAAGCTCGCTAATTTTCCTTTTGATTTTGAGAATTCTTATACTTACCATTTTTCTGATATTCGTGTACATTGCATTGCCACATAATTTAAGCTCAAAACCTACCCTTCCATCATGCTTGTCCTGTATGGCCAGCCCCATTTGTTCAGTTGAGGTTGAATCTCCTTTTTATAACTAGGTTTTGTCAGTGCTAACTTGGAAACATGTAACCAATTGGACTACATTACCCCTGATTTTTCTGAGGTCTTTCAAAATTGTTTCCATTCTGACAGAGCGGGCCTCCCTATTCCCGAGTGGGTGACCGGGTGAGGTGAGGCACACTCCCACATAACGTTGGGTAAGTGTTGAAAGTTTAAAAAAAATGTTTTGTTTGATATACATACACTAATCCAGTAATATTATTAACAATTGCTGTGTTACGGGGAGACCTTCTCCACCGCATTGTTTGTATGCCTGTTGTTTTTTCATTTTACATGCTATGAATTGTACACTACTCTCCTTGTTTTAGGAAACACGGTATGATTGGATCATCACCAGTATACATCTGGGCTCAGGGTAACTGGTAGGATTTATCCATTATTTACAGTGCGCAAATTCACCGTTGTTCTAAATCTACTTTACTTCAATTTGCAGTCGCAGTATTCACTAGGTCCTGAAGAAAGCTAGGACCATTATGTCCATCTAGCTGAAACATGTCGACCACACCACACCGTGCCTTGATGTAGTTATTCTTTCAAAACTACTGGGCTGTGTTTTTAGATTTGACCTTAGTACCATGCCTATTAAACTTATTTTTGGTCCTTAGAGTCAATTTTAGTTTCACGTTCACCTCTCACGCGCACTGCACTCCATTGGCATCACCAGTGAAGCACTGTGGTCTAAGATTACATCAACAAAATCCATCTTTGCACCATTCTTAGGTGCCTTGATCAAGCATTGGATTTATGATATATCTCCCACGTGACGATACTCCACCAGATGGGTGGGCTGATGGGAACTTTTCCTAGCCCAGTGCTATCACCACAGTGTTGTTAATGGTTTTTTGACTCAACATGGCATACCTACAATAATTCTGACCAGGCCACTTTCTTGTGTTTTGATAGTAGCTATAGGGGCCTAAGTCGCCTTGGTTGTTTAAATTGCCCTTCTGACCCTCCACCACCGTAATTTTTTCAAGTTAAGAAACAACTCAGAAAAAAGGATTAAGATGGAAATGTTGAACATTACAACGGCCGCTATGGATGAGGGCATCATTTGTGGACATAATTTGTGGACCTTAATAGGACATATGCTCAGACACCTTTGATATATGGGGAACTAAAAACCCATAAAGATTCTGATGACCCTCCCCTTGGACCTAGTGGGCCCGATTCACAGAACTTACTTAAGACAAAATCCTAAACTTACAACCATTTTGGTATTCACAGAAGGCACTTACTCATTTTGGTATTCACAGAAGGCACTTACTCATTTCGGTATTCACAGAAGTTAGGAGTCCTAACTTTAGGACTCCTAAATGCCTTCTGTGAATACCGAAAGTCTTAAAGTTAGGATTTTTCTCAGTTTAGGAGTAGTAAAGTTAGGGGTCTTAACTTTATTACTCCTAAACTGAGAAAAATCCTAACTTTAAGACTTTCAGAATTCACAGAAGGCATTTAGGAGTCCTAAAGTTAGGAGTCCTAACTTTACTACTCCTAAACTGAGAAAAATACTAACTTTAAGACTTTCGGAATTCACAGAAGGCATTTAGGAGTCCTAAAGTTAGGAGTCCTAACTTCTGTGAATACCAAAATGGTTGTAAGTTTAGGATTTTGTCTTAAATTAGTTCTGTGAATCAGGCCCATTGTGTCCACGGCTTGCCCAGATACTGAACCCCTGTCCAAATATGTGGTTCTATTTCTCAAACCTCTGGTTGCTGCCCTCCCTGCTTATGTTAAGGACAGAGGCCAAATGAGATCTGTAGGAGGCTGGTTTAGTATATTGTGCACACTTCTTTAAGTGAACCACTTTGCACCAATCCAGACGACTCTTATGATGATTTTAGTGGTCTTAGACAACCTTAGAAAGCTCTCTAAGTGGTAGCTGTGGCGAGCAGCCTTCCGGCTTAGTCAAGATGGCGTGTTAAGCAGCTTGTGGTACAAGGACTAATTATATTTACAGTAGGTTAAACGAAAAAGAACCACACTGTGTAGTTATTAAAATAGTTATATTTATTATACAGACTCACTAACACATTGCTATATCTCCTACCCAGAGATATCAACACAATACACACAATATTTTATCTGTAAAACAGGTACATAAGCACAAATACACTGTGGTTTCCAGGGAGAGACCAAACATTTACAAAAGAAGTAGAATGCGAACTTCGGCCGAAGTCGGGACTTGAACCAGAAGGCTCACAAGGAACCACATGAGGTAAGTGCCCAGAGACCCCATAGAGGCTGTGTGCAGAGTGGAAACACAGCTGCGCACTCAATGGAAGTCACCCTACCATGGATACCCCAGGAACCAGGATACCTACATCAGGGAAGCCGGGTCAATAGGTGCAAATTGTCGTTGGGAACCGCAGTAGACCACAATAGAGGACTTCAGTAAAGAAGCTGCTGGTGAAAAAGGTGAAAGAGTCCGGTTGAATCCAAGGGTAGATTCTTGAAACTGAGTACCTGCAAGCAGAGGGGATAGAGTCTATGCCACTCGTAAGTGGCCAGGAGGCACAGAAGACCAATGACCACTCATGATGGAAGATGCAGGAGTGATGACTGTGACCTTGTCTCTACAGCTGTGAGAACCAGGCGATGCTGTAGAAGACCAGGAGACATTCATGAACTGTCCCACTTCGGAAGTCGAGAACCAGAGGATCGGTGTCCGGCGGCAGCACAAATAAGCCTTGGCAGCAGCAATAAACATGGTAAACAAAAAAGGTGCAGCGTTGGGACCAGTAAGGTCTGAGAGACTCACCAAGTGCAGGAGAGTCAGAGCAAGTCCAAGCAAGCAGGGGAGCTCACTGAAGCCAAAGAAGACCCTCAAAACGACCCACTGATGGGCGTCCTGAGACCCCGTAAAAGCCTTTTGGCCATAACTAATGGCTAGCAGCAGTTTTGCTTTTAAGGCAGTTAATATTGGTCCGGCACTGGAGCTTATCAGGTGTAAGCTCAGTTGCTTTAGCAGGAATATCACCCTGTGAAGGCACAGGAGTCGCAAGAGAAACTGGAGCAGCTTCCCAAAGTTGCAGGCCGACGGTGTAGAGGATGCGTTGAGGACGAAGATCTTGACAGGACGAGATGCTGGAGGCTGGAGCTTCTTGTTGCCCGATGATCTCTGGAGGACAAAGTCAACAAGCCTTGGCAACGGCAAGTCAACGCTGTGCACAGGTGCACAGGGCTTCTGTTCCAGCAGTTCTGGCAAGGGATACTGGCTGCAAACTTGTTGAGAAGACAGTGCGTGTCTTGATATAGTTGCAGAACCACCACCTGTGTTGCTGAGCCTTTCTGAGTCCATAGGTCATCAGGAGAAGCAGACCAGTCAGCTTGGTTGCGCTGCCTGCAGATGCAGAGGAGTGACACCTTCACTCTGAGGGAGATTACTTAGGGTGTCTTTGATGCCCACAGGTTTTGGAGAAGAACCTGGATGAAGCAGAAGACTGGCAGGACAACGAGACCAGGAGCAGCAGTAGTTTTCCTTGATGCAGTCTTGGTTCCAGAGGAAGGCCAAGGTGCCCAGACGGTTGAAGTTGAAGTGTTTTCGGATTTGAATCTTTTCCCATGACGAATCTAAAGAGCCACCCACTGATAAGCCCTTAAGTACTCTGGGGAAAGGGTTGGGATGATTCAAGGATCCATCCCAGAAGAGGGTCCGGACCCGGGGGAGGGTACTTCCATGTCCTTTGTCCAGTTTCCGCCCAGAGTGGGAGCCAATGGCTCTGTGAACTGGCTCAAACTGGATATTCAAGGAGGGCATCAAATGTGGCCTTCAAAGCAGTCTGGTGGCGCTGGCAAGAACCTCCACCCCAGCCCAATACGCTACGTTCTGTCTGAGAGGTGGTCACACCTCCCTGTGACAAGAAACTTATTGTACTACCTTCCCCTGCTCCAGCTCAGGAGGGCAGAATTATGTCTGGGGTCGGCGGCAGCACCAGCTTGCTGTTAGACTCTAAAAGGCTGGTACTGGGAATGCATGGGGTACCCTATTGAAGCCCCCAGTACATGGGATCCTACAAGAAACACTGGATTTGGTGTTTTGGTAGGATTCCAACATGTTTGATACCAAGCATGACCGTTTTCAGTGCAGCCAATATATAGTTAGACATCTCATATTTGACTCGATGTCCACTATATGTATTAAATGGCTGACCACACTTACAAAGCCTGGAGCATTGACTCTGGGGTTAATAGAGGGGCCCTGCTTATGCAGGGGCACCCTCACACTTGTAACCAAGAACCATGCCCTCAGAAGAGCCTGCCATAGGGGTTACATATAGGTACTTATAGGTTTTAAGTGACCTTTTAAGTGACCTTTACTTACCACTGTCCAATTTAGGGAGAAAGCACAGTAACTGGGATCCTGATCAGCAGGATTCCAATCAAACTAATCCAAAACACATTGACACCAGGCAATAAGTGGGGATAACCATGCTAGAAGGATCCTACCTTCCTACAATATCCAAGGAATTCCATTTGACCAAGCTATTGATATCCTAATCACTATGGATATCAAAGCGTTATATGCAAATATCCCTCAGCCAGAAGCATTTGAAGCAGTCAAAACCACACTTAACTGGATAGGTACCGATGGACACAAAGGGCCCGATTCACAGAACTAACTTATGACAAAATGCTAAACTTACTACCTTTGGTATTCACAGAAGGCATTTAGTAGTCTTAAATTAGGATTTTGTCCTAAATTAGGATTTTGTCTTAAATTAGGATTTTGTCCTAAATTAGGATTTTGTCTTAAATTAAACTTAAGTTTAACTTATGTTTGTCTTAAATTTAACTTAAGACAAAATCCTAATTTAAGACAAAATTCCTAACGTAAGACAAAATTCTAGTTTTGGACAAAATCCTAATTTAAGACAAAATCCTAATTTAAGGCAAAATCCTAATTTAAGACTACTAACTGCCTTCTGTGAATACCAAAAGCAGTAAGTTTAGGATTTTGTTGTAAGTTAGTTCTGTGAATTGGCTCCAATACCTTTATTCTGCAATGCCTAGATATTGTACTTAAATAGAATTAATTTGAGGTTAAAAACTCATATCACTAACAGATCAAAGGAGTTAGCTTGGGGCAGCTTGTGCCTAACCAATCTAGCCAATTTGTACAAGGGGAATTTCAAAGAAAAATATGTCTACAATGATGTAGCGACTTTTGCTGAAAATATTCATAATTGGGTGCGGTTCATTGATGACATCTTCATATGGAAAGGAGAAGAACAACAGCTAGCTGAATTCTTCATGTGGATCAATTTATGTGATCCTCACATGACATTTTCTCCCAAAATTAGTAAAACCAAAGTTGAATTCTTAGATATTACGATTTTTTAATAATAATAATCTAATCCAAGTTTTGCCGTACACTAAACCCAGGGCAATAAATACCTTACTTCACTTTGAGAGTTATTACCCCAGATGTCAAAAGCAGGGTATCCCATTCAGTTAATTCCTGCGACTGCACAGGAACTGCTCTAACATTCGAGATTACGACATGAGTGCAGAACAACTTAAAAGTAAGCTTCTAGCTAGAGGATACCCAGAGTGACTCATCAGAGCTTCAAACAAAAGAAGAAATTATTACAACAGAGAAATGCTTTTTCAAGACAGAATCAATACAAATTACCACAAATTGGTATGTGTCACCAGACATTGTTATGTTATGTTACGTTGGGTTTTATAAAGCGCTCAGCTACTCAGGTAGAGTGTCCCGGCGCTGTCAGACCCTGCAGACACAGAGCAAGAGGATAGATGAAATTATTGTACAAACAGCCATGTTTTAAGATCTTTCCGAAAGACAAGAAGGTTGTCTAACCTCCGCAAAGACAAAGGCAATGCATTCCAAAGTTGGGGCGCCAGACGCTTGAAAGAGCGACCCCCAATGCGGGCTCTCCTAATTGCCGGGACCGTCGCCAGAGCTAGCGATGTAGAACGTAACGATCTAGACGGGAAGTAAAAGCCTATTCTTTTCCTAAGGTAGCGGACACCCGTACCATGGAGGGCCTTGAATGCCGTGGTTAGAGTTTTGAAGATGATGCGTTTGCGTACATGCAGCCAATGGAGAGATTTAAGAAGAGCTGCCGTGTTGGATCTCCGGCTAAGGCCGAAAATCGCTCGTGCGGCGGAGTTTTGCACCAATTGAAGGCGTGAGAGAAGATATTCAGGAAGACCCAAATATAGCACGTTAGCATAGTCCAGCCGAGAACCTATCAGGGCCTGAACCGTGGTCCTCCTGTGGGCAATAGACAGAAGTGGGAGAAATTTCCACAGCATTTTTAAAAGACCAAAACACTGTCCCACTAGGCCCAGAATCTGTGGTTTGAAAGTAAGACCATTGTCCACTTTCACTCCTAGATTCTTGGCCACAGAAGTGGCAGCAGAGGGAGGAAACAAAGCCGCCGGCCACCAGGACTTCCAGCAAGGGTCTGGAGGTCAGCCAAAGAAAAGCACCTCCGATTTGTCCGAGTTACATTTAAGATGATTCAGTTTGAACCAAGAGAAAACGGCCCCTAAACAGCTCTTAATACTATCACCATTAAAATCACTGTTCTCTTCACATGTGAAGAGAAGCTGGGTATCGTCGGCGTACGATACAATCCCGGCACCAAAAGACTTCACTAGTGCCGCCAAAGGGGTCATGTAAATATTAAAAAGAGTGGTACTCAGGATCAACCCCTGAGGAACTCCCACCTCCAGTTGTTAACATTCCAACGTTAACAACAAGATCAGACAGATTATAAGATTCCAGTGGCATATATTCAACAGTGGTGACCACATGACCAAACTCCTGAAACTAGTGTTTGTGTTTAGATGAAATCGCAATCTGAGAAACTCACTGGTTAAAGTGGCCTGTAATGATGAAGTAAACTATATTCAGAAATCTATTGCAGCTCGATACCTATTACAGGAAATCACAAATGTGTCAATTGCCACGCTTGTAACCATGCTCTGACAACGGATATCCTGGTATGGGGAAAAAATAAATGTGAATTCCATGAAATGACCAACTGTAGAACGTCAAATGCGGTATATTTAATCCTATTCCCCTGTTCTATGGAATATGTTGGGGAAAGAGCCGAGAACTCTGGATTCACCTCTGCGAACATAAAGCAGCCATCGGGAATGACAGAACAGGAGACCTGTTAGTGGACCATTGGACCACGAAGAAACGTATGGAAACGACTTGACTTGGATCATTCTGGAAAACATTCAGGGCCAGATGTACAACCCTTTCTTGCGGCCACAAATGGGAGAACCTCCCGTTTGCGGCTGCAAAAAAGGGTAATAGCATGTACAAATGCTATTTTGCCAGTCCCTGACTAGCAAAATAGCATTTGCGATTCTCGCTATTAGGAAGGGGCGTCCCTTCCTAATAGCGAGTCAACATGCTATGTACTAGTGTTTTGTGACCGCATTTGCAGCCGCAAGACACTTGCAGTTTACCATCTACTTCAAGTAGGTGATAAACCACTAACAAAGGAGAAGAGATCTCCAGGAGACGCCTTTCCCTTTGTGAGTATGTTGGAAAATATTTTTAAGAGCAGGCAGTGGTCCCAGAGACCACTGGGTGCGCTTAAAAAAATGAAACTGAAAAGTTTCATTTTTTTATCTCAAATATTTTTATTGGATTATTTCAAGGATACAAGACAAAGGAATGCAATGTGGGTACACTCAGCGGGCAGGAGTACATACATCTGAACAAGTCAAGATCAGAAATGTTGATAACATGGCAAAACAAACGATGAGCAACATGGCAGTTAGAATAGGTATTAGCACGTTCAGATGAGTCCGAGTATTATACAAGCACCCTAATTATTAACACAAGGCTATGAGAGGGGGAAGGTCAAGAAAGAGGGAGAAGTGGCAGATACGGAGAAGAAGATAAACATAAGAGGAAGAAGAAGAGGAAGAGGAAGAGTAGTAAGAAGAAGAAGAGACTGCATCACGTCCTAGTGACTAGAAACTAGAAAACACGTTGTCCCCACCCGTCTTGGGACCACTAAGCCGAGTGTGTATGGTCAGGAACCTGGGCCATTCACGGAGGTTTATGAGCGCTGAAGTAGTTATCAAGTGTGTTCCATATCTTCCTTCGTGCGGGGCGCCAAGGTGACTGTTGTAGAGTGATGTTGTCTGCCCCTCGGAGGTTAATCACTCAGTTTAACCAGCATGCGAAGTTGGCCTTCTTTGTATCTTTCCAGTTGTTAACACAACCTTAACAGACGCTATGAGTAGGAGGTCTAACAGGGCTCTGTCAGGTTCATAAGCTGCTCCGCTTTAATGAAGCCAAAAACTAGGAAGGGAAGTTCTTTGGGAGGTAAAACGGCAAATAATTTGTGTATGAAATCAAAACTATTCTTCCAGTAGGTAGAGACGCACTCACATTGGAGGATGAGATGGTCCAAATCCTCTTCCGCACGCTTGCAGTTCCAGCAGAAGGCATTAGGGCTGATTTTGTGTGCATAGAGGCGAGCGGGTGTCCAAAAGACTCTGTGCATGAGCCAGAATTTGGTTTGTGATAGCGTAGGGCTTATTTTGTGACACATGCAAGATTTCCACGCCGCGGCCCAATCCGGTTCAGAGGTATTAAAGGAGGCGAGAGAGGACCAAAACTGTGTAGTGTGTTCGATTAGTCTGGATGGCTGTGGGCCAAGCAATTTATAAATCTTTGAGACTTGGGGCCAGATGTAGGAGCCTAAATACCGGTCGGTAACAGCCGATTTCGGCCGTTACCGACCGGTATTTAAGAATTGGCATGTAGGGGCCCTATTTTACAGATTCGGTAAATTTACCGAATCGGTAAATTTACCGAATCGGTAAAATACCGATTCGGTATTTTTACCGAATCGGTAACTTCCCGATGTAGGTGGGACTCTTCTGAGTCCCAAAGGCCTTACAGATTCGGTATTTTACCACCCAATCCAATTGGGTGGTAAAATACCGAATCCAGGTGTGCATGCACATTTGTGCATGCACACCTATGCCATGTGACAGACAGACATGCCCTTAGGGCATGTCTGTGTGCCACATGGCACACATGCCTGTATTTGGGGTGCTAGAGGGTGTCAAAGTGACACCCCCTGCACCCTTGCAGGAATCTGTATTTACCGATTCGGTAATTACCGAATCGGTATTTCCCATTGATTCCTATGGGCTTCACAGCCCATAGGAATCAATAGGAAATACCGATTCGGTATTTACCGAATCGGTAAATACCGAATTTTAAAGAATCGGTAATTCACTTACCGATTCTTCCTAAATCTCCCTCATTCATATTTACCGATTCATAAATACCGAATCGGTAAAATTCGGTATTTTTGAATCAGTAAATACGATTTTCCTACATCTGGCCCTTGGTGACCTATTCTATTTAGTCTGTAGAAATATGACGGCAGAGATGGTGGAGTGGAGGACAGATCCGCTTTAGTAATGGCTGTTTTTATGTTCAGGAAGGTGTTTAAATCAGAGGGTTTGACCCCGAACTTCGATTGGACTTCTGTAAAAGGAAGTGAGTACGTAGCTTCATAAAGTTGGTGCGGGAAGTGGATACCTTTCCTAATCCAGGAGTGGTAGTGTAGTGGTTTGCCTTTATATGTAATCCTAGGGTTATTCCAGATTGGTTCCCATCTAGACCGACGTATTGACGCGTTCAGCAGTTTGTCAATTTTAAATAAGGCCAACTTAGTGTTAATAAATATGGATTTAGAGCATGAGATTTGATTCGTTTTTATTGACATTACTGAGAGTGGAGGGATATCTCCCAGGAGGGCCCTTTCTATGTCTAGCCACACAGGTGAGTACCTGTCGGGGGGGACAGCCAATATGAGCCTTGTTTGGCTTAGAAGGCCGTTTGGTATCTTAAGTCCGGAAGGTTGGCACCGCCAAATGACTTGTCCAACTGTAATTTCTGTAAGCCGATTCTTGCTCTTTTACCTTTCCAAATGAAATTTGAGAGCATCTTATCAAGTTTGTGATGGAACTCGTGGGATAGCGTTAGGGGTAGAATAGATATTAAATAGTTGATCAGAGGCACAGTCATCATTTTAATGGTCTCGATTCTACCCCACCAGGTGATAAAACGGGGTGACCAACCGTCTAGTTGTTTTTTGATTTTCTCAAGGGTCGTGTTTTTGTTCTGTTGGAGGGTCTCAATCGTGGAGCTACCTAATTCTATCCCTAGGTACTTGATGAAGCTACTTTGCCAACAGAGTCCGGATGTGCCTAACACCTCTCTGTTGGTAAAGATGTTCAGGGGTTTTACTTCGGATTAATCCCTGTTTAGCCGGAATGTGCGGAGTAAGTTTCAATAGATGTCATCAGTGCCTCAATAGAGATATCCGGTTGTTCAGTGACCACCAAGATATCATCTGCATAGGCCGCAAGTTTCACATTCGTGGCGCCGAATGATATACCAGTATTGTTTTGATTTTGTTTAATCTCCCGAAGGAGTGGTTCAAGAGCCAATAGGAAAAGTGTAGGCGAAAGTGGGCAGCCCTGTCTAGTACCCTGCTCTAATTGAAAGGGTTCAGATAGGGAATTATTAATGGCAATTCTTGCGGATGGGCGGGAATATAAGGCCATGACCATATCAATGTACTCATCCCCTAAGTTAAATACTTGCATGCATTGACGCAGAAAAGGCCACAACACTCTATCAAACGCCTTCTCTGCGTCAAGAGTGATTGCCACCGCAGGTGAGTCTGAGGTTTTGGATTTCTCTAATACGTGACATAAGAGTCTTGTGTTGCCGTTGGATAAACGGTTCTTTATGAAACCTACCTGGGAGGTACTGATCAAGGTTGGCAAGATGCAATTTAGTCTGTAAGCTAATATTTTCGCATACATTTTACAATCCAGGTTTATGAGTGAGATAGGCCTATAGTTTTTTGTTAGTAACGGGTCCTTCCCTTCTTTGGGTATAACTATGATGGTTGCTTCACTCATCGTGGGGGTGACACTACCTTTCGACAGGAAGGATTGGAACAGGTTTAGAAGTACGGGGTTAAGGGGGGTTTCAAAAGCCTTATAAAAATTAGCTGTAAATCCGTCTGGTCCTGGTGCCTTATTATTTTTCAGCGCTTTGACCGCGGTTGAGATTTCTTTGATTGTGAACGGAGCCCCTAATTTCGCTTTGTCCTCCTCAGAGGCTTGAGGTAAGTGGATAGACTTTAAATATTTTTAACATTCCTCCACATTGAATTGTAGTTTATTTTTATAAAGATCTTCGTAAAATGATTGGAAGGTGCGTAGGATGTCCTTCTGTTTAGTGTGTGTATTATTAGTTTGGTCCTTAATAGAGTTAATGTGGAATTGTTTCCTCTTGTGTTTAAGATAGGACGCCAGTAGCTTCCCGGCTTTGTCGCCCTCGCAGTTTTTGTGCTTTAAACTTGTTGACCCATATTCCTGCACGTTTGCTTAGTATGGCGTTATATTTGTATTTCAAGTTAGTCAAGCGATCTATCATGAATTTCTCTTTTAAGTTAGTGGAGTGAAAAATTTCCAACCTTTTGATATCTTTTTCTAGAGTGTCTAATTCTGAGTTAAGCTCTTTGTTCATTCTCGCCCTGATCCCTATGATAGTGCCCCTTATTGTGGCCTTAAAGGCGTCCCAAACTGTTGCGACATCAGAGTCTTGCTGAGTGTTTAGTTCGAAGTATTCACGTATGGCCAGCTCTATCTGGCTCTTATTTTCGGGGACCATTAGAATTTCCTTGTTAAGCCACCAGCGTTTTGGAGGAATAAGGGTGTGAGAGCCAGCTAGCTTCAAGTGTATACATGAATGGTCCGAAACCAATTTTGGGGCTATTACTGTTTCGTCAATGAGGTGTGTATAGGGGTTTGAGAGTAATAAATAATCAATTCTTGAGTAAGAATTGTGTGGTGGCGAGTAGAAGGTGTAGTCGCGTCCGTCCGGGTTTTGGAGTCGCCATGAGTCATGTAAATGGTATTTAGAGCATAGTTGTAGTAGTGCTTCATGGGATCGTGAGGGGTGATACGCACACTTTGATTGTCTGTCTATTAGGGGGTCAAGGGGAAGGTTGAAGTCCCCGCCCACCACTAATAACTCATCCTGGGGGATGTTCCCCATTTGTTTTCATACATAGTTCCAGAATTCAGGGATGTCTGTATTCGGCCCATAAATATTTACTAAGTGTATATGGTCCTCATCTCTTTGTAGGTGAGCTATGCTTATCCTACCATCATTGTCGTTGGTGTGGGATACCAAGGCTAGATTTGATTTTTTAGCGACAAGAGTGATTACACCTCTCTTTTTTTGAACAGCCGGAGAGCACAGCGTGTGGGAGGTCCAGTGTTGTTTAAATAAGTCTGCATCCTCTTTGTTAAGTTTGGTCTCTTGTAGTAAAATTATATCGCCTTTCGTTTTAGCAAGATAATCCAAGATTTTTTTGCGTTTAACTGGGTGATTAAGCCCCTTTACATTTAGCGAGACTATGTTGAGACTATCTGTCAAATTTTTATCTGAAGTCATGACAACTGTGGGTATGGTAGCAAACTATAATTAGGCATAGGGTGGCCACAGGGTAATAACCCCAATGAGGATGTGTGGTGACAACGTGTGACTTTGAACTAGCTTGGTCCCTCAGATTAACCTGAAGTGTTTGTTTTTTCCTCTGTTTCTACTGGTAGTGTGTGTGGAGTGGGTACCGTGTAGAGAAAACGCCTGTGGTGACAGTAGAGGATGAAAGGAAAAGAAAGAAGAAAAGGAGAAATAGAAGTAAGAACAGAGCCATTGACAGTGGTCCCTGGGATCATTGCCTGCTCTTAAAAATATTTCCTCACATACTCACAAAGGGGTAGGGCGTCCCGTGGGGACCCATTCATGTTTACGAGTGGTTTACTACCTACTTGAAGTAGGTGGTAAACTGCAAGTGTTTTGTGGCTGCAAATGCAGTCGCAAAACAATAGTACACGGCATGGTGACTCACTATTAGGAGGGGACGCCTCTTCCTAATAGCGAGAGTCGGAAATGCTATTTTACGAGTCAGTGACTCTCAAAATAGCATTTGTGCATGCCATTACCCTTTTTTGCGGTCGCAAATGGGAGGATCTCCAGTTTGCGGCCACAGAAAAGGGTTGTACATCTGGCCCTAAGATCAGTGTGCCCAGTCTGTAAATCACCCCTGTCACCCCCCCACCCCCCACCTGCAGCCCGTCATACCAAACCTCTTTTTCCATTTGATGGAGCACAGCCATCCAGTGGGAGGCAGAATCTGCCAATTCTTTCTAGGTTTGTCTTTTGTCCTGCTGACCTTGCAGGACCCTGTGAATACTAAAACAGAGGTCCTTCAATTTCTGCAAAAAATCAGGTTAAAAACCTTTTTTTCAAATCAGGATGAAATTCATGACATTAATATCAGTGGATTGCGAAATAAGTCTTTCTTCTGTCCGGAAAGTACTTCTATGCCAAATGAAATTCTTCTTTTTGAAGATCAGATATTGAGAGAGATTGATGAATTCAATAAGAAAGAGATTTTCTTTAAACCCAACTTCACCCTTGCAGAACGGACCGCATTGGAAGAGCTTACCTCCAATCCCCTTACAGTCATTAAACCGGCTGGGAAGGGAGCGGCATTGTCCTATGGTATAGTAATGACTATGATGATGTGATAGTGAATCAATTGAATAAATTGGAACACTATCGCCCGATCAGCGATAATCCCACTGCACTCTTAAGAGCCCAAATTTTACATCTGACTAAACAAGCCCTAGACGAGGGATAAACTTGCAAAAAAGAATATGATTTTTTTAACGTTACGACACAAAAGATTCCTAATATTTATGTTTTGCCGAAGGTCCATAAAGATACCCAAAAACCTCTGGGACGGCCTATTATTGTGGCTTGTGGGTTACTACTAGAACCTTTAGCTAAATACATAGATGTGTTTTTGAAACCTTTTGTACCTCTAACTAAGGCCTACATTAGAGATACCATGGATTTTATCTCAAAGATTGAGAATTCTGTATTTGATAGTGACCGACAGTTGTTGGTCACTTTCGATATCGAAAGTCTCTATACTAACATTCCTCAAGACGGAAGTTAGAAGATGGGTTAGTATTGGATAAAAGACCGAGACCACACGTTGTGCCGACTGATTTTATCACAGCCCTAGCCAAGATTTGTCTAAAAAACTATTTTTTTGCATTCAAAGATGACCTGTATATACAGGTGAAAGGCGTGGCAATTGGGTGTTGTTTTGCCCCGGAAATTGCAAATCTTGTTATGCACGCCTTTGAGATGCAGCATATTTTCAATGACATGACCCCTTTTAAAACACATGTTACCCGATGGATTTGTTTTATTGACAACATTTTTTTGATATGGACCGGGAATCAGGATCAACTATTACTATTTCATAGTTGGTTGAATGCTCGTTCGGTAGACCTTAAGTTTTTCCATTAAATATAGTGACACTAAAATCAATTTTCTAAATGTATGGGTACAAAGTAATACTGGCATATTGGAAGTAAGCCTCTATACCAAGCCAACTGACCGCAATACTTTACTGCATTTTTCAAGCGGTCATCCGAGGAATCTTAAAGAAAATCTGCCGTACGGCCAATTTTTAAGAATTCGCCGTAACTGCACCAACAAGATAGATTACTTTGAGAATGCAGAGAGACTGCAAGACAAATTATGCGACAGAGGCAATCCCAAATAATTGGTAAGAACTACTTTGAAACCAGCATGGTTTATACCTCGTGAAAATTTACTAACACCTAAAGAAAAAGAGGGTTCTGATCATATGACGTGTGTGCTTCAATCCCAAAGCTAACAAAATTAAACAAATTATCCTACGGAACTGGAGGCTAATACAGCATTTAAACATCCCCAAACCTTTGTTTGCTTTCCGCAGAGGTAAAAACATTCGTCAACATCTAGTGAGAGCAGCACGGACAATTCCCCCTTAGAGAGACCTGAGACATATGTTAAGCCTTCCACAAATTGTGGGACATTTTAAATGTAATGACTGTGTGGTTTGTCCTTACCCTACTAACAATCAAAATAACTTCTCGAATTGTAATACAAGAAATGTCATTTATTGCCTTGTATTTCCCTGCGAAATGGTATACATAGGGCAGACTACACAAGCAGTAAAGATGAGGGTGATGCAGCATCAATCCAGAATACATTGTAAGACACAAGGAGCTCCCTTGGCCCAACACTTTATGGAGTGTAATCATAATGAGAATGAAATCATGTGGTAGGTCCTTTTAGTGGTGAAATCCCCCAATAAATTCGTGTTACAGATGACATTGAATAAACTTGAAGCCTGAGTGATAGAGAAGTATCAGACGGCTAGTGTTGGTCTTAATGACCGTGATCAAATCCGGACAATTATCTAATTTCATGGATAAATATTGCGTGAGAATGAACTGTATGGTCACTTTATTGATCTCAGCGAAATATATTGCCATGTATATATTGTACAGTCCATCGACACACTCACCTGTATTTTTTGTATTTTATTTTTGTATATATATTTGGATTGTTTATTTTAGTTGTTTGTTAGTGATTTTGTTACCCATATGGGCCTATGGAAGACACATAGTATAACCTACATCAGCAATAGAAATATGAGTAGTGTCTATTTTTTAGACTGTGAGCCCATCTCTGTGCTGATACTGGTCCTCCGACGTGTCATCAGTATTTGTGGATAATGGTTGGTTTTTATAGTTTGGATTGGTCTTGGTTAAGGGGTTTGACATCTCTAGTATAGTTTACTTTATTTTATATTAAAGTTTTTTGTTGACTCCTGTGGTGCATGAAATAGTTTCTGTTTATACTTAGTGTGCTATTGTCGCTGTCTTTATTGAAACACTCTTTTTTATTTTACGAGTCCTTTGTTAGTGTCGTTGTAGCAGCCTCTCCTGTGGGGTAGTCTGTAGTAAGTAGCACCAGGCAGTATAAGGTGTAGAATTAAGGTTTATTGCGCAGTACAGCAGAAAGGACCCAGCGCCTGCTGACCAGTCAACCAACTGATTCATGTAGAACCTGGAGTCCAGAACTTAACTACAATTCTAGAATATGTAACATAACCATAGAGGTATACTGATTGCAGAAACATTGAAAGCTACTGTATCATAGAGTATGTAATTTACAACATAGTCCCTTTTCCCTGTTGATTATTCTCTTCGGGTCTCGATCACGTGGGATGCCGATTTGCGATTTTATTGAAACCACGCTGGTTAACTCTGTGCCAAGTGCCTTTTTGCCGATTTCATGCGACCAAGACGAAATACGCCCTTGAAAGGTTTTGGACGTCTAGAAGGTAGGATTTACTGTCTCCGCTTTGGATGGTGGCTGTGGGGGATGAGTGAGGCAGGGAGCAAGTTGATTAGGGATTAGTTGCGTATTGAAACTCTCATTACCCTTTTGTTTTAGATTACTCAGCGGTGGAGTGGAGCACCTCCATTTACTAAAAACCTTCGGATGTGCACACCACCATATAGACTTGAGGTAAGATCATGGAATACAGAATCCCCTGACCTCGTGAGTTTATTGTCCAGCGAGGATAAGTAAGTGTTTGAAATGAATTTTGTGTTACAGCTATATGCCCTAATTTTGGTTGTGGTGTAGTCTGGCCTGGCATTTGAGGCACATGGAATTGTTACAGTGAAGTGAGTGTTGTTCCCATTTTGAATTTGGGATTTATCTTGTATTATTTTGCATTTTTCACTCATGACATCGGTGGAGGTGCGTGGGTGATTATGTTTTGGTAAAGACTTTGAGAACTTCGTAAGTGGCACTCTGCACTTAGGACTTTTTACAGACTGAGCATGTTATGATCCTTGTTATATATTTTTTTATTTTTATAATTTTTTCTGATTCCTGAGTCACTTGGGTATTTTTTTTTTGTGGTGGCACGTTGGGTCTCCGGGAGGCAGCACAGAGATTGAGGTAGCATTCGCTGTGAAAAGATACAATATGTGTTCTCTTTATACATTTATATAGGTCGTTTCCCTCACCCTTGTCCTGAGGAGGCCTAAATGTTTGTACGGGCCGAAACGCGTCCGCGTCAACAGATGATGATAAGAGGAGTCTGATGGAGTATTTTTTTATTTCGTTTTTAAATATATTGTACACAATTGTTTAGATTAAAGTTCTGGAGAAATTTAGAACCAATTGTGTGGATAATAAGACTACCTACGTTTTGTTGTATTACTTTGTAATCTGTATATATTTGTTGTATGTGTATATATTATATATATATAGTTTGTTGAGAAGAAAATAAAAAAAGAATTTTTGATGAAATGAATCTAATAATATGATAATTAAACTTGGTAATCATGTATTCCTGGTATGTGATTGTTTTTCGTGTTAAAATTGAATGTAATGAATGATAAGGACTTTGTACTGATAATAGAGGAATATATAGTCCCCTAATAACTAGTGATATTTATATATTCCTTCCTCCTTGCCACTTTAGACTCTCCTTTTATATTGCTTCTTTTCCAGGCATAGGAAGGTAATTTGGTAAATTCTTTCTAGGTTGGTAGGAGATCACGTCACACAGGTGGGTCCAGCAGATACTTTGCAGGGAGTATTATCTCGAATTCCTCTCTTTCCATGCACACCTTCCACAACCCTCCCCAATGACTGATGAAGGACCATCTCTCCATTTTTTGACAGAAATTCCAAGCTCTTTTGGGCAAAGTGGCTCTCAATGGGGTGCCGGTACTAGAAGTAAGACATGGTTACTATTCCTGCTACTTCCTGGTGCCCAAGAAGCACAGAGGCCTCCAACCTATATTAGATCTGCACACTCTGAAGACCTTCCTTCGAAAGCAGAAATTCAAAATGCTCACCACCCTAGCCCAGGTCTTGTCTGCTCTCAACCCTGGACACTTGATGGTGGCGTTGGACCTCTAGGGTGCCTATTTTCATATTCCCATCCTGCCAGCCCACCAGCGCTACCTGTGGTTCGCAGCAGGACAGGAGTATTTCCATTTCGCTGTGCTCACCTTTGGTCTCACCAGTGCCCCCAGATGTTCACGGAAGTGGTGGCGGTGGTGGCAGCTCATCTTCAGAGACCTGGGGTACTTGTTTTACCTTACCTTGACGACTGACTGTTAAAGGTGGGCTCGTCCCGGGCAATCATCAGGCACCTCTAGACTACAGTGAACCTCTTGTCCTATTTGTGGTTAACTATCAACATGCTAATGTCACACCTCGCTCCTTCTCAGACTCTCCCTTTTATTAGAGCCATTCTGGACACAGTTCAGTTTCGTACCTTTACCATGGGAAAGAGAGTCCAGGACATTCAGGGTATGATCCCGCTCTTTCAGCCTCTGACCTGAAATTGAGTGAGGCCAACTCTGAGACTTCCGGGACTGATGGCCTCCTGCACCCGGCTGGTTAAATACAGCAGGTTGTATTTGCTGGCTCTACAGTGGGATCTGAAACTGGGCCAAACATCAGAGAGAACGTCTCTAACCACATCTGATTTTGGAGGAGACTGCAAAAGATCTGCAGTGGTGGTTACTGAACTGCAATTCGGTCAACGGCTGATGTCTCTCCCTTCCAGTTGCCGCAAAGTAAACTGACAAGGAGCACCGTTGCAGGCTAACAATTGCTTCAAGGTTTGTGATGTTGCCTTTCTTATTAATTGCTCTGTGCCTCATAGGATCCTCATACCTGGACTTATGTAGAGGGATGATATATTTTGGCCAAACTAAAAATGATGACCACTACTGTTGGCTTGATTATTTAACGTCCCAGTCTAGACAGGCGGGCCTTTTTTGCATTGTTGTCTAGGCTATTTCTGGAATTTGGACACACTATAACTATTCTAGGTGTGGACTGGAAAATCGCACTGGACTCATTACTTGATATGACTGGACTGAGTGATAGAATCAATTCTGATAACAAACGGTTCTTCATGACTTAATGATCGACCATAACCTGGCGGATATTTGGCATTTGACGTACCAGCTGACCATGACTACTCTAACTTATCATGTTACCGTGGCTCACTATTCTGGATTGATTATAGTATGTTATCGGGTTCTGTACTGCTGGATATGCACAGTTGCCACATCCTTGAGGGAGGCCTGCTCCAATCTACCTCTCATTAGAACCTTGGAATTTTGAGCTCTCCGTCGAAGACAATGGAGTGCTTCGGGCTTCAAATGGCTAGTAGATGTCCGGAGCAGCAACATTCAAATGTTTTTGCTGTGAACAAAGGCCACACAGAGCCTGAGGGAATTTCAACCCCTTCGGGCTGTGAGGCCTTTGTTTTACACATTAGAACATTCCACCATTTCAGGGTGAAATGTTCTAATAGCCTTAGAGCCCTCTGTAGTGGGCTCTACTGGCCATTAATGGCCCGCTCCCTTGTTAAAAGTTGAAGCAGGCCTATAAAGGAGGATGAAGGCAACGAGACTTAGCACACCAGATAAAAAAAACACCTCATAGAAAACACATACAGGCATATACACAAATTAATGGCAGTTTGGGCACCTCTACACAGTTAATGTGAGATTGAGCACTGTAATTGTAACGCCGCGGAATTACGGCCTAAGGTAGTGCGAGATATCAGAGACCTGACATCATTTTACAACATGACACAGATCCCTTCTCTGCGATGGAGACCAGAGTTTGCTAAAAGGGCCTCAGCACCTTATACTCACAAGTCACTGGACGTGTCTTATTAAAGTTAAAACTATGACATATGAGAGGAGAGGCAGAGGTGGGAGACACCTGGTGGCATAACTGAAGCACAAGGAATCACATAGTATGATCCCAGTGAATAGAAACACAGATGGCACAGTTGAGATTCACACAGTAGCTGTTACTGAATGTGTTTAATGAATATTAAAAATCCAATTATGATTCAGACCTGCATAATACTACTGCATTGGAAGGAGAATTCCCACAACTGCTAATCCTTCCTTCCATATCTGCATAGTCTAAAACTCTGCTTGAGGGGAAAATAACTGTAGAAGAAATTGTGGAAGCGATATCTGCCACACCTTATTGCCATTCTCTAGTAAAGAAAGGGATCCCTTTTATAAGATCTCTAAACAATTGCTAGTCCCATTCTTACATAAGGTTCATAAAGAGACTGGCCTTTAGAGCCCATATTGAATGAGGCAAGAATATGACATCTTCCAAAGTCAGGGAAGGGTCCTCTTGAGCGCCCAAACTATCCTGCATCTCTCTTAACAACTTAGATTTGAATGTTCACACAAACGCTTTGGCTACACGATTGAGAAAAGATATTCCTACCCTGATACATGAGTCGCAAGTACGGTTTGTACCAGGGCCATCGTACAGGAATCACATGTGCACTCTAGGCTCACCAATATGAAACCTTAGCCCTCTCTCTGGATGGGGAGAAGCATTGGATAGGATGAACTGGGAATATCTTTTCCACACACTTGAGAGGTCTGGCTTGGGCCTAAAAGTATGATGGTTATATGGGAATCCAACAGCACAGGTTGGTTGCTGGAAACGCTTAATGCAACCAATCCAGATTCACCATGAAACCTGACCAGGTTGCCCCCTGGCACATTACCATTTCTACTATCCCGATGACCCTATCCATGGCAAAAAGCTCTTCACCAGATATATCTGGCACTGACTTGCCAAGTGGCCACATAAAGATGTTTCTTTACACTCACGACATACTGCTTACCATCACAAACCTATTGATTTCCATCTTTGTGTATAGGTCTCATCAGTTCCTTTTCCTGATATCTGGGTGCAATATTAAATGGGAAAAAGCTGGGTCTGGTGGCTCAGTGGACTAATGCATCCACTGCAGAGACCTGTGTTCAACCTCATGGTCACAGGTTCAAATTCTGCCGGGTCCACTTAGCCTCTGATCCTTTCTGAGGTCAATAAAATCAGTACCATTGAGTTAGGTAACAATAAATATCTGTTATTCAGTGCCAAGATGCCCCTTTGGGAGTAAACGGGTGCTTTACAAATACACATGTTATGTTAAGTGTGATGTACTGTCCTTATCCAGAAGTGCGACGAGAGACTGTACACAGGACTACCCTGCAAAATTGATCCCCAGGAGTCTCAAATGCATCAGTGTAAACAGGATTGGCTTAATAGTAGGAGACAATCTCAAAACTTTACTATTGCAGGACAATGATTTTACCGATTGGATCCAGTTGGTTCTATATTTATGGGGGTGAATTCAATTAAAGCAATTGTGGCACCATGCTATAGTTATAGAAGTGGATTGCTCCCACTTGCACGCAAAAAAGATACACTAAACAGAATCGACTCTGTCATAAAAAAATTTTAGTGGGGTGGAGCCAGCCCTCGATTAAAATTTTGCTACCTATTGTTACATACCACTTCGGGTGGATTACGTGATTCCAATATGACACAATACTACTACGGTCATCATTCTTCTCAATTTAGCCTTCTTCCTGCGACAGCAACATACAAGCCTGCATGGGCCAGCCCTCATAGGGGGCACTCTTCTCCAGTGCTCAGATGGAATTTTACCAGTATACAAAACCTATGTCCAGCCTATGTATGGAAATAACAACTTAAAATAAATCCAACGGTACAATCCGATGCCTGTATCCTCCCCCCCCCCCCCCCCCACCTCCTCCCGCCCCGCCACCCCAGGGGACTGAGAGGATACAAACTAACAAAAGGCCAATATTGGGCGGGGAGTGGGAACTCTGGGACAAAAAACCTTTAGATCAACTCTTCACTGCAGAAGGGTAAGGGTACAAAATGTTTCAGAATCTGTGCGGTGAATTTGGCCTTGCCGAAGGACAATTCTGGCAACACAGGCAACTAAGCAGCTACTTAAGTTGCCAGTTAAGACTATCACGCACAGCACTTTCTACCTCCTGCTTTTAAAGTACTTATGAATATTAGGGCAATGTACTGGGTTGGTATCAGGACCTACCCAATATTCCACTTGTTTACACTGGCAGAACATTCTCCACAAAGATTACTCTGAGTTTGACTGGTTGAAGCGGATGGAACAAAGGACAAGGTACTACAGGAAACCATAAAAGAGTGTTTTAAAGTTCAGCATTCTCCATCAATAGCACTAGTCCCCACAAAGTGTGCACCGGGCTGGTCTAATGTCAGCTGATACGTGCTGTAGGTGGTTTGCACCACACTGATCTATACACATTTCATGGAAATGTGGGATGCTAATAACAGTATTTGTGAGAAATATGGTTAGAGCTCTGACAGGTATACTATACGCACATTACTCCATCCATTCACTTAGCATTCTTGCATGATGTTACTGATGTTCCTCTCACTCTCGCAGATGAAGGGAAACCCCTTTGACAGCTGCCAAAATATGTATCTTCAGACATTGGAGGCAAGGTATTGTGCCTATAATGGACTAATGGTTCACTGAACAGGCCATGATAGCGCATAATGAACATCTCATTAATAGAGTGAATGGTAGAATGTCTGAAATCTATGGCAGCTTACCTTACCGGCGAAATAAATTTGTGTGATCATGCTGATAGAATGTCCGAATTCGAGCAAACGTAGGAACCTTTCATTAGGAGTTTAAATTAAAATGAAAAATAATATTATATCGACCCTTCCCCTCCCTACAACTTTATAATGGAGCAGACGAATGAGAAGTGTCCAACGTGAAATAAACCTGTCTAGCTCGAAAAACAATTCGTGCTAGTTTTTGTTATAGCAGAATTGTCCCAATGTTAATTCATTTTAATATAAGCAAATGCCATCAGTTATCTGAAGGGTGAGACCACTGAATGGTGCCATTTCTATATCGGTATTATTTGTTCTCACGATCAGCTCTATGTTTATCCATTCATACTGACTGGCTATGCTCGTAGTCCTGAGAAGACAGACCCACAAAAACAAATCTAGCCTATCACAGATGTCAGACAAAGGCCCTATCACCTTCACTTTTCTTTAGACCAGTGTTTCTTAACCTGTGGTCCGGGGACCCCTGGGGGCACCTGAAGCCTACTCAGGGTGTCTGTGGCTGCTTAGAAAAATTAACAATATTAACAGGTTAATAAAGTGTATGAAAATAAAAATCCAAAATGTCATTTTAAAATATTCTGTAAATTTGAAGGAATTTAAAATTAATTTGAAAATGGAGGCTAAAAGTTAAGTTGGTATCCTCAAATTGATTTGTGTGAAGAGTGCAAGTGTATCAAACAGAATTTAGGGGCTGATTATGCTGACAGTGAGACCGCCGCTGACAGCCCGTCGGTGGTGGTCCCGCCCCACCATCAAAACCCTTTTATTTGCTAGCCATATTTCAATGGCGAGAGGATGGCGGATGGTTGCCGGTCGGTCTCGCATCCAATGGGCTCCTTGAGCTGACCCGGGCGGCAGGAGGGGTTGTATTCCCTACCATGGGGGCGGTGCCTGCTGCTTTTCATGGCTTAACCTGACATGAAAAGGCAGGCAGAAACCATTTTGGGGGCCCGTAGCTCGCCCCCCTTACACCATAGCATCCGATATGGGCACTTGGAGGCACCTGTGGTGCCCTCCTACATATCCCTGCACCATGTGGCAGGCACCACATAGTGCCTATTACATAGTGCAGAGATATGTCAGGGATCCCTATTTATAATTGCGGCGGGTGCTGCAGCCAGTTTATTTTCATTTCCTTGATTGATTTCCAAATTATTCCACAAAGAAGCTTGATAATAAAAGTCACAGACGCCTATCAGTTCCTTTCAAACTATAAAATTGCAGCTGATGACGGTTATGAAGCCTCCATTACATTAGGAAGCCGCATAACTATAGAGAGGAAAATCCTGGAGCAGATGACTTTGATAAAGCGGATTTATGATGGTACAACGTGTGCTTTTACAACGCGTACCATTACGACGCAGGTTTTACAATGCAAGTCGTTACAACTACTTGTGTTGGGGGGCGCTGGATAGTGAATAGTTTAATTTACTATTCCAACTCCAGTCCCCGTGGATAGTAGGGAAGGTGTTGGATAGTAAATTAAACTATTACCTATCCTAGAGCGCCCTCCAGCGAAAGTCGTTGTAATGACTTTCGTTGTTAAACCTGCATCGTAACGGTACTTCGTTGTAAAATTTCCGTTGTAAAGGACGTTCCCCGATAAAGCAGACTCTTTCTGATACCTCCCTGCTACACCCTCTCTACCCTGGTTAAATCACTAATACAAACAGTGGCGTAACAAAACTTAATAGGCCCCCCTGCACGTCCATGGACTCAACCAGTAGGCCTCAGGCTAAGGTACTGTGATGAGGGGGCCCCTTGGGCCCGGGCCACTCGTACCGCAGAGGCTTGCGGGGGCCTGTGTTACACCACTGAATACAAACCAATAATACATTCAGTACAGGTGCATTGATGAGTGCTAACATCTGGCAATCCAATTCATCCACCACTACCTGAGAAACCACACATGACATGTGAATGAATACTAGGTTATTCCCACATGATTATTCGCTGTTGTCATAATATCATTTTAATTCAGGGTAGGAATATCAAACAAGCACTGACAAAGCCAATTGGTCTGCATCACCTGTCAGCCTATGGCACATCCTGATTTGTCACAGCTTTTGAAAAACTTTATTGTTTGGGAAGCTGCTGGGAGGTTGTCAATCTAAAAAAAAACTTGGACTAAAGATGTCACTCGCAGTGAAGTCAGCTAGTGGCTGAAGGGGGTTGACACACTGCCCCCTTGATGCATGCTCAAGTGGGTTGGAGAAAAATGTGATTGACACAATCACAGAAAAATGGATGAAGTGTGACTCAAAAGCTCTATAAGTAACTATGTTATACACATAATTTTAATGAAATCAAAAGGTCTTGGCTAACACAGACATAACATAGCCAATTTATGTGCCACTGGATGTCAGCCTCTTGCCTTTGAGAAAAAAGAAGGAAAGGAAAAAAGAAAGAAGGAAAGAAAGAAAGAAAGAAAGAAAGAAATGGGAAAGACAAGAAAGAAGTAAAAAAAGATGGCAAGAAAGAAAGAAGGCAAGAAAGAAGGACAGAAATAACACAAGAACAAAAGAAGTAAAGAAAGGAGGAAAGAAAAGAAAATTGATAGAAAGACAGACAGAAAGATGGAACAAATGAAAACAGGAGAGAAAAAAGAGAGAAGGGGCAAGGAATAAAAAAGAGAGAGGAAAGTAAAAGAAAAAGAGAGAAAGAAAGCAAGAAATAAGGGAGGGAATAAGAAGAATAGAAAGACAAAAAGCAAGAAAGAATGAAAGAATGAAAGCAGATGAGAAAGAAAGAACAAGAGAAAGAAAGCGAGGCGAAAGAAATAAAGACAAGCTAGAAGGAAGGAAATTTGGGATTAAGGAAAGAAAGAAGGAATGAGAACAAGAAAGGTGAAAGGAAACCAAGAAAGAAGGAATGAAAGCAAGACAGAAAGCAGGAAAGAAAGAATGAAATAAAGCAAGAAATGAGAGAAAGAATAAAAGACAAAGAAAGCAAGAAAGACAGAATATAAAAAAGAAAGAAAGAAAGAAGGAATTATAATGAAAGGCAAAAAGGAAAGAAAGAATGAAAGAAACAATAAACAAGGGAATGTAAGAATGAAAGAAAAAAGGATAGAAGAAAAAGAAAAGCAATACAGAAGGGAGTTAAGAATTAAAGTAAGAAGGAACGAGGGAATGAAATCAAAAAGGAAAGCAAGCTAGAAGGAATCAAAGAAAAAAGGAAAGAAGGAATGAAATAATAAAAGAAACAAGTAAAGGAGGAATGAAATAATGAAATAAAAGAAAGAAACATAAGAAAGACAGAATAAGAGAAGGAAAGAGGAATGAAAGAAGGAAAAAAGGAATCTAGAAAGAAGGAAAGAAACAAATAAGACAATGAAAAAAGTGTTAAAGGTTTTGCAAATTAAACACAATAAAGGCTGGTTTTCTTCCTGGGCCAAGTTTATTAAAAAAACATTGGTGAAATTGAGTCCAAAAGAAACGTGTTCTGGAGAATTGTCTGCTTATGAATTCACAAATATAATATTGAAGCTTTTGTTAACTTAATACAGAACACTTTCAAATGGACACGATCTTCAATGTTGTGAAATATCAGCAGTCATACAGTAAATAAAAGTCACTCCAAAGGGAATTCAATTGACAACGGGCATTGGCACGAGTCATGAACTGATAAAGAGTGGACTGTGGCCTGTCCTCACATCTGGTATAGTATGCTGCAGCCGTATCTGACTCTGTCCACAAAAGAAACATCAAAGTAATAAATACATTTAAACAAGCATTTGCAATGCAATAGGTCTCGCATTAGGAAAGTGTGAGCTATTGGTATTGTAAATGACACATTTTTTAATATGTGTTGGCTTTGAAAATATATAAATTAATAGCATTGTTATTCACAAAGCCAATAGCTTACACTTTCCTAATGCGAGTCCTATTGGCTATGGCAATGCTTGTTGGTAGCAAGCAAGGACAGTTCTGTTGTGGTGCTGAGTGATGATGTGGTTGGGCTGAGTGATGTGTGGTGCCCCTGAGTGATGTGGTGGTGTCCCCGAGTGATGTGGTGGTTTCCCCGAGTGATGTGGTGGTGTCCCAGAGTGATGTGGTGGTGTCCCCGAGTGATGTGGTGGTGTCCCTGAGTGATGTGGTGGTGTCCCTGAGTGATGTGGTGGTGTCCCTGAGTGATATGGTTATGTCCCTGAGTGATGTGGTGGTGCCCCTGAATGATGGAGGGTGGGATTGGAGGGTGGAGGTGGAGTTGGAGGGTGGAGTTTGAGTTGGAGTTGGAGGGTGGAGTTGGAGGGTGGAGGTGGATTTGGAGGGTGGGTTGGAGTTGGTTGGAGGGTGGAGTTGGAGTTGAAGGGTAAGGGTGGAGTTGGAGGGTGGAGATGGAGGTGGAGGGTGGATTTGGAGGGTGGAGGTGGAGTTGGACGGTGGAGTTGGAGGGTGGAGTTAGAGGATGGAGTTTAAGTTGGAGTTGGAGGGTGGAGTTGGAGTTGGAGGGTGGAGTTGGAGGGTGGAGGTGGAGTTGGAGGGTGGAGTTGGAGAGTGGAGTTGGAGGATGGAGTTAAGGGTGGAGTTGGATGGTGGAGTTTGAGTTGGACTTGGAGGGTGGAGTTAGAGGGTAGAGTTGGAGTTGGAGGGTGGAGTTGGGGTTGGAGGGTGGAGTTTGAGTTGGAGGGTGAAGGTGGAGTTGGAGGGTGAATTTGGAGGGTGAGGGTGGAGAGTGGAGTTGGAGGGTGGAGTGTGGAGTTGGAGGGTGGATTTGGAGTGTGGAGTTGGAGGGTGGAGTTGAAAGGTGGAGTTGGAGGGTGTAGTTTGAGTTGGAGTTGGAGGGTGGAGTTAGAGGGTAGAGTTGGAGGGTGGAGGTGGATTTGGAGGGTGGAGTTGGAGTTGGAGGGTGGAGTTGGAGGGTGAGGGTGGAGTTGGTGGGTGGAGTTGGAGGATGGAGGTGGAGTTGGAGGGTGGAGTTGGAGGGTGGAGTTGGAGGGTGGAGGTGGAGTTGGAGGGTGGAGTTGGAGGGTGGAGTTGGAGGATGGAGTTGAGTTGGAGTTGGAGGGTGGAGTTGGAGGGTGGAGGTGGAGTTGGAGGGTGGAGTTGGAGAGTGGAGTTGGAGGATGGAGTTGGAGTTGGAGGGTAGAGTTGGAGGGTGGAGTTGGGGTTGGAGGGTGGAGTTGGGAGTTGGAAGGTGAGGGTGGAGT